>NW_023416286.1:94145764-94759502 GCF_014176215.1 Rousettus aegyptiacus
AAGCACCTCACTTCTTCATTGACTGCCTCACGGTGGACGCGGTGTGCGTAGAAAGTATTTAGCGTCACCTGTGGCCTCATCACGTGAGCCCTGACATGCACAAGATACTCCCAACAAGGCAACATCCTTCCACAGGTGACAGCTGGCAGCCCGATGCCAGGCCCGGCAGCTTCGGTACACGTAAAGCTGGAGGCCCTCGGAAGGGATAGGTCATTTCTAGGTGTGACATTCATAGCCCTGTCACAGAGCGCGGTTTAGCGAGAGACGGTACCTTTTGAATATCAAGGCGATGACAAAATCCGGGTTCACTTTGATTCTCCAGTCGCATTCTTTTCCGGGAGGATAGGGCTGTGGGAAGTTGGGCGACAAAATCACACCGGCCGGGCCAGTCAGGTTCCCTCCGCACGCAGCTGTCACAGAAGGGGGCATTCAGGAGAGAGAATAACGTCACAGAGTGAGGCGAGACGTCGCAGCTCCTCACAGACACCACGGGTCGGGTCATCAGACAACTACCCAGGTGAAGGTTTAAGGCCCTGCACGTTTTCCTTGCAAATGTTAACGGATTTTACATAAGGTCCCGTCCCATATTCAGGGGGAATTGTCCCACCGCTGGCAAATGCAGTTACTTCCTGTCATTTTAAACGTTATCCAGTGGCAGTGGGCGGGCGGCCACGAGCACCCCTGATGCACAGGGTGGGCGGGTGGCCACACACACACCCATGACGCACGGGGTACCCGCCCCAATGAAACCTGGGTAGGAGGACGAACCCACGAGCGTGACCTCACGGTTGTGTTAATTCTTTCTTCGTTTCTATGGCTCACGACTCACTGCTCACTCGTCCTGGGGAGCGCGCTTTGTGGGGTGCACTATCTTTTGCTCACCCTTGTGTCCCCAATGCACAGCTACGATCATGAGAAACATTCAGGAAGTACTTGCTGAATACATCAAAATGTGTTTTTTTCGTATATTTCTCACAGTCCTCTGAGATATATAGGGCTTGGGATATTTTCCTCACATGTCAAAATGACAAAACTAACACAAAGTTCAGTGACATCTCGGCACATATACATCCAGTAAGAGGCCGAGCTAGAGCATTAATCGCTAAAAACACGATTTGATCACAATGCTTAGCATATTTTACGATAAAAGAGAAGCATTTTAGGTGATGACAATAAATTTAGTTTGCTTCCGCAGTGAGCAAATTTTAATTAAACGTGTTTGCCTTTATATTAGTGAGGCAATAATTATGTAGTTCAGCGCAGATAGCAGGCAAGCCAATTATTGTTCCTGAACTTGAAAATGGTTGGGACAGTTTCATTTATTAGACAGGATTCCTGTTAAATTTTCCATCACATGCAAAGTGTGAACACACTGTGAAATTCATAAGTATTCACATTTTGCATGTAAGCATAAATATGCTGGGCTTAATGTTATTTATCTCAAATACTGTGGTTTGCCACCGAGTTGTTTTGAAAAATCATCCCAATTACATTATAGTATTCCCCCAAACTATATGTCTCCCTTCGCCTCATTGATCCTATATGCATTTAGGAAAAAACGTAGGTAGAGAAAGAAATATCCTAGTGGATGGTTTTTTCCACATACGCCAAAAAATAACTTTTTTATAACTAGGATGAAAGTACGTGCTTTGCAATTTTCTGTGATGAGCAGGTATTTAAATACTCACTCAACGCACTTGAAAACTTAATTTTCCACGAGAACTCTAACAGATTCTAGGACTTTTGGCTGTAATTTCAGTCTCATTCAGGCAAACTCTGAATAATATTCTAGAAAATCTTTATAATGAATTCTTCAGACACACTGCAGAGCAACATGATGTCATTTTCACAGCCTTCCCTAGGAGGCAGCTTTACTTTAAGAAACGGTGTGGACGGGATTGTGTGACGGGCCCTCACGGGGCCGCGGGGGCCGGGGCCGGCAGCGCGGGGCGGGGAGCGCGGGCCGACGCGGGAGGCGGCGCCGCAGGGGACAAGACGCCACCCGAGGGTGAGGAGAGCCCGCTCCGGGCAGGCTTGAGCTAAACAATGACAGATTCAGGACACGGGCTATGGGCGCCGCCAGCAGGAGAGTTCGGGGTGAGACTCAGATACGGATTTGAAAGCAGCGCAGAGAGGGCTCGCGGGCGCCAGACCCCGGGGGCGCCCCCGCAAGGGTGTCGGGCAGCGTCACTCAGTCCAGCTGCGTCCGTGTGGCTGGTGCGCCCCGTCCGGCTTCACCTGGTTTTAATTAAAGAGCTTGCGAAACATGTCGGGTAGGATTAGAATGCGGCATAAGATGCGAGTCAGCCCCCCTGGGAAATTCTCCCGCGGGAACGGCCCCAGAGATGACACCCACGAAGTCACATCGCCGCAGCACCCCCTGCTGGCAGCTTGGGGCCCTGCTCCCCATATGCTGACGACCAGGCACCCAGGGCGGGAGCACGTCCCTCCTTCTGCACGGATCGCTTCAAGCTCCTCTCCCTCAAGCGGGGTGAGAGAGTCTCGGAACAGCGTCCTCACGGACTGGGGTCCACAACCTGGGGAGAAGCTTTTTGCTTTCCGGAGCTTTTGAGGATTTGGCCCCGGAGGAAGGGGATTGGGGGTTGACGTGAAAACCTTAAAACAATGGAGATTTTCGGGGCCACTTTGCTCAGAATTAGAAGGCAGCGAGCATCCTCTGGTCTGCAGAGTTAGTTTCTTAAGACTCCGCTGAAAATGCCAGAAGGAGGCGCCCCCACCGCCGGGGTCCTGGGGGGAAGCGGAGGAGTGGACACGTGAGCTGCCCGGACCGGCGAGGAGAAACCCGAGCCAACCACGAGCTGCTAAAAGCATGCCCGACGCGGAAGCAGGCGGGAGGCCGAGATTTCACAGACGGGAAAGGGAGAGGAAGAACCAACCGCGAGTAAGAGGAGAAAAAACGCTGATCGTAAGAGAAGGAAGAAGTCAGCAGGCCACTCGAGAAAAGAACAAATCCTAACGGCCAGAAAGAATATGAGATTATTAAGAGCTGGACCTCACTGTTAATTTAAAATGTCCATTAAAACACCAAGACGTCATCACTTCCTGCCCTACGAATGACGAGATTAAGAAATATCAGACGCAGTGTTTTTTCTTGGTCAAGGGAAATGCACTCGCACACGGCTGACGGCCATGCCGGTGGGTGTGAGCTTTCTGCCAGCTCTGAAAGATGTTTTTAAGGCCCTAGAAATACATGTGTGCAGAACTATGTCACTCATAAACCACCATGGTGTGTTTGTGGGAGCTTTCACGACAGCAGTCTTCACAGTAAGGACAAGCTCAACGCCACCTAACAGTGAGAAGGGGCTGGCGGCCTCCACGCGGCCCCGGCCAGCGGAGGCACCGCGCGGGCGCTAGAGCCGGCTGGTGGAAAACACGCAACGTGAACGCGACACCTGCCGCGCACCGGGAAGGAAAAGGTGCGGTTAATCAAGCAGGATGCTGTCGTTTAGAAATGCTTAAAAGATAGACTATAAATACATGAGATAATTATGAAGTTTGCTTAGGCACGTTTATGTTAACAGCAATTGCCTTCAGCTGAAGAGAGGTCACTTTTTACCTTCTCTTTTGTTTTAACGATAGCTTATAAAACTTCTGCAATGAACGTATTATTTTTCCAACGAGGAAAACACTAAAAACAGAAACTGAAAAGGTGTCTTGGATCAATGGAATAGAATTTTTGTGAGTGAGTACTAAGTCAGGGTCAGTGGACCCTGAGGGACATTTTTCCCACAGGGTAGAGTCTCGTTTCTAGGGGAAAATATTTACAATGTGAAAAAAGGGTAATGTTCACTTATTCCCACAAAGCCGTTGCCGTCACGGAATGCTTCTGCGTGCAGGCCGGTCTGGCCGCCAACGCATTTGATGCTGATTGCCTACAGGTGACTTTAGCTTGTCCTTGGAGCTGCTATGCGAGGCGCCTGAGGTCTGTCCTCTTGTCTTTACTGGGGTCTGGGTTACTTTGTCACCAGTTAAAACTAGGTTACTAAGAGATGGACCAATGAAAGGTCACTGAGTATTTGATAATATGGTCATACTTTATAAGTAATTGTTTAAATGAACGTCAACTGCGTAATTACTTTTAAGGGATTAACTGCTTGTTGCATTGCTTTTGAATGTACACTTCCATGTGCTTAAAATCATGCAAAATGGGGACCACAAATGTCTTTTCTAATTTAAAAATAGGCCAACGGTTTACTGTGACGGTCGCATTGATAGGTAATTCTACCATTTTACAGAAGAAGCAGGTGGAAAACTGCCCAGTCTCCTGGCGACTCGGCTTGAGATAGAAAGCAAGACTGGGCTCGCCACAGCCACGTGGTGTGAGCGTGGCAGACGGCGGGGACATGCAGCCCCGTGACAGGTGGACGTGACAGCCCGCGGGCTACCACAGCCCCGGCCCCGCCAGAACATGGTCAGCGTGTCTCGTAAGCCGAGGGCTGTGTGTCCCAGCTCGACAGGACCCCGAGGACCTCCCCACTGCTGCGTGTGACAACAAAAGCCAGCTAAGGTGACGGTCCCCCTCGAGGTGCCGCTATGCAACGTGGCCCGTGAGCCATGTGCTCATCACTGTAGCACTTTCTCCCTTCGCAGATTCGTTAAATTTTATATTTTTCAATCAGATCATATAAAATACAGTTTAAACTATGACAGCTCATTAAGATACTAAAGTTCAGTAGAGTTTCTTTTTAACATTAAGGTGAACTACGATAAATGGTATTTATGGTAAAATAATTGAATGAAAAGAGTGTCTACGTGTAATTACTGTTTTATAGAAAAATATGCATTTCCCTAAAACCATATTTGTGATAGAGTATCTTAGATGGTTATTCAAACTAAAGTCTGCAAAACCAATTGCCATCTTTTAATAAGGTCAAACTATTAAAAAAATATATATTTCAGAAACGGCTTTCTCTTTTTTATCTGCATTTTGATAAAAGCAATATCATTTCTAGTTTTCAGAATTCTATTAAAATGTGATATAGAAAAACCATCTAAAAAGAGAAAGTACTTCTTACTGAGTAGGTTACGCTTAAGGGCATGTTTCTGTATTAAAAAATTAGAATGGCGATGGCAAGGTTATGCATTTTCAGCCACCCAGAAGTGTAAATTATAGTGATTTGATCCATATTTTTACAAGATTTGTTAAGGATGGGAAGTGTTAGGTAAATGCCAATTACTGTATATTAAGGAAACTGCCTCCTTTATTCCACCTAATAAAATAGAGTTGAAAGGTTTACGGTGAAATTTCGAAGCAGTTTCAGAGCACCGGAGTGCACGTGAGAGACGCTGAGAAACGTCTGCCGCGCGACGCTACGCACGTCGGCACGCACGTCGCCACGCCAGCGGCGTCGCCCCCTCTGCCGCTCGGTACCTATGCACGTCGGGGGGTCCGGCTGCCAGAAGAAGCGGTTGTCCAGCTGCACACACGTGATTTTGGCCTGTCCTTGGAGCTGATAGCCAGGGTCGCACTGGAAGGTGACAGCGTCTCCAGGCTCCCTGCTGTCGCCGTAGCGGGAGCCGTTCTGAGGCATTCCCGGGTCGTTGCAGGTGGATGCGACGGACGCTGCAAAGACAAGACGACAGCAGGTCACGCGTGGGACGCGCGCAGAGCGCTCTGGCCCGGCGCCGCACACCGTCCGCCCGCCCAGGGGCGCGCTCGGCAACCGGCGCCTGCACTGCGCTTGCTCGGGACAGACGCTGGCGGAAGCCTGTCGCAAACGCGACCGGTTACGAAACGTCAGGGAGTTGCATCGTGCTGCAGTTAGAACACATGCACAGACACGCACACAGATACACACACAGACACACACACGTTCCGATCTGATTATTTTCATTAACAGTATCTTAATAAAAGATACTGTACGCCACAACTTAAATTTATTATTTTAACATGTCATTGTTTTAAACTTTTCCATTGTACTTTTCTATTATCATTTTGTTCGCACATAGTCAGCCATTTACACAGTGTATTGTTATATACTCATATTAATATTCTTTGGTTTTTTAAAACTCTTATAGTCTGATCTGATCATAAATCCAACATCTTATGGGAACCGAAGTTTCCAAGATTTGAACTTGTATTTCTGTTCTTGGACCTCGACCTGTGGAGATCCTCTGAGTTTTGCCGGAAGGTGCGTTCACGCGCAGGGCTCACACTCCCCGTGCCGCGTGCCCGGGGCGTGAGGCGTCCACCTGCTCGCAGCAAACCCTCAGCTGGAGGTGCTCTGGGCCGCGCAGATGGCGTGCGGCTACGAGTTCTACTATCTATGTCGAGATCCCTATTTCCATGTCTCTCTCTCTCATCTATCTACCTGTCTCCCTACCTACCTACTACCTACCTGTTCTCTCTCTCTCTCTATATATATATATATATTGCTTCCTCTCTCCATCTTGCTCTCCCCATCTATCCTCCCTGATGCTGACAGACAGCAGGCCCCCGGTGGACTTCTAGCTGCAAACGAGGGCATCCAATTATACTTCTAATATTAGAAAAGTCTTAGACCCCAGGGTCAGACCCCCTTGGAGCGCGCAGGCCTTGGCTTTGGCTCTCCAACACATCGTGGGTGCTGAGCGCCCCCAGGAGGGAGCCCGGGTTTTGCGCTGACAGGAGCCGGAAGGGGTTTCAAAGATCTGTCTGCTCAGGAGGAGAGTGGCCACCACATTCTTTCGTTGGTGAAACAGACCACAGCGTCGCTAGTTAATTCCTGGATTAAATAATGACTCATTGGCTACTTTTCCATCTCTGCACACGGCACGAAGGGGTAGCAGAAGACGCCATCCCAAGACGTGCCTCTTTGGCATAAGGAATATTTTAAGCTAATTATTTTGAAAAAACAGAAACAGGAGAAATCCTGAACAAACAGTCTGAGTTCCCATTTTCTGAGAGAATGAAAGGAAATCCTGCTTGTGAGGGTGATTCCTCTCCGCACCTGAAAGAGCAGGGTGACGAGATCACTCAAGGCTGAGGAAGAAGGAGGCATCGCCTTAATCTGCACCCCACACCACAGCCCCCTTGCCGCTGTACCCCGGAACCTCCCCAAGGCTGGCCCCCCACGGACCCTTCTCCGCCTCCAGCTGAGGGCGCTCTGCAAGCCGGAGTCCCCACGTCTCTCCCGGGCACACGGGACAGGTGCAGGTTAATGAACTTGTTGCTTCTCTTGTGAAACCGTCTTCATTACAAGGTCCCAGGCGAAAAGTGGGAAGGGGGAGGGGAGCGGTTCCCCCTTAACACGGAGGCTGCTCCGCAGTGCACCGGACACTGGAACCAGGACCCTGGCAGTGGTCTGTCACTGGCCCCTTCCCGCGGCACACGGCCAGGCGGCCCCGCGTCCTGTGGCCGATCTCAGGGGCCCACTCACGCCTGGCCCGTCCGCAGCGGCACCTCACACCCGGGTCTAACACATCCCAGCACTTGGAAGGACAAACACGAATAAAGACAAGAGGCTTAAGTTCCCTCTGGGAACGAGGGGAAAGACGTCCCTTGCACAGTTTGCCATTGTTAAGTACTTTCTCTGCCCCTTTGAAAAGGACATTAATTTTCTTAAAAGCTCAGTAAGTCACTTGCCAGCTTCTTGACTCAGGAGTGCCTTTCTCCAGGGCCTGGGGCCAGCCTCTGAGACCCCGTCCTGGGAAAGACGGTGTCCCCTTCCCCAGGCCCGCGACCTCGGCGGCACAGACTCCAGACCCGGCTGCCCCTCCTCGCGGGTTCCCCAGCACCACAGCGGGAAGAGTGGCTTATAGTCAAAGGACATCTGTGCCCGCTGCACCCGGGGGGGTGGCGGCGTTGGGAGGGGGTGCAAGGTGGAGGAGGGATGCTGGGAGAGGTGCAGAGCTGGGAAGGGGTGCAGAGCTGGGGGATGCGGGGCGGAAGGGGGCGCTGGGAGGGGGTGCAGGGCGGGGACGGGCGCTGGGAGGCGAGAGCTGGGGGTGGGGTGTGCAGAGCGCATCCGCCGCGAGGATTTCGGATGCAGCGCTCTCGGGACACGAGGGGAAGAGGGGCGCCGCGGCGGGCAGGGCTCCCCCGCGAGGTCTTCACAGTGTTGCCCAACAGTGGGAGAGAATCCAGTGAAAGCGAACCGAGGGGCTCCGCGGGCCAGGGAGGGGCGCGCGCACGGAAACGCACGCGTCTTGGGGGTGGGGAGATTGGGGGGCGCGCGGGGCGGGTGCTGGGCTGTGGGCCCGAGCACCCTGCTCTCTTAGAGGCCAGCCTGGCCTCGCGCTGGGCCCCAGCGCCTACACGCGCACCTGCCACGTCGGCCACCGCCTGTGACGTGCTGTCACCTTCCCAGCGGGCGGGGCCCTGAGCACATGGGCTCTGGCACCTCGGGCATCCGCGCCCCGCCCCCGCAGCCCTCCCTGGCGCCTCGATAGTCCGGCCACTGGGCATCAGTCACCCGCCTGCGGGACGAAGGGCGCGCGCATTCACGGGACTTTTCCCGGGGTTTTGGCTGGAACAGCCCGGAACGCGAGGGTTTTGTTTCGTTGACTCCATCTGAACACACTCAGGACTCTGTCTGGCCAACTACGGACACCCGGGAACACCTGCTGGATGACGGAACGGAGGAAGGGAATAATAAACACGTACGTGGGTTTCACGGACTTGGAAGCGCGGGGCTTCTGCGCACCGCGTCGGGTTCGCCGCCCCCAAGACACGGGGCATTTCGGTACGAGTGTACGCATCGCTTACAGTGATCGCTTAGACGCGCTTCCCTCTCCCCGGGGCGTCATCGTAAGAGCGTGTCTGAAACTTTAACGTGTGCGCAGCTGAGATCGCGGAGTTTCTCTCCTGTCCCCAAACGTCCTGAGCCGGTGAGTCTGACGCAAACAGGAAGGTGTAACTGTTTACTTCTGCGTGTAAGGGTCTCACACGAGTTTGTAAACTGCGCAAATGTGCCCGCCGCTGTTCCCGTGGGACTGCCAGCGAGAATGGGTTTTATTTTTAAATGGTCAAAAATATTGAAAGAATATCACTGTTTCATGACACGAGGGATTCAAAGGTCAGAGTCCCTGCCTGGATGTCGCCGGTGCCCGGCCGCGGCCGCCTCTGCTCCCCCACGGGGAGCCGGGCGCTGGCGGCCTGGCTGGCAGGCGCCTGCCCAGCCTGGGGCTCCTACGGCACGACTCCTTCCAGAAAGCGCGTGTGGCCGCCAGCGCAGGTGCTGAGGCCGCAGTGACCGTGCGCTCCTACAGCGCCCCCTTCTCGTGGATCCCCACGCCCTTGAGGGAGACAATGGGCGGGGGGCTCCTCATGCACCCGCCAGGTTATCATTGAGGTTAGAGCCCGACATGGCACAGGAAACGCTACCTCCCGGGACTCGTTCTGCACCGTGCGGGGGTCGCATGGACCAGTGACCCAGCTGGGGCCTGGGCGCCCGAGGGAGCCCGAGGGAGCACACAGAGCAACGCTCGCGTGTCGGGGCGTCCGCCCCAGCCCGGCTCTACGTTTTAGGACGCGGGGCTCAGTTCTGCAAAGGTCGCCTCCTCCCATCTCAGAGTCGCGCCTGCAAACTCCAGTGCTTGGATGCAGAGACATCCTGTGCCCCGAGACCCACCCCTGGGGAGCAGGGCCAGGACAGCCAGGGTCGGGCGGGGGGCCGCAAGGGGGGCAGGACTTTCCGCACACCTCCCTCTGTGTTTCTGAAACGCTGCGGTCTGGGCTCTGGCACGCTGTTATCACTGCCGGGAGGTGTGCACAGCGGCTCTGGTCCTCACGGCAGCACGTGAGTTTGCAATGACTGCTCAAGATGAAGTTAATTTTTTCTTTAAAAGTGGCGCTGAGCAGCAGGTGGGAGGGGGTGACCCAGCAACATGGCCTCGACCGCGCAGGGAAACGGCCCGCAGGAAATGGACACGCGTCCGCGGGGGGAGCCGTGGACCTCTCCGGAGCACACACAGAACATCGCTGGGACTCAGGCCTGGGCAAGGCGCTCTCAGACGACAAAAGCACCGTCCGTAAAAGCAGAAACCGGTCGATAACACCTCATCAAGATTCAGAAACTGCTCCGTAAAAGTCTTCGGTCAAAGGATAGAAAGACAAGACACAGACCGCGAGAAAATGCTGGGGAGCCGCGCATCTGACAACAGACGAGCAGCTCGCATATCTAGAGACGACTCAAGATGCATGTGCGCACACACGCACACGCACACTCACGCACACACACACACACGATTCAACCTGAAAACGGTCAGCAGGCGTGACGGGACATTTAGCGACCAAACACACTCATTTACATTAGAAATCTTCAGCTACTAGAAGCGCAAAGGGACATCGCTGCCCCCACTACGGACGGCCCGCAGCACCCCGCGGTCACGACGCAGGCACTTCCGCGTGGCACCCCGGAAAAGCTAAACCTTCCACTGCCATTCGACCCAGAAATTACACGTCTGGGCATTTATCCCAGAAAAACGAAAACACATTCACGCGTGAACGACTCTAGCAGCTTGAGTCACAATGGTCCCCGAGTAGAAATGACCCCGATGTCCACCGGTGGGTGAATGGCGGACCAGCGGGCGCGTCATCCTGTGACCACCAGCCAGTGACAGGAAGGGACGACGGTGTGTTCACGCGGCATCCTGTGCACCACGCCGAGGGAAAACCTTGATCCCAAGAGGCTGCGCCCTGCCTGGCTCCTGTGGCCTGATGTTTTGAAATGACAGGTGCTGGGTTAAGGCGAGGCAGGGGCAGGGGACGGGGACCCGGGTACCTGCCCTGAGGGGCGCCATGTGCACTGCCCGTCCCCGGTCAGCGTCCCGCCTGCGGTCTGGGCTCTGGCACGCTGTTATCACTGCCGGGAGGTGTGCACAGCGGCTCTGGTCCTCACGGCAGCACGTGAGTTTGCAATGACTGCTCAAGATGAAGTCCATTTTTTCTTTAAAAGTGAATACTACAATTCAGATATACACATATTATCTGAATTATATATAAGTGCAAACAAACTTATATTTAAAATTATTTTTTATTATGTGAATGTGATGAACACACACATTTAATTTCCCAGCTCGAAGGGATTATCAGGACTCAGCACAGAATCGTGTATTTCTGCATGTTCCTTCACGACCGAGAGCGACATGGGTTTCACGCTCACCAAAGCCTTGGTAAGTGTGGGCGAGTGTGAAGAGGCACACTGTGCAGTATGGGTCCCCCACCCCTGGGCCACACCGGTCCTGGGGTGCTGGTCCATGACCTGTTAGGAGCCGGGCCGCACAGCAGGAGGGGAGCGGCAGGTGCGCCAGCGAAGCTTCGTCCGTGTCCGCAGCCGCTCCCCACGCCGGCATCACCGCCTCGGCTCCGCCTCAGATCCTCAGGCCTTAGGTTATCACAGGAGCTCCCGCCCCTGGTGCCACGAAGGCTGGGGGCTGCTGCTTTACACCGCGTGTGCCACTCATTCCTGAGGACGATGGCATTTCTCTCGGAACAACAACAACGAATTAACCGAGTAAATACTTCTTGCCAGAACACAACGGCTATTTACATAAGAGGTTTTATTAATGCTGCTTCTGTTAGCAGGAAGTGGGGAAAAGGCCAAGGATTCCTCAGACGGATATGTTAGAAGTTCTGAACGCATGGAAGATTTTAGTTTGCCAGTGGAAGCCCAGCTATTAAAACAGATACGTACACAGACAGAGCGGCGTTATTATAAAAAATAGTTAACTATCCCTTATGACCTGCTTCTCGAGTTCTCTACAGCAGTGTCTCCACAGAGAAAAATTTGCTTTCATGGTCTTTATACTTAACAAGAAGTTAATAGCTATGAAAGCATGTCTTAAGTACACTATCGGACATAATTCTAAATTGAACGCTGCAGTTAAAAAAACTTCAATATGCAACAGAAATGTCAATCACTTGGATTTTGCACAATAGGGAGTGTGAATTTCATTAAAGCAAAGGTCTGGATTCCATGAAACTGTTCCGTGCGAGTTAAATCTGCAGTGATTCAAGGACGGCTGGGGCATTGCGGCTCCCACGCTGGGCAGCGAAGCCCTCTGCCCCACATGGTCACGTCTGAAGCCTGAGGGCACTTACTTTTCATAGTGATTGTCCTTATGCCTTTCCTGCTGCTCACTCAAATTTTATAGTTGGATTTCAATCTCTCTATTTGTATAGCATTGGATGTTTGCTTGAAATTAACTTGTTTAAATTGTTTTATGAACTCTTTAATTTAACTCAAAGAGCCTCAAAATCGATTATCGTAAAGGGGTCTAGAATCGATGTCCAATTAGGGAATAACTACAGTCAAATTATTTTTCTATTCCTTGAAAATAAATGTTTTGATACTTATTCGCTTGCTATGAAACTATGTTTTTGAGATATGGGTACCCCATATTTGTAAAACTCAGACATGTTAAAAAGTGCGCTTCAAAAAGTTTTGAAAACACTTAAAAATGTAGCAAAATAACAGAGCCATAAAATCCTGCTTTGCGTCCTGACACCATGGAAGGACTGACTCTTCATTCAGTTATTTAAAAACGTTGTAGTTTCTTTAGAGCGAAAGTCAAGATCGAATTAAAATCTTCAACCCTCACCCTCCAAAAATCCTTTTTTAAGCATCTATCCGCATCAGTAATCACGATTAAGTTGGTTCTCAGCTCCTGATAGGCGTGAACAATAATATCTGTGTATTGGCACAAGACGGGCTCGAGTAAATACTCACTATCAGTTTTCATTAAGTCTTCTGCATGTTCGCCTCTTCTTCACTGATGATGAGTGCATGAGCAACGATTTCAGCGTGTCGCAGGAACCTCGGGCGGCTGCAGCCACGCGAAGATCTGACACCAACATCGGCGTGTCAGAGGCCGGTCTCCTCGTTTACTCTCCGCCCTGTTTCCACGGCGGAGCCTCTCCGCCCACACGCCTGCCTGGCAGGTGTCGGGGGACCCCTGCGGGGGACTCGGTCCGAGTGAGCGTGTGAAGCGGGCCGAGGAGAGGAGGAGCCTGAGGCGGGCGCTGCGGATGGGGTCACTTACCACGTCGCTCTCCCTCGAGCCCTGGAAACCCCGGAAGGGAGAACAGATAACACGATCCCTCACGTCCGGGGAGGTTTGCTAGATCGGAGTGCGCTGTGCTCCCCGCCTTTGAGCGCAGTGCTCGCCAAGACTGCCGTGGCAGGAAAGGGGGGGACCCTCGGGTAGCCTAATCAGCGTGGGACTTGTCGCCGGTGCGTTTAAGGCAGCGGCTCACCTTCGCACCGACCTGTCCGAGGCGGGGCCCGGCCCCAGGACACACGGTCTGTCACACACAGGAAAACGGCGCCTCCGTGACGCCTGCCCTAAAACTCACGCGACATCGCATGTGTGCGCGCTTTGGAGACTTCTGCTGAGGACCGTGCAGCCCGTCACAGTTCAGGCGAGTCTCAGAAAGCTGAAGATGGGGTGCGTGCGTCCGCGTAGCTCCCCTTGCACTGGACGACAGGGTCGCCACCGTGTGAACAGTGTGCGGTCTCCTTAATCGCCCTGGGTGCTGCGGGCGCACTGCCCAGCCCCCACCCCAAACGTGCTTCAACCGCCTCCCGCGAACGCGGCTTCTCTGGAGGGGACACTTTAAGCCACTTCAAAATGCAGTGTGATACACATCTGTAGGGCAACTGCCCTTGTGGTTGGAACCATTCTAAGGACTGTAAATATTAGAGCGGAAATAGCTTAGAAATAATTCATTCAGAAATTCACTAGAACCAAGAGCTAAAAAAGTAAGAAGCAAGCAGAAAATACAGACACGTACACAATAAACAAAAAAAATAAATTAGCACAGACAAAACACCATTCAGTGTCAAATGTAAAACGGAGAATAAATACAGTAATCAGAGCAAAATAGGGGCCTGGACACCAGAGGGGTCAGCAGCAAGTAGGAGGCCACGCGGGTAACTGTGGCGACATTCTGGAGGGCGGAACGTGAAAGTCACGACAGTGGGTTCTCACACAGTCTCCCCAAAGCCCTGCCGCTCCGCCGCAGACGGCAGAAGCAGACGGAGGACGGAGGACGCGGACCGGGGAGAGAGCTGCAGGCAGTGGGGGGGCGGGGGGTGGAGGGGAGCGGGGAGGGCGAGGGGGGCGTGGGGGGAGGGGTCGGGAGGACGCGCCGCAGGCCAGTGCAGAGGGGGCGGCGGATGCGGCTCCTGTGCCGGGGGGTCTCACACTCCGTGGACGTGCGTGGCCGGCCGGCCTGCTGCGGCGCAGGGCCCCCCACCCTAGCTGGGGTCAGAACGCAACGGGAAGGTACTGACTATTCCTTGGGGAACAAATAAATGGACAGATGAGTGAACGAACGGCGAATCATCACGCCCGTGCGATCGCACGCAGTACGGGGCCAAGGGCGGCCTGCGGCCGGGCGGGCCGGGTTAGAGGCAGCCCTCGCGGCTGTCGCCCCGACTCACGCTTTCTGTGCTCTCATTACTGACTCCGCTCGCATGCGGACGACAGGCGTTTAAAGATGTCATGATAGCTCCGTCCACTGGATTTGGGCGCATTTCCTTCTCCCTAAAACGAGGTCGCACAACTCCGCCTGACATGTGGCGTGCCAACTAAGCTTTAAGGAAAAGTGTCGGCTGGGCACCAGGAATGCAGCCTGGTCCCTGTCACGCCTGACACGCTGTGAGGACGGGCAGGACAAGGGGCCTTCCCTGGTCTGAACATGGCGTGACCATCAACAGCTCCTTTTCCTAGCGGAGGCAGCTCCACCTCGCTGAAGTGACCGGCGGACGGCACGCGTGGGCTCGTGGCGCTGAGGACGGCCTGTCCTCGGCCCTGCTCAGCGCAGTTGTCTCCCAAGGTGACTTTAGAGTGGGAGAAGAATGATCTCTCTATGGCCAAACAGGGGAGTTACCCCATGGTAGGTTAAACTATGCTCATTTTTAAAGCGGGCATTCAACTGTGTAAAATAAAAACTTTCTGCTTGGTTCCCAACTGGCATCGAAATATAAACTTATCAAGATGAATTAATCTATGAAAAACTATGAACTTGTAAAGGTCAACAGAGATGCATACGTTTGCTCAGTCTGTGTAACGCACCCTTTGCTCGTCAAGACAGTCTACACTGGCCAGCAGTTCGATAGTAAACAGCATCTACAGTCTGTGTATCTTAACTATCAACATTGGATAGAAACTCAGAACTAGAAGAAACTTTGTTATTAAAATTAGCATTTAAAATTCATTAGTCAGGGCTTTTTTATCAATATTTTTGTATGACGCTAAAGTCAATTTCAAAACAATTTTCGGTAGATGGTGTGGTATTTGTCACAAAATCAAGATCACGCTAATATTTTCAAGATTTAAACGACTAGAAAGTTTTCAAGCACAGTCCATTAGACAGAGTTTTTCGCCACTTACTATGGATCATGTTCTAGCGAGAGAGGCATTCCGCCTCCGGGAACTTGGCCTAGTGGATTGCAGATCAATGTTTGTACCCGGCCGGACAAGCTCTATGTCAAACTATGAGCACTGAATTTGGGGACTGTAAGTGACAACATGCTTCATTCCGCCAGTGGGGTCTTAAAGGGCTGCGGCCACGCGGGGCTCATCACGCAAGGGAGGGGCCGGGCGCAGCGTGCGCGGTGGGCGCATGCAAACAGGGGGGCTGGATCCCGCGGAGCACACGGCCCCTGGGGTCGGAGAGCGGGCCGTGCTTGAGGGGGACGCTGAAAATGTAGATCAGGTCACTTGTGCAAGGAGGCTGTCACGGCCTTTCTCCCTGGCAGTGGGGATGGTCAGGGACCTCCCTGGTGGAGGTGGGGAGCCGAGGGACACTCGGCCCGAGGGAGGTTCACCTGAGGTGCCTCCCCTTAGACTGGTCCTGGTCCCCTCTCAGGCAGGACAGTGAGTGGGTGTGGGTGGGGAGAGGGGCCCAGCTGGTACCCATGGTAACCCAATCTGCTCTGAAATGTCTTAGGCTGAGATGGGAGGGGTTCGCGTTGACAGAATTGGCTGGATTTGGGATCTATTTGAACATGGTCCCTGCAGACTTTGTCGCTGAATTACTCGAGGCTGTGAGATAAAGAGATCTGTAAAAACGAGCTTAGAGGCTTTGTCCTGGAAGATGGAGCGGCAAGGAGCAGAAGCACATCACGTCCCGAAAGAGAAAGAAAACCAGGCTGGGGAGGGGTGGGTGAGGAGCACGCCCAAGTCCCGTGTCAAGTCGCTGGGTCTGGCCGCCACACCCGAAGAGAGAGGGCGCTGGTCACCCAAACAGACTGAGCTCGCCGAGGCAGGTGGGTTCAGGGCGGAGGGCCCGGCGGTGGCAGGAGCAGCATGGTGACCTCCGACCTTGGGGGAGGGGGCTGTCCTCGAGTGGGCATGGAGGAGGACTGAGGGGGTGTGGGGCCGGACAGCACTTGAGTGCGTGTAAAGAAGAGAGACTCAGTCACTAAAATCACGAAGCCCCAACCCAGCCCAGGGTCCCGGGCTGAGGGAGCTCCGGGTCCTTACGCTAAGGCTTCGGATGCATTGAGCAAAGCCGCTGATTCAAACGTCTCTAAGAAGACACACGTCCAAATACGGCATTTCTCTCCCAACAACCTGGTGCCTTACACCTGTACTGCTGATTTCACCTCTTACTGGCAAATCATCAGCTGAAATGCCTTACCCAGAACACTCTAAGTGAACGCCATCTGACGAATGTCACCTCTGCTTCGCAGCAGTAGTCAGACTCGAAGTGTCCATTACAGGAGAAAAACATTTCCTTTCAGTCCCGTTATTTGTTGTTTTATTTTGAAACCACAGAGCAGCGCCAGCTAGCGCCTCACATTCTGACGCCGGCGTGGCTCATGAGCTGCGGGCGGCACGGCTAATTTACACACGAAGTGCCTCTCTTGTCCTCTTTTGTCCCAGGGTCATAAGCTACACGGACAGGCTCCCCCGCGCACCCACAGAAGAGCCACCAGGCTTCTGCCCGGAGCAACAGGCCTTCTGCACGTGGAGGAGACTCAGGTCCCGGGTTGGGGTGATTCCGGCTTGATTCAGACTCAGCCCTGGTCCCCAGTGAGGACAGTAGGGCTGCAGAGTGGCGGGGGTGGGGAGCAGCCTGCTGGCCCTGTGCACGGACGGGGTGACCAGATGTCCAGGCCGCTGGCACCCCAAAGGCTTCCTGGACGGGAGTGTCTGGGGTTTTGCTGTGAACCACAAACCTCTCTATTAAAAACCTATTAACAAGCAGCAGCCGGGAGAGCAGACGGGGTAGGTGAGGGAGGTGGACAGGATCCCCCGGTACCCACTTCCGCTCTGCGGGGCACAGCCGCACCCCGCGCAGACGCACCCCGCGCAGACACACCCACTCCGATGCCATTTCTGAGGATACGGCACCTTTTAATCTCACAACGAAAAAGCAAAAATGACAGATTCTTGGAATAAAGAACATTTTTTCCCTGAGGCAGGACTGCTGTAGCAAACTCACCTCGATATTTCTGCCCTGGATCGGTGACAATTTCACCTCGGCAGGCAGGATTCCCGGAGCTCACGCCTGCAAATTGCTGCCTCGAGGTGCAGGACCCGAGAGCTAAGAAACTGTGCGGGCCGCGACCTCAATTTGATTAGCAACCTTTTAAGCATTAAATCGACCCAAGTTCATTTTCTTATGTAAACACTAAATAGGGCTCACCAGGGTCCTGCCAGGAGATAAACTGAATTGGAACGTGTCTGTGTGCAAATGCCACTTGTTTTATAAGGACGGCTGACCCCAGGTGCCACCAAATTACAGGACGCCTAGGCAGGGCGCCTCTGCGGGGAGATTCCACACCCCTCTCCCCCGCCTCCTCCTGGGGGCTCGTGAAACATGCGCTAGCCGCAAAGGTGGGAACGAACAGAGGGAGACAACGCAGCTCACGTGATCTGGGGTGTCCCCCTGGGGGACCCTGCACGAGCCTCCTGGACCCCAGCCCTAAGAAGCAGCCACGCCAGACCTGTGTGCAGGGGACTGAGGGCCCAGGACGCCCCTTGATTAGCACCCCGGGAGCACCCCACGCCGTTGTCCAGGCAACCCAGGGTCGTGGGGCGCCTGGAGACTGCCCGGTTTGGGGGAGCACGCAGACGGCCTTGCTGTGCGGATGCAGCCTGCGCCGGCTCCGGCCCAAGTTCAGCGGGTTAATTTAAAAATCTTTAGCAACATTTTCCATGTAACCGAGGGATCGGCCCCCCCACCCCATCCGATACAGCGGCGATCCCGGGGCAGCGTCCCAGTCCCCCGCCCCAGGCCCGGCCCGTGACGCGGCCCACTTACTGGAGAACTGGATGGAGAAGCCGGACTTGCTGATGAAGAAGTCGCTGTCGAACTGCAGCGTGAGCGAGCGGAAGGTGCTGTGCACGTCCTCGGGCAGCGCGGAGCCGCTCCACTCGCGCAGCAGGAGGCCGCCCTCCGCCGGCCCGTCCCACACCTTGAGGATGTCGTGCGCCGCCTCGGTGTCGAACACGATGAAGTGGAGGCTGCGGGGACAGAGCACAGCGCGTCCTTCACCCGCGGCCGCAGCGGCCCACGCGATCGACGCGCACGCGCACGCACCCGCCTGGTGGGCGCGGACCCTGGGGGAGGCGCGGCGTGGGCCCGGCCACCGCACCGGGGCTCACCGCACCTGGGCTCACCGCACCTGGTCTCTGAGCTCACAGCATCTGGGATCACCGCACCTGAGAACGCCGCACCGGGGCTCACTGCACCTGGGCTCTGAGCTCACAGCATCTGGGCTCACGCACATGGGCTCACCGCACCTGGGCTCACCGCACCTGGGCTCACCGCACCTGGGCTCACTGCACCTGGGCTCGCCGCACCTGGGCACACTGCACCTGGGCTCTGAGCTCACAGCTGGGCTCACTGCACCCGGGCTCACCACACCTGAGAACGCCGCACCTGGGCTCACCGCACCTGAGAATACCACACCTGGGCTCCCCGCACCTGGGCTCCCCGCACCTGGGCTCCTCGCACAGGCTCGCTGGTGCGAACCGGCACAGACCGCACGGCAGGGTTTGCTTCCTGCGTGATGGGCACAGAGACGAGCAGGCTACATGCTCAGCTTTTAAGGATGCGACAATTCCCTTTGAGACCGTCAGCTTTTATCACGCAAAGCTTTCTTGGGCACACAAATCAAATCGAGTTTGACATAGCTTTGTCTTAACCTAATCAAAGTCAGAATTTTTTTTTTTAAATACACGTGGTGCCAGTGTTGTTCTTGAAATGCCCACTAGGTGGCAGCATCCACACCAAGAGAAAAATGCAAAAATGAGCATGTTTACCCCAGGATATTATCCGCCTGTATCTGAATGATCTGATCTTATGTTGTATTTGTTTCCATAAACTTTATTTTAAGAAAAAATTATTTGAAACACCAACACAAATACATAAATCCGTAATATAAACTTTAAAGTAATATTTAAACATTTTCATGTACCGATTTACAGATATTTTCCAGAGCAACTTAAGAATCTCTATGTCTGAGGCAACGACCGAACCCTAACCTCAATTATGGCAATTCAAACAGATCCAAGAGAGGCTAAATTCTGTCCTGAATATTTACTGCTTAATGCACACAATTGTCAGGGAGATAAAAACCACAATAGACAACATACAAAAAACTATACAGAGGCCTTATTTATTTTGTGCATATTATGTATTCGAAAATACCTACCTCATGCTTCATATGGTGTAAAGTGTGCACTATATTTTTAAATGTTCGACATAAAATATGCTTAATACAGAGCACAGCCCGCACCCACAGGCCACCGCCTCCGATGTTAACATTTTGTCTGCTTGCTTCAGATACGTTTAAGAATAAGATCTTATAGTCACACGCTCCGTCCTCACGCTTATTCATTTGTCCTTCCTCTCGCCCCGTGTTGGAGTTACAACGGGCCGTCCCCATTTATATTTTATTGCTGCTGAAAGACTTTGTTGCATGATCGTTATTAAGAAAAATCTGCTGCTTCTTACTAAGCTAGGAAGGTTTTTGCTTTGCTGTGTTGTTGATCGTGAAATGTATTAAATTCTATTCTATTATTTTTTTCTATACATATGTAGCTGACCATATTATGTTTTCTTAATATGTAAATGGAATGAATCACAGAGTTCAGGTATTAATTTTGATCTTTTGAACTTTGCTTATTCTTTGAAATACAGGCTATTTTAGCCTCATTAAATATATTGGACCATTTTTTTTTTTTTTGGACTGAAAGATTTTTCCGGTATATCAGTATAGTGTACTATATTATTGTTTTTTTTTTTTAATTTTCTAAAAATAATTTCTATTGTATGGGTATATCTCTATTTCTAATATTAATTATTTGGGCTTCCCGTGTTTTATCTTAATAAATCATGTCAGTTATTTGTCAAATGAATGATGCTTTTTTCAAAAATCACTTCGCAGGTTTATTAATTTTATGTAGTTTCTTTCATTTAAATTTGTACTATATTTGTTGTTTGTCCACTTCTATTTCTTCAAATTTACTGATACCACTTTTCAAATTCTATTAGCTCAACTCATTGATTTCAAGTTATATTCTTGTTCTAGTATGTGCATTTGGGGTTATAAATTTCATGTTAAGCTATTAATCATACACTTTTTCATTTTCAAACTGGAGGGTGTGTTTGTTACTTTCTTGCTACAGATTTCTATTTCTATTCCATTTTGCTCAGGATATGGAGTATAAAAGATAATGATTCTCTATATTTACTGACAGCTCGTTCCTAGTATGTGATATTCGTATGTATTTTATATCTAATAAAACAGAATATACAGATTCTAACTGGAGGTTGCATATCTCTTTTAAATAAGCCTAACGATTGCAGGATTCAAATCTTCTATGAACTTACTAATTTCTTGTCTGTTTCGATCTATGACTCATAAAAGGTTCTAAGCAGCATGCCGTGCCGTTCCCGACATCTCTATGTACCTTAGTCATTTTTGTCTGATTGCGCTGGACACGTGGCCAGCGAGCGCGAGGTGCCGTCAGGCATTGCTGGTGGGTGGAGACCCCGCCCGGCACCTGCCCTGCTAATCGCCCGCTGGGCTCGTCAGAGGGCACGGCGGGCGGTGTGGACAGAGCCCCGGCCGCCGGCCACCGCGCTTCACCACCTCTCCCCCGCGGCCGGGCTGCCAGGTCTGCTGCGGGCCACCTCCCACGGGCTGCCTCTCGATGTGGCTCCCTTTCTTGGCGGTTCACTCACCTTTTCTCTGCCTTTAGTGTCCTCATCCTTGTTAGAAGGTGACAGGTACGCACGGACGTTTAATAATGCTACTTGGGACATGTTAGGCTTAAAATGCAAGATCCAGTTTGTCCGTTCTATGATTTAGGTGACGTAGGGAACTATACTTGTCGAAACTGATACCGTAGAATTACTTCGCTTTTATACTGTGTGCAAGAAGTACTTCGATAAAAATAAAAATTAATGACGGAAGGAAAATAGAAAATTAAGTTAATTACTATGTGTTAATCAGTGGTGACATGTTTTAAACAATGTATAAAATCGCTTTCTAGAAAATATGAATACTGAAATTGACAAGATCAATATGAACATACAGAAATACATGGCTGATATTTATTAAATATTTTGAAATTAGTCAAAAATTGTCAACAAAATAAATGTTCAATAGTAGAGGAATGAAAAATTCAGTAAATATTAATGTGAAAAGATATCTATAAAGAACTTCTAAGTGAACACAATTAGAAAGCACCATTTTTAATTTATTTCCCATAAATAATTTTATTTACTACTTAAGATAATTTTCCTGTAGATTTTTGGAAGTTTTATAATTTATTTTTTAATATAACTTTAAATGGTAAAATTTAATATTAAAAATTTCCATTATAGGAATGTTCCTATAATTAAAAGATATTTACCGAAATAAAAATATTTAAAAGATTAGTTTCTGAGATTCAGAAAAAGACAATGAAGCCCACAATCACCACTTTTAATCATTATTATTTTGGAGGTTGTAGACTGCAAGAATGCAAGAAAAATACATAAGATTTGGAAAAAAGAAAAAATCTCTTGTTATTGCAGATAATATGATTGTGCACATAGAAAAAAATCAAAAACCTATAAATTCTTAGAATTCATAGGTGAATTTATTTATACGAGATAAATATAAAATATAATTCATTTTCAGATAGACATAAATAGAAAATGAAATAAAAATATTATTTCTATTATCATCAAAATGCATGTTATAGCCAGAAATAATTCTAAGAAAAAATGTGTAAGGCCCCTTCACAGAAAACTACAATTTATTATCGAGACAAATTATATAAGATCTAAATAAATGGGATAACTCACTCTGTTAGGGATCAGATAATTCAACACTGTAAATGATGCCAGTTTTCCCTAAACCAGTCTAGTGATATGATGTGATTCCAACAGAAATCCTAGCAATTCCTTTGGTAGAAAGTAACAACTTTGTAAAATTCAGATAGAAATGCAAAGGGTCAGGAACAGTCAAGTCCATGTATATAAAATGAATGAAGCTGGAGAATTACTGTACCAGAGATCAAGACTTATTATAAATAGTTAGCTAATTAAGCTAGAAGGGCACGCGCTGGGAAGGCACGAACAGATCTACGAATTCAGTCCAGAAGCAGAGCTACGCAGACAGTTACCGGGTCTGTGACAAAGGTCGCGCTGCAGAGTAAGGAAGGAAGGCTGACTTTCCAAGAAAGGACCAACCCGATTTCACTACGAACAGAAAATTACTTGACTCTTCCTCACATCGTACCCCCGAAGTAGTTTCAGATGGAATGGAGACACAAATGTAGAAGGTAAACTGAGTCTTCTGTAAGAAAACCTGAGGTGACAGTGCTATAACTTTGGGGAGACAGCGTTACTTAATCTGGACACAAAACGCTAAGAACAATCCCAGCAAAATATATGGTAGAAAGTAATTTATAGACAGATGAGAAACCCAGTAACCGTAAAGGAAAAATGAGTCGAAATGCATTTGACTCCACTAAATCTGTTTCTCAAAACACATCATTATGAGACTAAAAAGACTGACTGTAGAGTATAAGAACATAAGTGCTATACATAATGGACAAAATACTGCATTCTGGATTCGTAGAAACTATACACAAATCAAGATGTAAAAGATAGGCATTCCAGTACTAACAAAAATAATGGACCAAGTCTTCAACTGTCAATTTATGAAACAGGATAACCCCAAGGCCAATAATCATATAAAAAAGTGATGGCCTTGACCAGTCATCAGAAAAATATAGATTAAAACTACTATGTTCCCCGTAGAAGGGCTGAGAGGGAAAAGCCACTGTCAGGTGGAGCTGGACGGTGGGCTTCCGGAGAGTGGGCCTGGCCATCGCCACCTTGGGAAGCTGACTGCGTCTGCCATAGTTAAATGTGGGGTTCACCACCACCTAGCAACTCCGGTCCCAGATACACGCCCAGAGAAAAACACCGCGTTCGCCAAACACTGCATGAAAGCACGTTCGACCCAACACTGTTTGCCGCAACCCTAACTGGATCAAAAAAATTCATATATCCATCGACGGCCAGAATAAACACCTAAATTATGGCATGTGTCCATAGCGGAATAATGTACGTATCCCAATGGGGGTGACGGACGAGGGGATCAAGTCACAAACTGAGCTCGCTGCGTAATTCCACTCAGATAAAGTTCGATTCAGGCGAAATCCACCTGAAGTCAGGACAGTGGCTGCCGTGAGGAGGCGGGATTTGGATGGAGCTCGGGGCGCACGTCTGGGCCCTGATGCTCCCTGCCATTATCTGGGTGCGGGTCACACGGGGTGTGGTTTTGTGAATAAGCCGTGCGCTGGTCACTCGAGCAGGATTACGTGTGACGATGTGTGTCAACGAGCAGCCAACGTGGACCCACAAACGCACGTGCACCCAGCTGCCGTGGGTTTTGCCACTTTGGAAAACACCTTGTGACTCCGACAAAAAAATAGGACACGTGTAACAAAGTTTACACACAGATAAGTAACAGCCATCTTTCATTAAAAAAAAATATCAAGAGTCGACAAGCCAGGTGGGCAAAGTTTAAAAAACGGAGTAAAAGCAAGTAACATTCTTAAGGAACCCACAGTGGCTTCAGACGCAGGCGCGTGAGGAGACAGCCCCAGCTTGCCACCTGCGCCACCGCAGGTGAGCAGCTTCAGGTGAGCACGGAGGGGCCGAGCCTGATTCTGCCTCCGCCTGTCTGGAAAGGGGCTCGCTGGACAGACACACATGGAAGAAGAGGCAGGTAATGGCCGCGAGACAGGAAATGACCAAATGGACAAATACGTCGATATGTCAAAAATGTCAAAATATCGAAGGTGCAAATGAATACGACAGATAACATGTCGTGAAGATATTCTTTCCTACCAGATTGGCAAGGACGAAAAAGACCTGCCTGGTTCAGGGAGAGGTGGACTCTGCCCTTCCACACACTGCTGGGGGCCATATTTGCTCACAGTAAAAGCAATTCGATGATGGTGGCTAGTCAGGTTTGATTGTGTGTCCTCAGCCCGGCAAACTCTGAAAGTCATCATCATAACTACCTTCGAGGTGAGAGATTGCAGGGAGGGAATCAGGCTGACAATAGTAAAAAATTGAAAACAACCTGATTATCTCAGTTGGGTATGATTTAAATAAATTATAATACATTCAGGCCCAGGAATATTATTCAACGATTAAACAGAATAAGATAGGATTACAAATAAGCACAAAAAACTTTGATTGTGTTTTATTAACTAAAAAGAACATCTTCAGAATAAGGCTATACTATTTTTGTAAAAATAATTAAATGAAATTTTATATCTTTGTTAATGCATGGAGAAAGAAAAATAGATTCAAATTTTTGACTGTAGTTATCTATAGTGTCTAGGATTCCAGCAAACTTCTTTTCAGGCTTTTAACTTTTTTGCAACACTTTTCTCATATTTCAAAAAAAAAAAGGGACCCGAGGTAACTTCAAACGCCATGCTAACGAATTATTTTTATTCTGCACATATCTTTTTTTTTTTTTTTTTTTTTTTTTTTTTTTTTTTTACAGCAGGCAAGTGAAACGATCGGCTTTGTCCTATAGAAAGATTTACATTAAGATGAAATATTTTAAGTGTTTGGCCCAGCAAAAACATTCTAGGAATTTATTCTAAAGTATTAACTGCAAATATATGCAAAGATTTACTTATTTGCCATAGGATTATGCACAATGTCAAGGATTACAAATAAGATACATAATCACTAAGAGAGACAACATTTAATGAGACACACCCACACCGCGGAACGTGCTCAGGCCACGTGTCGAGAGCTGACGCTGAGGTCGAGCAGGAGGCCTGTGCACGGTTTTTTAAGCACCTTTTCAAAATGTCTGTACATGCATTCATTTTACAGTCGCATAACATTTTTATATGGTTTTTATTGATTTTTATTTTTCAATTCGGGTTGACATTCAGTATTATTTTATATTAGTTTCACGTGTGCAGCATGGGAACTAGAATTAATATTTTCAATACAGAAGAGTGAGCCTGTTCCTTGGCTTGAGGACAGTCAGCGGCCACCTAGCGAGCTCTGAGGGTCTGGACGGGGGAGGAGGCAGCAGGGGTGGGTGGGGAGTGGCATTCGGGGGCTTCAGAAGCAGAAGTAATGTGACATGACACTCAGGAGTGTGGGGACAGCTCGGGATGCCAGGAGGTTTGCCCCGGACCCCCAGACACACGGTGCGATGTCCACAGATGAACGGCTCGGAAGGAAGGAAGAAACTGTTGAGTCCAGAGACAGAAATGGACTATTTTTAGACGAGGTCATGAGAGCGACGTTTGGGGGCTGGGGAGGGTCTGGGGGAGGGCACGGGGGCAGAGAAGGGGAGCTGGGGTGGCGAGGCTGGCGGGCACTAGTCAGCGCTCACTCGTGCTCACGCAAGGAGGAGCGGTGAGTGTGCAAAGGCCAGTAAGCTGCAGGTCAGGCCCTGAGCCAGGTGCTGGCAGGTGAGGCCTGGCGGCCAGGAGAGAGGGAGGCGGGAGGGAGGAGGGAGGTGGGAGCGGCCGGAAGAGGGGAGCGGCCGCCAGGGAGCGGGGCGCAGAGGCCGGGAAGGAGGGAGAGGCCGGCGTGGGGGGGCAGGGCCGGGGCTCCGGACGCAGCTGACCGCTTCTCAGTGCCTGTGATGAGAAATGTAATGCATGCCCTGAGACACGCAGTGACAACTCGGTTTCTCTTGTTGGAAAAAATACTGGGTATTGGGGAAAGGAAAGGGGAAGAGGAAGAGATTGTAACGGAAATTAACTCCAGCCTCCTGGAAGAAGACGCACTTTAGCAGAAACAGGGAATGGAGTGAGCAGAGGGCCAGGGGACAGCAGTGACCATGGCGAGACGGGTGCACGGAGCCCGCGGGGCTCAGCGTGGGGTCGGGGGGGCAGCTGTCAGCTCCGCAGGGCTGCGGGACGCGCCCCCCAACCTGCAGCCGGCGCCCTTCTCTGCGCCTCGTCTCCGTGGCCGCCTCCCTTTCCTGTCGCCCACACTGTGGAGTGTCAAGCGAGTTCGTCACTGGGAGACCAGGAGACAACGCAGTGACCTGCTCCGCTGTCCGGGCCGGACAGAGAGCAGAGACCCCGCGGCCAGCGCCCCGCGGGCATGGGACGGAGACTCGCGGTCGGCCACGTGCGTCCTGGTCAGTGCGGCAGCTCGGGGACCGGAGAGCTAAGGGACAGGTGTGGCCGCCGGGCCGGGAGGCGTGGACTGGCGCTGACCCTCCGTGGGGGGCATGCGGGGGTCACGCGGGGGACGGCACCACCTGCTGCACCGCGTTTCCTTCGAGGGCCGAGACGTCGGGACTTCTCGACAGCCTGGAACATTCTGAACACGGCGGGAGCCCCTCCCCCGCCCCCCCACTAGGCCTCCAGGTGCAAAGTCCTGGTAACAGGTGGCGACAGAAATGCTTCCGGTGAGTTCCCCGGACAATTACAAGCGCAGAAAGCAGTTAAAGCCGCGGACGCCGCACGCGCAGCATGTGGGTCTCAGTGGCGGTGGGAAGCGCTCGCCGTGGGCGCCTGGCTCAGGCCCGGGGCGCTCAGCACCGGCCGCCGCGGCCCCCGCTCCGGGAGAATGCGCCAGAACAGCCCTCGGTGTGGCCGCGTCTGCTGCATTAGATTGGTAGTTACGGTCCGTTCAGGGAGCTGCTCTATCGCCTGCGTGTTAAGATCGCAAACCTCTGCCAGACCCAAGCGCCCTGTAACGGGAGCTATCTCGGGGTCTTCCATCACCTCGAAGAAAAAGTCACCGCCAAACGCAACTGGAAGTCCTCGGGGCCCCCACGCCCTGAGGCCGGCTCTGCGTGGGGGCCCCTGCAGGTCGCCGCTGCCTGCAACTGCCCAGAGCAGGTGGCAAAAAGTCACTTATATTAAAAACAATCACAGTATGAATGGGCGACAGCGAATTCCGTTTCTATTAAGGATTTTAATACTTAATCCCCAGACTCATGATTACGTGAGGACATTCCCCACTGTCAAGTACACAGTGTAGCTAATGACCGGCTGTTACCCGTGACGTGACCGAGAGTTAGTAAACCAGCCGGCAAACAGCGAAGGGAAGGCCAGGCCCTGTTTTCCTGAGTTTTAGTACCATTTTAAGCCTAAAATCATATGTTTTCTATTCTTAAGTATGTTATTTTCCGAATCATTATACCAAAAAATAGTATTGTTTTCTTAAAGAGGAGAGATCACCAGACACATTTTGAGATGAAACTGAATGTCAGTTAATTATCGATCCGAATGCCTCCTTCTTGATTCCCTCACCAGAAAGGACTGTCTGAAATTAAGAAGATGTCTCTATGAATGTGGTGGGGGAAGCTCTCAGATTCGAAAAATATGTAAAAGAAGAGGAAAGAAAAGCCAGAGTAAGAAGTTGGACCATGCAAGGTCTATCTTTCCTAGAAGGTGAATAGTTAAAAATCTAAGTTCATGATACAAAAGTTATACATTTTCTATTACTTCAACTCACTCCTTGTTAGTTCCCTTTCTCTCGTCTTGCTGAGGCAGGAGGGCCAGGTCGCTGTCTCTGTGTCTAGAGCACAGAGCTCGTTCTCATGCCCAGAAAACAAACCGCAGGGGAGCTTGTAAGAAATACAGAAACCTGAAATCCCCCTCGAAGGAAACATATCCATGTTCGTAAAGCCACGTCACGACCGTGGAGAATGTACTTTAAAAAAAATGACTTTTCGATGCTTTACTTATTGGCCTAACAAACACTGCAATCGCTTAGAACTCTTAATGGAAATAGAACACTTTCTCTTGAAATGTTGGCACAACGTTCTGCTATTTTCAATGATTTTTTTTTGCACATGTGACTTCAGGTTGGGTGCTTCTCTGGTCTACCCTCAAGGTTCCTCAGTGTTTTACAGAGTGACCATGTGTCCCTCCCAGCCCCGCAGGCGAGCCCGTCTCAGTGCGACTTCCTTCTCGTCCTGTGGAAGGTGGAGCGCGCGTCTCCAAACCCGACCTCGCCCATGAGATCCCCCGGGGCAAACCGCACGTTAGCAGCCGCAACGCCGGCAGAAGCCTGAACAGTCTGTCTGCTCCCGCCGCTCAGAACTGGCCAGCAGGGCCGGAAGAACAGAGGCCCGTGCGGCGAGGCCCCCGCGGCCGGGCGAGGCCGTCCGGCCCGCCGCCCGCTGCCCAGAGAGCGCTGCCCAGCTGACCGGCCGGGCCATGCGCACGCGACTGTTCAGGCACCTAAGTGAAGGGCCGCGTGCTCTGCAGCAACGCCGACGGGCACACCCAATGTCACACTCACGCTCACACTCGCCCGTCAGGACCGCGCGCGCACGCCGCCCGGGGAGCCGCGGGGAGCCGCGCACCGCACGCCCGCGGCCTCGGCCCCCAGACGGTCGCCGGAGCGCGCCGGCCGCAGCCTCCCCGCGGCAGGGGCGCGGTGCCCGCGCGCGCACCCACCTGATGGTCCTCCCGGGGTCCGCCTCCACCACCCAGGTGCAGTGCAGGTTGTTGTCGTAGGGCGCCGGGTAGCCAGGCGACAGGAGGCGGCCCGAGCTGGCCGCGTGGATCCGGCCGCCGCACTCCGCTGCAAGAGACAGACACAGGCGGTCACTGCGGGTGTGGAAGCGAGCCCCCTCCGCGCCCCCCGCCGCGCCCCGGCCCCGCCGCCGTCCTGCCGGCGGGCGCTGTCCCCCGCGGCTGGAGCCAGGAGGGTGACGGCGAAGCGCCCGCGTTGCAGCCGGGACGGGCGCGCGGTCTCCACGGAGCGACGCTGAGCGGGGCCCGCGCACCCCACTCCCGCCCCGCGCGCCCGACCCGCTCACCCACGCAGGTCGGCAGCGGCTGGTCCCACACCCGGCGGTGGCCGCTCAGGCAGGTGAGCGCGCCCGCGCCGTGCAGGGCGTAGCCGGGGCTGCAGCCGAACAGCACCGTGGTGCCCGCGAAGTGGCCCTCGTCCCGCACCCGGTAGCCGTAGCTGGGCGTGCCGGGGTCCTCGCACCGCACCAGGTCGAAACCTACGAGCAAGGAGGGGACAGGGTGAGCAGCCGCGCGGGCAGGAGGCGCTCGGGGCCAGGCCACCAGGGAAGGCACGAGGCCGCCGGGGTCGCCGAGCGCGGCAGGGACAGGGAAGCCACCGCGGGTCGGTCAGCCGTGTGTCCACAGTCGGCGTTTCCCGGCTTCGGTCACGTTATTTGTCCCTCTCCCTATTTACACACTCATCATGGGAACTTTCCCCAGAGGGTTCCTGGGGGTGGTGTGCTGGCCCTGGGCCGCTGGCCTGCGTGCCGGACCCTCCAGGAAGCCTCCGAGCCTCTGCGACTTCATCATCCTGCCCCCAAGTTCCCTGTCCTGCTGGGGACAGGCCAGGAGGAAGGGACACCCATGGCTGCCACCGGGGTGCTTTTGGGGTCTGCACTGCCTGTGCTCGGGTGAGGCCTCGTCGAGAGCCACCTGCCTCCGGGCCCCACCTCCGCCACCACCCCTTGGTCTCTGGCTTCGTAATGAAGCAGCCGCCGCTCACGGCGCACGGGGCTCCGGTCGCCCGCTGCCAGGCCTCGGCCCTCAGCAGGGAGCTCCCGGCCAGGGCGGGCACGATGGGAACCCAGGACACGCGTCGTCATGGTGACTCCCGCCAGCCCAGCTCATCGGCTTGGAGGGAGGGTGTCGGGAACCGAGCCCTGGCCGCCGCAGGGGGCGAGCCGTGTTCAGTCCCCGGGAGCCGAGCTCCGAGGCCACCGTGGACACCGGCCCCCACATGCTCCTCGCATGTGAGGCCGATTTCGACTGTTTTGCAAAGTAGGGCTGGAGCCCGTGGTGCCCTGTGGACGTTTACGTTTATTTCCACCGAACTTGACTTCCTTTTCTCGAAATAAAATAACAGAAATGAACGTCTGATTGTTGCTCGCCCTGCCTGTCCAACTTGCATTCTGAGATGTTTTCATGACCCAAACCGATCTTTAACTTCCCAGCATCGTTTTACCCCGATGACCTAATCGAGGCTGATTTTCTAACTTCGCGTTGGCCAGAGGAAGGAGTCAGCGTTTGATCATTTCCACTCAGTAGCTATGAAAAGTTTCCTTCTTTAAAGTGTCTGTTTACCAAGCACCTTTACAACGGCTCCGATCTAGGTACGGCGTGCAAGGAGTCTGACTGCAGGCTCCGCGGAAGGCAGGCACAGAAGGTATACCGATTCCTGCAGGAAACACAGGGGTCCTTCATGTGGGCCCAAAGGGGAGCGGGGAGTGAGCAGGGAGGGTCCTGATCACAGGGGGTCTGGGGTCAGCATGTGTCTGACCCCGGGGGGGGGCACCCCACGAGGGGAGGGAGGCCGGCCCTGCCGCGTCCACGTGGATGGGCAGCCGTCCGACACAGGTGAAAGGGAACGCGGTCTTTGTGGCTTTACTGTCTCGCTCCGCGTGGCGTCTGGAGGTGACAGATATTGGCAGCGCTTCAGAAGCGACGCTGCCCAGGAGGCGGGGACCAGGGTGACCGCGAAGCCTGGGGCACGGTGGCCGGCAGGAGGCGGAGGTCCCCGCTGGCCACGCTCGGAGGGGCTGCACTAGGAACACCAAGCTGTTTGAAAGCGTTTCGCTGTCTCAGGTCAAATGAGGCGTGTGAAACGGGAAACACACAGCCGACAAACGAAGTCCGGGCACACGAACCGCGCACACGAGGCGGGCGTCTCCCTGCGGGCGGTGCCCGGGCGACCGGGCCCCGGGCAGGCCGCCGCTCTGTCGGGCAGGTGGCGACCTCGGACGCTCGTGCGGCCACGGGTGCCCTGTCGGTGAGGAGCCCGGCCTGGGCGTGACCGAGGGACCCACCTGCTGCCTGCTGACAGTGGCCCTGTGTGACCCGAGCTCCCGATTTTCCAAGGAGCAACAGGAACGTGCGTGTTTTGAGTTCGCGAAGATGTTTGCTGAATGAGTAAATATTCCAAAAGTGAAGATGCTGAAAATCCGAGGTGAGGTCGTCGAAGTCACGTGCAAACGTGGTGGAAAGAGCCGGGGGCCCCGTCCGCTGTGGCGCAGGCTCTACCGGGACTTGGCACGAGGGCAGCGGCCGAGCTGTGAGGTGCGGACGCCGGCTGCACAGCGAGACGCCCAGGCTGGCTCTACCATGACCTTCGCTGGGACGGACTGTCCGCGGCCCTCTCAGAAGGGGTCTCCTGGGTCACGCGGGGGTGTCCTCAGCCGGGGCTGTGCTGACCCACACAGCGACAGTGCCGACTCCCCGCATGACGCCCGTTTTGCCTCTGTCGCGTGTGGTCACGGGCGCCACAGACAGCTCAGAGAGGTCAGTGCCTTCCTGCCACTCGGCAGGTCCCTCCCTGTCCCCAGAGCACAGCTCTGAAAGGCTTCAGTCGAATACGCTGTCAAAGGTCTAACATCCGAAAATAGATTAAAATTAGTTCGAACGGACACTTCCCCCACCCCAGACGTGTATTAACGGCTTTTTGGAGCAAGGGAGGGAGGGCCATTAAAAAACGAACGAGCAAACAGGTAAAGGTGGGCCAAGGAAAATGTCTCCTCAACTACGTGGGTTGAAATTTTCACCAAAAAATATCTGTTTTATTGCTTTTTCTATCCCTTAATCTCAAAAGTTATGTTTACAACCACATCTCGTGTAGACGATGGAAGTCAAATTATTTATGACAGCGCAGCCGCCCCTCCTGCCCGGCTGGCCGGTGTTTTCCCACGAAGCCCTCCATTATTCCTTCCGAAGGTCACTTAAGTGCTGGACGGCATCATGAAACGTTATTATTTTGCAAAAAGTCATGCACATCATTCCTAAGTGCCAGACACCTCCAGGCCTCCCAGCGTCATTACTGGAAATTGATTCCTCTTTCTTGTCAGAAAGTTGAAAAGTATTGGGATTTTCCAGAATTGTGTTTTCCGGTTTTCGATCCACTGAAGGACACTTTCTGCTTGATGCCCACCCGGCGGCAGGGGGAGGCACAGGCGTCGTCCGGCCCCGGGGGAGCAGTGAGAACAGAGACGCCCCTGGCCCTGGAGGATGCGAGAAACACCTGCAGCCCCCGCCACCTCGCCCTGTCCCGCGGGTGCTTGGTGGCCCGGAAACGCAGCCCGCCCCGCCGCTGCCCCCTGCACCCCCCACAGGCCGCCGCGGGGCGAGGTGCGGAGGATTCAGCGTGACCCTCACTCGCCGCTTTTAAACACTAGCAAGAGAGACGGAATGGATGTGCAATGCGGCATTCTGGTCAGACGATGAGGCAGCCGTGACACGGACCCTGTAGCCGTTTCGAGGAAGGATTCTCCTGCGGCTGAGTACAAACAATTTCTGAAGACTTACATTCAGATCTACCCAGACATCCTCCTAAAGAAGAGGTATTTACATTTTAATGTGAATCTGAAAGGCTTTAGCATGGTCGGAGTTAAGATGGCTGACGAGTAATGACTTTAAAAAGATAGAAAAGTTATCCTTTTATATCTCGAAGCCACTGACTTATAAGATGTACAAACACTGATTCCGTATTTTCATTCTGCCCTGGGACCTTTAAAAAGATAAAATCAAGTTACTTTTCGTCAAAACATTGTTAAGGGTTGCAATTGTTGCTTGACTCTAACTAGTAATTCTATTTTTTTTTTTTTTTTTGCTTTCCAGTGATTTCGTAAGTTATATAAGCAGCCAAGACACTTTGAACAAATCAAAAGAAGCTGCAAACATCAGGCAGATGAAAATCGCTTCTGCATGTCTTCACGGCAAGGACCCAGTTGTAACCTTTTAAAGAATTAAACCTCGTATCTCTTCAAATCTAACAAAACATTACTGCCAGCAGAGACAGCCACTCAACTCCCAAGGACGCGGACTAGCTCTTATCTTTTAGCGCGTTATGTGCAAAAAGAAATATCCGGCTGAGCCCTGAGACTCGTGACGTGGGCGCCTTCAGCCTGTCTAATCCACACGTGAGAGGGTCCCCTCATGCCCGCTGTGAGGACACAGTGGACAAAGAGCGCTCACCATTCACAGCTCTGTCATTCCATCTGCAAACATTTGTACAAACCTATCCTCTCATAGCTTTGCCTAAGACTCATTTCGATCTGGCGGATGCACTGTTTTATTTTTTTAAAGGTATGGCAACCTTCGGTTGACCTCTCATAGATTGCAACAGCCTTATCAGCTTACAATTCCTTATTTTTTATTTTTTATACCTATAGCACCTAGTTTACTAGGTGGTCTCCCATCCAAGTACTAACCAGGCCTGACCCTGCTTAGCTTCGGAGATCAGACGGGATCGTGAATGCAATTTTGGGGCAAGCATCTCTAGAATATAAGAAAAGTTGTCTGAGTAAAATAAAATAAAATAAAGTAATAAAATAAAATAAAATATTTGATTGATTAAAATAAATGAAATGAAATGAAATGAAATGAAATAAAATAAAATAAAATAAAATAAAATAAAATAAAATAAAATAAAAGACAGTGCTTTCACATTTGCATCTAGAAAAAAGAATTATATTGACTACTTCCTCTGGAAAGAATTGCAGCTCGAGAGAACGTTGCTAAAACTCTTAAATTTATTGTGCTTACTTGAGAATACAGTTCGTTAACAGTGAATTCCCTGACTCCTGTTTTTAAATCCAACTCACATTACTCAGGAATGGAATTCTGGGTGAAGTGTGTGTGCATGTTTGATTTTTAATTTGTTATTTATTAAATTGCAGATCTACATTGTTTTTTTTAGTGATAGTTACTATTTTAATTTTTTCAGCTACTTTTTAAAAAACTTAATCCATTTATTTTCCTCATATATCGTTTTATTATTGCTGCTACTATTTTGTGATTATGTGATCAACCCCGGGGGAAAGACACTCTATTTCTCAAAAATAGCATTAGTCAACAGGATGGAGAAAATGTTTAAACAGAAAAGCAAACATCTGAGTTCCAGGGTGAAACATCAAAAAGCCTATAAAAGTCCAGAATAAAGGTCAGATAACCAAGGGGATTGGCTGCTTTTCCGGACCATTTTAGTTTTGACCAGACGTGTCACTAAAAAGTCAGAAAGGAAAGTAGTCACAGCAAAAATTCCAGGAGTCGATCTTGAAATATTTTGTAATTCCAAATATATGCTAAAATTCCAAAACGAATCTTCGGTGTGTGGAACATGCTTGGGCCTTGCGCACCCGCCGGGGACAGGCGGAGGCGCTGCGCACACGTCAGCAGCGGCAACGCGGGGCGTGCGCGGGGCTAGCAGGGGACGGTGTTCGCCTGCAGAGGCGTTTGTCTCGGCGGTGCGGACGGGCAGTGGGCCGGGGCGTGCACGGGGCGCCGAGCACCTCGCCACGCAGACGGAGCTCGAGGCCGCGCGCCGAGGGCAGGACGCGAGGTGGGACTCGGAGCCGGGGTCGGAGGCCGCCGGGGCGCCGCGCCGCTGCCCTTCGCTGCAGCCCCGCAGCAGCCCCCGGGGGTAAGGCCCGGGGCGGGGGTGAGGGTCCTCCGCCGCCGCCTCTGCTGCGCGCTCACTGAGCACAGACGGGCTCGCGACGGTCGGGGGCACGGAGCTGAAGCCCCCGGCTCACGGAGCCTCCTGCCCAGCGGAGAAGTCACTAATTGCTTAACACGCCTTGACTATTCCAAGCATCTTATTAACCGTGGTCGATATATATATATATTTTTTAATTTAGCCGTAGGAATTTGTGGTTCTGAAGATTCTTCATGAGCAAACACTAAGACAAAAAGAATGGAGAGTCCGTTCCAAGAGAGACCCGAATCATTGAGTACGACATACTTTTGTCATTCGATATCCAAGCGGTGTAGAAATTAAAGCTGGTTACGTGCCGACGATGAACATCACAGCGCCAAATTCCAACTTAAACAGCTGACGTGTAGGACGAGGCGGCAGGTGAACAACCTCTACCAGTCTCTCTAACACCGTAACGAAACACATCTCAATTATATCAACGCCGACGCACACTTTCAGCAATAATTTTTTAAAGAAACTTGAGCATTCCTGTAAAATTGTATTGTGTAGCCATTTTAATGGCAAATTAAAAAGTCAGATATTTTTTCCATATTGCTTCTGAAAAACTGGATCTATTCAATGAAAATGGTGAGTAAAACGGGAGGAAGGAACTTAGAAACACATGAACGAGTTAGCTTTAAAACAGTCGTTCATGAGTCGTACAGGCTTCTCAACTTATTTTAATTGCCATTGTCTAAAACTCAGTGGTGTCTGTTTGCCTTTATTTGTTTCTACATGGGATTATCCAGATTGACAACATATTTTCAAATTTCTTGTTTATTTTAATAGAGAAATATGAGCTGTGGCCAATTTCTTATTTTCACCCGTGAACCTCGGTCTCCAGTCGTTGCTTAGGAACCAAACACACGGACCGGGTGCTGGTGACAGTGTTTCTGTGATGACAGCCGTGATTGTGGGTGGTGGGGGCGGGGGGCGGGGTGAAGGCAGGTGAGTAGCGGTTAACACCACACTTTTCTTCGCTGAGCAGAGCCTTAGGCAGTTTTGTGTACTCTCTCTCTTAACCATGAGAGTAATCTTAGAAAACAGGCAATGACAAGACCCTGAGCAAGACAGACCGGAGGCTTCGTCACAGTCACAGTAAAGGGCGGCGGGCCAGAGGGAGCCTGGTGCCTCAACGGACGCCGGCCGGCCAGGTTGCTCAGTGGTCAGAGAGCCGGGGACGTGGTTCAGAGACAGGGGGGTCCCTTCCGAGAGGCCCCTCCGGGCCCGGCCGCCCCCCGCAGTGGCCGTGCCCCCCTTGGACCCCGCCAGCCACTCCGACCTGGAGCTGAGATGGCGCACGAGAGACAGTGCTGTGCCTCCCCTCGTTGGTTCAGAAAGATTCGCTTGATTTTGCCAAAATAAAGAAGAAATACATGATAAATGATGATCGTGTTGCACAGTCCCATGGGGACTAAATTCTTCTGTACCCTAAAATAACCGTTAGGTTTTCGTCAATGGATCAAGAAACAGCCAGCTCATCCACACTGACGGAGCCATGGCCTGGCAGCCCCCACCCTCAGCCTCAGGGGGCGGACCGCCCTGCGGGCAGCTGGAAAAGGGGCCCCGATGTCCTGACGCCAGCCTCTCCTCTCTTCAGTTAGGTTTTACTCCTCGTCACTAGAGAGATGACAGGCAGATAGATAGATAGACAGGCAGACAGATAGACAAATAGAAACATAGATAGATGATAGACAGATGACAGATAGATGACGGACAGACAGGTCATAGATAGGTATAGATGACAGATGATTGATAGACAGACAGATGGAAAGCCTGGGAGAAAGGCAAAGATGCCTATATTGGACAACGTCAAAGGCACGAGCGTAGGATGGTGGGCTGATGAAGTGTCCCCCACGGGGGAGGGGCTGAGAGCAGGCTAAGCAGGCGGCCAGGGGCCGAGGGGCAGGAGGACGCGCTGGAGAGGGGTGGGGACAAGGAGAGGTGAAGGGGCAACCAGTACTTCCGAAGTGATGAGCTGGGCTGAGACCGTCCTCAAGCTTACTTCCCTTTGCCTCGCCCGCCGCACGTTCCAAGCGTTAAATATGAATGAGAAAGCTTTGTGCCTGTCCCCATGCTGCAGAGATTTTCATTAAAAAAGCGAAAGATTTATGAAAACATTTTGAGCTCTTCATAAGCAAGCTCTGTATAAAAATAAGGGATTACCAACAATACTTGGATTTACGGCTGCTGTTATTATTTATATGTTGTTACTGTTATTACTGTACAACGAATAAATACAAAGTAATCGTCAACCCGCCCGCCAGAATACAGCTCCTCGGGCAGCGTGCGAGGCCATCACTCTCCACACGCGACAGCACGACCCGCCCACGGCCTGCACCGCACGGCGGCATCAGGACACAAGGAAGCCGCTCCCCGCTCCCCACCGCCCATTCTCTCAGAGCCCCGCGTGGCCGCCCGCCATCCGTCAGCCCGATGGTGACGCGGAACTGCCAGCTCTCGGCTTGCTTCTGAGATGCTGGTGATGCAGGTCGCCCAGCCAGGAGCCACAGCGCAGTGTCAGGCTGCCGTGCGGGGCACGCCGCCTGCCTGCCGGGGACTCGCACGTCCAGGCCAGGGACGCGCATGCCCATGCTGGGGCCTCACACATCTACGCTGGGGACTTGCACGCCCATGCGGGGGACATGCACACACACAATGGGGACACGCACGCCCACGCCAGGGACGCACACGCCCACGCCGGGCACTCGCACGTCCACGCCCGGGACGCGCATGCCCATGCTGGGAACATGCACGCACACAATGGGGACGCGCACACACACAATGGGGACGCGCACGCACACAATGGGGACGCGCACGCCCATGCAGGGGACGTGCACGCCCACGCCAGGCACTCGCACGCCCACGCCGGGGACGCGCGCGCCCGCGCGGGGACGCGCACGCACACAATGGGGACGCGCACGCCCACGCCGGGGACTCCTTGGAGACGAGGCCCTCTCGCCCCCTGAAGCCCGGCCCTCCTCCACCGCCCCACGTCGGCGACAGTCACCAAGGCCAGGGGTGTCAAGGCCACCCTCAGTGCCAGTCACATCCCACACCCAAGTCCCTCACATACCCAAGTTCTATAGGGCATTAAAGGTAAATGTTCTCGAAATCATCATAAAAAAATTATACATCCCTTTTTAACAGTTAAAATATCCCTTCCTTGTTCCAGTTTCATAGAACTTCAGAATTAAGTGTCCAGAACCGACTGGTGGTTTATCAGAGCGATATCCGCTCTGTGGTGAGACAGACCCGGCGGCGGCTGGCGAGCGAGTCCGGACACGCGCCGCGTGTCTGCGGACGCCCAGGAGGGTGCGGGCCGCTCGCCTCCCGCGCCCGGCGCTGCGGGGGCTGCACAGGCCGCGGTCCCCGCGCCGGCCTCGCGCCCAGCGCCCCCGGGGGCCTTGGTTATCCTTCCTAGCCTTCGGTCTGGCTGCGTCATGGTGAAACTGAACAGATGAGACGCTCTGTGTCAGTGTTTTTGACAAGTTTACTTAATAAAGCGCAAAGAAACGAACAAACCTCGCGCGATGTTGCAGCAAAGATCCGAATGTCTTTAAATGTCTCTAGGTCAAAATTTGTGAAGCGGAAAAAAAATAATAACTACAAATCTGAACAGATAGCATGTTTTTTTCTCCTTTTTAAAGTGTCATTAAGAATGTTGCAATACATGCAAAAAAAATAAATAAAACTCCGAAATAAAATGACCTGAGACCTATGCCCAGCATGTCCTTCGTGACAAGGTATATTAATCTCTGAGTCTCATCTCCCCATGAATGATCCTTTGTAAAAACAATGTATCTATTACTCTAATACAATAATTATTACTTTTTATTTCTGCAGAATAAAAGTCTGTCATAACTCTTTCCGTAAAATGTTAGATTTTTATAGCATTTGCTGATGTCACCTGCCAGCCTTCATTTTATTTCACACTCAAGTCATATGCTTTTAGTTTAATCCTTACAATTAAGTTATTTATGTCACCCTTTTCTCGGTCCCTTGTGTCTCTCGAAGCCCTGATGGCCAACAATAGAGCCATCAGCTCTGAAAGATGAAAATAAATAGCAAACTGTCACAAAATATAAGGAATCGTTAATTACAAAACAAAACAAAACAAATTCACAAAGCTGAACCTCTTGGAATATTACGCCAAGCTGTGGAGCAGCTACTCGCAAGCTGACGTAGACACGGCACTTTCCGTGGGGTCTGAGGACGTGCCGTGGGCCACCTGGGTGACCTGAGAGCCTAACCGGGCGGCTACCACATCGCCACGGCAGCGAAGCAGGCCAGGATCTCACCAAGATGTTTTTTGAACACTGTAAACTTTTGCGACACTGTACGTGTTGCTGAGGTGGCTAAGTGATGAAACTTCCAGTTAGAAGCCGGGAGACCTGGGTCACGCGCCCGTCTCTTCCTGGGAGGAGCTGCTGGCATTGACTCAATCAACCAAGCATCCCCTTGTGTCTGATAACACCTCCCTCTGAGAAACGAATGGAGATTCGTGCCCCGTGATCACTGCAGCCTCAAGCCGAGGTTTCTCCTCCTAAGAAACTCCTGTTTTATGGTGAAAAGCTCTGGGGGCAAAACGCCACGGGAATGGGGGGCGCAGAGGCGGCCAGGGCTCCTGCTTCAGGGTCGGCCACCTCCAACCTCATCGCAGGAGTGTGGCCGAGGCCACCAGCAGCGAGGCAGGAACGTTCCGGAGGCTCCTGGCATCAGCCCAGCTCTCAGTGAGCTCACCCTCCTCGGGCAAATTCTGTTGCCATCATCATGAATAACTAACTACGTGTCATGTATAATATGTAACCCACGTCTGATATGCGAGGGGTGTGCCTGTCCATATACATATGTATATGTGTATTTCTGAATCTTGACAAGAATTACATATTATCATCAAGAAACTCTAGTTGATTTATTTAGGGGAAGGGAACAAATCCGTGTAAAGATGACATGTGCCCACTTCGAAAGGGTCACACGTATTGGTCCCTTTGGCCCCGGGCCCTGCACCGACTCCTGCAGCCCCAGACCCCCCACCTCCCGGCTGAGAACACACCCACAGAGTCACATTTCTGTTGAGCGCCGTGTTACACGTGCTCAGGGGACGGTCCCAGGCCACTGGTCTGTGCCTTGGATCCTGGCCTCTGGGTTCTCTGCTCCTGCGCTGTGTGCGACTTTCAGCTGCGGTGACATGGCCACGGCCATGGGCCGATGGGAAGGACCCAGCAAGCGGGGTGGGAGTCCCTGGTCTACTCTGCTGTTGTCCCTGAGCCCTCAGGCAGCGCAGCGCCCCTGCTGAACCGCGGGGGGCTGGTTCACCCTGACGGAAACGGCTGAGGCACGCGGTCCCCAGAGCCTGTTTCACCTGCAGATCCCCTGGCACGCCCTTGCTAAGCTGTTCCTGCAGAGGGCCTGGGATGTTCCTGCGGAACTCTCAAAAGGTCAGTATGTTTCAAGAACTCCGAATTCAAAATGGGATTTTTAAGTTAGTTTCAGAACTCCTTATGTTTGCCAAAATCTTCAGAAAACATAGCAAACCACCGTCAATGAGAGTTTCTCTGACACTCAAAGGCTTTTACACTCACTGGGAAAAAGCAAAACAAAAACCCCAGAGGCAGGGCGAGCCCCCCCCCCCCCCCCCGCACTTGCCTCAAGGCCCCAGGGCAGCTCTGCCAGGCCTTAGGGCGCCCCAAAACACAGCTTGGACAAAGACGAGCTGATCCGAGCTTTCCTATTACAGCTCAGATGTCTGCGCAAGGCGCGGAGGGGAATAAAAGCGCGAACTCCATTGTCCCTAATCTTGAGGGACCGATGGGCTATGCCAGCTGACACAATCGCCGAATCAGAGGCCACCACATGTGACGAGGACGGACAGATACGTAACAAAAGGCAGAGGGTCTGGAACGGGGGTCAAGGTTTCCAGTCGCGGGTCGCCCTCAGCTACCGCGCAGAACCCAGGACCGCTACCGGCCCTCCACGCCCACGCTTGTTCCCACGACCCCGAGAAGCCTGGCCTTTCCTCCTGCTGCGGCCTCCAGACGCGGGGATATCCGTGAGTCGCGGTGGTCCCCGTCAACGAGAGATGGGCTAAACACCTTGACCGACAGCGCTGGGCTTCAGCGAGAAGACCTAGATTTGGGCCCCTACGGTGGCACTCCCGATGTCACAGCCTCTGCAAGCCACGTGGAGTGGACGCCGGCTTCTGCTTTGCGAGGAGTGAGCAGAGCATTTCCCGAGGCCCGGCAAGGCCAACTGGCAACCTCAGAGGGCTGCGAGCGTGTGCTGTAAATATCAGGGAGCATTTCAAAACCTTCGGAATGTTTATTAAGCTTTATATTTACTCTCTGTTGACATTTTCTAATCCACTCGTGTGTGTAGATTAATTATGGATCTGAAACATTCAAATAGGAATGTTTCCTTAAGTAATGCAATTAACCAGCAAGAGGCAATTACAAAAGTCTTTTGAAAATAGTTGTAAGTGTCTATACATCGTCTTAAACTTTAATAATCTGCTCAAAACGTTTTGTAAGCATTATTTCCACACCGTCTTTTGAGGATGAATATTTGATTTAGGTATTGAATCACACCGTGGGTGCTCGGGATATCTTAATTACTTAGTGTTTAAATCTAAGAATCTAATGCGAAGTCGACATCTGGATCACACAGCCGTCGGCACCCATTCTGTACATAATATAATATGAATATGACAGACATAAATGTTTGTTCGCACCCGGCTGTCTCTTCCAGTTCTAGGACCCTCTCTGGAGTAAGACTCGTGCCCCGGCTGCCTGGGCTTTTCCGGGTGGTGTCAGTGAGGCGGGCCAGGCAGACAGGACGACCAGCTCCTCCTCTCAAACGGTTACCTTCAGAGCTACATATCAACCATCACCACGCTTCCTTTTTTTTTTTCTTGGAAAGTTTGTGCTGCTATTTACATATTAAAAAGTCCATATAATTGGAAAGTGCCCACAAACAGATCCACAAGTTCACGCTTTCCCATGGTTCCCCCGAAGTTGGGCTGGGAACCCTGGAATGCGGGACGGCAGCGGCCTGTGGCATGGGCAGGGCCGAGGGCAGGCCTGGGCGCAGCCGCCGGCCGCGGGCAGGGGGACGCGCCACGCACGCGGCCTCCGGCCTCTGGCTTCCACCCAGTCAGGCTTTTTAGAGCACCTGGACCTTCTTCACGGTCATTTAGAGAATTAAGGGGACATAAGAATTCTGGAAACGATCAGCCACTCCTCCACAATGAGAGATGCAGTTGCTTGAACTTCCAGTGGGTGTGAGTTTGCGTCTGAACATCTATCTTTCGCACGACCATGAGAATACGGGATGAGTATTCGGAAGTCACGAGCTCATGGGGGAGAAGAGCCGGAACTCGCACTGGGAAAGCGGCGAGACGCAAAGCAGGAGTGAGCACGGCGTGCGTGCGGCGGGGCGGGGCGGGGGGCGTGGCGCTGAGCCCGGGGACCCCCAGACGCGGCGCCTGGGCCAACCCTTCCCACTCCCGCTGACGCCACAGAGGGAGGATGGTTTGCCAGACGAGCTGAGAGCAAGGACAGTGTCAGGCTAGCCCAGCGTGCAGGGAGCCTCCCAGGACCTGTAATGAACCCAGTCGCCCAAGAGTTTTCAAACAGTTTTCCTTTTCAAGTATTTGCATTCCTCTGAGATTCTAACACATCCAAGTGACAGGACAAAACAAAACAAAAACTAAGCAATGAGCATGCAGACGGAGAACGCACATAGAAGACAGACCACGAAAGCACACATCTTTCCTGCAGGCGAAGCAGAACGGTTCTAAAGAACTCTCCGAACTTCCTTTGAGAGCGCAACGTGGAGCTCGAATAAAAGTTATAATTATAAATAGATTATATAGTGTCGATTGCTACTATTTTATTTAAATTATAATGTTATTAGCGTGCTTTCTGAATCTTTTAAGTGGTTATACTCATGAAAGTGAAACATCGTTTTTCTCATGATCTTAGCCACTTTAATTACATTTTTGCCCAAAGTCAGACAGGTTTTCAATGGTCATTTTCCTGCCAAGGGAGATTTTAGACACTTAATTTTCTTTTTATTAACCTGATTAGCTCCCTATCTGGGATAATTGTTATCTTTTCTAAGTATTATATGCTTACCTGTCAAATAAAGAAATCAATCTTTATGATAATTAACATACATTCATGCTCAAAAATCCAAAATGTTCAATTTCTTATATTATGGTATTTGGTGTCATAAAGATTTTTAATCATCAGATTGGCGAAGGATTGGGCTGCCTTGTATATTTTAAGTGTTTTAGCTAACTGATGTCTCAATTTTAATTAGTTTTTCACACCAAATAGCTACATTTTTTATTTTTTGGAACTAAAAATGTTGAAAATGAGAGTTACCATATTGCAAACTTGTCTTTTTTCCAAGCACAATTTTTTTTGTCCTTTATTTTTATCCTCTTGTTTTATAGTCATCATAAAAAACATCTTCCATGCTGATTTATGTAGATAGAGGACCTCTACAGGACCCCTGAGAACTGCGAGCTACAGCCCGGATGCCGGATCCACCGCACACACTCCCGGCACTCAGGACGGAGACTCACACTGCCTGTGTTTGGTTTTCTCATTAGGAAAGCAGTGGTGATGAGAAAGGCCTACTTCCCAGGCTTGTCATGCGTACGCGTGTGTGCGCGCGCATGTGTGTATTTACACAGATATATGATTATAAGCATTATGTACATGTAATGGGTAATCTATAATACATGCAATCAATAGATAGAACAGAAGTCACTCAAAGGCGATTAGTCTTAATTGCATCATTCATTCTAACTCTTTCCTGTAACATGCATATAAATTTTTAGCAATGTGCACATCCCGATCGATATTTTTAAATTCAGAAGCCCTCAGCGTCCTAAGATATTTTCTTTTCAGATTCAGCCATTTTATCATAAAAAGTATTAACACTTCTAAATAGATAAAATTCAAGCTATCGCTTCTGATAATGTTTCTAAATTTACTGTCCAGTCAGCAGTGTACGGAGTTAGACAGCCATCCAAAACTCAGTAGGGGGCCAAGGAGATCAATATTTAAAATGTATGATACCAGCTAAGTAACAGATGTATCCTGAGGAAATAAAAAACCAAATACGACGACGTGGTCATGGCTACTTACTCGTGTAGGTGAGCTGGAAGCCGCGGTCAGTGTCAGACCCGTTGGTGTTGAACTCCAGCCACAGGTGGTTCGAGGTGCTGTTTAGGGTGAGGCCCATGAGGTCACTTTTCGTGAAGGTCCCCAGGGAACGGGACGAAGCGTCTTTTCCATCGTATACCTAATGAGAGGTCACAGCACAAGCCCTATTACTTCATCGTGCTTCCAATTTGGTAGCTTTAACAAGACATCCGAATCTCGAAAGCGTGATTTTACATGATACTTTCAGAAGTATTTTCCTAAGAAGAAAATCTTAACTAAATAAAAGTTATCAAAGTCCTCGGTAGCCTCCTCCAGTATCTGTTTTTCTTTCCTACTTTCTTCTTTCTCACGCAGATTCTTACTTTTCTATCGTCTTCTCCAAAAAATACAGAAACCGTGTGGATCACTCAGCTGACTTAACACAAATACACACACTTCCAAAAGGAGAAAACTCAATTAGAAACATTAATTTTATGGATCATTATTTTGTTTCATTTCAATTAAATCAGCATATTTTGACGTAGAATGAAATGCCTATAATTCCTCAGTAAAAGCTGTCAACAGGCTATTTGGAAAATTGTGTGTTGGTTAACTGGGGGACCCACTAGGCTGAGGGGTCTGGGCCTGGATTATGAGGGGTCCTGGACCCAGAGGGTCTGCCTCAGAGAGGGACTGGCCAGGCCCCCGCCCTCAGCCCCCCACGGCCTGGCCCTGGCTGTGCCCCGAGGTCCCCCGCAGTCTGCCCTGCACAGAGAGCCGCGGAGACGCGGGGCGCCAAGGCAGCTGAGTGGCTGAGCTCGTCAGAGGCCGTGGGCAGCCACCGGTCTGGACTGGGCCAGACGGGCGCTTGGCGGGGACCGAGCAGACCCCGCGGGAGCACCGGCTCGCAGTCTCCTCGCGGCGACGGCCTCTGGGAGGGGCCGCGGGGCTGCCGAGCGCCCGGCTTCCCCAGCGCAGTGGAGCACATGCGCACGGCGGACACTGCTGACCGGAGAAGCGGCTGCCCACGGCGACGGCTCAGCCTCCACCGCCGGACACCGGATGCGCATTTCACATCCGTCACAAAGGTCAGTGTGGCCCGTACGGGAAGCCAGGGAAGCCAGAGGACGCGAGGTTTCGGTTGGGTGAACGGAGCGACGAGCTCCGCCAGCTCCACGCGCCTGGTGGCTGCGCGTCCAGCCACGGCCAGCCGGCCCCGAGCGCCCCGTCCAGCCTGGCTGAGGCTCCGTCCCCGGCGCCCGCACTGCCAGCCCCGCTCAGAGCGGGCACGTCCTCAGGGCCACATGCTCCCAGTGCCACGGCCTGCCAGCGGGCCGTCACGGGTCGGGAAGCGTCACGAGGAGTCCCAGCGTGCCGGCGCAGAACGGGCCGGGGACGTCGGTGCGCCAGCTGCCTCCCAGGGCCCCGTGTCCACACTCGGCCTCTTCCCACCATGCAGCCCCTCCACGACCTTTCCCTTAGAGCCGGTCTTCGGTCACGCGAGTTCCCCACGTGAAGCGAGGAGTCGCGTTTCTGTGCAGGAGTGTGCCTGCAAATTCGGTCTTCGTTGTCGGAACATGGGATGTCTCAAGGGGCGACGTGAACACACAGCATTTATGTGCAAAAATGAAGAAAATCTCACTTGAAATACTTTTAACACTGAGATAGTCATTAGCTTATTCAACAAAACAGATGCCTACGAAACATTTAGGTATTCGAGATGACTGACAGTGTCTCTGAAATTAAATGTGGTCAACCAGATTTTTCTTTTTGCTTTTTGTTCTGATCAATGAGTTTGAGCAGCCCACAATCACAGAGGAGCCACGTTTTCTCCCTTCCACTGCAATAAAATTTATCAGCGTATATCTTATGTAGCGTCTGTAATCATTCACCTGCACCGGAGTACAGTTAATTGTTCCTTAAAAGTTTGCTGAAGAGGCTTACTGACTTCTAAATTTGAGGTTAGCAAAAAGATTCTGAAAGCGATCACTTAGGGTGCAACTTTAAATTTCTTAGATGAGTGAGAATGTGCTCCGAGACTCACTTCTTCATTACAGTGCCCCACGGTGTCAGCAGGAGCTTCCCGAAGACTATTCAAATGCAGGGATCAGCAGGAAAGCACTCTTCTACGTGAAGTTGAAACATGTGAACTTCGGAGGAAGTGAGTCACTGTCCTCTGTGAGTTTCCCTCGACCCTTGCACGTAACTGCAGGGGGGTCAAGGGGAGCTGCTGGGGACCCTGCTTTCTCTGCTGTGCAAAAGGACTAGGAACGGGGGAGGCTGACGTCTTCCTCTTGGCCGGAGTTCTGCACATGCTCTTACCACCCACAGCTTAAAGTGAGCGCACATGCTGAACCTGAGACTTGGTGTCCTGAGAGTCCTCGAGGGTGCAAAGAGGAATAGAAAACCGCGGAATTTTAGGGAACAGGGCAAGCTCTGGGTGGCCCCGGCCTCATCCCCGGCATGTTCTCCGGGGAGTCCATCCAGAAGGAGGTGCGTCCTGGACCCCACGCGGGGCGCTTCCTCCGCCTTGACACGTGGAGTGTCAACGCACGGAGCCCTCGCTGCTGGACGCACGCCAGCATGTCCCCGCGTCCCCTGAGGTTCTGCTCGGTCCTGGCCTGGCTTGTCCACGTGAGCCCTGCCATGGACACGTCAAGAACCTCATAGCTCTGAACATGGTGACCACAGGTGAAGCCCGAGGAGGACCGTGGGAGAGACTGGTTGGAGCCCTGCAAGTTCCAAGGGTTGATACGTGCGCCAGGGACAATCCCGGGAACCGTCACCCATATCGTATCCTTTAATTCCCAAGACAGCCCCGAAAGGCAGGTAGGTATCGTTCCATGTTCTCGTGCATTCGGAAGCGGTTTAAAAAGGTTCAATAATTAACCTACGATACATGACTAGCAAAGTCAGATCCAGGACGAAGGTGTTTCAAAGTGCGCATGCGGCCACCAGGGACACCCGCCCCGGCTTCTCAAACCAGGCGGATAAACCGGAAAACGCGTGCGCGCAGGATGACGCATCGACACGCGCGTGCCCGCATCCAGCGGTGTGGACGGGCGCGCGCTGCGCCCCGGGGAAGGAGGGACGGCGTCGCGGGGGAGAGGCGCCCTCACCTTCAGCGTGTCCCCTTCCCGCAGCCGGAAGCTCCGCGCGCTCAGCCGGACGCCCTTGCCGGCTTCCGTTTCTATGCTGTAGATGCACTCGTGGTTGTTGTCGTAATGGGACGGGAAGTTTGGCGACAGCAACGTCCCTTCATGTCCTTGGACAGTCGCCCCGCACTCAGCTAAAACAGGACATTAAAAAGGAAAGAGGATTCAAAAATGGAATGACTGAATAGAGAAACACTTTAAAACCATGGCAGCCCTCACTTTTCCCGATGTATATCTGTTATTACTACATCAGTTTTGCGCATTACTGATTTTTTTTTTTTTTTTACTGTTTCACCAACGGCTCAGGGACGATAACCCCATTTATCCCATTTTGAAGATTTTCATATTTTCTCTAACCCAAAGCCCCTTACTCCATGGAAGCGGCGTGCCACCCCACGGGGTTCTAGAACAAACTCGAGGACCAGCACCCTGGCCGCGTCCCCAGGCAGCCGCGTCACCTCTCACGGCGTGCTTCTGTCCCATGAAACTTCCCTGCCAATTCTACTGTCGCGCTGCTGCAAGCTTCCCACACTTGTGGTTTGTGGCGTCACCTGGGTGCCAAGGACAGACAAGCCCCCCCCCCACCCCACCCCCACCCCCCCCCCCAGCCACTGGGTCGGGGCAGGAAGCTCTCCACTTCATATCATGGGATGGAAAACCATTCAGTGGCACTAACCACTGTGCCCCCGCCCCTAAGGAAAGGAGAGGGTAATTCTCCTCAAGATCCAAATTTGCATAAAACGATCTTCAATAAGGGGAAATATAAAAATAAATATAGCTCTCCGTTCTGTCAACTCGGAGGTCAGCCAACCTCACAGCGCCTGTTTCCTCAGCCACAAAAGGGAACAGGTTACAAACTCCTTCAGCTCTAAAATTCTGCGTGCCTAAAACGATCCTAAAACGATCCGGTTGCTAAATGCGTGTATGTGCGTGCGTGCACGTGTGCGTGTGTGTGACAAGAAAACCCTGCGGAGTTTGGCATCAGATAACTAAATTGGCCACACTATGGGTCAAACGCGGTGATTTTTAAAAATTCAACAAAATAAGTATGAGTTGGAAGAACGATGATCAGGTTGGAAACTGAAAATCACTGAGATGAGTCGACGCATCTGGACAAGAGGGAACTGAGCGCGGAGCTTCAGGTGGGCGGCGCAGGGCATCACGTGACGCGGGCATCACGTGACGCGGGCGGGCGTTTTCTGCCGGTTTCCATCACTGCGCCTCGCGTTCCCGCCTTTCTCTGGCCACTCGTGAAATCGGCTCCAACAGCAACCGTGATTCCCATCCTGTCGGGAGGCGCAGCCGGACATTCGTGATCGGCTCGAGTGATTTGCACACTTGAGCCTCGAAAGGGCGTCATGCAGAAGCGCCGGTCGAGAGTCGGGGAGGGAAACGCAGGGCACGTGGATTCGCCTGTCCCGGTTCCTCAGATGTGGACGAGACGCCGGGCGGAGTCAGGAAGCAGGAGCAGGTGTCGAGAAAAAGGCACTGGGATTCGCTGACTCAGCGCAATGGTAATGGACTGTCTGTCAGCTAAATGGTAGCTACAGTTGTTACTATTATAGTTACCTATTTGCCTGGCTCTACTACTGCTTTCTGAGAGAGCACTTCCACGGAGACAAGGCAAGCAGTGCGTCTCCCATGCTCGAGGTCTGGGCCTTGACACCCAGGCCTGGGTCCTGGTGGCCTTCAAACGGAGTGGGGGCCCTTTCTTGTTGGCAATCTGACGGTTCTCAGGAAATCTAAGATTGAAGAAATAGGCGTTCATACCTTAAATTCAAAGCATTGTAGGTAAATCATCTCCAGGGGAAACGGTAATTCCCCACAGCCTGGTCGAACGTACTCTTATTCACTTTCTTTCCTGAAGAAAGAGGGTGTTTTGTTTGTTCGTTTGTTTGTTTGTTACATAAAAGCCAAAATAAATGACAAGAACATCCAAATAGCAGAGTGTCACTCTTTGGCCGCTTCTGGCCGGGACAGTGAGGGTTTCCAACTCGTTAAAGGTAGTGGACGTAAAGCGAACAGAAGACACGCACTGAATTCTAGAACCGGGTCACAAATACGAGGAGTTTTTATCTAAAACTGAATTCGGCAGTGATCAATAAAGGAAAACATTCAAAGATCAAATTTAGGTCCTTTTATCCATTTACAAGTTTGAAAAAAATGTCTTGCAACTCAGGGTATAAAAATAATGACAAATAATGGCAAATGGATATTTTCGGTCTGAGGAAACCTTCCGAATTACTTCGTGGCGACAGCCGCCGCTTGTGCGCATGTCGGTTCCACAAGCGTCTGACCGCGCGGGGTCCACCCTGCCCCCCGCACGTGACGTCCGCTGTGAAGCCCGCGCTGGCCGCGGGCCGCGGGAAGTGGGCGGGAGGCGGAAGGGGGCGTGGCCTCCCGGCCCTGTCTCCGGTCACCGCCGGGTCCGCAGGAGCCGGCGGGTCGTCTTCCCCGACTGCGTGCGGTCAGGAGGATGGACGGGTCGTGGGCTGAGCGCAGCACTACGCCCCTTCACCTTGAACCCGAGTGGACCGCAGCTCCGCTGCTCTGGGCTCACCATGGAGATGACGACGCGAAGTCCGGGTGCGTCCTCGGGCCGCTCTGCGCCGACAGCCGAGGCCCAGGGAGCCGCTGGTCATGGTCACCCGTGAGCCTCGCTCCGACGGCCGCGCTGCCCGCCCGCTCTGCGCCTGCGCGGGCGGCTCCGTGCTCGCTGCCCCTGGGCCTGGCCTCCTGCTCTAGTTATGGGGGGCGGTGACCCCGAAGTCCGTCTCCAGCCCACACGGCACCGCGTTCCTGTTCTCTCCCGCACGGGCTGCCATGCGAGGCGTCTCCCCGCCTCGGCTGCGGGCAGCACCCGCCCAAGGGGAGGCTCTCGTATGAAATGCGACGGCGGGCTTAGGTGTCGCACGCTCCTCTAAGTTCTCACATGCTTTGAATCACATGATCCTCACGGTCACCTCGTCCGATATGCGAACAAATGTCACTTCACAGATGAGGAAACGGGAGCACAGGACAGTTTAAAAATCCCTTGCGTTTCCCAAGGTCACACAGCGAACAGTCACGGATTTGCTGTAATTGCTCGGGAAGGAAACCGCACCCTTTTTATGCTATTTAATGTTGAAAACGTGTGATAGTTAACAATTCGTGATGTGATTTACAGTTGTTAATGAAACGGGTGATACGAGTTTATCGCGGAAGGGACTTTCAAGGCCTTTGACTCAGAATAGGTCGTCAAGTAACTGGAGATAATGTGTGTTTTTTCACTACCAATTAAGACATTAACCGTATGATTCTTTCTTATGATATGACAAAAAGGCAGAAATAGAAAGAAGACTTTAGCATTTGTATACATGAGAAGAAAAAAATAAACCTGAAGATGTAATTGTAGCGACCTTTTTATTAGGAGCTGGGTTTGGGGATTTTTTTTCTTAGATACACAGCACGCAGCGCTAACTGAGAGCGAGTCCGCGGTGAGCCGCAGTGACCAGCGTGGGGGACGGATCGGCCCGTGGTCACCCGCGGCCGCTGGCGGGCGGGCAGTGCTGCGGCTTCGGCGTGTGCGGACGGGGCCCCCTCGCCCCGCAGCGCGCCCCAGGCCCGCCCCTCGGAGACGCGGGCCCCACAAGTGCCGACACGGGCGCTTCTCATGCAGGGACAGGAAGTTTCTAAGTGACTATTAAAAAATAAGCCACTTATCCACTGTGCATGCGCAGCCGCAGCGGGGCGAAACGACCCGGGCACAGGTGTCTCGTGCGGCCCGGGCTCCGGACCCTGGAAGACGCTTCTTACGGCAGGTTCTCCGCGCGAGCGGCTGAAATCGCTCCTATGGCATGTGAACTCGCTGCGTTCAGTAAAAAGTCTATGTGAACACGGTGTTTTTTTTTTATGCATCCATGTAATACGCGTTATCGCTGTTATTTACATTTGTGTACTTTTGCGTTCTTCAAAGAGGTTCGCGCAGGCGCCGTTCCTCGATTCGGGGCGGCTCTCTGTGTCCAGTTGACGCTACTCCGATGAACGCGCGTGGCCGTCGTCACCGCCGCCTTCTGGTTTTACGTCAAGGCCAGTGCGGACACCTGGCTGCATGCGCCCAGCCACCTGAGCTCGAGGGCCGTGGTTCATCGCGCGGTGAGGTGGCCGGGTTGGCGACGCCCGAGGCACGTGGAGAAGCGCAGGCGGGGACCGTGCGGGGGGGCACACGGACAGAGCCTCGGGCGCGAGGGGAACTGGGTGTTCACGTGGCTTGGCGCGCACTGCTGCAGCGGGGACCACGGGCGGGGACTCGGGGGACTCGGGGGATGGGGCTGCAAACGGGCGGGGCCGGGCCTGGGACTGGTGGCTCCTCTGAGGTAGGTGGCTGTCCCTGGGAGGGGACGGAGTCCTGGCGAAGGGCTGTTTGGAGAAGAGGAAAGGCCTGCGGGGAAACCCGCCCTCGAGGCTCCATGGAGAAGAGGGGGCGGAGGGGTCTGCAAAGCCTCCTACGACCCCGTCTGGGCGGACAGCCCTGAGGACGGAGCAGCCGTCCCGCAAATCAGTGGCGACTGGGCGTGCCTGACAGGGAACAGCGACTCGCTCTCCTTGTGGCTGCCTGCCACTTACATAGAGCGTGTTTTTGTAAATATTAATCATTAAATAAATCCAGGGGGGCACGCGGGCAGCGGGGGCGGGGCATGTGAGCAGCCAGGGGGCACATGGGCAGCACCGCCAAACGCCTCAGACTGCAGGAGGTGCTCGGCGCCGATAGGTGCCGGCTGCGTGCGCACGCTTTCTTTGAGGCATGTCTTCCATCAGAAGTTGGTTTGGAATTAAATCCAATAGTGTGCAAAGATGGATACAACTGTTTTCAAATGAAATGTGTATCTATCTATACCTGTCTCTATTCTATCTTTACATAATATGTAATATGCACATTTGAAATCTATTTTGTTTAAAATATCCAATCTCTTTTTTACTTACAAAGAATATTTAAGCATTGTATAAAACGTTCCCATTTAAATCCATTTATTATCCTATAATCCTTTATTTCCTTAATTCAATGCTATCATTGGATTAACCTTTCAGATTCAACAGAGATTAAATTTTTTAATTTTGTTTTAAAATTTTAAACAAATCAACAAATAAGCGAGAACAACAGACTGGTTGGTATGGAAAGATATCGCTTAACTAGAATCGGTCCAGATATTTAAAGCTACTAAGACCACCAAGTATTTACGTTTATCAAAATACAGGCGGAATATTCTGTTTTACTCTGCCTCTTTAAAATATTTGTACTCTGTTAAACAAGCGAGGCTAAGAGTGTTGATTTTTTTCTTATTATTTTCCATTTCAAGGGATTATAGTTTGTTCAACAAACAGAATTCAGATATTCAGCAAGATAACTCATTTTCATTGGTTTTTAAAAATGCTCTCAGCACTATTACTTAGGAATTATTCTGATGTGGATGTATAGGTTCATAATACCCTGTCTAAAAAAAATGTGTGCTCAGCATGTGAGTTCAAAGGCACAGCGGTAGGCTGGGGGGCGCTGGTCTTCCCTCGGACGGCCGCGCACTGAGGAGGACGCGGGCGGATCCCAGGGATGGGGGGGGGGCCCGCCCTGGAGGAGCGCGCGGCCCGATGGGGAGGCCAGTCTCAACGGGCAGAGCGGTTATCACGAAGGGGCGGGGGCCTCTTCAGCTGTGGGGAAGCAGGCGGGAGAAGGGGACGGGTGAGGCGAGTCCCCAAACTGCGACGGTGGGAGAGCGCGGAGGAGCAAGTGTGAGCGCGGCGAGGCTGGGAGGCGTTGCCACCTGCTAAAGGCCGCTGTCTACACCTGCGCGGATGCCGCGGAGCCGCCCGGACTTGCGGAGCGGACGCGCGGCGGGCGCAGAGACACACCTGGTCCTAACGGCGCCTCCCACGTCGCAGCGCCCACCACGATACCCGCTCCTCATTTCACACCGTCAGCGGTGTGAGGACCCGGGCACCAGGAACAACAGCCCGCGGATTTTGACTCTAGATAGAAGAGCGGCCAGTGGAACGTGATCATCCATAAAGCGCTTCATGCGACTTGTGTAGAATGAAGCTTCGATTTCACTGGGCTGAGATTTCCTTCCAGATCTGATCTTGTCGGGTCATCTCCACCCTGAGGAATGCAGATTCCCGGCATCTCAGGGAACTCCTAGGACCATCCACAAAACGCTCTATCTTTTTCTTTTTCTTGAGTCAGTGTTTGAAACTTGCACCCCGTTCTCAAATAAAAAATCGCAACCGAAAGATGCGAGAGGCACTATTTGGGGAGAAAGCCAGGGGGCAGGAACACGGGGGTGTGCCGCAGCGAGAGGAAGACGGCCAGACTCGGGGTCGCTGGTGCGACAGTGTCGTGGTCGAGTTCTGACTCTGACCGTCTGCGGGTCATTCGTGCACAAAGAGCAGGCCTGACCTTGCGTCCTGCCGCGTTCCTAAGCAACGCGGACTCCTGAAGAGATCCCGGTCCCGGGAAAAGTCTGCTGTTGCTCAGCTATCGACCCAGTGTTTTGGGGCCGTAAGAAATTTACTTTCACAACGGGTCCATCAGCCAGTAAGACCCGTACGGAGCTGGCACGGGCTTCCCACGGACGCAGAGGTCTCGCAGGGAAGGGCCATCACGGTTAATCTCTAGACAAACATCGTACATCACGACGCCACACCACACCGTTAGAGTTTTCTGTAACTCTAGGGAACAGATGGCGAGTCCCGTGCACCCCAAGCCATGTGGCAGGGACCAGGCACCGTCTCTGGGGCTCCCGCCAGACCCCCGCGTGCAGGCAAACGCCACGTCAGAGAGACACTGCCCTCTGCCTCTCTAGCCCCCAACGGCAGACGGCACAGCTCCCACGGGAGGCAAATACGACCCGACTCACCCCCGGGTCCCTCCTGGCACGGCGTCTCGTGCCGCAGCACCCGAGGCCCCCTCGCCCCCCGAACGACCTCTCGACATCCTCAGGAGCAACCGGAAGCGGCGAAGGCGGCCTTGGCGTGTAAGCCAGAAGGAAACGACACGGCCCCACCACTGCCGGGCCAGGAGACCCCGCGTCTCTGACGCGCACCGCTGTCGAAGGCTGTGTTCAGCTTTTATCTTTCCGGACGTGACGCCTCTGTCCCTTTCCGCCTCCGTACACACACCCGACACGCGCCCGCGTCTCCCTCCTGCTCGCTCGTGGAGCCGCAGAGCTGAGCGGGGCCGAGCGCGTCCCAGCCCCGGCCGCTGGGGGGCCCCGGGCGCCCGGCTCCCGCCCTCCCCGCTGGCCCTGACCGCGCCAGGCCCTGCCCCCCCCACCGCCCCCGGATGAATGAAATGAAAGCGTGTGACCACCTACCCACACACCTTGGCAGAGCTGCACTCCACACTCGGCGGCCCCCGCCCAGGCACGTCAGCTTCGCGGCGCCTTCCAGACGGTACCCCGGGAAGCAGGCGAACGTCAGCGTGTCCCCCACTCCGAAGCGGAAGCCGAACCTGCGGCTGAAGGCCGGAACGCCGGGGTCGTCACAGGGCTCCAGGTCGTACTCTGGGGCAGAAGAGACAGCAGACGCGTGGGGCTCGGGACTCGCCGCGGTCGTGGGCGGACAGAGCGCCGGTCCCCAGGGCGACCCGAAACGCGCATCCGCGAGCCTCCCCTTCCCAGCTCCGCGGCCCGCCGGGCGCGCGTTGGACAAACGGCCCGACGGCAGCATCTTCTCAGACAGACGGGCGATAAAGTAAGATGACCCATTTCGAAACTCGCTTTAACAGCCTGGCATCATGTTACCGTCCTTTCTGATTTCTGAAATCGGTCGGCCCTCCTCTCAAAGCTGCAGGGAAAGCGGCCCCGAGGGTGACCGCGGTGGGGACTCACCGGCCTCGGTTTCACCTCTGAGTCACACCTCAGCAAGGGACGGCAGTTTCCCTCGTCTGTTTTTGATCTATAAACCACGTTCTATTGAAATGTAATGAAAGATAAATATTCTACGAACTATTGAAAATTTATGTAAACTACGGAGGAAGAAGGCTCTAAATTGAATTTAAAAAAGAAAAAGAAAAAAAAAAGAAAAACACACTGCCCGGACGTTTCTGCCTTTGGGGATAAAGCGTCCAGAGGTCGGTTCTAGGGGCGACAGCGGGTTTGCCTCGCGCTTCGGAGCCCACACGTTCGTGTCCCCGCGTGCGACGCGCCTCCTTCCCGACCGTCACTGCCTTCTGCCCGGCACTCCGCCGCTGCCGTCAGTGGGAAGGGGGAGGTCGGCGTGGGGCGCGCCCGTCTGCTCAGGCTCCTCCTCCTCACTGTCCCCTCGCCCGTAAGGCGCCCTGTTGAGTCACACGGTATCGCCCGGCAGGCCACGTGTCGGAGGAAACGCCGCCAGGGATGGGATGCTGGCAGGAGACTTCGGGAGGGCGAAGCGTCAGCTACAGGGTGGACATTCCCCGGGGAGACAAGAGACAGTGGCCACACGCAGGCAGGGGACTGTGCTAACATTTCTTTAAAAAAGCCCCACGGTAGTCTACGACCACCACGCTTCGGGCTCTTCTCCCATGAAGCGTTGGCCCGATGTTCTCCGCGGACGCACTGAGTGCGATCTGTCCTTTCCCCCGATAGGTCCGAGTCCAGCCCTCCTTTTCTGCTCCATCGTCGGCTTGTTTAGTCACTGGCAGGCACAACTCCGCGCCTCCATTTCCCCCTCGATTCACGTGCTGGTCAAATGCTTTCCTGATCGTCTCCGTCTTCCTGCTCATTCGGGGGTCTCGACAGAGTCGAACTAGTCTGCGCACCCTAATTCTAATCAGTAATTTGCCCTATTTTTAGTATGACCCACAAGTAAAAAATCCGATGATGGTATTAGATGGGGTGAGGGGTTAAAGCACAGACTGGAGGCTGCCGGATGGTTCCGGGTGGGGGGCTCGGCACAGGGGATGTGGCCGGCAGCAGCGCACTGGCTGAGTGCGGAGCCAGGGGGGAGAGGGAGTAACTGGGGGGATCGTTTCATGAACTATATGAATGTCTAACCAGGGTACCGCGGGCCTGAAACTAATCATAAAATAAAACAAAATACTAAAAAATGTAAGAAATAAAATAAAAACATTCCTAATAAACTGTTCTGGTCTTAAAAAAAAAAAAACACCAAAAACCAAAACAAGCAAGCAAACAAAAAAAACAAAAAAACACTGTTACCGTGTTAGTTATAACATTTAACACTGTTTTCAAACTGCCCCAAAAAGTACAAAGAGCCAGGAAACTGGAAAAGTGCGTTTTGCTGTCTCTGTTCTCGGCCGGCCGCCTGGGAAGCAGCGAGGTCTGGAGCCGCAGGGGCTCCTGTCGTCAGAGGCGTTGCCGGCCCCGCACGGGGCCCCACGAAAGGGACCGAACACGCACACGGATAAAAACGGCAGGTGCGTGACAGGCGCCCATGGAAGAGCGGGGGCCTTGCGTCTCTGCCGCTGTGCCCAGGGGGCGCCATACTGAACTTCGCTCTGGACCAAGATGCACGTGAGGACAGAGACGGGACATTCTCGGGTGGTGCTGCCTGGGACCCCGCCGGGGGAGCAGTGAGGGAGGGACGGGGGTTTCAGTCTCTGGCCTATGAAGTGGCCAAGGTCACGATGACCCCCAACGATAGCAGACTTCCCAGAAATCACGTAGTCTGAGCCTGTCCTTAAAGCTCCACGAATGCAGTGAAAAAACAAGAGTCGGACTAAAGCAGACAGCAAGTGGCTCGGAGCACCCCAAACCCCGCGAGTGGCTCGGAGCACCCCAAACCCCGCGAGTGGCTCGGAGCACCCCAAACCCCGCGAGTGGCTCGGAGCACCCCAAACCCCGCAGAACCTCTCCGTTCCGATAGTGCCCAACGCGTCAGGTGCACCCCAGCGACGCTGACACGAGGCGGTGTTTCGTTTTGTGTCGTGTGGACGCGTGTGCCCGATGCGCCACGTTCCGTCACGGCCCATTCCGAGGTTAACGCCTGCCGTGTGTAAGGTGCAGGGACAGAGCTGCGGGTGCCGTAAGGGGGACGGGTGGAAAACGTCCCGGCAAGACCTTCGGATAAACACGCGAACGTTGTAGCAAAGCCTCTGCCTGGCGGCGTCGAAAGTGACTCGGCGACTCGTGGACGATGACATCAGGCCCCGGCCGAGCCGGAGGGGCAGAGCCCTGTCTCCCAAAGTCCCCGGCAGCCAAGGCAGCACTGCGGGGCGGGGCGGGGCCCGGTGCTGGGGGGAATCGGGGGGGGGGGCCCACACACCGTGTTTACCTCGCTCAGCTCCTCCCCCGCCTCTCAGCAGTTAAGTGTCTGTAATTTTTCTGCATTTGCAAAGAAACAATACCCTGCATAAAACCATTCAAATTACACCCACGTGGCTAACGTCTGAGCAACGTAAACCCTTCGTAAATGTTATCTACGTATTACGATTTAAAGCAAAGAGTTTCTTAATTCTGGAACATGTTTGGTTGCTGAGCAGCTGCATTACGGTGGCTGCAACTCACCCTCCTGTGTGTGTGTTCACACCTTCCACCCTCAGGGGGCCCGCAGTGCAAGCGAGGACCTCCGCCAGGGGGCAGGGACCAAGCTCTCAGGGGACGGTGGTGCTGAGCACGCCTCCTAGCAAGAACAGGGGCCCAGGGAGTCTGATAAAGCCCATGCAGGAGGTGAGTGGCAGGCTTTTCGGGAAGGGACAGTGACAGGAACGACTCCACATTGAGAAGCTGCAAGGAGGCATTTCGTGGACACCAGGCCAGCAACCCCTCCCTTCTTGCTTCAGGGGGGTTCTGCCTCCCCTCCCCACCTGCCAGCAGCCAGCTACTCACCTGTACCCTCACACGCACGTACAAGTGCGCGCGCACATGCACACACCACGACCGTCCCCAGAGGCAGGCGAGAGACAGCAGGAGGCAGGCGTACCTGAGAAGGTGATGTTGAAGCCCTCGTAGGAGATGGAGAAGTCTGAGACGAAGCGCAGCTGGGCCGTGAAGTTCCCGAACAGGCCGGCCTTCACCGTGTGCGGCAGCACGGAGCCCGTGAGCCGGGCCACCGGCTCCGAGAAGCTCCCGTCCTCTGTGACCAGCAGGTAGTCGTGAGAGCTCTCCAGGTGAAAGGTGTGGAAGATCATCTGAACACCTGGGGGCCGGCAGCAGGGGGAGCGCGTTACCGGTGGCCAGAGGACAATGCTTCCGGGCTTAGAGACATGGGGGCCTTGTCTACGTCTACACGCGCGTCTGTGTCTACACTGAGTCTGCGTCTGCGTCTGCACCTGCATCTCTATCTACACCTGCATCTGCGTCTATACCTGCATCTGTGTCTGCGTCTGCATCTGTGTCTGCGTCTACACTGCATCTGCGTCTACACCTGCATCTGTGTCTACACTGTGTCTGCGTCTGCACCTGCATCTGCGTCTGCACCTGCGTCTGCACCTCCATCTGCACCTGCGTTTGCATCTGTGTCTACACTGCGTCTGCGTCTACACCTGCATCTGCGTCTGCACCTCCATCTGCACCTGCGTTTGCATCTGTGTCTACACCCGCGTCTGCGTCTACACTGCATCTGCGTCTACACCTGCGTCTGTGTCTGCACTGCATCTGTGTCTACACTGCATCTGCGTCTACACCTGTGTCTGCGTCTACACCTGCGTCTGCACCTGCGTTTGCATCTACACCTGCGTCTGCACCTGCGTCTGTGTCTGCACCTGTGTCTGCATCTGCGTCTGTGTCTGCGTCTGCACCTCCATCTGCACCTGCGTTTGCATCTGTGTCTACACTGCGTCTGCGTCTACACCTGTGTCTGCGTCTGCACCTGCATCCGCGTCTGCACCTGCGTCTGTGTCGATGGGTGCTCAGGAGGGCACAGCACGTGTAACAGTCCGTCTAACATCAAGCCAAGTTCAACTCCAAGTGGACAGACAAAGCTGACCCAATGTTTAGGTGATCACAAGTCCAAATTATCTCCTTAAAAATGACAGCTTTGGTCATACAAAAATACTCATGGTGCCGTCCGAGTCCAATGACTATGAACTACATTTCCTTCACAGAGTGCGAGTTCTCCTGGTCTTCAGATCCCCGGATATGGAGGGAGGTTAGTGCAAACGGCCCCCGAGTCATGCCTGAAATGCGTGACGATAAGAGCGTACCATGCGTGACAACATGGGGTAACTCAGAACACCAGGCAGTGCAAAAGGGACCCCAGATCTATCGCATGTCCCCAGATCTTCTCACGTCCTCTTATTTAATCAGCATTCATAGCGTGTGAAATCTAATCCATGCCTCTTTTTCTTACCATGACAGCTAATTTTAAAGCTCACATTCCCGGTTATCTGATACACAGAATCAAACAAGAACTCTACTTTCGCCTGCAGCACCACTTCAAACCATTTTTCATAAAAATCGTATAAAAGATGAAAATCGGCAGCTGAAGGATTGTGGGGAACCAGCTCTTGCTCGTACAGCAAGCCGCCCCCCCGCCCAGGACCCTGTCGGGTGACGTTTCCGGACGTGCGAGCTCTGTGCGCTTCCTCACCTTTCCCGTGAGACACCTCGATGGTCCAGGTGCAGTTCAGAGAGTTCGGGTAGAAATCCGGGAATCCGGGAGAAAGGACCGTTCCGCTCTTCCCATGCACGTAGCCTCCGCACAGGGCTGGAAAGGACAAGGAGAGGTCAGGGCACCATCCCAGCTTCCCGGTGACGGCTAGAGCCAAACGCACTCAACGCGACATCGATCAGCCGAGGACGAAGAAAGGAGCTGACGCGGAATCGAAGCCAGAGCGTTGTTTCGCTTCGACTGCACCGCGCTGGCTCGTAGGCAGCCTCGCACACGCTGCACGTCTCAGACAAACATCACGGAACGGGCACGGCGGCGCCCGCCGACCCCCCTGTGACGGGGAACGTCACCTGCCCCCTTGACCAAGGCGCCCGCATGCGAGCTCCAGCGCGACTCCGGGGCCGCCCGCGCGGCATCTGCACGCGGGACCAGCTCTGCACGGGCGGACTGGGGACAGCGGCCGGCCCTTCCGGGCGTGGGTGGGCCTCGTCCGACCGGTCGAAGGCCAGAACAGGGCAAAACACTCGCGACCGCCGGCGGACACGCTGCACGTCCTGCCGGCTGCCTTCGCCGACCCTCGTCCTGCCTCGGGATCTGAGCGGCACGTCCGCCGCGATCTCCGAGTCGCGGGCAACCAGCCTGCAGACGGCGCCCGGGCCGCGGCTCTGCGGGGCTCCGGCCTCGCGGCGGCAGACCCCGGGGCCGGTCCGTGCCCACCGCGGCGGAGGCTGAGGCCTCCTGGTTAGTAAGTCCATTTCTCACACTCTCTCTGGACACACGGCAGGTGCGGATGCACTCACGTCCCAGGGGCCGTTTCCCCAGGGAGCCCCGACGTGCACGGTCAGAGCTTCGCGGAGGGCCCGTCGGTGAATTCACACCCTCTCCGACACACGCCCTGTTCCACCCGCCTCAGCGACGCGTGTCTGAAGGAGGAGGGGCCAGCCACAGGGAGCTGCGCGCGGGGAAGGAGGCGGTGACCGCCGGGGGTCGAAGCCACGCGGGTTTTAGGTGCTCAGACCCCTCCTCCCCGCCCCTCCCCTGCGGCCGCCAAGCTCCCTGCCTCCCGCCCTCAGCGCCCTCGTCCTGAGAGGGGAGGAGTGGGCAGCCCGCCGCCTGGCGCAGTTCGCAGCGTCCGATGGACACTACGCGCCCAGCGCCGGGCGTTAGGCCTGGAGGGGTGGACAACTGGTTTGCACTGGGCCCGGCTCCTGCGGACCGGCGGCGGCCGGGCACGTTCTTGCCCGTGCTCCCTTTCCTCCCTCACCGCCGATCGGACTCCCCCGAGAAAGGAAGAACCGCGCTGCGGGGGGTCCAAGGTCGCGCACTCCGCACAGCAGGGGTGCGGGGCGGGCGGGGGGCTGGATCCCAGCCCCGCACCAGTCTCCAGGCCCTGCCCTCACACGCCCTCGCGTGTGTCACGGTGCAGACTCGGGGACCCTCCCCGCGGGTCCCTCTGCCCCGTGTCCCCACGCCCGCGCGGGTGAGGAGGACGGTAAGGACCCCCACAGTGACCACTGGGTGTTGCGAGAAGGAAACGCGTCGACGCCGTGTGGGACGCGGAGCCGCATGTCGGGCGCAGAGCGCTCTGCCGGACGAAGCCTCGGGGTTCCCGGCGCGAGGCTCCGCCCCCTCCTTCTCTCCGGAGCGGGTGGCGCGGTCCGGCCTCAAATGACTGTGCCCGGAAGGACTCTCCTGGTCACGTGAGCATCCCGAACCGCCTGTCCTAAAAGCCAGTTCCACAATTGACATTTGCCAAAGAATGAGCCCACTTACGGAAAATGGGATACTCCTCACCGTCTAGTATGAGGGACACTTTTTAAGTGAGGTCTAGGATGTGTTACCAGCTGAAGATTTTCCCATCCTACACTTACATCAACCCTAAGCTTTACTACGAAAAAAGGTAACGTTAATACGATATTTGGAATTAGTGTGTTTGACAAATGGTCCTGGAGCAGGCGTGACCACGCGGGCTCTGTCCTCAGCGGAGCAAAGAGGAAAAGGCGCAGACAGACCGTGAGCCCCGCTCCAGGGGCCGGCGCCCCCCACCTCACCCCACCCCACCCCACCGCACGCTGGTGGAGCGGGAGGACGTGAGCCCACGACGTCGCGCAGGAGCAGGTCAGATGCGATGCTGGCAGGCGACAGGTGGCCGGGGGAAAACCAGGAAGGACAGACCCGCGGGCCGTCCAACCACTGGGCGGGTCGGGGCTCTATAAATGGGGCGCCCGGGGGGCCGCGCTCGGGAGGCGACCTATGAGGAAGGACACGGTGGAGATGAGGGGACCTCACGCTCTCTGGGGGACGACCGGGGTGCAGGGAAGTGGCAGGGACAGGCGGAGGGTGGCCGGCGGGGGCGGGGGGGGGGGGAGGGCGGTGTGGCTGGGAAGGCGCCGAGGACAGGGGAGCAGAGGGGGCGGGGTCTAACGCCGGGTCCCGTGCGGCCTTACCGGCCGCCGTGAGGGCGACAAGGTGACGGGTTGCCGGAGGGTCCAGCCCCGGGCACACCCGCGCTGACCGAGGCTTCGGCTTGACTGGGCGGCCGCTGCGTGGGAACGAGGCGGGCGTGGCAGGGGACGTTCGCGGTTTGCAGTGGACCAATGGGCTTTTCTCACGGACGGCAGGTCGGCGCCATGACCACGAGGAGGAGCCGGGGCGGCTGAGAGCTTTGTGCTGGGTGCAGAGGGGCCGACCGCGGAGGGACGCTTTGCAGAAGTGGGCTTGGCCGGTCCGCCAGGGTACGCAACGCTCGCCGCCTCCCAGACACCAAGCAGAGTGGCTGGCGTCACACCTGGCTGCCCATGTTGGGTCCCACGAGGGAGGTCTGACTGGGGGCAGGAGCGAGGGCTGGACGAGGCCCACACCGCCGGAGGGAGGTGCAGACACACAGCCGACAGCCCAGGGCGGGCGTGGGGGCTGAGCAGTCACAGGCAGCACGGGGGGAGGAGCCGGGCTCAGACCCCCGGGGCACGAGCCGCACCTGGCGACCGGTCCCCCCCGTCACTCCGCACATCGACTTGTCGGGCCGTTCTCAAGGACTTCACCACCAGGAGCAGAAACGGCTCACGTAGAACGACACCCAGGTCCCTGTCGGTTCTCTTGACCCTGAAGTCCACGTGTGCTGTAGAAACTGGTAGATGAACGCTGCATCCGGCGACACTTAAAACGAGAAAATTCTTCAGCACTTGTCTCGGCCTCTGTCCCGACGCCTGCCAGGTGTGGCGTCTGCCGTCCGCTGGGCGCTGGGGCACTGCCCGGGGTGGGGCAGCCTGCTCTGACCACGGCCCCTTTCCGTCCACTCCCCAGAGTCCCGGAACCGCCACCCGACCCCACGGAGGGGCCGTTCGGGGGCGGAGCGCGATGCACCTCACAGGCGAGGCGGGCCTGCGGCTCGTGTGCGGCTCAGGTGTGCGCGGACCCAGCTCAGGCTCATTTACACGGCGGTGTCTTCGAGCAAACGTGATGCCACGGAGCCTGCACTTGTTCTTTCTGGCAAACGAGATCCGAGGTGCAGCGAACTGCACTGAGCGTCTCCTGAGACCGAAGCGAGAGCGAGTGAAGCACATTCAATGTGCTCCGTACCTGTGCTCACACCCGGACACACCTGCGTTCCCTTGGTGGAGCTACCGAGGGGACCGCACTCAACCCGCGTGAGCACAGCCGGCGTCTGCCGCGCTGCGGACTTTCCCGGCCGGCGGGAGAGGTGAGCGTTGGCCTCCACTCCCCCGAGGCTGCGATGTCTTGGATTTCACTTCTCCATTTACATCGCCCACCCACGTCAGACGCAGAGACCCACATGCTGGGACCCCCGTGGGAAGGGCCACGGAGCACAGGAACGAGGGGACAGGAGAGGTGCCACCCACTCGGCTTTCCCCCGTGAGCTGCAGGACCCGCCCGCCCACGGCCCGGGCTCGTCTCCGACCCTCTGCTCCGCCCGCCCGCCCACCGGCCTCCCAAAGTTGCGCACTGAGGAACTTGCTCTTTCCCAAGCATCTCGGCTCCTGACCATGCAGCAGATGCTGAGACGGACAGGTGCCGGTCCCTGCTGAGTTTACGGTCCGGCGGGCGAAGGCCGTAGGAAGAGGGAAGCTCAGCTCAACTCGTTTCCAAACTCAGAGGGGGTCTGGGTGAGCAGCGGAGTAACAGACACTCGTCCACGCCGCTGTCCGGGATGCCGAAGGAACTCGGCCGTTTGAGGCGGTGGCGGAGGGCGGAGGAGCCTGGGAGGGCGTCACCCACCCGGAGTCCACGGCCAGCCCTGCGACGGGGCCGTCAGCCCCAGGTTCCTGCAGGGCCCCTGGGCCCCTGCTGGTCGCCCCACAGAGCCCGAGAAGCGCCGTGCCGCAGGGGACCGCCCGCCCTCGTGGCCTCCCCCGTGGCCTCCCCCGCGGCCCGGACCCGGACCCCGCCTGTGTCCTCTCCTTAACTGCGAGCTGTCGTTCCGTGCAGCCGAAGCCCCGGCTTTGGTAAGTGTGGCGAGAGCGTCTTCTCTCCCTGGGCTGGGGGAAGGCGAGGGCTGCCCGCGCCGGCTGTCGCAGGCCGTGGTCATGTTCTCCGTGGCAGGGGGGCGGGGCGGGGAGGACTCGAAGATGACGAATTCCGCTCCCTCCCTGGAACACGCCTCCCATGTCCACCCCGAGAACCCCAGCCTCACGGCCGATAGGTTCCAGACGCACGTCGCGGGCACGGAGTTCCCGCCGCTCGCTGAAGCGCATGCCGCGCTGGGGTCCGCTGCCCTGCGCCACCCTCGTCCGCTCCCGAGGACGCCTCTGGCCGCGCCCGGGCTCTCGAGCCGTGGGTAACTGCCGAGTCTCAGCCTTTCTGCCTCCTTTACCTCCTCCGTCCCTGCCCTTGGCTCCTCCTTAGAGAGGCCGAGAGCGAACACAGCCTGCCGCCTGCTGGCTCCCTTTCTCTTTTTCCATTATGCCCCCTTTCCCTTTAAACTGCTAATAAAGTTCTATTTATAGCAAAGACTTACGAAGCCACTTTCCATTTCAAATTATTCGTAGCCTCTCTATGTCCTATGGCAGCCATTTCCACCCATCCCCCCAACCCCCATCGATCCCCCCATCCATCCCCCCACCCACCCATCCACCCTATTGGAATCCATTTCTCAAAAGAAATCATAAACAAAAACCCTACCACAAACAAGGTGGCTAAGCGAGGCTGTCCATCTGAGGCTGAGTGTGGTTCCCAGCCCTGCCCAGTGCCCTCTCGGAGGACCACGGGGGCCGCTGGGGGACCCCCGCATGCTCCAGCGTCACACCTCCCCTTTGCAGTCAGCCCCGTGCTCACAGGACCAGCATGAACAGTCTCAAACCGCGACAAATTCACTTCTACCCCCCAAAGCCTGCAGGCCGTGAGTCTCCCTACGCCTTTGCTCCGAATCCTGTTTCTTCCTCTCGACCCTATTCTTAAAGACGCATCTTGGAAGTCGTCCCCTAAGCCTTTCACGATTCCAGGATGTAACTACTTTTTTCCTTCTCCTTCTTCTAAATACCTTCCCACATCAAATAAAGCACTTGCTTCACCGGGTGACATAAAAAACAGGCCTCTCCTCTCCACGTCCTGAAACCTTATAACCTCCTCAGCGGCGGCCGCAACACGGCGGTTTCCAATCTGGATTGTGAGAGTAAACGGTTTACGAAAATGTTCACTTAATGAACATCTTTTCCAAAGTCCTTCTTGCATTTGTCTGTCACCAAAAAAGGGCAATTTATGCCAATGGCCACATGGTTCCTCCAAAACTTGAGTATGATGAAGAGTAAATAGCAAAAACAATGCCATGGAGATGAGAGGTACTCACGGACGTTAACTTTCTTCACGATGTGAAATGTTATAATTAATTCTGATTTCTTCTTTCCTTTCTGAGAGCTATGACATCTTAAAGGTTTAAAAATCCTATTGATGTTTCATCTGTTACAATAAAAACTCATGGGGTTTAAGACATTGTGAGGATTTGAAAAGGCAACAAGAATAATACTTCGGGCTAAATGAAAACAGTCAGCCGTGACCGACTGAAATTCTCACATCACGCCCGAAATCTTCCCGAGGTTGCTGATTTATTCATAGCCTTTTATCATAAATTTACCATTCTCTGACATAGGTTCCAATAAAGCAAAAGCTAAGCAAATAATTTGCTTCCAATCCCCTCGGAAGGTTTAACTTTCCCACTTACGCCAACGTGCGCTGGGAGATGCCGAAGCCGGTGCGGTGGCCCGGCAGGTGCGGTGGCCCAGCTGCAGTACAGTGGGAAAGGCCGAGCGTGCAGGCGCCGGTCCGAGGGCACCACGGTGCCCCGCCGGCACACACGGCCCAGCCTCGTCTCCTTGACGACGGCCCCAGCTGTCCACCCATCCTCCAAACCCCCGGAATCTGCGGGGCGCACCCTGTCGTCACCCCTCCCCCCCAGGAGAGCCGACCCACTCCTGCGCCTGACACCCCCCCCCCCCCCCCCCCCCCCCCCCCCCCGCTTCGCAAGCCGGCGGCCCCAGCAGTCTGCTCCTGACGTGAACCCGGATTCAGACGGGCCGTTTCCCGCGCGTTCCTCCTTCCTGCTTCTGGGCCGGCGGGCGGGCCGCCAGCGGTCCAATATCGATCCGTATGGTATTGATCTTCTATCATCTTTTCTCAGCACGACTGAGCTATGCGCTTATATGTATATGAACAAATGAAATACATACATATATATATACTGAATAAAAGTTTGCCTTAATATTCTACTGTATTTTCAAATAATGATTTTAAGTTTTGAATCTTTGTGTCAGTCCTTAATCAACTGTGTAACTTTTATTTTTAAAATCCGATCAGGTATCCAATTTGACCAACACAATTCATTAACTAGGTTATCCTTTCTCATTGATTTGGCATGATTTTATCATAAATTTTATTATAAACTGAGTTCTCGGGCAGGGATTGATCTGTGACCAGAATCCTGATGTGAGCATTTCCGCCCTGATTTCACAGTTCCCAGTGTCATTAATTTTTGGTGTGCTTTAGTGCCAGCCAGCAGAGTCCCTCCTTTCATTCTAAATATATTTCCTAGGTCTTCAGGCTTTACCCTTCCAGATTAATTTTATATATTTATACATTTTTATTAAAAGTTCAAATTAATTTTAATTAGATTTTATTAAATTTAAAACTTTATTTGTAGAACATTTGTGGGTTTAAATGTCATTCTTCCCACGGAGAGACCCAGTAGTACTCTCACTGATTAGGGTGTCACTTTGTGTTCTACTGTAAATTTCTAATTTTTTAAAATATAAGCCTTTGCATGTCGTTAGATATATTTATGCCTGACTCGTGTGTGTGTGTGTGCACGCATTTGTATTTCTGTAATACTTATAACAAGGCACATCTTATGTGAGAATGTATTGATCCCGAATGCAGTCACCAATTGAGGACTTTTTGCTAAAGTTCATTATCGTCCCTTCCTAATATTTAGAATTCATATCATCATCTTAAATTTCTCCATTAGTTAGGATCTTCTGAACAACGGTAAATAATACTTCTGACATTGAGCACATTGACCTGTTCTTGACTTTCATGGGACTTTTTCTGACAGTTTATTATTAATTATGATATGTTTTACAAGTAAATTTGTTTATATTATGGTTCTCTATATATCTGTTAAGGTGATGTGTTATTTTAGAAGTTATTTAAGGTCTAATGTAAAAAAGGATGAAAATGAAGAGGCACATTTTCCTAGAATAATTTACGCGTAACTACTATTCCCAAGTCTTCATCTTTTTTCATTCACTTTGAAAAGAAGGGGTTATCTTTGATGAGTCCCCGTGGCGACGAGGGAACCGAGGTTCTCGCTGTTCCCCACTGCAGATTCATTTACATCCATATGCACGTACCTCGCTGGATTCCTCTGCCGCTTTCTTTCGGGGAAGCGGAAGGCGAGGGGAACTAGGAACGCAGATTCCGAGGGTTCCCTAAGCTCCTCGTCTGTATCATCCCCGTGGGGCACGTTTCTGCATTAACAGCTCATTTGAGATTAGTAAATAGAAGAATGGTGTCATCAGGACCTGGGAGTTATCTGAACACTGGCCACGTCCCCCACGCAGACGGTCCGCCACGGGCCAGCCTCCCGCTCCGGGTTTGCGGGTCCTTCGCGCCCCCGGCATGGCCTGCAGCCACCATGGGTCGCTCACCTGCACTTTGCGGGTTCTCTTCCAACGTCTCAACTACCATTTAGGCTGATGCTCTGGTGACAAAGCTCCAAAAGGCTGTCCCATAAACCCTATGACTTTGAGTGCATCGCTTACATGACGTCGAGGTGTTCCATGAATGGAGACACATCGTGCTTGAGTAGACATGCCTGCGGTCTGCACAAAGCGCTGAGAACGCAAACGTGTTTACGGGTGTCATTTCATGTACAAACGACGTTAACGTGCGGTTATCTTCATGGTCAGAGGCGAAATCCCTAACTTTGTTTTGTACGTGATCACTGCTCACATACTTGCTTACCTTGTCAAAACTATATGCTGAATAATATACAGTTGAGCAATACGATAACACAATTATTAAGAATGTTATTAATTTGGAGACTCCAAGATTATTTCCAATAATCCAAATCTGAGAAGGATGAGGGGCGGCTGGCAGCACAGAAAGAGAGTGCTCGAGAACTCCCTGCCTCGCAGCGAGTGCTCCTGGGGACAGAGCTTGGCCAGGGGCGAGAGTAAGACGAAGACTCAGACGCACTGTGCAGGCCCGGAGGAAGCCGTTTGTCACCTGGCCCCGGACCAGAGGGGAATAAGGGCCGACGGCGCAGAACATGCTCATCTACGGCGGGTCCCTGTGCCAGCTTCAGTGACCGCCACGGGAACGGGACGTGTCTGGCTCAGCTCGGTTCGTCTGAGCGTTTGGGGCAGAGCTGGAGGACAGCCCATCATTGTTCATTCTTCGTTTCTAAACGGATGCTCCACCTCTCAGAGGAAATGTGGCAGGTAAATGTCAAATGTTAAACAGCAGCGCCTTTTCAGGGAGAAATCCCCCTGGAGGCACAGGGCGCCGCCTCGCAGGACACGCCCCACGCCCGGCCACCGTGGCCCGCGTCCGCCGCCGGCCCACCTACCGTCACAGCTGGGCAGCGCATGGTTCCACTGGTGGTTCCTCTCGCACACGAGCGGCTCATCGTCGCTCAGCGTGTACCCGGGGTCGCAGCTGAAAGTCACGGTCGACCTGATGCCGAAGTCACTGCCGTGCCGATGGCCGTTGACAGGGACCCCGGGGTCCAGGCAGGAGTCTGACTCGAGAGTCACGCCTGGATGCCCAGAAGAAACACGTCAAATCAGGGTCATTCTGGTTTATGGAAAAGGAAAACATATCTGTGCCCTAATACATTTGAAACACTCCCAGACGTGATCAAGTCTGGAAATTATGCAAGTGAATCCAATAATGCATTCATGTAAAAAAATGCATTTTCAAATATTTAACTATGTTTTTCAGCAGAGAGATGTCTATTGTTCCATCATTTAGCAGATATCTGATAGTGCAAATGAATAATTTGTTGACCTCATTGAATTTTACTCTTCTTCATTTGAAAATCAATAATCTGTAGGAAAAGAAGTCTAACCACATCTTCCCCTGTCTTCCTGTCTCCTTCCCTTCCCCTCTTCCCTTTGATATTTTATGTTCCAGTTAGATTTTGGCAGTCATACCGCAGAAGGCTTTTATATACATGCACACACACCTAAGCCCACGCACATATAATACAAATTAAATCTGCCCTCCGGTTGATTTTCTAAAATTGCATCCCATAAATTCATACATGGTTTTTAAATGTGCATTTAAGCCAACCACTTTCAAGATGTCTACAACTAGCCTATGCTAAAAGATACTAAAAGGTAAAATGTTATATGAAATCGGTTGTAGTCATGCCATTACTCTGACATTTCTATGTATTTTCAGACTGATATATATTTTACGAATAAGGAGAATGGGAAGAGGAGAAGAGGATTTCATGGTGATGCCCACAAATGCAAAGAAATTAAAAAAAGACCTCACTTTGCCCCACGTAACTCAGTAAGGTTGGGAAAATCAGTTAGGACTTGAACTATTAATCACGAATCTTGAATCATCACCAATATTCAGACTGTTTGGTCCCCCAAATGATCTCAGGGCTAACACTGCTGACCATTATACTGTGAGCAATAAACCTTATGAATGTACCTTCCTTCATGAAGTCAAATGCATGAAATACAAATAAAGAGTGACTTCTTAAAATGAAAAAGTGATATTTCTTCATTGGTAAAGAAAATGTGACTCACTAGGCACAGGGAGGGGCATGGGTAGGACACCTGAGCCACTATCAAAATTGTGTAGTAAGGAGAGTGGCCTCGAAACAGCTCTACCTGGGAGGCATCCGCCAAACCTAGGTGTGTCCTGTGTGGTGGGAGTCTGCTACTCACGGAGGGGCCCTGGGACCACACCTGAGAGTTTATAGTGGCCAGGTGGCTTGAGGCGGGCCCCTGGCGCAGAATGACTTCCGTCTAGCCTACAGGGACGGGGCCGCTGGCCACCGAGCTCCACCCAGTGTCTCTTCCCCTGGCCGGCTTTAAATGACGGGTGTGACTACGCGTGTGGCAGCTTCCCGCGGGCTCTTCCCATCAAGGTATCAAGCCCGAGGTCATCCTGGGAACTCCCCGAGCTTGCCGTTGGGTTCAGAACCACCAGCGTGTGCAGACTTTGCATGTCTGCGCTCTCAAACTCAGGGTTTGGTTACATCACGTTAAAAAAAAAAAGCGGGGGCGGGGGGAAGGCTTGTGGTGAAGCTGCCTGGATCTGTGGAAAGAAACGGGAGTGCGCACGTGACACAGGGATGGCCCGGCAAAATACGCTGCGTCGCAACGTTGTAGCAACTGTGTTCCGATATTTCTAACAAGCATTCTTGAATATTTACAACCACTGTTAATATCAACAGTTATTTGTCACTTGGGAAACTTCTGCGGGGTTTCGCTTCCTCCCTTCATGGCTACCCAGGAAAGCTGTGAATGAATGTGTACTTGCCGGCGAGAACTGCGATTGCCCAAATCATGTTTTCCAGCAAAAAGTACAGCTCAGGATGGACAATCTCAGCGCTGTGCCCGCCCGGCCAGATTCCGGGGCGGGGAGGGGGTGGGCATTTCTAACCGCAGAAATCTATTGTCGCGTCATGCAGGAAGGGGACACAGTTCCCTGCTGTGTTTTCAGATTTCACTTTATAATAAACCGAAAGTCCCCGAGCTGCGCTCTGTCAGGAGGGGAGGTTCTGGCGCGCAGGCGGCGGCGGCGCGGTCTGCGGCCCCGCGGCGGCCCACGCGCGCGGGGACACTCACTCTCGTAGCGGATGAGGAAGCCCACGCTGGCCCGGCTGCTGTCCGTGGAGAAGAGCAGCGACAGGAACGGGCCGGTGCTGACCAGGAAGTGCGGCGCCTGCGTGCCGTGGAACTCGCCGATGAGCGGCGACGACGCGGCCGGCCCGTCGCGCACCTCCAGCGTGTCGTAGTTCACCTCGGTCTGAAACCTGCGCACAGGTGAGCGCGGTGAGCATGGGCGCGCGGAGCCCCCGACCGCCGTGTGCCCGCCGTGCCTCCGCGGAGGAGCAAAACCCACGGACGTCACAAGAAACAGGTGTGCACAGCGGCTCAGGCGCGTGGGCGCGGGCGCGGGTCGCGACGAGGACGGCGCTTTCCTGAAGAGGAGGTGCGCCCGGCCCCCCCACAGCCCCCTACCCCGGCTGCACCCCTCTCCTCCCCCCTGCGCCCCTCCTCCCCACACCCTTCCCCCACAGGGGACATCCTGCCAGGCGCAAACACTGAAGGGGACAGTGACCCGGCACCGATGACCAGGTGACGGCGCCGCGAACCAGACTCGTTTGCATGACTGAGCGAACGGATACATCGCAGGTTGGCGATGGCCGCCCGGTGCGCACTGTCAAGGACGCGGTCGCGGACACCGGGCGCGCGCGAGCCGGACACGTGGCGCCAGCCTGGAGGCGGGGGCCGGGCGCCTGCGCCGTCCCGAACCCCCAGCGCGACAGAGCACGCGCCCCCGTCGCTGCCGCTCGGGCCCCTTCGATGTAATGAGGTGCCCCTCCCCGGGGACCCCGTCGCCGTCGGCTCTCCCACCCAGGCCCCGGGGGCCGGCCGTGCCCCAGGGAGCCTCTGCGTCCCGCGGGACCTGCAGAGCTGGACGTCACGTCGTCAGCCCCGTGCTGTGGCCTGCATCATGCCCACCGCAGTCACAGGCCGGGGACAGCAGGCCGGGGACAGCAGGCTGGCGGAGCACGAAAGGGCGTGGCCACCGAGGCCCCGCCCCTGCTGCGAAGCCACGCCCACGGCCCCCCTGCGCCTGCACGAGGACAGCACATGCTCAGAAGCCGCTGGGTTGCTTCGGGCCCCCGGCTTCTGGAATGGAATCTAAACGCGTGCGCCACATGGCGAGGCCGGTCACAGGGCACGGCAGGGCGTTTGGGGGTAAATTGTGCAGCTCTGTTTTTCACTGTTCACGACGTTCTCAAAAGATTCTGTTTCTGAGCTCAAACGCCACAAGTCTGAGCAAGCGTGTTTGAAATATTTGCACACGCAGGTTTTCACACCTTCATTTAGCGACAGCCAGGGCAGATAAAGCGCACGCCTCAACGGCCGGAAGATTTCCAAGGTAACCTTGGAAAGACAAAACCCCGAATGTCTCTCCTTATTCGGCGACATGATGGCGTCAACCGTGCGGAGTTTAAAATCTGCCCGTGCGAACTCTTCCTTCACCGAGGCGTCTGCCACGCTCCAGGGGTAAGCTAAGATGCACCATGCAAATAATCTTTTAAAGAGCTGTGCAAAAATTGCAAATGTCAGAAAATATTAGAAATTCTGGTACTTAAAAATGGAATTCGGCAACATACCACAGCTCGATAATATTGAAAAAGCAAAATGGAGAATAATTCTGTGAGCGTCTTTGTTCAGGAGACTGAAAACAGCGCTAATAAGCTGCCCCCGACTGGGCTGAGAAAGCCCCGTTTTTGCTAAGTGACAGATTTGAAGCCCTGCGAGGAACCAGGATGTGTGTTCACTTTCACCACGCAGCCTCTGAAAGCTACGCGTTAGCGGCAAAGTCGACTTAATTTACTGAACGTCATAGAGCTGATGTTCTCCCCGCCATCAACATTACACACACGATCCGTTCCCAACAGGATGGAGACACGAGCCAAAACTCGCCTTTTCTTCTGAGACACTATCCTAGCGGGGATTATTAGTACCCTCTCAGAGAAAAGTCGTAATACAGTGATTTCAAATTCAAATAATTACTAAGAGCTGATACAACTCCTGCCTAATACCCTTCCTGCATAAAAGTTATTGTTATAAAGCTAGTGGAAACAAATGAAGATAATATGAGAATGTTCGTCTGCCTTGAGACGTTATAATGTTCTGAATATTAAAATCCAGAACTCGATCTAATCAAGAAGAAGTCATTTTTAGAGGAGGCCCAACGTTGGTCAGATTAAGCCTGGGGCACTAAAAGGTGACGTGTCCTTAGATTTTAAAGCGTGCGATGTGTCCCAGAGCATCTTTGGTTTCTAAGCATCAAATTGACTTCATTGTTGAGACAAACGGCAACATGTATCATCATGAAAAACTCCAAGAGCACGATGCCTTTGGATAATCGACTGTATGCTGGAGCGGCCATGCCACACGGCGCGCCCGGGAGGGCGCCCTGGTACGCAGTTAGCCAGTAACTAACCCGTCCCACCCACCCCCACCCCCGCTCTGCAAACTGAAGCCACTCTCCGGACTCCAGGGCCACCAGCACGGAAGAGATGGCTTCCCGCACTCCCGGAGGGACCAGAGGAGCCGCAGGTGCAATCGCGACAACGCCGTGTGTCCCATCTGCCGGTCCATATCCAGAGTCGGCGATGGGGGCGGGGGAGGCGGGGCAGGCGAAGGTCGCCCAGGACCCCGCCCCTGCAGGGCGCCGCGACTGGGGGCTCGAAGGGTAAGATCGAAGGAGCACGAACTTGGCAAGCGAGCGCCTACTGCTTCCGAGGGAACTCCTTCGGAGGGACTGATGGGCCACGGCCACCTCTCTGAGCTCTGAGATCCACGTAAGTGACCGCGTGGGACATGCACGGGTCCGAAGGTCCGAATGAAGAAACGAAAGGTTTTTCCTTACCTATCGAAAGTGATCTTGATCGAGTGTCCAGGTTTCGCCTCAATGATCCACTCGCAGTTTAAAGAATCTTTATAGTATCCTGGCCAGCCGGGAGGCAGAATGACGCCGCTCGCTGCCGTCAGGTGACCGCCGCACGGGGCTGAAAGACGACAGGCAGGCGTGAGCAGGTTGCTGGCGGCGGGGGGCGGACCGCGACCGCGCACGCGCAGCAGGGACCTGCTCCCGTGTGTTCCCGATCTATGTTCAAGTATCAAAGCAACACTCATTCCCCAGCAAACTAAGGGTATTGGTTTTTATTATTAAGCATATCCATTTTACTTCCTTCATCTTTAACTATCCAGAAATACTGTCTGAGAAAACATATAGCAAACATGGATTTAAAAAGTTACATGAGACACTTCTAAATCTGCGAGATGAATTATTTCCTAAAAGTCTTAGTTCCCACATATGTACAAAAATGTGTTGTTTTTTGAGTTGTTGTATTTCTTGGAACGTGCCTAAACTGTCATGGATTATTTTTACTAAATCTTGTCTTTTACATGCCACTATAATTTACAGTCCGCTCTAGAACTCTCACCCCTTGACCCTGAGGAAGTAGACACGTTAATCTTTGCACTGCACGTGAACAGAAGCAGACCCTGGACGCCGACGTGACGATACTGAGTCCACCCGTCGGTCGGCGCAGACCAGCGGTGCTGCGGTGACAAACGTGGCGGCTGTAACCAAGTCGCTCTCCTGCAGGGTGCCCGCCTGGGGACTCCGCCCCGCAACACGTCCTCCCACCGGCCACGGCTCAGGGACCGGGCCTCGCGCTTGCAGCGAGAGGCTCTGGGCCAGCAGTGGAACACATCGCTGCCGCCTACACCTGATTGGCCAGGACCCGATGCGAGCTCCCGTCACGCCATGGGGTGGCGGGCAGGGAAGTCCCACTGGGTGGAGACGCGGCATCCAGACGAGCTGGTGAGCAGCACCGGTGACAGTTACATTCGCAGCGGGGACAACAGAAAGCGAATGGTGAACAGGCCTTCAGAATGCAAGTCTCCTTTGATTTACTGTTTGACACCTTACCTGATATTATATCCTTAAAGTAAACCCTTCTTAATTATGCATACTTTTCTATGGCTTTATTTTTAATATAATTATTTCGCTTGGAGATGTTACATTAATGCTGGCTTTATATAATGTTACGCAGGAGTCAGTCCATCTTTGCCATTGTCCGTAACAGTATCCCCAAACCCGAAGTACCCTATGCTTGGAATATGGAACTTACTTATGCACCTCTGTAGGCACTGTGTCTTTTTCAATCTTTAATTTTTTTTTTTCAAATCTCTTTTTATGGTACTTTGTTTATTCACAGTTTGCACTTTTTATTTGGGTCACTTTGCGCAATTTATCCTTTGCTAGGAAAATACCAATTTTCTTTGAACTTTAAAATTTGCTGCCATAGAGTTAATGATGCATTCTTGTACGATTATTTTCCCCCTTAATAACCTGCATTTTTAATGACACTGAGCCATGCTGAGGAATACAGGCAGGTTAGAGGCAGACAAATAAAGAAGAATATCTTTCATCCAGATCCACACAATGTACGCCCACAGTCTGCTGGCATCCAGAACATTCTGCCAGAATAAACAAACGCACTGACCCCTAACGAAGTCTCCGCTCAGTGTCCGCTGGGGAAAGCCTTGCCTGGCGCATCGCTGCCGGCTGCCCAGGTGGGGGCGGTGCAAGCACGCACCCTATTTTACCCGATCACCGTTAGGGGGGTGCCCTCCTTGTTTTTCTGTTTGTGTGTATGTGTCTGTTCGTTTTCACACAGGTGACCAGACTGGAGATTTCAAAATATGGGTTGAATATGTTATGGGTTGAATGATGTCCCCCACGTTTGTATTTTGAATCCTTAATCCCAGCACGTTAGGATGTGACCTTCTTTGGGTATAAGGTCATTGTACATGTGACCAGCTAAGGGGTGGTCCCATGAGTGGCCCTCGTCCAGCATGACCGCCGTCGGTGGACACAGACGGGTTCTCAGTGAGAGGGCTGTGGTGATGATTCTGCAGGCCGAGAGACCCCGAGACGGCTGGCAAACCCCGGGAGCTCCGCCCTCGTGGCCCCGGGAGGAACCCGCCCGGTCACGCTGGTGTCGGCCGCCCCGTCTCCAGGACAGGGAGACGACACGTCACTGTCGTGTGCACCCCAGGTCTGGGGTCCTTTGTCATGGCAGCCCCAGGAAGCTGAGACAGCCGTTTGTTTCCAGACAGATGCTCCACTTCAAAAAATAAAAATAAAAAAAATAACTCGGAAGTGACCGCGAAGCCGCACCTTCGCAGCGGGGGACGGCGGCGCTCCAGACCACGTTCCCGTCCTGTAGGACGCAGGTGATGGACTCCGAGCCTTGGGTTTTGACAAAGCCGTCGTCGCAGTGGAAGGAAACGGAACTCCCCAGCAGGAACCTGTCACCGAAACGCCGTCCGTTGATGGGGACACCGGGGTCGTGGCACTCGTTTTGACCGAACGCTGAGAAGGAAAAATGAAAGTAGAATTAAACGCTCAAACATCAATTATAAGTGTTTAAAAAGGAAATGGGAGCTACTTATAAAGCAATTTACTATGTTAAATTTCAGTGATATATGTATAGAGAGATACTTTAACTACACAGGATTTGCTATCTAGAGCGAGCGAGACAGGTGGATACGCAGGTGTAACTGTCAGGTGCGCAGCACTTGGCAGCCTGAAGCACTTTTCCTGTCCACTAGGAGGAGCAGGAGAGGCAGGGAGCTGGGGGCCGGCCCTGGGTCCAGGAGAGTCTTGGTCAGAACCCTGGGTCCAGCCATCTCTACAGAATGGGGACTATCGAGCCTGCATCCCAGAGTTACTGTGACGTTCAACAAAACAATTACTGGCCCGTCCTGTGCACAGTGCCTAGGAGAAGCAGGTGGTGAGTGACGACTTATAAACCATTCTCAACAGGACACTTACTTTATTCCCTCAACAGTGCACCTGAGTAGGTGTTCTTAAATATAATCTATTTGGCAAAGGAGGGATGCGAGGCAAAGAAAAATCAGCTGTCTTATCAAAGTCCACTAAGTAGATGCAAGCCCTAGGGCTCTAATCTGTGGCTCCCGACCCGCAATGCCCCCATCTTCGTCCCTACACAAGTGTTTTGCTTTGAGGGTGTGGTGGGGGGGGGAGGGGGGAGGGGGGATGGAAGGAAGAAAGTGCAGAAGAACAGAAGGACGGGAGGAAGGAAGGGCAGGAGGGGAGGAGGGAAGCGGAGGGGGAGGGGGAGGGCCAGGGCCAGCGAGAGGGCCGGAGCCCCGCCCACGGCAGGATGCGGAGGGTGCGCCCGCCCTCGGGCGTCGGGGGCTGCCCCGGACCCGCCGCCCCGCGCTCACTGGTGTAGGTGATGTTGAAGCCGCGGCCCGTGGTCGAGTGGTCCGACTGGAACTCCAGGCGCACCACATGGCCGCTGCTGGCCAGCTGCGCCGGCACCTCGTGGCCGGAGAAGGTGCCGAGGACGGTCACCTCGGACCCGCCGTCATCCTTCACGGCCAGGAAGTCGAACTGCGGCTCCACGTCGAAGTCGTGGAAGATGAGGTGCACCCTGCTGCCCGGCGGCGCGATGACCAGCCACACGCAGTTCATGTTGTTGCCGTACTCCTCGGGGTAGTTGGGCGACAGGATGATGCCCGAGGACGCGGTGAAGTTGAAGAAGCAGGAGACTGTGGGGGCAGGGCAGGGGCTCACCCCGGGCTCGGGGGCCGGGCCCCGCTTCCCAGCCTGCGGCCGCGACCCCATCCCTCCGCCAGATGCTAAGGAGGGGGCCTCACTCGGCACGGCAGCACCGGCCCCGCGTGGGGGGCTTGACTCAGACGCCGCCCCATCGGGGGACCGGCCCCCGCGCGAACCGAGGCGTTTCTTGCACGACCTCCCGCCTTCGCGAGGGCAGAAACCGACCGCCGCGGGGCGAGTTCCAGAAAATGACGCGGGCCTCCGGCCTCCCGCGGGAGTCTCCGCTCCGTGGTTCCGTTTTCCCGTGCAGGGCGTTTTCCGCACGCTGCTTACTCGTTACAGGGCGACTATTAGGAAATAGCACCTCGGAAGCTCGGACCACCACGTTTGGGCGGACACTACGAAACCTCCCGGGAAACTTACTTTTAAGAACTTCAAAACCAGCCCCCGCCCCACGCCTCTACTGCTGTTGTGGGGAGACGGCCGCGGGGTCTGTGTCTGGGCCGCGGCTCTGCCCCGCAGGCCGCGTCGTGCTGCGCGCACTGTCTGGACGTCGCTAAGCTTTTAAGGGGCCACGCGCGTCTCCCCTCGTTAAAACAGCCCCGGATGATGGAGCAGGCGGCTCGTCCGCGGAAACGCACAGCGCTCCCGCCGCCCGTGCGCACGAGCTGCGTCCGCTGCCGCCCAGCGTGCGGAGCCACGAAGGCCACCGCCCGCGGAGGCCGCTCGCTGGCCAGCCCCGGACACCGCGCTGCGCCCGCCCCGCGCGGGGTCTCGGCTGCGGCTTCTCCCGCCGCCCGGATCTCGCCGCGCGTCAGCGAGAGCCCAGCGGGCCGCCCACCGCCGGGCAGGGCTCCGAGGGACCTGAGGGAGACCCCCGCCCCGCACACGCACTCCCTGTGCCCCCGCCCCGCACCCCGCGGCCCCGGGGACACTCACACACGCAGCTCGGCTTGTTGCCTGACCACTGGTTGTTCTGCTGGCACGTGATGGTGCGCTCGCCCACCAGCTCGAAGGCCGCCTGGCACGCGAAGGTCAGCGTGTCCCCGTGCAGGAAGCGGCTCCCCGTGCGCAGCCCGTAGGCCGGCACGCCCGGGTCCCCGCACCCGCCCTTGTCGATCTCTGAAAACGGGAAATTGAAGGAACCGTTAAAAATCATATGATGAACAGGTTTTTTATTTTAAAGAAAAACAATTAAAACAATGAAAAGGGCTTTATGTTTATGTTCATTTTCATCGAGTTTCAAAAGGAGACTCGCTCCATCAACACTTAATCACAAAGGCTCTGAAAAGGGTAGCCGACACCTGAGGGGAGGGCGCTCGGTTTCCTGTCATTCGAGGGGTGCACAGGGCGGCGCAGGCGCGCGCATGAGGCAGAGGCCGCAGGTCACAGACACACGTCCCTGCTGCCACCACGTGCGGCTCACAGTCCCCACCCCCGCAGGCCACACCGGCTTTGTTTTGACCTCTGCAGTTTCTAACGTAAACAGCACAAGAGAGCCCGTTCACTCCCTTCTGAATATTTAAGTCAGTATCCCCATTTGGATATTCTGACCTTAAATTAGTGTTAAGACCCATTTAGGACACAAAATGAATATATTTATGTCCTACGGATGAAAACATGCGGAATCAAACCTCTTTTCACTGAAACACAATTGTAACGCAGTATGCGCACAAACGCACCCAAACTGTGCGCAGACGCCGAGCTAAGCTCTGTCTTAAACGCTAACTATACAAAACGCCTTAGCTGAGAGAAATGATTTGTTCACATACAAGTGTTTTGAGGGCCAGCTGTGCATCAGGCCCTGTGCTAGGTGACGAAGTCACTGGGCACACGTGATACAATTCTTACACTCACAAGGGTTACATTATTTGGAGGGAAATAACAGAATGTAAAAAATGTATAAGATTTTAGATAAAAAATACTTTGAAGGAAGATGAAGGCGTTCCAAGGGTAACGGACTAACAGATGGGAGAGCAGATGAAGCATCAGCGCCAGGCTGGATTCAGAGACGAGCCCGGCGGTGTGCACGCGGCCGGGAGGGGACGCGGGGACGCGCGGGGCGGCGTGCGGGGAGACGCCCCGCGGGATTCCGGGGCGAGCACACCTGCAGCGGATCCCTCCGCGGGCCTCTGGGGCGGAACGGGGCGGGGGGAAGCGCGGCGCAGCGCGGCCCCCATGCGCGTCTCGCACAGCCATCTGTCCTGGGCCCCCTGGAACCCTCCGTGGGCTCGCACTTGGTGACCCCGCAGTCGCCCAGGGCAAGTCCCGACGTGGGTTTTATCTACAGCCTGCCCACTTTCTAGTCGAGGCCTCGTTTTTGGAATGTTCGTAGAAGTGGCTGAGAACTGAATTTCTGGGCGGCTTTACGGGAAATGCAGACACCAGCGACGGGCCAGGGACGGCCGACAGCGCAGGAGGGGGGGGGGCTTCACTTCCAAGTGTACAGGAGGCTCACAGAAGCAAGGCCAGCTGCTACCGACACTCACCACGCAGGACATGACCACTTCTGCTGTCCTGAGAAGCACGGCAGAAGGAAAATACAGAGCCGAGGATGGAGGGCCCAGAATACCATGCTGTCCCCAGGAAGGCCATCGCCTAGCGTCTGAGCAGGCCGTGGTGGATGACCATCACTGGCCACCTGGGGAGACACCTGTCTCGTTGAAGGCATTCTAAAGTGAGTACTAAATGTCCGATGTCCTTAAAATAAAAACAAGCACCCAAGGAGAAGTCACTCGGCACTGCACCTAGAGGGTGTCCAGCTCCGAGTGTGCGGCCCGCGGGCCGTGCACAAAGGTCCACGTTGGAGCCAGTGGTCACACCTGCACTGCGGCCAGGCTGGGGCCGCCCACCAGCCAAGGGCGGTGCTGTGGCCGTCCTCCGTGTGGGCACAAGGCGGCTTCTCTGGACTCGGTCTCCCGCTCTGCAGTTTTAATTCCCATCTTTTACCCAACGGCCGGCATTACTGTGCCCCAGTTTCCGGATGACCGAAGCCAAAAATCCAGGAGGCGGCTTTCAGCTTGGGAAACTCAGTCCGGGTTGGCCCGTGACTCATCCAGCTACGCATTACTAGGACAGAACACGACACCTGAGGTGTCTGAGGTGTCTCTCACGATCGTGGTCTTTCCTGTGGACCGCGAGCTTTGGGATGGAGAGACCGACTCTTGGTCTTTAGAGAACGAGGCATTTCTAATTCCCGCAGAGGTCGGCGGACCCCTCCTTGGCTTGGCCACCGCACCTGTCTACATGAGTGGTCCTGGCCGCAGGCCCACCTGGGGCCTCCACCCACCCACCCATTGCGGGCCCTCCGGTCTGAGCCGCGCAGGACTTCCCGAGGAGCCTGTCAGAGTGAAGGAGCCGGCCGGGGGACGGCACCCAGTCAAGGACGAGGCGCTCGTCGGGCAGGGGAGAGGCGGGGGCGGCCGTTCTCATGGTCCTTGTGGAGCATGGGGCTCAGACAACCAGCTCCCAGAGGTCAAGCCCCTCGCCGCCAGCCAACACTCTCCTGGACCCTGTGGGCACTGGACTGCAGAGCCGGAGGGGACACCCCCCCAAAAAAAATCACTGGCCCGGACCGTTCAGCAACCTCCGGGAACACGTGTGCCACAAACACACGTGTGACACGTGCTCTCAAGGGGACAATGAAGTCGTTGCCCGATTGCCGCCCGTACTTTGGACTGAAGCAAAGGTGACTTATGCTTATTTAAAAATAATCACATGGAAATGGTTGAGCGTGGGCAATAAATCTACCAATGAATCAAACTAGCACAAAACCGTGAAGTAATCTCAGAAGTTAAACCGCTCTCTTTCCACGGGTCATAGTAAATGTCAACAAATATTGCGAATGTCATTTCCCTGCCTCCGGCTGCTAGTAACAAAACAAGTTCAATGAACATTGGCCTAAATTAATACGTACTTTATTTTCCTTCCGTAACAAGAAAGACGGAGGTAGGAAGTCCAAGATAGGCTAGTGGGTTAGATCCACAAGACCACGGACTCTCCGATTTTCTTCTCCATCACCCCGAATGTGCCGGTCGACATCGTCAAGGGGATGGCCTCTTGGTGCAGGGTGCCTGCTGGATCTCAGAGAGCCAAAGTCCCCCACGAGGGCAGCCGGCAACACTTTTTAAAAACAAACCATTTCCGGAGGCTCTCTCTAGTGACCCCTGCTTATAGATCCCTGTCTCCTGCAGGTCCCCTGGCCACTGCTACCTCTGAAGAGTCCTGGGAAGGGAATATTAGTGCTTCCCAGACTCTTTATGGAGGAAGACAAAGGAAGGTGGTGTTCCTAAAGTGGTATTTGCACAGCCAATCCCCAGGATCTGCCACGAAGCTAGCAACATTAGAAACCAAATTTAACCTTATGAAAAATATCACGTCCGTGGAGACGAAATCACTTCTCAAACATAAAATCATTTTAAATGCATGTGACAATGTCAGCTAGTAAAGTATTTAGGTATTTTGCTATTTTGTGTTGTTTTCAGAAATAAATGTCTCTAAAATTTCTTAGAATAAGTTGGGAGTTAAAGATAAATCAAAGAAAATGCTATTTTAGGCAAAATGTATTACTAGAACGATTTTCACATAGGTGGGAAAATTAATTAGGTTAAAGAAGAATGAGAGCATGCTTGAGCTGATCACGAATCAAAACCGTTTTTCAGTTGATTCTGTATTCTTCCTTCCGCCGGGACAGTCGGGCAGGTGGGAGGCATCTTCGGTTGGACTAGGTAACAGCTCACGGTGCCTTCTCGCCTGTCACCTCCCGACTGATTGGTATTTTCTTGACTTCAAAACATGTTTAGGTGGTTGCGATCAAGAAGAGGAAAAGATGCATATTCAAGAAAAAAAAAAGACAATTTTAATTTTAGAAACTCGGGAGCAGGTTTAATACGTGACTGGCCCCACTGCCAACATTTTCCTGACGACGTGAACCGTCCGGAAATGGATGCCGTCACTCTTTATGGCGCTTCCCACGCTTTGCAACTTACCATTTTCTGCAAGTTGCTACGGCCCGTTTTTTCTCAGAGACAGGACGTTACGCTGCTTATCAAGAAATACCATATATCTGTTTTTACCAAGACAGATATTTTATGTTTAATTTCTTTACTAATGGCTACTTCATATTTATTACAGTACTAAAGATAAATACTCTATGTTTACTATATCTTCTCAGGTAAATATCTTGCGGACTACTTTATAAAGATCATTTCGTGTTTGAAATGGACGTTTAGCTATACACGATTTAAACATTTTTCCTGGGCTACTTTTTTCAACTTTGCTCTACAATTAGGTACAACATTTGGGCACTTGATTATCCGATTATCTGGGTATCAGAGTGAGCCCAGATAGTGTGTGGAACACAGTCTTGGCTCTGCCCGCAGGCCCTCCGTTAGGTCACCTCCACGGGGCTGGCTGGCACGTCGTCTGCTCACGCACATGCTCCTGAGAAGCACGTCGTCTTCTAAGACAATGTTATTTCGTACGGGCATCTGGCTCTGTCCCAAGCTGGCAACGCAGTTATCTGCAGAGCAACGGCGGACCTGGTAACACAACGCTGAGTTAACGGCTGATCGGTAGTTGCTCAGCGTTGCTCCGGACCGAATTGCGTCCCCCCACGATTCAGAGGCCGAAGCTCTGAAATTCTAACCCCCTCTGTGGCGGTGTTTGGAGATGGGGCCTTCGCGACCAGCAACTTTCCACACACGAGACGTCACTGTGCAAACACCGCACCTGGCCTTTCCTCTCGGCGTCTTGAGAAGGTGGGAAGCAGCCCGCGGGTGGCATCGACCAGCCCCGCGGGTGGCATCGACCAGCCCCGCCCTCGGCAGCCCCTGCCCTGCCCACGAACGCTGTGCACGCTCTCACACAGGACCGGGGCCGGAGCCACACCAGCACGAGGCGGTGGCCGAGGCGCCCACGTCTGCAGCCTCTGTCACGATCAGGAACATGACCCTGGAAAGCAGCTGGTGGCTGTCACAGCCGCCCGGCTCGTCAAAGCCGCACGTGACCACACGTCGTCACGGTGTTTGGGGGGAATTCTGTCGTGTGCATAAAATACTGTATTTGCTTTTCGCACGAATGTGCTTTCTTTGACTAAAACAGCAATGAGATGCTGTCAAAGGCGTTGTCAGCAGCCGAGGTGAGTTGGGATGACATCCAGCTCGCCTCCCGCCCCCCTCTGGGGCCCAGGGTGAACGTCTGCGTCCTGAAAACCCAGGAGACGCAGCGTCTGGGAGGCGGCCGGCCTCCCCGCGTCGCCCCGCGGCCTCACGGGGACTGCGGCTCCGCCCGCCTCCACGGCCAGCACCGCCGGGGCACTCGCGAGCGCTGCTGCAGGCGGTCACTGCGCTTGCGGCGATGCCAAAAAGCTGCGTCGGGGACTCAGCATTTACCGGAAAGGTGAGGATTTCACTCTAGACGCTGGGTGGGCAACGAGAGGCCACGTTTACGGGGCTGAATCCCCGTGCTCTCTGCCGAGCTCGCAGCACGATGTGGGACTCGCAAGGTCTCGCCGGGAGCGGACGGTCCGGACCCCCCCACGCACGGGTCTCAGTGAGGGGGACCGGCCGGCACGCCTGCGACACAGCCCCACGACCTCAGGGGGCCCGCTGCTGCGCATCACAGCGAGGGGAGCACGCGCCAGGGTGTCCGGGGGCCCCCCGACTTCCCCGTTGGGGGTCAGACACACACACGAACGCCGGCGTGAGCCAGGAAAGCGGAAGGAGGGCGAGTTCCCCGAAACCGTAGCCCCGACCTTTCCGCCGTCCCACTCCGGACCACGGGAAACAAGTAAAGGAGCCAAACGGGTCCCAAAGAGCATCTCAGGACAGACGAAACGAATGGAAGGTGCAATGCGGTTCGGTTTTTCAGAATTAATTAGCGGAAACTCAGGAAAATAATTTTTGTATTATATTCAAGCTGTGTGCATATTTAATGAATTTTTTTTTTTTTTTTTGGTTGCAGTAGAATTCTAAGACTACGTGCGGCGCTGAAATGAGTGGCCTTGCCCTGGCGGGGCCGCGCGACGGGCCCGGCCGCTCCACGGGCCCTGCACTCAGCGGGAATGGCAGCTGTCCCCTGGCACGTGCCGTTTCAGCGTGCCCAGGCCATCATCGTCACTCAGCGGGCCCGTCAGGTTCGCAGTCTGGCCTCACCAGATGCTCCTGGTTCAGTCTCAAATTTATGCTCACTTCAAACGTTAAAAGCATAAACCACCACATTGCAACTGCTGAAATGAGTAACCGAAAAGGATGGCGTTCCTGCTTGCCAGATGAACCCGAGATACCGAAAAGGAATGAAATATTTTCACCATTCGGGAATTTCTACTTTAAGGTAATAAAAATATACGCATTGTTTGTTTTTAAACGCACACACACATATTGATTCTTGACGAAAGCGTATACATGTATTTCCGTGTGGAATTCAAGTAATGCCCAGATAACTAGGAAATTCACGTAGCTGGAAAATCTCATTTCCAGGCAATCTCTTTAATACAGTCATGACCTATTTTTTCAATAAGAGGAAAAATGGAAAAAAAAAAAAACTGGATCACAAGAGGAAAAGTGATTCAGATTTGCTGACTCACCTGCAAATTTCTAAGAAATAGCACATATGTTTACTAAATATCAAAAGCTAACAAGTTAAAAAAGTTCTTGTGCACGTCTGGATTCACTGGCACACGCTCACCACCCAGCCGCTCTGCAGGGCACAGGGCTCACGTGTGGCACAGGACCCGCCTGCTTGCGAAGGTTAGAGCCCTCACCTTGTTGTTGCTGTTTTAATTGCTGTGAGTTGACAAGTCAGGCTTCTGGAGCATTGTCAAAGCCAGCCCCCGCCCCGAGTCATCCGAGGCGGCACTAGAGGCCTGACTATTGTGTGTGACTTCTCAGAGGAAACTGCAACCCCGTCCAATCGTGGGAAAGGGCCATTGAAAGGACCGCCATTGGGGCGCAGTCTGCAGAAATGCCTGACGGTTCTCTGCAACTCGGTCAAGGTCGCGAACAAGGGCCGGCTGAGAATCGTTCGGGCCCGGGAAGGCGTGGTGACCAAGTGCACCGGGCGTCCCGCATGGGTCCTGGAACAGGAAGAGGCCATCGGGTGCAGGCCGCGCGGCCCGAGTGAACACAGGCCTTCGCTGACAGTGTCTCAGAGTTGTGACAAAGGCGCCCGCGAACGTAGGATGCTAATGACAGCAGGGACCCGTGTGTGGCACGTGGGGACGCTGCCACCCTCCCAGCTCGTCTTTACATGGAACACTTCTACAACCAAAAAAGGTCATTTAATAAAGTACACGCATGTGGCAGTATTAAACACGTGTAAACCTACCTGCTACTTTGGTTGAAAAGCAAGTCACATTTTGAAATGTTGAGTCCCTGTATCTTTGCCATACTTTCAATTAGTAACTGAGTAATCAGATTTTATATTACATTAAAAAGATGACTACTACATATTTAGAGTTTTTTTTTTCTGTGCTGTACATTATAAAAAAAGGCACTAAGCAAGTTTCGGCAAGGATACGGAGAAAAGGGAACCCTCATACATTGTTGGTGAGATTGCAAATTAGTACAGCTGCTATGGAAAACAATCTGGAGGGTCCTCAAAAAATTAAAAATGGATCTACCTTTTGACCCAGCAATTGTACTTCTGGGTATTTATCCAAAAAAAAAAAAAAAACAAAAACAAAAACAAACAAACAAACAAACAAACAAAACAATAATTCGTAAAGATCTATGCACTCCAATATTCATGACAGCACAATTTACAACAGCCGAGATATGAAAGCAACCTAAATGCCCATCAACAAATGACCGGATAAAGAAATTGTGGTTCATATATACAATGGAATATTACTCAACCATTAAAAAAATGAAATCCTACCATTTGCAATGACATAGACGGACCTAGAGGTTATTATGCTGAGTGAAATAAGTCAGACAGAGAAAGATTGATATCATATAATTTCACTTATATGTGGAAACTAAGGAACAAAAAGAACAAACTAATTAAAAACAGACTCACAAATATAGTGGACAATTTGGCGGCGGGCAGAGGGGAGGCGGGTCGAAAGGCTGAGGGAATGGGGTGAAGGGTTAAAGAAATACAAATTAGTAGCTGATAGTTTGGCACGGGGGGGCGTGGAGGAGGGAACGTAATCAGCATCGATATGATGGCTAAGTGCAGGACCAGGGGAGGGAGGGGGCAATTGGGAAGATCGTTTTATGAACATTATGGATGTCTAACCAATGTAGTGTATACTTGGAATTAATTTAAATAAGTAAATTTATTTAAAACAAGGCACTAAGACCTGTGTGAACTTTTATTGTGGTGGTGATTTCATTATGCTAATAAATGCATTTGGTTGGTTCTACACGCATTTTTAGGGTGGAAAATGAAAATTGTATGTTTAAGATTTTATGGAATTTTCAGGCAACATTTTTCTATTAAACTGATCATTCAAGATAGTTGAGAGCTAAGTCAAGGAGAAAATGCTTCGCACAAGGGCCGCTCCTTGGGGACCGGGCGTGTGGGTGGTCAGGGCCTCCCAGAGGGAAGGGGGTGAGGTTAGGATGGGGGGAGGGGTGTCTGCGGACCCCACAGCTCTGAGGAAGCCCTGCGAAGGGCAGGCAGGGGCCGAGGGGCACCCAAAGGCTCCCTTCATCAGCGCCTACGCCCCTGCGTCATGAGTGGAATGAGGAGAAACGGCGTCCACCCCGTCAAACGCCACTCCAGCGCTTTGTCTACATGAAGCAGGGAAGAGAGAGATCACGACTGTGTACATGCCATTAAATGTCAGCCCGTTAGCTTAAATACTCAATTCTTCCGACTCTGCCCTGAACCCCAAGACAAGCCGCCCACACCTCTAAGGAACAGGCACTGTAAGTTTCTGAGAATGGCTTCTGTCACCGGATCCAAATGCCACTCCCCAGGAGTGTTCGGCCGCTGACCCCCCGCGGGCCACTCTTCTCCTGGCAATGCAGCCCTCTGGTCCCAGGTCCGGCCGGTCCCTCCCTGCAGGGGCCAGGACGTCCTACAAAGCCAGGCTCCCCTGTCACCCACAGGACAGTCCCCAGGCCTGCTTGCTGCCCTGTAAAATGCTCGAGTTCATCGGTGGAGCAGGAAAAAAGCTTTAAACGGGTTAAATTGGAAGGAGAAACAGAGAATCTGGGGTGTGGGGGAAAATCTCCAGAACTTGATTTCTCGCTCAGTTTTCAGAAAATGCTCATTGATAAGAATCTTTTCAAAGACTCACGGGCATGTCGGCAACCCCACAACTGAACCTGTGTCAGTAAACTCTAAATTACAACTTATACTCTCGAAGAAACTCAGTTGTAAAAAAATCCCCAGAAGACAGCAAAAAGATGGCCCAGTTTTCAAAAAGAGCGGAAGACCACGGGGCTAGATGGAGCTCTGTCATTCGGAACCTAGCCGAAAAACAATTAAGTCTGCCAAATCTGTTTTTCTCCATTTCTTCGATTCTCATTTTCTAAAAATATATTCCCAGCTACACTAGTTCTACAGTACTATGGATTAAAAATTAGACAGAAATAATTATTTTCCAGTCACTTATAATTATTCATTTCAGACACGCAAATTTTTAATCAACTCAATTAAAGCATAAATTATGCACGATAAAATTCGCCATATTTAAATGGAAAATTTGATGAGTTTTTACTTAATTTGATGAATTCCACTAAAGTGTATCTCTGCGCACCCACCGGTGCAGTCGCGCTCTGGGACCTCGCGCGCCTTTTCCGTGGGCAGCCGCCGCCCCGCCGGGCTCCCCGCAACCAGCACCCTGGAGTTTCCGCCGCCGCGCGCCCCCTGCTGGAGCTTCTGTGAACGGACCCGCGCGGCACCTGCGTTTTCGCATCTGGCTTCTGCCGCTTTGCGTGTCGGTTTTGGGGTTCACCGCGTCTCGCCCTCGGCAGCTGTCACTTTGTACTGCTAAACAGGTGTCCACTGTGTGGACAGAGCGTGTTTATCTGATTACGATGAATGGGCGTTTGAGTCGTTTCCGGATGGGACCATTTGCATAAAGTGCCACCAGCATTCCAGCTCGAGCCTTTGCGTGAATACGTGTTTTCATTTGGGGGGGGGGGAATTGATCGTCATATAGTGAGTGTCCGAGCGTCTGCTCGGCCCAGACCGCTCGCCGCGGGGATGTGGGTGACGAGGTCTCGTCTCCGCTAGTCCCAGGACGGTGGTATTTTTGTTTAATCGGATTAATTTGGGCCCACGCAAACCCACGCCTAAATCACTTGACTGTTTTGGGACACTTAAACAATCAGAAATATTATCTCACACCACCAGTTGTTGGTAGTACAAAAGCAGACTCTTTTAGAGCAAATTCTTTTAAAAATAATTTACTGCTTTTTAAAACAAATTTTTTAATATACGAAGTTTTAACTACAACAGAGAAAGCTATTTGTCAGACTAGGAAGCTAACTTGCCTCTAAGTACAAAATGTAAATATACTACAATTAAAAAAATTTATATTTGTTTGATAATGCCAAATATTGCCTAGTCTAGTCTATTTACTTATGCAAAATGTATTTTTCTCTGTATAAACTAAAAGTCCGGGAAACCGCTGGGTGGTTGGTGACACTGGCTTATCGCTGGGCTCGCGGAGAGCACGCGAATGACCTGCGCTGTGAAGTCGCACGTGCCGTCCGGGTTTACGGTCAGTCTTCATGACCACAGGTCTGAGATCAGTGACTGGTGCCCAGTGACGTTTACTGTGCTGTGTCTAGCTACACCGCCACTTAAAATGATGGGTAAGCGTTACGAAGACCGCTAGGACTCCACCGTGCTTGAAATTTCAAGGCCACCCTACTTCATCCCAAATCCTAAAACGCCACAAATAGGGCGGGAAGCATGGCTGAGGACATGGCGATGAGGACAGAGCCCCCCCTCCGAAAAGCCGAGTCTCTGCGTAAGCAGATGACCCTGTCCCTTCCTAAGTAGCCCAGAAGTAATCGCCAAAAATTAATAGTGCTAATAATATTGACCTATTCAGCAGCTCCTGCAGATACAGTTCTGGAAGACTTAAAATGAAGACATCCATAATCGAATAGCAAAAAATATTGCAAAGAGATGAAAAAGAAAGAAACTTCTTAGTGCTCGCTGACTCTTGAACAGAAAGATTATTTTACATCCATGGGGACCCTTCTGCATCAATGCGGTTTATGAGAAACCGTTCGTAATGAGATCGACCAGGTACCAGGCCACACGCTGCAGATCCAACCTGACACGATCCTGCAAAATAAGGATGTCCACGAAATAGCAGTGAACACCGACCTCTTTCATAAAGTTTTGTTCAAATGTCACAAAAATGTGAAATTAAGTATTTCATGTACTCAGGCTACTCATAAGCTGTTTTAACCAGATTCAGAAATGAAACAAGGGCTCTTCAAGACTCTCCCCCGAGGACAGTGGGGGGGGGGCGTGAACGTCATCGCCTGCGGTCGGAGTGAGTTAGCGCCCCTGGCGGCGGAGCTGGGAACAGCGAGACCTGAGAGGTGAGGGGGAGGGGAATCGGGAAGCGGACAGAGCCCGGCGTCAGTCAGGGGCCTGGGACTCTGTCAGGTCGCAACGTCCGGCGACGGCATCTGAGTGTCGCTAGAAAGCAGGTGACGTTCCCTGGGACATGAAATACGACATTAAGATGGTTTTTTTTAACGTCATACACATTTTAAAAGTCCCAAACAATGTCTGCTGGACTGCTTTACCTTTAAGGGGTTACCGACAGCCCCTCCCCCACTGCCCAGAACCGCGCACACCCACGGCCAGCGAAGCCGTACCTAGTCACGCGGGCTGTGCAGCGAACCGCTAAGGGACACTGGTCATATCGACTATGCCTTAATTGTCTATATTCATATCGATCCGTTGATATCTGTGTGTTTCTGTATATATGTATCACACATATGCATATGTACATTCTGACATCATATACGTGCACATGCAAAAATTATAAGAGAAAAATCTGGACTAAAATATAATTGCTAAATACATATATAAATACATGCACAGATATGCATGTATACATATATGCACACATACATACACTTCTATATATTTATTCTCTTCTGCTCTCTGTGATGTATCTTCTATGGAGATCTAGGAATGTCTGCTGGAAGGAAAATGCTATTACGTTATTATTATTAATATTAACAGGTGATATTTGCAACCACTTAGTACACGCTGAGAACCATGTAAACCATCTAATATACGTTATGTAGATTTTAAACTAGTTTATAAGCACCAGGAGAGCAGGGTCTGTATCTACTGTTTTTCCTAATTATTTTTTTAATGTCGAGCATGGTGCCTGGCACGCGGTATGTGTTTACCTGATATTTATCAAATAAATACTGTTTATGCCGTTACTTTCATCTTTATAGTATTTCACAGTACTTTTGCAAATATATGACAGGTTCTACCATTTACCTCATTTTACAGATAAGAAAACCGGACCTTGAAGAAAGTTAGAATTCCGAACATTCCACGGTCGTGAGGCCGTGGACAGTGGAGTCCGGTTGAACACCGGGGCTCCCTGGCTGCATTACAGGACCCTCAACCCGCTGCCCCCGTTTCCAGTTCCTCAGCAGGAGCAGAGGAGGAGGAATCTGGGGAGGAATCTGGGGAAATGGAGTGTCCAGGAATTTGGACCGTATGGCGGGGGTCCCTACTCCCCGGCCGCAGACACGTCCTGGTCCTGGCGTGTCGGGCACCGGGCCGCTCAGCAGGAGGCGGGGAGAGGGACGTGAGCGGGGAGAGTGAGCACGCAGAGCTCCGTCCGTGTCTGCGGCCGGCCGCACCTCCGCCTCAGCTCCGGCTCAGGGCATCGGGTGTTCGATGCTCCTAGGAGCGCCGGTCCCTGGTGCCACCGAGGTTGGGGACTGCTGCCTCGAGGCACAGGAGAGAGCCTAGAAAAACGCAGGAAACACTGTGCCGTCGCCGGAGCGGCCCTCTCCGTGAAAGACGTGGCAGGTTGTCTGGTGACACTTCCATCCCCTTTCGTTACAGGTGTCGCAGCAGCGGAGAGGCACGGAGAGAGCTGAACGTGCCGGAAACAATGGAAGTCTTTGCAGAGCAACGCACCTTCGTACGTATTTGGGATGCAGGTGCTTGGGAATGGAAAATGGAAGCTTAAAGGAAAACTCATGACCAACGAAAATATACTAATGACACTGAAACCACAGGTGGTGGCTTCTGTGGCGTATTGCTGCCAGGCCTCTGGCACAAACACACGAACGGACAAGTCTAAACAGACTGTCCCTGCTTATTACAGAAAGTTAACCTTTTCCGCAATGGAATCATATTTACAGTCTACGCTGTATGTGAAGTGCATCTGCTGCTGTATTGGCGGCATGAGGACGAATCACGCGCGTGTGCGCAGAGCGTGTCCATCTAATCGCTGAAGAATACACTGTATCGGTGAACGAGGGGTTCTCACCCGGCTCCCCCATAGCACATGGGACGCAGAACTCATTTTAAGATGTGGGAACAAGTCGCTGAAAAAACGTTCTTAAAATCCTTGACGTTTACTTAAAATCCTAGAGTAGTAACCTAGTTTTTAAAATGATAATCTAAGAAATACATTTTATGCATAGCTCAGAAGGTTAGAAAATCACATTTTGATAAAGATCTAAAGAAATGAAACAAACTTGATTTTTGTAAATCTGTAGCTATTGACATAAAATCAATTTTTTTTGCTGTTTCTTCAAAACTCTTCGGCTTTCGCCCACATTTGGGCCGCTGTCGCCGGGCGGCCACCACTCAGCACGTCCCCGTAAGCACCTCCTGGAGAACCCCTTCTGCTCCAGCTCATGGAGCTGGGTCAGCGACAGGCGGTCCTGACCGCGCTCTGCTCCTGCGCTGGGGTCCCCGCTCGCGGCGGCGGTGGGGGCGCACGTCGTGGGCGGGTCCGTCTGGCTCCGGGCCCTTTGTCTGCAGTGGGCGCCGCTCCTGCTCCTCCGCGTGCCCTGCGAGGCTCCCCTGCCGGGACCCCACGCCGCTCCCTCGCTCTCTCGCAGAGCCACGCAGGGGGTGCGAGCTGACCCGGCGCCTGACGGTCGGCCACTGGGTGCCACCGTCGACAAGGTGCTTCCGCGTCAGGGGGACAGGTGACAGGCTGCCCGCCTCCTGCGTTTCTTTCTCTCCGGTCTAATGGGTCACACTGGCTTTTAACCCCCGCCGTAAGGAAAGACAGCAGCAGGTCCGTCACAGCTCAGTTCCAGGGCAGAAAACTGGGCTGGTGGCGGCGGCGCCATCGTCCCGGGGTCCCCCGTGAACCAGAGTGGCCGGGACTCCGCCATCCCGGGCGGGTCTCAGGGGACCCCTTCACCCAGAGATCCGCGTGCTCCCGTTTAAGCGGCAGGACGCGGGGTGCTCTCCGCTGCCCCACAGACCGAGGGGCTCTGAGTGCCCCGTGGCAGCCCAGGGGGCCACACGCGCTTCAGGGCCTGGGGTCCCTGTGGCATTCGGAGGCCTCCAGTGTCACCTCGGAAGACACGGGAACGCTTGCGACTTCCCCGGAGGTGAATTCTCAAACCAGCACAGGGGACTCTCCTCGGAGCCCTTCCTCACGACCCCCTGCTTCCAGAATGCCGCCTCTACGGGACAGGAGCAATCGGGCTTTTTTTCTTAAGGCTTCACTTCCTTTTGAGGTTGACATATAATCCTTGATGCAAAAATTACCTGATTACTAGATTCTCACAGTGAACGGCAAAATTAAATACCAAGATGATTTCGTGATGTCTTAAAATTTCTCCTAAGTGTTTATAAAGACATCTCGTCGTTGCTCACATCACATAAGCCTGCGCCAAGAAGGGGCAGCCTGTGCCCCAGGCCGCCGCGCCCGGCCCGGCCGTCCCCCCCTCCCCCGAACGGGAAGCCCGGGCCGCCCGGTGACCGCGCTGGGCGGCTGCAGCCCCGGCCGAGAGAAACGAGGCAGACAACGCTGTTCCACGCGCGGCAGCGCTCGGCGCCAAGGACCGCACAGTGTCTGTGCCTTCCGCGGGCCGCCTGCACCCCGCCCCTTCACCCCGCCCCCTTCACCCCGCCCCCTTCACCCCACCCCCTTCACCCGCCCCGCCCCCTACACCCTGCCCCCTTCACCCCGCCCCCCTTCACCCTGCCCCCTTTCCCTGTCCCCCCTTCACCCCAGTCCCTGCTTCACCCAGCCCCTGCGCTGACCTTGGTGCTGAATTGCAGCCCCAGCTGCGCGCCTGTCCGCTCCCGCCCTCCGCCCACGCCACCCGGCCGTGGCGTCCTTAACCGCCCTCCTGCCCCAGCTCTCCGCACCAGCGCGCGGGAAGCAAGGCGCTCTCGGGGTGCTCAGTGGGGGGAGGTGTCATGCAGGCGGCGGCAGGCACAGCGTGCCGGGCTGGTTAGGACCCCGCGCCTGGGCTGCCGGCCGTGGGTCTACAGGTCATGCTGCGGGTCGCCCGTAGGCGGGGTGGGGTGGGGGGCACCGGGGAGAAGCCTCTACCTCGGCGCCTGCGGGAGAGGGGCCCAGGGTGCGCCGCCTCGCCCGCCCCACTCCGGGCCCGCGAGTGGCTCCTCCTGCTGAGAGCTAGGGAGGCTCCGGATGCGGAGGGGCCTGGGCATCAGTCCCCAGGGTGCGGGGGGACCCGGAGGGGCCGTGGGCGTCAGCCTCCAGGGTGTGGAGCCTGGAGCCCATGAGGCGTCGGGCGTGAGGGGCCGGGGACCCACAGTGCAGCCCCTCCCCCACGGGACCCCCCAGACCACATGCCCGGGCACACTGCAGGCTGCACGTGGTGACGGGGAAGGCCCCCCCCGCGGACCGCGTCCCACACAGCCCGCGGTCACCCCTGACAACAGTCCACACCGCCTGCAGCTGCGCCTTCGGCCACCTTCACTTCGCTGAGTCCTTCCCGCCCCCAGGCACCTCCTGCCTCCAGTCCCCCTGTCCGGCCTCCTGTCCCCCTGTCCACCTGCCTCCGCCCGGCCCCTCCTCCCTCCCAGCCATCCTGACCTCACATACTGGTCAGATTGTTCCTAGAACAATGTCGGACCAGCCGCTGCCCTGTGCACAGCCCCGGGGCCTCCTCCCCGCATCCCAGCACCTGCGGGTCCTTCCCGGTCCCACACATGCTCGCCCCTGCGACGCCGGAAGAGAAAACGGAAAGCGGCCCGAGGGCCTCTTAGGACCGGCCGTGAGCCGTCCCCAGAGCGGGGACCCTAAAAGGTGAATGCAAGGAGCCCATGGCTGGGATGGCGGAGCATGCTACACGGCGTCATTATGACTAGAATGTGAGACGACGCCTGTTATTAAGGAGGGGGGGAGGGGGCCTGGGCCCTGGGCCGGACCCTGTGGTCTGGCTCCGGCAGAGCTGGGGGGAGGGCCTCGCCCTCCTGCCCGGAGTGGGGCGGGCACCCACCTCCCTGCTGCTTGTCCACGTGTAACTTCTATACCCCCAGCCCTCCAAACAGTGCCCGGCACAGTCCAGATGGTCAGCGGCCATCAGCAAAGGCCGCCGTTTAAATCTGCCATTTAATGGTCTTAGCTGCGGCGTTGTTCCGTTTTGTTTTTTTTAACTTTTCTATGTCTTCTGTATGTTTTACAACTGATAATAATATCATAGCGACATTAGGGTTATACGTTTTAAAAGCAGCAAACGCGATGCTCTGCGTAGTTATATACAGATGACACCTTAGCAATGGTTTCTGAGTCAAAGATATTTTTTTTCAACACATTGACAAAAACCATTTTTAGGAACAAGTCTAATAGGCATTTTCTTTTCTCGAAAAAAATTATCAGTGGCTTTAGAATTTTTCCATGATGCTAATATGTTACGATTAAGGGATAATTACAGGTGGAAATTTGAAGCGTATGTCAATTATTATTTCATTAACTGCTTTATGTATGCTCCTCCAAAAATATACTGGGAGGCTAAAAACGAGGGGGAGAAGCATGGAAAGGAGACAGAAACGCCAAAGCGGACAGCCCGAGAAACTGGCTTCCTGCTCATTTGAAGTCTGGAGCTTAATTCTTATCGCTCGGCTGTGCTTGCCACGCATCAAAACGCTTCAAAGACTGAAGGGCAAACTCATTTTCTCTGCTTGACGCTCCTGGTAGGGAGGAAAAAAAGTCAAATGCTATTGTGTGAATTTATCATAATATTGTTCAAAGGAAAACCCATGAAAATCCTATCTGTTGCTCACTTGATGCGATGTACCCTTGTCAAATCCCGTCACCTACTGAAGACCAGCTAAGCCTCCGCGGACAGACGGGCCCCCCTGAGCAGCCCCGGCCATTACTGTCGGTCTGCACCTGGGAAATGTCATCGGCGAGGACAGGCTGCTTCCATATCGGACATGCGCTCCGACAATTTATGCAGGTCTGGCTTTTTGCAGGCCTGAATTTGATAGGCTATAAAGTTGTAAACGAGGCTAAACAAACTTTTATTCCAATGGGACAGTGGAAGATTAGATTGATTCTGGCCGTGTCTGAGCCCGCTCAGAGGAGCCCCCGTGAGAGGAGACGACGGAGCAGGCAGCTCCATCGCGCGGGGGTGCCGGCGCGGGTCAGTGAGGCTTCAGAAGGGGTCGCGCCCTGTACGCGGATGCCACAGGAGCTGCATCTCACCGCCTGCGCTCAGCGTTTCCTCCCTACGACAGCACAAAGTAAACAAAAAAGGAGTATCCTGCCAAAGCTGCTACTAGCTGCAATCAGATGCAGTTAATTGAAACTTATTTTCAGTATAACACAAGGCTTTTTGATATATATATACACATAAAAATTAAGTATCAGTAGAACTTCCAAAATCGAAAAGTTATAGAGGTGGGAAACAGAAATGTGTGAATACTTAGTATACATCTGTGATTTGGTAAAGAATTACCGTGGGGTTTGATTGTTTTTTAAACTAAACTTTGTGCTATGAGAGAATGGTAGGTTCACACGCAGCCGTAAGAACACAGAGCCCACGCAACCTTCGTCCAGATCCCCAACAGGAGCGTCTCCCATCTGATACTGATGGCGAACCCGGCGAGATTCAGACCACCGTCCTGGGCACGAGGATGCCTGCTGGTGGCCGTCGCAGGGCCCCTCGCTTCCTTCCGGCCCCACCCTCTCCCTGCCCTTTGACGGCTACTCCTCTGCTCTCCATTTCTGTGCTCGTCATTCCACAGCATTATAAAAACGGCAACCTCAGGATGAGCTTTGAGTCCGTCAGCACCGCTGTGGGGAGGCTCACCCAGTACAAGTTTGTTCCTTTTTCATTGCTGGGTAGTACTCCATGGTACGATGGACCACAGTTTCTTTAATCGTTTGCATCTTTAAGGGCACCTAGGTAGTTCCTTATTTTTACTATTATGAATGAAGCGGCTCTAAACACTCCCGTTTGTTATTATATTATGTTCCTGTGTGACACACGTCTGCTAGCCTGCTTTCCAGAGGGCTCGCCCCATTTCCCGTTCCGACCAGAAGTGTTAGAAAGATCCAGTTTCTCCACGTCCTTGACCGTGTTTGGTGTTGTCATTATCATTTTTAATAATAGTAATACATGTGTAACAATATCTCATTTTCGTTTTAATTTGCATTTCCCCGGTGGCTAATGACGTTTATTTGCCATCGTGATATCATCTTCGATGAGAGGTCTGTTTGCATCATTTCCCATTTGTTAACTTGCGTGTTGAGTTTTGGAAGCTCTTTATATATTCTGGATACTACTGGTCCTCTACCAGATACATGGTTTAAAAGTCTTACAGTCTATAGCTTGTCTTTTTATCTTTTTCAGACAGTCGTTCACAGAGCAAATATTGTTAATTTTGATGAGGTTTATCAATTTTTTCCACTTAGAGATTATGTTTTGGCACCAAGTTTAAGAACTCACCAAGTCGCAAATTATAAAAACTTTCTCTTATCTTTTTCTAATACTTTTATAATTTTACATTTCACATTTAACTTTCTTATCCACTTTAAGTTGGGTATACAGTAAGAGACACAGCTTAAGGTGTTTGTTAGTATTTATGTCCAACTGATCCAGTGCCATTTGTCGGAAGGACTGTTCTTCCTCTTTTGAACTGCTTTCATGCCTTGGAAAAAAAAGATGGGTGATTTCTGGGACCCTCACGCCATCCTGCAGAGCCGAGCATCCGCCCTTCCCCCAATACCAAACAGTCGTGACGACTGTAGCCGAACAGTGAGTCTTCACGTGGGGTAGCTGCTTCTCCTATTTTATTTATTAAAAAAAAAATTATTTTAGCTATTCTAGTTCCTTTGCCTTTTCATATAAATTTTACAGCAATCTTGCCTACTTTTTCAAAAACAATGTTGCCGAGACTTTGATAGCAATTGGCAATCAATTTTAGGAGAACTGGCATTTTCAGTTTGTTTTAGTCTTCCGATTAATGAATATAGTGTATCATACTCTCCATTTACTTTGATCTTAAATTTCTTTCAACAGGATTGTGTCGTTTTTGGCAATCACTCATTGTTTTGAGTGATTGCAAATGGTACAAAATTTTTTTGAGTATTTATTGAATTTTTAAATATTTATTGAATTCCATAGACATACAGTGGATTTTTTATGCTCATCTCATATCCCACAATTCACCAAACTGGCCTGTTGGTTCTCCGAGTTTTTCTGTGACTTCCTTAGAACGTTCACCATGGACAAACATCGTGCCTGGTTGTACTTCTTGCTTTCTAATAGGCACGGCTGTTCCTTCTTTTCTTGTCCTTTTGAATGACTAGCACCCCCAGTGCCGTGCAGAGTGAGCGTGCGGGGAGCGGGCACCCCGCCTTGGTACCAGTCTTAGGGGAGACACCCTGTCCTGAACCCTTAGGTTCCAGGGTCACCTGTGGCTGTTTTCAGTAGATGCTCTTTATCAAACTGAGCAAAGTCCTCTCTATTCCTATTGTTTATCCTGAGGATTTTTATCACAGATGGGCGCTATAGCTGGTTGAATAGGGGTCCCCTCAAATATACGTCCACCTCTTCATCCTAAGGAAACTGTAATGTGAATTTATTTGGAAAAAGGGTCATCGTAGATGTAATTCGGTGAAAGATCTTGAGATGAGGTGATTACTGCATGTCATCTGGGTGGACCCTAAACCCACTGCTCAGCGTCCTAAGGAAAACACAGGCAGCTCTTAGGGTGACTGAGCCGTGAGGCCAGGCACGCTGAAACGACCCCGGGGCAGGGCGGGGCAAGGAAGCTTCTGCCCAAAGTCCAGGGGAGGGCTGCTTGGCCCGCAGAAGAGAAAGAACACATTTCTGTTGTTTTAAGCCACCAGCTCTGGGGAGGCCAGTTTCCTCAGAAAACTAGTAGAGGTGGGGGTGCATTTTGTCTAATGCTTTTTCTCTAGCAATTGATATAATCACGTAATTTTTCTTTTTATCCTGTTCATATGATGTATTATATTAATTAACTTTCAAATATTATATCGGTCTTTCATCCCTGGAAAAAGAAAACTAGATCTGGTCATGGTTTATAAATCTATATATCTATATATTGATGTATAGATATAGTCACACACACATACATATGTATATTCTAGTTCTACTTGCTACTGTTTCTTTAAGGACTTCTGTATCTATATCCCTGAAGGATCTTAGTCTGTCGTATTCTTTCCTGAAATGTCTTTGTCTACTCTGACATTATAATAATAAGGCTTCATAAATTAATTGCCGTGTGTTCTTTTATTTTCTGGAGGAAATTGTCTAGAGTTGATTTTATTTTTTTTAAACCTGTTTTTATTATTTTTAATTACTACAATGGCTATTTTCCATTTTGAATCAAAATATTTGTTTAAAATTATAATTGTAATGAATTATGTGTTTGACAATTTAAAAAAGTGAAATCAAGCATTATAATTATGTCTGTGATGCTTTAGGAAAAAAACTAATTCGGGTATGTGCTAGGGAGAAGTATTTCCTGCATATCTCTTGCTTAAAAAAAAATGTGAAAAGATAAATTCACAAAGTTATTTTGCCAGATTATTTTTAGAGCAAAAGACTAGAGACTAAAAACGACCCTTTAGTAGGTTGGAAGACGGATGAAAGAAACCGCGGCCCATCCGTCCACACTGTGGAGTGCTGTGCCGCAGAGAGAAGAGACAGGCGAGAAGCCGAAATGGGGGGGCGGGGGGAGATGGCGGGCAGAGGACAGAGTGGCACTTAAGCCCCACGGGAACGCAGCCAGCACAGCGCACACTGGCGCGACCTCGACGGGTCCACTGATTCTCTTCCTTCTACAAATAAACCGCCAGAATAAAAAAATAAGACGGGATCAAAGCACATATTAAAGATACTTTCGATAGCATCGACCAATCGCTATCACAGAACAATGAGTTTTTAATGATAACTTTAGTACCTCCCAGCACGTCAGAAGGACGGAGAAGCCGTGATTGCAGGTACTGTGGGTCTCCCTGGTAGATGAAGACGACCCTACAGGAAGGGTGCAAATATATGCTGAGTAGCTGTCACGTTCTGGAGATCGTCATGTGTCCACCTACGCACACATATCATCATCTTACTTCGGCTCATAAAACCTCTACAAGGTGGATGTATCGATGTTCATTTGACAGACAGTTCAGAACAAGGAGGTAAATTAAATCGCAGATTAACTGAAGCTCACGGCCCGGGGCAGGAGAGGCCAAGTTCCTGCAGCTCCTATGGCCAGGGCTTGGCCTTCCGCCACGCTTTTTTCTTTTTTTAATGGCCAGAGACCTCAGGGGAGTGAGGGTGTGAATCTGTGCCCCACAGATGACGAGGGAGAAGGCCTGGAGCCGGGGCTGCCGGGGGAGACGGGCACCGTCACCCGGAGGAGAGCACATTTTCAGGAGTGAGAACAGGAGAAACCGGGCCACGGGGCCCGCGAGGGTCTCTGATTTATTTTAATGAAATCGGCAAGAATGAGAACAAAACAATACAAATCGTAAAAGGATAAGACTCTCAGGAAAGACAGAAAGGAGAGAACACCACTGGCAACAGAGGGATTATATATCCTGGAACGAAACAGCATAATTCAACTTCTCCGGCGATGGAAAAAGAAAAAGCAGGCCACGCCGACACGCCTTGTGGGCGGCGGGGGAGGGTGCTCGGGGGAGCGGTGCGGGTGCTCGTCCCCAGCACACCTGGGGGAGGACGGCGCCGGACGGAGAGTCGCAAACGCCCCCGGGCCTGCAGCGGTCATGACATTTTTGATGAGAAAGTGAAGAGTTTGGGAGGATCACATTAAAGTTGAAATGCACTGAGAACTAATTTGAAGTTTGTCGTGATGGAATTGCGTGCAGAAAGGAACCGGCCTCGGCCTTTGGGGCGGGGAGGAGGAGGAGGAGGGGGTCGGTCGGGCTTTCCAGAGGGCGATCAGGCCCTGGGAGAGAGAGACAGCGCCCGAAGCCAAAACCGCACATACATCACAGGCACGCGCCACTATGAAATGAGTTTTCTTTTCTTTCTGGAGAAGGCCCCTTCAGGTAAACTGCAGATTTATCTAGACTGTTTGTAAAACACACAATGTAATTACAGCTTCCAACCGAGCATCCTTTTACAGCCTTTAATGAGCTTTCGCATGTACTTACGCAATTTGTCCACACAAAACCCCGGCTATCCTTATCCTCACTTCACAGATAATGAAACGGATGAGCAGATGATTAGTGATTAGCTCAGGGCCACGCCGGCATCTAAAAGCAAAGTCTGGGATAAAATGCTGTGAGTCACAACTTAAACTCCACACACAAATAGACTGCTCTAATGGAGGCCCCGTGCTGAGCAGGCCAAACAAAAGCTGGTTAGAGAATCTAGTTAGTGGAGGGAAAAAAAGGATCTTGCAAAAAGTAAAGAGAGAGAGGAGAGAAGGAAGGACAGAGGGAGGGGAGGGGAGGGGAGAGGGGAGGGGAGGGGAGGGGAGGGGAGGGGGGGAGGGGAGGGAAGGAAGGAAGGAAGGAAGGAAGGAAGGAAGGAAGGAAGGAAGGAAGGAAGGAGGGAGGGAAGGAAGGAAGGGGAAAATGCGCTACTTTTTGAATGTATTTTTCGAGTATCACATGTACTGCACTACACATGATGAGACAATCTAGACTTCAGGATGCTGACATCTAGGACGTAGAATGCGCTAGAAGTATAAATGCATGGTGCGCTCAGGTTTCCAGTTCTGACCTCCAGCTGGTCCCCTCGCCGCACCTTCTCACGGGCCGGGACCCGCGTGGGAAGCCTGGGCGCCAGTGGCAGGAGGTCGGCGGGGACGGCGGGGACCGGCTCGCACCGCGGCTGGCTGCACGCAACGCCTCGCTGATAAGAGCGGTGGACGGAAAGAATAAAAAAAAATGGCAAAACATGAGTTCGCTTCGGAAGGCAGGAAACCCTTCACGAAATTAAAATGCCGCCTAACCTCGGCCGCTGTATTGCGAGCACCTTGTTACTAAAAGGCTCTAGAAAACATCAAAGGAGCAGCGGAAACGATCGAAGTGCCACGGGCCAAGGCGCGAGAGGAAAGGGGCTCCCGGAGCGGAGGCACGAGGCTCCGCCGCGCCCCGGCGCCGGCACACGTGAATCAGGGGCACGGGCCGCGCTCTCCTCGCGGCGCGGCTGCAGCACGCCGGGGCATTGGAACGAAATAAAAATGCCGATCTTATCGGCGAGGATAAACAGCTGAGCCCCGTGAAAAGGACGCGGGATGAGCAGAAGGATGGAGAGGGGGCGTCTCCGAGCGGCCGGAGGGGCTCCGTCAGGCAGCATTCGAGGACGGGGTGGGGACCCGGCATCAGGGGGCCATGTGTCCCCATTGCTCGGGGCTTGGGGACCCGTGTCCGGCAGAGGCTCACAGCTTCGCGGGACGGGAGGGGCCCTCGCTGTTTGTGGGAGGACCGCGGAGGCCGCGCCATGTGGCAGCTCAGGGACCGAGCCGCTCGTGCGACAAGTCTGTCCTCTGGGCAGCTGCTCTGCGCGGGCTCCGTGGTCTGAGCGGTGCTGGCAGCCAGGCCGAGCCCCCCGCCACCCCAGCCTCCGCGGTGACCGGTGACTCACGACGGCCAGTCAGGCCCAGCAGGCGGTGGTGGGGACATAACCCTGCAGGACCTCTCGGCCGCTGCGGACAGAGACCCATGCCACCGAAATTCTCCTCGGTCGTGTGTTTCTGAGACCACGTACTATAAGAATATAAGCTCAGAGAAGCCGAAAGACCTTCCTTCCTTCCTTCCTTCCTTCCTTCCTTCCTTCCTTCCTTCCTTCCTTCCTTCCTTCCTTTTCTCTCTCTCTCTCTTTCTCTCCTTTCTTTCCTCTTATTTTCTTTTTTTCGGGAGGGCGTTACATCAGAGACCCTCTCTGAGGACGAACCCACGTTTAAACCACTGTGGCAAACTGCGTCCCACACGATTTCTGACAACACGCTTCATAGACATGAGTGACAAAGCCTAACTGAGCATTATTCTGTGACCAAAATGACCCAGTGTTAACCCACTTAGGTACACCACGGTGACTCCACAAAAACGCAGTGTCCCCAACAGTAGAAAGCCGTGGCCATCCGTGCAGACAGCCAGGCGCGAGGCCTCTGGTCGGCCCTCCGCAGTGGCGGACGTGACGGCGGTCACGAGGCCCCCTCGAGTGGACAGCAAGTGTTTTTCCTTTATTTTCTAGTGAATAAAAACCATCTGCTGTGACATATACTGTTTTGTTTTAAATGTAAGTACTCAGGTTCTATTACTGTTATAGTATTTTAACAAAAATTCTGCTGTATTATTAAACGTTAAGACTCGTTTACAAAAACCAATTTTTTTCGATTCTCAGTAGTTACTTTTGAAATTTATGCTAGAAATTTTAAAATATAAAATGTAAAAACTATGCACTAAGCTAATGTTAGCTTTGCATATACGCGGCGATACTTACTATACATGTGAATTATGTATGCAGGTGATTTATGTATTTATAAATTACATATGTTCGTATCATATATAATATAATGATGCATATTAATTACATATATAGTATGTTTTACACAGTCTGGCTTGTAGTTGGATGATTGCTTTATATAGTTTTTTTTTTTTATAACTATATCAGGTTTTTTACCTTTTAGGTTTTGAATAGATTTTGAATTACATATTTGTGTGCAAAGAAGGTTTTAAACAAATCTTACCTCTCTCCCATCAGTTTCTCAAATATGTATGTCCTTAAAGACTTGTCATTTTTAAAACTTCACATAATACTTTTCCAATAATTTTCTTATGCCGAATCATCAGTCAGCATTCCCCCGTGTATGTGTGGACGTGTGTGTGCTTGCACACATGCACAAACACGTGTCTGTGTGTACATGAAACGTGACGTATATGCCCATGCGGAAACAGGCGTGCACACATGTACCCACGCAAGTCTAGCCAGGTGGCTCACTGATGCCCCTCGCGCTCCTGACTCACGGACAGTTCGTCTCCGAGTTGCTCCCTGCTCCCCCGCCACACCCCGTGACTCCCGGGGGGGCCCCAGGCTTCCTCCCCGGGTGTCTGGAGCACAAAGCCTTCTTCCGGAGATGAGTTAGCAGACCGCGCTGTGGGGGCCTCCTGCGGGAGCCGAGAGGTGCGCGGCTCCCCGGGGCTGAGTGGGGGTGTACCCAGAACGCGGACGCTGCACGACGAGGTCACGGGGGCCGAGTGGGCCCGAGGCCTTGGCCTCCCTCCTACGTCCCCTCAGCATCGCAGCGTGTGCCGGGCAGGGAGGCCGCCGGCGCAGGTCACGCGGGAGCTCCTGGGCGGCACCAGCAGACGCCATGGATGTCTCTGAGCAAGAAGTGTGACCTGAAGCCTCGAGGACACCCCGAAGGAGGTGTACCCTTAACGACACTCAGGGAAGTCTGCACCTCTGCGTGAGCTGGGAAGGGCGGGCAGGTAAGGGGGCTGCGGCCCTCTGGTCAGGACCCAGATTAAATCACTGCTTCGTGAGGACGGAGCCTCTGAAGGAAATTCGAACGGCTTTTAAAATAAGGTGCGGTGACACTGAGCTGAGACACGCCGTGACCTCGGGGTTGATGGCACACGCACTGGGCCTTCCGGAAGGACACGTGAGGGGCCGTCGCAAGCCACCGCTTTGGGAGATGCCACCCGGCCGAGCCGGAAGGGGCCCGGAGGTGGGGAGGGAGGGCCGCTGGGCTTACACGGTGTACTAGGAGCACCAATGTTTGTATAATAAAAATCTCACCTGTAGAAAAATCTCAGAATTAAAGGGTGCACGCAGATACCAGGCGGCATTCCTCCCTGTGTGCTGCGGGCTCCCACAGGCCCCGCCTCCAGGGGTTCACGACAGACCCGATGCGGCTGTCGTTAGTAGCCCCCCTTTCTTTTTCAATGAGGAGTCTGACACACAGAGTTCAAATAACACAGCTAATCGGGGGGTGGAGCTGTGTTCTTAACCGCTACACTGTGGTTAGTTAAAATCATGCAGTAGCAAAACCCAGAAAGTTAAAACATATGCACATATCTACTGTATATATTTTCTGATAATATAATTAGTGAATAACTACGTTTTAAGTCAAATAATTACTGATGTATCTGCTGATCACCTTTACCGATGGTTTTTATTTCATCTCCGACTACCAGCTTAATGTAGCACTCCGGGAATGTCGATATAGATGTCTTCTTTTGATATATAATGTTCTCTTGAGTTTTCAAATCCTCAAATCTTATATTCTCTACAGTACACACTCGGAAAAGAAGAGCACTTTGTCTCCTCACTCAAATTCACACAGCGAAACTGTAGAAAAGAAAAATCCCAACTCTTCGGATAAACATTCCTCATTGTCACCTGTGTGTACACGCATCCCTCAGGTCAAAGACCTGACGAACTCAGTAATTAGTGACAGAACCAGCAAGATATTCTAAAAACCCTTCCAGGGGAGAATCCAGTGCCCAGAGCGCTGGGGACATGAAGTGAGTTTGCTCCTGGCTGCAACGTCGCCGGCATCCGCAGGGGACAACCGACTGCCCACAAAATCCAGGCCGGGCCGCCTCTCCCCCGGAGCGGCCGGAGCCATGAAATCGCTCAGAGACCAGTGCGGCCCGGTCGGCATGGACTGAAGGTCGAAAGGCTGCCTAGAAATTTTTTTTTCTCCAGGTCCATTTCCTACTTTTTTTTTTTTCTGACAAATGAATTCTTCCTTCCATTTTAACAGCAAAATAATGTAAATTATAGGCATTTCTATTGTGTCACAGAATTTTATAATTTGTTTGTTCCTTAGAATTTTGAAACATAAAGTATCCAAAATTTTGACGACTTAGGTAGTTATGGGAAACATACATTTATGTTTTCTTCTGAATGCCCACTGTATATTTTCTTAGATTATAGTTTATAAACAGCGGTTTCTTTTCGATAACGGATTTGTGTGCGTATGTTGGTAGAACTATCTGGGTGGGTTAAAAAATGCAATTGCCGGGTTACTTCGATAAAATAGTTATCAGCCCACGGGCGTTTGCAAGACGTCAACGCCAAGAGGCTTCTTGTGGCTGCAGCTGCCGTTCAAGACGCCCACAGGTTCCTGCCGGTCTGGGTGAAATGACCCCTAATCCGCTGTGGCTGTGTGTCCCTAAGTGCCTGGGGGCGTCTCAGCGTGGGACCTAGCGCTGCTGCCCGCCCCCCCCCCCCAGGTGCTCTGGGGTGCGGGAGGAAAGGCTGGCCTGCCCTGAAGGGGGCATTCGCATCTCGCAGCCCGGTGACAAGCCGGTGCCCCAGTCAGTAGCCAGACATCGGAATGGCCGGCAGAGATGTGCACATTTCGGTCATTTCAGGCGCATTACTCCCTTCTTTCTATTTCTGCTTACATTTTGAAATTTTCCAGAATAAAAAAGTATTCCAAAATACCAATCAACAGGCAAAGGTGGAAGATGCCTGCTTCCCTAGAGGCCCTCCCCGATCGCGCACGGAGGGGCGGCGGGCCGGTGCCTCGAGACAGTGCCGCAGGGAGCAGGGCCCTGGGCTCGTGCCGCTGGCACAGGCCTGCCCCACCCCACCCGGAGAGTGGGCCTCAGGACCGGGCTCCTGGGAGACGACGCCCCGCCCCGAAGGGGCGCTCCCTGCCCACAGCGGTCCCTGCTCCTGCGCCCCCCGCTCTCGCCCCACCCCCCCGCTCTCACGCCCCCAGCGAGCGACCTTCTCCCCACATGCGCACTGAGCGGTGTCCCCGCCTCCCCCAGGGTCAGCCCGCACCCTGGCCACGAGGGTGCGCACAACACAGCTTCATCCGATCAATGCCACTCAGATCCATGCTTGGCTTCGGAACGAGTCTCCCTAAGTCACGAGCGCGACTCCCCCTCGTGGGGATACATGCCGAGGTCCACACGTGCACACGCATCCCATACGTCACAATCTGCACTTCGTCTTAACGTTCAAGTCGATGCAATAATGGCACACGTGGCGCCAGGCCGCAGAGATGGAGCGGAAGGCAGGACCCTGCCCAGGAAACTGGAGCGATGCGGCCCTACTTCTCAATCTTTTGCACATCGCTCCGACTCCGATTTCACTTCCCTTTACCGCGGAGGGGACAGACGGCCCGCGCCCTCTGCAGACACACGTCCTGCGGCCCTACCTTGGTAAACGGCTTTGAATCCGGGCGACGCGATGCTGTCGTCGGACTGGAGGTGCAGCCACATCTGGTTGCTCATGCTCACGATGAGGTCGGGGACGCTGGAGCCCGTGAGCCTGCGCAGGAGGGAAACGGCACAGCGTTATGTAGGGCGCTGGCTACGGCCACGTTTACCTGCGGGGCGGGGCGCGGGGTGGGGCGGTTCCTGCTGCTTACACAAGCCGTATGCACCTACAGCAAGACCCTCCTTCGAAGCGCCCATGGCCGTGTGTAATTTACATTCCTGTGTAAACCTCAGCAGCACTTGTGTTTTACACTAATCCCTCTATTCTAGAACTGCAAATTTGTATCTTTCATTTTAAGAAGCAACAGGGCACCCCGCCATCCCGTTTGTCTGGAACCGAAGGCCTTCTCCGGGCGCAGGCCTCGTCGTGCTAGCACTGGGACGGTTCTGGAAAGCGTGTGGGGCGGGGGCTGTCCCCGATGTGCTGGAGTTATACCCGATGGAGACTCCGTCATGCAGCACCCACGCCACCCACGCGAGGGCATCTCTAAGCCGACACACATCTCCGCTCACTAGGAGTGCTCTAGTCTGCGGTTAGCACCTGCCTCTCCCACAAAACCTCTTTCGAAGGTGCAGTCTAGGATGGAATACCACTCGGTACAAAAAAGCCATGTGCTTAAAGCCATGAAAAGACATGGAGGAAACTACAAAGCGTGTTACTAAGTGAAAATCGCCATCTGGAAACGCTACCTCCTGTGTGATGCCAACTCTGCGACATCCTGGAAAACGCAGAACTGTGGGGACTGTCAGAGGTCGTCAGAGGATGGCAAGGAGGGGTCGACAGGGGGAGCACGGGATTTTTAGGGCAGTGAGACGGCTGCGTGATGCCATAATGACACACACGTGCCCCTGTACATTTGTCCGAGCCCACGCGGCCTACGAGGCCAAGAGCGAGCGCTCGGGCGAGCTGCAGACTCTGGTTGCAGGTCCTCCAGCCGTTACCAGCGTCCCCTCTGGAGCGGGATGTCGCAGTGGGGGAGGCTGCTCCCGTGTGAGGTCGGGACTGCGTGGGAGACCCCGTGTCTACCGCTCAATGTTACTCTGAACATAAAACTGCTCTAAAAAAAAAAAAAAAAATCAGGTGTAACGTGGAACCAGGTGACCACAGGTGAGCACGCACCGAGATCACCGACCGGAAGCAGACCTGGCAGATCCGTGGGACGCTTGCTCTGCACATGAACGCCCAGGCCACGCCGAAGGGACGTTTCCGCGAGGCGAGCCCAGCACGTTAGCCAAACGGCGGCGCGGCCCTGCGGTCAGCAGTGACCAGGGACGCTGACTCCGCCGGCCACTCTGCGGGCCCACGGGCAAGCACGTGGGCGGAGAAACAGTGTGAGAAAGAGGTCGACTCGGCCAAAATGAACGTCTCCGATCAAACGGGAAACTCCGCCCCCGCGTCCTCCCCTGGGGTGGCGCGGACACCCCCCACCCCCATTCTGCCCGAGGTGTGGGGCGAGCAGCAGCCGCGACTCTGAGGCTCCCAAGCGCGGGGCGCTCGTGCCATGTCACACTCAAGCTCTGCGAGCAGAAGTTCGCGCCGGGCGACCGTGCACCGCGCACCCAAACGCCTCCTTCTGCTCGCAGAGCTGCTGCTCCCGCGGGGAGGTCGCTCGCTGCAGGTGGGACGGGTCGTTTTGTCGGCTTGGGGGATCCGTCTTCCCCTCCAGCGCGTTGCGCGCACCGCAGCGGGGCCCGAGCGCGGACTGCGCATGCCCAGTGTCGGCCGCAGCCCTCAGTGCTGGGCAGCCCGTCCCAATGTTCTACGCATGCGCATTACGTTTGCCTCGTATAAGCACCATATACTGTTTCACATTATTTTTATCAAATTATTTTATTTATATTATTAGTTTCACCTTATCAGTTCTGCCTCTTACTATATACCTGATGATATTAAACTTAATTCTATTGTTTTCCCTTTTTTGATTACTCATTTGTTTGTATTTATCCCTTTTTTATCTTTATCCAATTCTTTTCTCCAACACTTCAAAAGATGTTATTCTGTTGCCTTTTTACTTCTTCTGTTTCTACTGAGAAAACTTCTATTGAGCTCCTACTTGCTCTTTTGAAGCTGTTTCTTTATTTATGCTACTTTTAAGAACTTGTGTTATTTTTCAGAAGATTTGTTACAATGTGCCGGGTGAGGCTTTCTCCGCATTATCCTGACTGGTAGAATTTCTTGAATTTCCACCTTGATATGTTATTGGTATTGGAAACTGATTGGCGATCATGTCTTCAAATACTGGCGAGGCCTCATTCTCTTCCTCTTTTCTCTGGAACTCCAATTACACTCACGCATTCTGCACGCACATTGTTTTCCACTTCGGGTTCAATGTTTCCTGCTAATCTATCTTCCAATGCAAACCATATATATCGAGTTCTTTATTGCAAATATTGTATTTTTTAAATTCTTAAATTTTCGTATTTCCATTCGATTTCCTGTTAAAGATAGCTTTCTGGCAAATTCTTCAATAATTCCATTTTATTTTCTTTAACTCATGAATTGTAGTTCATTATCAAAGTCCCTGAATAATAACTACGATTCTGGATATCGTGTCCTTTTTCTACTGCTCATCTCTTGGGCCACTGGGTTCTGTTTCTGGGCCTTTCAGGTAATTTTGATTTAACACTAGACCACACACAAAGTACCAGAAAAGCTGTGTGTTGTCATCTTCCTTCTGTGGGACTCAGTCCCCTTCGGGTTGGGAGGGTGACCACCTCGATCCAGTGCTATTTTAGTGGCCAGCACTTATAATTTGTTTAAAACAAAGAAAGAAGTGTTACTGTTACAGTTTGCAACTGCCCGCCTGTTTGAAACAGGATTGTTCTTTCAATAATTGATAACTAAAAGCTAAAATAAATTCTCGCTTTGACAAAATAGTTTAGCAGTCATCATAACACACACATTCTTCCTTTAAAACAATTTAATTTTCTCCCAAATTGACTTTATAAGTACATCTTGGTTTGATCTAAACTGAAAGATGAAATTCTTCTAATGAAGCACCAAGTGATTTGGTTTATCTGTCAGAGAACTACAATGGCATCTTCTGTGGGGAGCGAAGCCGTCGTGCGTAAGGGGTCTAGCTCTCCATCGTCCCTCCCTCACTGCTGGAATTCCCAGCCCGGCCACACACACTGGCTTTCTAACCATTCTCCAGAACTCCGGGCATTTCTCAGCTTCCAGGTTTCGGCAAAGGCTGGCATCGCTGCCTCAGTTGTCTGTCCTTCCTGGATAACACTGAAGAATCTTCGAGACTCTGAGGGTCTCAGGGGCACTTGAGGCCGTGTGAGGCATGTGGGGACATTCACATGCAGGTTGCCACAGAAGCCCGCGGGGACTTCAGTTTCGACCAGCGTATCACAGGCTTCTCCCTCTACGTCTGTCTCCTACCGAACCCTGAGCTCTCTCGAGAGAGAGCTCACGTCTCTTGGTCTCTGTATTCCCAGACTCAGGCATATAACATGTAAAATTTTTGAATAAATGCATAAGTGATTAATTGATATTTTCATTTATGCATTTACCGCAAAAACTACATGTTTATATTTACAGGCTTCTTCCCAAGTAAGGATGTAAACCTTCGTTTCATCTGGGCACACCGAGGATGTGGCATCTGGGGTTTCTAATAGCTCTGCTATTAATTCATCCCATGACCTTAGCAAACTTATAATAATCTCTACGCCAGTTCCCTCATCTATGAAATAATTATATTAAATTGTCTTGAGTTATTCGGATCTAAAATTCCGTTCTCTTTTCGACGGGTTTCAGGGAGGGGCGCTGCCTCGCCTGCCGTGGTCTGACGTCTCTTACTGCCATCAGGAGAAAGGTTGAGCGGAAGTCAGCAGCACGTATACCGAGTGATTAACCCAAATGAAGCAGGTGACCTTTGATTGCGCATCTGTGCCTTCCCTACATCCGGGCATACTGCGTCAGGAGACACTCCAGGCTCTTCTGCAGGAAAACGGGCCAGTGCTCGTTAAAGGCCAGCGGCCCCCACGACGGGGCGACTTCACAATGCTGAGGCTGCTGGGAACGTCGTGGTGCACCTGGGAGCTCTCCGTCCTGTGCAGCCCTCTCTCCGGCCCTGGCTACAAGTCCACAGCTTCATCCACATGCACGGAATGTGTCTGTCATGAAGGAATGGCTGAACCGACCTGGCTGCTTCACCCGACCTGGCGGCTTGTCGCTGCAGGGGTGGCTGTGGTCAGCATTTGTCCCTTGGGGTTGCTAGGTAGAACTCCCCTGCATGTATACGCCATCGGGGGTTCTCCATTCACCTGTTAAAGGATACTTACACCGTTTCCAGTTTTTTGGTTTGTTTTTTTTTTTTGCGATTATGTACAGAGTTACTGTAAACATTTATATAGAGTAAATTTTATTTCTCTAGTGTAAATACCTAGGAGTGGGATTGCCGGATCACGTGAAAAGTGAATATTTAACTTTGTCTGAAATTGCCAACCTGTGGCATTTCACATGCCCCTGACAGTCTCAGAGATTACATAGGCTGTAATTCTACTTATGTGATATTCTCAACAGTAAAAGGATGGTGACGGAGCCTCGTCCAGTGGTTTGGGGTTGGGATGGAACAGGGTATGACTATAGAGGCACAATTTTAGGGGCTGACAAAACTGGTCTGTATCCTGATTTGGGTGGAGACTAAACAAATCTGTGTATGTGTTAATATGTGGAGATTTTTACACTAAAAATTTCTATTTTACTTTATGTATATTAAATAAAACCTAGTGATTAAAAAAAACAACTCTGGGCATGCCACGAAGCTATCAAAACACAAAATTGATGTAATATAGCACCTGGAATAATTTCTACCTGCATCTTCCTGGCAGTTAGCTGTGAGTGGGGTGCTAAGCCTTTAAAATACTCAGTTAAATTGTAAATCTGGATACCAAAAAGTTTTACTCCTATGTTAAAGACTGGCCTAAAAGTAACCTATCTTAAGTTTTCATAGTTCTTTAACAACCTTAATTTCATAAATTCTGCAGGAGGTGTAGAAAATGCATAGCTATTTAAAACATATGGTTTGGCTGGCCATTTGCCTCCAGCAGGGTTGGTGCAGAGTGGGCGGGAGGCGGCCAGGATGTGCGACGCAGCGTGATCTGTCCAGGCCCCGGGCTCGACCACCCCGCAGGGGGTGGAGGAAACACTCCCGGTGGGGTTCGGAGGTCACGGTGCGAGTCCTGGCTAAGAGCTGGCGGGGACGCAGCTGCGAGGGCCGCCGCGTCACCGGCTCGGCCCGCGGCACACCGAGGCAGAAGGAAGGGGAACTCGGGTCACAGCACATGGCCGCGCGCTGAAGCGCAGTGCTGAGTGGGCCCTGGGGGCGACTCGGAGCAGACGCAAGCCCCGTGGCACAGCAGACAGCCACCGGGATGCTTTCCCCGCACGGACGTCACAGACGACACCTCTGCTCACACGCCACGTGAGGGCACAGAGAGTCGGGGCAGACGGAGGGGAGCGGGCCTCTCACCTGTAAGCAGGGCTCTGAAAACGAACCCGAGGCCACGCCTTTTTAAAGGCTTCGATAATTCACCTGTCCTTGGAACCCAGCCCACGGAATGACCGAGAGCTTCCTGCTGAGCCTACCCAGGGTGGCTGCCTGCCGGAGCAGGGGTCGCACTGCGCCCAATGACAGGGAAGCCGGGGTACAGCCTCATGGCAGAGCCAGTAAAATCGTAACCCGAGCGAGGAAAGACGACGACTCAAAGACCTAACGAGCATTCATGAAAATGCTTCGGCAATCATTTACCAATTTTCTGAAAACAAGCAAACAAACAAACAGAATCTCAGCAAAGAGTAGCTATAAAAAGACTAGATAGAAATGATAAAATAGAAGAAACTTAAAGTCACAGCAGCTGGTAGGCGATGTGCAATGGTATTGTTGGAACCGGTGGGATCCCCCTATGCAGAGCAACAGAGAAAACCGGCCGACAGGGAAAGCGAGCATGCCCGCGAGGATCCGCGGGGCAAAAACTAAAGCTGTGCCCTTCGAGTCGTCAGAATCTCAGAGAGCTGGCTTGAAAGGGCACTAAACACATAATTGCTGAAAACTGCCCAAATTTGGGGAAACACATGAGCTTACAGTTCTTGGAAAGCAAGTGAACCTCAAACAGGATCAATGTAAACAGCTGCGCACCAAGATGCATCTACGTCAGCGCTGAAAATGAGAGACAGAGAGCAGAGTCTTGAAAACAAGCAATGGGGAATGACTTGTGACTTACAGGAAAACACCTGTGACTTATAGGAAAACACCTGAGTGGTTTCCTATCTGATGCCGCAGAGGTCAGAAAGAAGCGTCACAAAATTGTTCAAGGTTTGAGAGAAAAGAATAGTCAACCCTCAATGTTTTCTGTTCAGTGAATGTATTCTTCAGAAATAAAGGGAAAAAAATTAAAATTCTAGACAAAAACATATTGTTGCTAGTCCAACTTTAATGATCACTAATTAAAATTCTTTAAAGTTCTTCGATGAGAAAAGAAATAATAACAAGAGGAACTCAGGGCATTGGGAAGGAAGGAGGAGCAAAGGGGAGGCGGAAATATGGGAATATAAAGTATAAAATATAAAATATAAAGTAAATATCATGCTTTCATAGTGACTTCTAGGAATCACATGCAATGACCGAAACAAAAATGTAAAAGCCTCCTGATGCTTGGGATGACGGCATTTAACAGCGGGGGCCCAGACGGAGGCGAGGAGCCCACACCTCGCGGGGCGGTGAATGCCGAGGGGAGCCGCAGCCGGACGAATAGTGGCCACGCTGTATAACGGCGCAAGGACTGAGTCGCCGGGCGGCTGCGAAGGTCCTTATGCACGCGCACCAGGTGTCAGAGCTGCAAACTGCACGAAGCCAAACCCACACGGCCGAGAGGCAGCAGAGGAAGCCACAGCGCGGCTGAAAATTTCAAGGCCCCCGCCCCTTCGTTTCTGCAACTAGACGGACTAGCGAGGATACGGGAACATTCACCCAGCAGGATGTGACTGACTTCGCCCGGCAACAGTGGGAAGCAGGTGCCTGAGGTGCCTACACAGCATCGCCAAGGGGGACACGTCCTCGCCTGGAAGGGTGAGTGACCTGGACACGTTTAAAGGAAGCGAAACGATGATGCAGGTATTTTCAACCCACAATGAAATCCAACCGGAAGCTTTCAACAGAAAGGTGACGGGAAATTTTCTAAACATGTGGAAATTGAAAAACACATTTTTAAACAATTCATGGTTCAAAGAAACAGTCTCAAGGGAAACAACCAAAAAAAAAAAAAACATACATGGAACTGAATGAAAATGAGAACAAAAATTTGTTGCCGGCAGCTGAAATAGTGCCAAGAGGAAATTTTGTAGTACTCAATGATGGCATCGGAGAGGGAGAAATGTATCAAATTCTGACCTAAGTTCTTACCTAAGAAACTGTAGAAACTTAGAGCAACAGAAACCCAAAGCAAGGAAAAGAGTATGATGAAGATCGGAAATCGACGAAATGCAAATAGAGAAATAACAAGAAAAGAAAACCGTTTCTTATAAAAATCAACGTCAGTGGTAAGCGTCTAAGAAGTGGGGTGGTGGGAGGAGGGAGAGATCAAATACCAATCCCAGGAATACAACGGCAGACACGACGATGTCTCCAACAGCCATTAAAATGATGATAAACAAATTATGGACAACTTTAGACTCGCCATTTTGGCAGTTATTAAAAATGGACTGATTTCTTGAAAAGCATGATCTGCCAAAACTCAACCAATGAACTAGACAATCTTCATTGTCCTGTAACGATGATGTAATTAAAAAGCCTCTCCCTCCCCCCTGCCCCCCAAAATAAATAAATCGATAGACCTAGATAGTTTCACTGGAGAATTCTACCCATCTTTTACAGAAGAATCAGCATAAAGTTTTTATAAACTCTTCTAGGAAATAACAGAGGACAGAGTACTTCCTAACCCGTTTTGGCTGGCCGGTGTTCATCTCATACCCAAACCGGAGCAGGACAGAGAAGAGGAGGAAAGAAAAGAAAGAAACTACAGACCGACATCGCTCCTGAACTCAGGCGCACACATCCTCAACGAAATCCTAGGCCGTCGAGTCTGATTGTCCAGTTAGCTACAAGTCCGAGACCTTCGCCCAAAGCATAATTTATTCCAGTCATGCGAGGCTGGTTCAACGTTCGAAAATCAGTCGATGTAATTTACCATACGAACAGAACAAAAAGCGAAGATGTTATACTACTGGACACATACGAAGCTTTGGACAGACGGCAGGACACACCGTGCTCGTGACCTGTACCGCGGTGCCGATGCCAGCGCCTGACAGGTGGACCTCAGGCTCAGTGCAGCTCCCAGCACAGTCCCAGCAACGCCTTTCCACACCTGCGCCGGGTCATTCCGGAAGCTGCGTGTGGTGGCACAGGCTCCTCCGAGCACGGGGCTGTGCCGCGGCTAAACCCCCCGACGCGGTCGGGGCACGCAGACATGCACGCCGGCCTCCCGCGGCTGTCCGTGGCCTTCCCGCAGCCTCCTAATAAGAAGGGGACGAGGCCCTCCGGCTCGGGACGACGCGGGTGGGCGTGGGAAAACAGCGCCGGGAGCCTGGGCAGCTTCTCACAGCAAGAAGCGGGTTCGAGAATCACAGATCAACTGACCGTGGGGAAGAGCCAGTGTCCTTGTCAGTCGACCGCGGAGGCAGCAGAGGACATGCCGCGTGGCTCCGACCTCCCTGACGCAGCCTGTTGAGCCCTCGGAAGGATGAACGTTTAAAACCGGGAACCGGTGCCCCCGGTCGCCAGGACCCCCTGAAATTCACGCTGCCTCCCTGTCGCCAGCTGCCAGCAATGGCGAAAGCCGGAGGGACGCCGCGGAGCGCAGCTCGGCCGGTCGCTGTTCTCAATGCTCCACACGCGTTCGTGAAAAGGTCTCGGTAGAGATTTGTTGTCGTCCTATAAAAGCGACCTGAGCAAATGCGTCCACGTCTTGGGGAGATCAGACCGTTAAGAGAGTCCCCTAACACGCTGTCATTCTCTCTCTTTTATTTTTAATTTTATTTTCCAAGAAAGTTAATGAAATAAAAAGCCACTGATGGAAATTGGAATTTTTAACCCCGTATTCAGGATGAGCTGGTTAGGCTGTCGCACGTTCCAAAATTCTCCTAAAAACCAAGATCTGAATAGAATTCCTGCCTTCCCCCACTCCATTAAAAAGGGGCCCCAATAAAGTATTGAGCCTGAGGGAGTCACTCCAGCTTCCACAAAACAGGCGCGAGGCGTGGATTTCAGCCGACACGCGAATCACGAGAGTCATCGGCCCCGTAAGACGCGCGGCCGTCACTGTCCCCGCGCGACTGCCGCTCCCCGGTGGCCGTCACGCGGCACGGTGCCGACGGCGCGACACACGGGAACACACGGGCACCTGCCGACGAGCCGCTCTCGACGGCCCCCGGCTCACTCCAAGACGCCGCGTGGTCCTCACCCCGGCCTCCTCCTTGTCCTGGGACTCTGGCCGCGGGGGACGCTCCTGCCGCCGAGTCAACGCCCAGCTGATGCCTGGTGCGCTATGCTCCCCAGGGCCATCTCCGTTGGGTTCGGTCGGCCGTCTAGTTTTTCGTTGACAGGTTTGCGCTATGAGAGGAAGCTCTAGCCACACGCGTGTCGGCGGGACGCGTGGCCGGCCACGGCTCTGTCGCCGGGTGTGACGTCACGGTTCTAGTGGTGGCCTCGGGGGCTTTAAACGGCACTGCTTCGCTGCGTTAATGTTCCGAGGCTCACGTTTATCAGACGGTGCCCCCCGTCGGGGTCAGTGGCATCCTCCCCTAAACGAGGCATCACGCACCAGCAGAGCGGCCTCACGGGGGGCGGGGTGCACTCTGCTGCTCCCCGGTGTCCCCACACGTGCCATTCCACGCTGCTCCTCACCTCAGGCCGGAGCGGTTACCGTACACGCTTCATGGCCACGAAACAGGTGCAGGGAAGCCGAGCCACTTCCTCCAGGGTCACGGAGACGGTCAAGGGCAGCTCCAGCCCCGGTGCTGCCCGCGGGGCCAGCCACGCCGGCTCGGGCCAGCGCCGGGCGGGGCGCCCACAGCAGATGGACGTGCGCCCCGCAGGCACCCACACTTTTATAGACAAAAGCAGTTTTCAGCTCACGGTCAGGCGGGGGAGAGTAACTGCCAGACGCGGGCGCGGGAAACCGGCTTGCCCACAGCGAAGGGCGAGTACACCGCGACCAGGTCCCAGGGCTGCCCGGAAAAGCCGGAGCCCGGACGTGAAAATGCCCTCGCCTCGCGCTGCCTCTGCTGCGGAGTTTTCTCACGGCAGATGAAGCGCGTGTGACAACGAACTTGCTCAGAGCTGTTTGCAGGAGAAGGGCAGGGCACAGGGCTGGGGGCAGTCAGGGGACAGCTCGCAGGGTGGCCCTGCGGCTGCCGACCGGGGAGCAGGTGCCGGAGGCCGCCCGCCCGCTCCGACCGACTCCGAGTGTGCGCGCTGGGGTGCACCTCGGGCTCCCTGCCACCATCGCATGACGAGGCTCCCCTGAACCCCCGACTCACAGGAGGAAGGCGGGGGTCGGGGGAGCCCCGCGCACCGGGCACTGCTCAGCGCGGGGCGAATGCGAGGCAACGATGCACATTCGCTGCGCCGCCGCTGGCGCTCTGGCTGCGGTCGTCCTGAGTCGCAGGCCAGGCCCCGACTGTGACTATTGTCGGCAGTGACAGCAGCAGCGGGCTAATCGCAAGGTCGGACGGAGAACGCGCTGGTGGGAAAGGTGTCCAGGATGACACCGTGGGCAGGGCGCGTCCCCAGCCGGCGGGTGGGGCCCGCGGATTCCACGGGCGTGGACGGCAGGGCCGCCGTGGACCGCGCCGCGCCGGGGACCCCGTCCCGGGAAGTGGCCGGCGCGAGGCGCGTGTGTTTGGTGCGGCGCTGATTTCTAGCGGAGCAACGCGCAGTTCTCTGGGGCGGCCTTCCCCACGGACCCAGGGGAAACCCCGGCAGGAGGGGACTCTGCGGTCGCTCCTGTGAACGGAAGCCGCGTGCGGCCTGGTCCTCCGGGAGCCGCGGCCGGAGGCCACCTGCGCGGCGCGCGGGGCAGGCGAGGGAGCCGCGCGGGCTCCTCGGCGGGCAGCGCCGGCCCGGCGTGACGTTCCGGGTTCCGACAGGCCGGACGCCACAGCGCCCCACGGGCCTGCCCGCTCGGCCTGCGTCTGTCTGCACGGGGCCCGCGTCTGGCGTGAAGCCGCGGAGCAGCCCGCGACCTGGGTGGCCGGCGCCAGCGCAGGACGCGCAAGACGCACGGGCCACCCGCACCCGAGGCCGCCGGGGCTTTGCCACACGCGGGGTGCTGACTTCCACGGCGGTACCGCGAGCCACCCCGACTCCGTTTCCCCGCGGTCCCGGCCTCTCTTAGTAAGCCGCCTCGCAGCGCGCGAGGGGCTCTGGAAGTCACGCGGCGCTGTTCTAGAAAAAACACCTGCGTTGGCAATGTGCTGCCGCAGGGAAGAAGAAACGGGGCGGGGGGGCGGTGGGGAGGAGAGGAGGAGGGGGAGGGGAAGGGGGAGAGGGAGAGGGGAGGGGAGGGGAGGGGAGGGGAGGGGAGGGGAGGGGAGGGGAGGGGAGGGGAGGGGAGGGGAGGGGAAGGTTGCTTTGAGAAACTCATCATTTCTACTTTCTACTTTTCTGTAAATTCTACTTATTGCCACTTTTTAAAATAATTTTTTTTTTTGGGAGGTGGGGACCATTTATAGAAGTAAAACGCAATGCTAGGCAGGTTCCCACGTGGAGCCAGCGTCGGAACCCCTTCGACTTCCCGTGGGCGGCCCCGTCGGGCTCCGGGGTCTGGGCCTGCGCCAGCGTGTCCAGCACGGCCCGTCCGCAACGCGGCCGCTCGCGACGGGCAGGGGGCGGGGCGTGGCACACTTACACGTACAGGACCGTCCTGGTGTCGCCCACCTTCCCGGCGTCGCCCACCGTGAGGGTGTCGTAGCCGCGCTCCAGCTCGAACTCCTCGAAGGCGAGCTTGATGACCTGCGGCAGAGGCGGAGAGAGCGGCTTAGCGTGACAGGAACGTCCCACGACCTCAAACGCCGCCAGCACGCGGGCGCAGTACTGACTTTGCTCCTTACCACCGCCGAATTCCCGCGGACCTCAAGTGGCTTTTAAATTGAGAGAGCCCTGGATGATAGGACTTTATGGAATTCAGAACCGCTAGTGCTCCGAAGCCATCTATTATCAGCTCCGAAATGAGATTAACCTATGCTGCACTTTAAGTCGAATATCTGTCAAGTATTTATTTGAACATTTATAGTGTCTGGAATGACCGAAAGATACACTCAGCACTAGCGTAAGAAATGTGGACTGCAGTTAATGAGATGTATTTTGAAGATACCCAGGGAACCAAGAAATAAATACTTTTAGAGTAAGGTATGCAGATTTCAAGTAATTATTTATATTAGCAGATGCAAAAAGCCCTTCCGAGGCTAGAGTCATCCTCCGTGCTCGACACGGCCAAGCTGTGGTTTGAAGAACGCTTTGATCCTGTGATGGGCCCCGGGACCTGCACACGAGCCAGCTGCCGTGTGACGCACCGTATTCACGGCTCCAGGGACCATGACCTTCTCTCTAAGAGCACGGGGTCCTTTCACCTGGAAGAAGAAACTCTTCCTCTTGTGGTGAAGGGAAAGGTGAGCTGGAGACGGTGTAAAAACCCTGGATGACTCAGAGAGGGAGATGATGACAGACAGATGACAGGCAGGTAGGGACAGAGAGAGAGAGATGAATAGGAAGAAACCGACGTAACGAGAAGACAGCCCGGGGAGTGCAGGAACCACGGCGCCGGGGACCCTCGTGGAGAGGCACCGGGCGCCCGTCTGCTAAACACACGGCGGGGTGGGGGGAGGCGTAGGCGGCACCCGGGAGGCTGGCTTCCGACCGCCGTCTCGCGTGACATCGCCGCTCTGGCCGGGCTCTGCGGGGGAGGGGGCTCCCCGCCACGCACGTGTGGAGCGCATGAATCTTCTACCCGAAATTCCTACTGACATCAGCGATACAGCCATATAATGTATTTTAAAAATCCGCTCTTTCACGTTGCTGTTTTGCAGGAATCGCCCCCCTCAGCCATCTGGCTGGAGAGGGTGTGGCGGCCAATGGCTACTGCAGACCAGTGTAAACACGGCCTATGACCCTCGGGACCTGAGGACCGTTCTCTCTCATTGTTTGCTCTTTCTCATGGTTGATTCGTAAGCGACCCCATCAGACAGGAGAGGACAGAATAACTGAAGAAGCCACACGGAGACCCGGGGGCCTCGTTAACTCGGCACCCACCTGTGTGGTGCCCTGCCCCGCAGAGCTAGTCCAGCAAGCCCTGAGGGGCTCGCTGGCTGACCTGAAACAAGCCGGCGGGAGGGCGTCTCGCTGCAGAAGCCTGCTTTCCTTAGGGGTGTACAATGGCCATTCGCGATTCTTTCAAGCCAAAGCAAAGGATGTTGGGCTTTCATAGGTAACAAGCTTGAAAGATCACCAGAGGCGTGGTCAAAGGACTATGGTTAGTCCACACTGATAAAAGAGAACGTTCAGACCTGATCTGGTGTAAAAAACACTCTAGCTTGTCGGAATATGCCAGTCTATAACTACGAACGCAAAATACGCGTTTGTGATGAAATGCACCAACAATTCTCAATCGAGTAAAGCCGGAGATGCACAAGAAAAGTGATTTTGACAGGAGGATGCGCCTTTAGTAGAAATTGCGTGTATTCGAGGTGTGTTGCATTGAGGTTTGCTAGAGTGAAATGATTACTACAGCCCAGCTAAGCTGCAGTCCCCACGCGGCCACGTTCTCACGTGGTGTGAGCACCTGGACCCCGGTCTCTCGGCCAGCGTCCAGCATTCGGCACGGTGCTATCAACGGTCGTTGCTGGGCGGCATGCTCCCTCCCAGAGTTATGCATCCTGTATAAACTGCAACTCTGCATCTGGTTTTTGTTTTGTTTTGTTTTTGGATTCCACATGTAAGTGAGACCGCACGGAATCTCTCTGGCCGCCTCGTTTCCCTCAGCGCGACACCCTCCAGGTCCGTCCGTGTCGCTGCCGTGTGAAGTCCCGTTGTGCACACACACACACACACACACACACACACCATCTGTGTGTCTGTGCGTGGACACCTAGTGGCTGCCACTTCTCGGCTGGTGTAAATGATGCTCAGTAAAAATGGGGGTGCACGTTTCTTTTGCATTAGAAAGGAATCCTAAGGAGTAAAGCGAGATCCGCAACATTTCAGGAAAGAACCAGTCAGGGGAAGTGCAAATTGATTTCATCACAAATGAAATCCCTCGAGGAAACACCATCGGCATGACACGAAATCTGTCCCACATACGAGGTCGCCGCTCGCCCGGGGTGAGCCCAGTGATGGGGGAACATTAAACACGCTCTGCTGGGTGAGAGCTCACCGGTGAGGCCCCCAGGAGAAGTCCTCAGCCCTGGGCTGAAGCAGCCAGAGAATCACCTGCATCATCTAGAAAATGACTCAGATAGCCTCAGATGGGTGACACAGGAGAGCAATTCATTAAAAACGAGACCGGAAATTTAAGAACCGCAATACAATCCTATGGAACATGTCAGAGCATTATCAGCTGTGTCAAACTTCAGAATTAATATTTACAGAACGCTGGAATCCATCATCAGAAGAGAAATGGAGTCACTTAGCTGGAACTCTGAAGGACCGAATGATTAAATAATCGCAAGAGAAAATTATAGATCTACAGATAAAAGCTGAAGATATTAAAGCCTGTCAAGATATAACTGGAACAAAGGGTTCAGGATCAATAATTAGAAAAATAATGGAAGGCACATTTTCTTGCACCTGATTCATGCTGAGAATAGAGTGTGAAACGGCACAGTGTGACCCACTTAAGGCAAGGCGCAAACACAGGCGTGAGTCTCCTCGCCGAGCTGTTTACCACTAACACCCCCCCTCCCCCGGAAAATCTCAAACACAAACCCAGAAGAGAGAGCGGATTATATCTGAAGAAATGCAAATTACAGTTTGTTCTTTTTCTGACACAATAAAACTCTAAAGGTAATGGATCGATAAGATTATGAGTCCCAGATAAAATGGAGCATGTTTGTTCAGTGAAGAGGTTATTTTGTGGGAGAAGAAAGAGAAGGCCGTCTGCAGTTTTTTAAGTCTCAGACCATTTATTAACACATTCCTTATCTTTACCTTGGCTGAACAAAACTTCAAACCACAGAAGTAATTTTAAAGAGTTATTTAAAGGGTATTTTGTTTAAATACGAAAATAACGATCCAGAGACGTTACATAAAGTAAAAAGGAAAGGTCTGAGGTGGTGAGAATACAAACGCCTATGCTCCGACTCGATAAATAACAATGCCACGCGACTGAAGACTGGGGTGACCCGTTCACCTCTGGGACAGGGCCGGGGAGCCCAGACGCGGCCCCACAGAGGGATGGCTGTCCAGCTCAGGTCTCTGAGGGACAGCAGACACAAGAGGTGGCCAGGAGGAATTCACGCAGATGTCCTCGCTGGCCGCAGGACAAGCTCCCGGGACATGCTGCTGCGTGGCCGCTGGGCCGGGTTCAAGCGCCGTGCCTCGCCCATTGTGGGCACTTGTGACGGGAGCTTTGGGAGGCCACGTGGACGCCCCCACTGCCACCGGCATGTGCCCCCAGTCTCCTGAGATGCTGTTACATGGTCCCGATCTGAGTGCCGTTTTCTCAGGGAGGACTTGACCTCTCTGGGGACGTCACCCCCGCTCTGTCCACTGACCGCTGTGCTTGTGACCTAATTGTGCCCCCACCCAATTCTCCTCACGTTATCTGAGATTTTCCTATCTAACTAGCCCTATCTGTCTGTCTCTGTCATTTCTCCATTTTCCGTCTTTCCCGTTAGAATGCAAAATCCATTGAAAACGGAGCCATTTTTCTGTTACCACTGGGTCCGGCACGGTGTGTGGCGTGTGCTCCGTGTTCCACAGATTTGTTGAATCAACACCTCGATCCCTCCCTCTTGTGCTACCATTTTAACCTAAAGGACCTCGGACTCCTTCTCACACACACACACACACGCACACGCACACGCGCGCACACGCACGCATGTGCGCAGGGTTTAACTGGGGACTCGTACACCTGTGAAAATTCAATGGCCTCACGTCGACACAAACCGAAACAGCACTGGATTCCTGCAGAGCACAGTCGAGCTGATGCATTTCATGCCACATGAGAAGTCACACTCACACGCGCCCGACGAGACTCCTGCACGCTGAAGGGTTTTAGAAGCTTTTCTTTCCTGTGTGAAATTTGTCATTCGTTAAGGATAAGAGCGAGTCACTTTATGGGCACACTTATCCTCACCTACACCACATCGAAAAAGAACCGTTCAATAGTAAACTATTTTTTTATTCATCGAACTCAGAAGCTGGTGATTTCATCACTAGCTCAACTTTTCATTGTTACTGACGAAACACAGAGAGACAGTTCCTGTGATTGTACGTGAGTGCCAGTCACTTCCCTGGGCTCTGGGATGGCTTATTGAAAACGAAATTAGACTAAATTGTGGGGAAGACTGACATCCCAGGACACATTTTGAAATAATTAGTGTTTGGTTACAACGGAGGAATAAAATTATAGTAATAAACAATAGCGAGCAATAGAATAATGCTTACAGGCGTCAATCACTGTTCTACATGCTTAAAGGGGGTAATGATCCAACTTCTCAACAGCCCTGTGGAGGAGAGCCTGCTAGAATTCTGCGCGGCACAGGTGCGACTTACCTATTTCTATTTAAAAAAAAAGAAAAAGAAAATATGCTAAAATGCTGCATCTGCATAATGGCAAGTTTAATGATCAATTCTTTTTTTGTGCTGTTTTTATACCCTATCAATTTTCATTAATGAATACACATATTTTTAAATAAAATAAAATTATTTCACTCAGCCAACAGCTTGGGACAGTTGCAAATTCCTCTGGAGCTTAAACTGTGGGGCTGCACGTCAACCACAGGTAATGCATGACCATTGAATCGCGACATTTTTGATGCTACTGACTTGCAGATGAGAGATGCAACTTCTTTTTTTTTTTAATGAGGACGTGTAGAAACAATACTGCTTTTGTTAAATGTCATTGACAGACTCGAGAAAGAACTCTGAAAAAAATAACAAAACGGAAAGGCATGGATCAATGACCTCCATAAAATACATGCAATATTCCCTGTAAGAGTAAATTAGAATGTGGCTGAGCAATCCTTCGACGTAATTCGGAATGCGGAGTTAATGCAGGATGTCAAACGTGAAAGGGAGAAACAAATGAGAACTAATCGCGCCCCGACGAGCAATTTAAGCGAGTCGTCCGGGTGGTTCTCACACTCCTGCGAGGGCCACACCACCGAACGCTCCGCTGCACGTTCTGTTCGTTAGACTTAATCGTTACATGGAAGCAGACACCAGGCGGGCTCCGCGTGGGTGCCGTTTTGTCTCCCGTCTCGCTGGCGTCGATGCGGTTACAATATCCGCGACGAATCTGTGACACGGGTATCCTGAGAGTTACTGGATTTTCTCGTGTGGCGCCTTTGTTTCAAAGTGAGTGTATGATATAACAATTTAAAATTGAAAGATAAATTATACATTTTTAAACAGTTTGCAAGCTAACTTCTGTTTCTCTTGCAACGTTTTAAAGATGCTTTTAAAGCCAAAGTTAAAGAACTTGACTCTCGTGCTTAACTGTCCTCTGTGGAAGTATGTGGGTAACTTTCAAAGGAAAAAGAAAAAAAAAAACCCATACATTTAACAAGCCAAACATGCCTTAATCTTAAACACAATGATTAATCATCCCCGATGGGCAAAACGATCAACTCCTTTTCTTCCCCTGCACAGGGGAATCATGTTTCATAGGTGACGGGCTTTTCCTAAAAGCAGCTGCTCGCTCCACTTCTAATTCCGAGACCGCGGGAAGGACAGCCCTCGGAAGCCGCCGGGACGCGCTGCCTCTGCTGGCAGCAACGGCGCGTCCTGCTTGTTAGCTCCTTGGGGACACAGACCCGAGCGTTCCCCAGACCGCGGACGGACGTGATTCCGGCCGGCGTTGCCGACCCGGGCCCCCCGCGCCCCCACCGCATCCCCCTGCGGCTCGGCCCTCCGTCCCCCGTTCCCGTCTCTGCACCTCGCCGCCGCCCACTTACTTTGCTGCCGGGCACGTCCATGGCCCCCAAGTGGGCGGCGCGGGCAGAAAGGTCAGAGCACTTCGGCCGGCGCGTGTGGTGTCCGCACAGCGAGGGGACGGGCCGGGCGCGGCAGCCCGGGGAAGGCGCGTGGGACTGGAACGCGTCACGCGCAGGCCGGCACGACGGGGCCTCTCCCGGGACGCGCACCGTGCGCGCTTCCCGAGCGGGGCCCGCGCCTCCCGCCGGGGCCGCCCTCCGCCTGCCTTTTCTTGCTCACCAGCACAGCGGTTCCCTGCTTGGAGGCCGTGGAGAGTCATCGTCACCATGGCCAGCGTCCCCAGGTACACACGACGCAGGACCCGCAGCGCATGCAAACGCACGAGCACCCCTTCTCCGCCTGCCCCGTGACCTCGCCCAGGAGGGCGCCCGGCCTCGCTCCATTCCCTGACCTTCGATGTTCCTGCTCTCTCACTTTTTACCGTTTTGAATCCCCAAGTGCGCGTGGAATGCACAGTAATTCACACACACTTGGTAAATAAGCGAACGGCCCTTTGTCATCGGAGGCGGCGGCCCGGGGCCGTTGCTGATGATGGGGCACCCTGGGAAAACGGACTTAATTGCAAGGCAGTCGCGGGAGCGTCCCGGGCACTGAGGGCACAAACCAAGCTGCATTATGGCGGGCGGCGCGCTCTCCTCTGTGATGAAAACACCGCTTCGTGCCATTGATTTTACTCTGAAAATACGGGGATGCCGCTGCCCCTCTCGCCGGCTCGGCCTGTCACTAGGGTGCCCTTTGTACCTTTCAAGCCTCTTTCCCGACAGCCGTCAATCCCATCACGCCAGGGATCAATGGAATTAAATGCCACTCGCCTCGCTCAGCTCCCTACGGCCGGCTCAGACTTTAACACCTGCGGGAGGGCCCGGGCTGCGGCAGGAGGTGGACGGTGACCGTGACAGCGCGTCAGGCGTGCGGCCGTCACCATGTGGCAGGCACGCTCTTTCCTTTGAATGCCACTGCTCCGAAATGACACTCGTGTTCTCTTAATGCAGGTAGAACTGTGCCCTCTGTATGGATGTGGGGACACGAGCGGCTTAAATAACTTAGTCCGAGGCGGGCAGTGTGAGAACCCGGGCATGCGTAGCTTCAGGGAGCCGTCGCGCTGGGTGGTCCTAGGGCTTGCGGCAAACGATGCCAGCCGCCACTACTAACACCTGCTACTTCACGCTTTCTTAGTGACCCAATTCCCAGCTGCCTTCGACGTGCCGGTGTGTTGAGAATCCACATTTCCTAGTGCGCATTTAAGTGTGAGTGTCCAGGGAACAGTATCTTTGTCACCGACAGAGCAGTGGACGTTGTGGGGCTTTGAGACCGGCTTCGGAAAGCCCTCCGTGGGGTGAGACCCCGTCCTGCCCCGTACACCGGCCCCCCGGAGGGAACGTGGCCGTGGGGGCAGCTGTCTCGGGCAGGTCCTGCTGAGAACCACACCAGCAGGAGAGCAGAGACAGTGCCAGGGCGAGCCCAGACCCCCTGCGAGCCAACTCACCAGTTCTGGGATGAATAGCTTCATATTTTTCATCGTATAAAAGAAAGTAAGCCCTTGACCTTCGTAAGCCACTGTTGTCTGTTTTCCGTGACTCAGAGACAAACACGATTCCTAACCGATATGGGGAGCTGGTGTGAAATCTTAACGAAAAAAAGTCAGTTGAAGAATCCAACACAGTATCGGTCTCTATTTTTAAAGGCATCTGATCCTGCCCTTTCCAACAGCCAACCTCCAACGGCTGCTCAGCATGGGATCCGTTTACACAGCAGTCCTGAAATGACGGATCACGAAGCTGGAAGCTAGCTCGGAGGCTGCTAAGAATGAAAGCCAGTGAGTGTGTGCGAGTGTGTGTGAGTGTGTGTATGTGTGTGAGTGTGTGCATGTGTGAGTGTGCATGTGAGTGTGTGTGAATGTACGTGTGAGTGTGCTGTGAGTGTATGTGTGTGTCTGAGTGGATGCGTGAGTGTGCGTGTGTATGCGAGTGAACGTGTTTATGTGTGAGTGTGTATGTGTGTTAGCATGTGTGTGAGTGTGTGGCTTGTGTGAGTGAGTGTGCGTGTGTGTGTGAGTGTGCCCGTGTGTGCGTGCGCGTGTTGGGTGGTGCGGCAGGTGGTGTCCGTGGTGAAGGCGCAGTTCCGCACCCCGAATGCAGCGGCCGCAGGCGTGTGGGACTCGGTGCCGCGTACGGTGCCCGCGCACACACACACGTGCGCACACACGCGCGCACACACACACACAGAGCACGTGGGGACTGGTGACGTGGGAAGGCACAGCCTTGCGGACTCCGCGGCTCCGAGGCTCACAGGCATGCGAGGACTCGGGGAGGGGCCCCGATGACAGGAACGCGGGGTCCTCCCACCCTTGCCCCGCGTAGGAATAACACCGCAGAACGCCCGGTTCGGTTCGGCGGGCGCGCGTCCCTGGGCGGTCCACGTCGGCACGTTCAGGGCCCATCATGAGAAGCGGGCGCGGCGGGCGTCCTTGGCGCTGGCGCCGTCCCCTGCACGTGGGGACCGCCGGTTCTGCCCGCCAGATGCAGCAGCCCGTCTCCCCAGGTCGGGACCACGCAGAATGTCTCCGGACGTTGCCTTTGCCCCCCCGGTGGCAAAAGGTCCCCTGTCTGAGAACTGCTGGTTTAGAGGAGAGCTAAGAATACCGAGAGGGGATTCTTCCTTTTGCAGAACGTGTCGGCATAAACTTTCTCCTCTAGTGGAGTGAAAATCTGATTCGCCATGGACACATTCAAAGCAAGTGCTAAACTCTCCGCCCTCTGTGGCGTGAAGTGACATGAGCGCATTTTAGGTCACCAGGCTCTGCGTCTTAGCGCGGCGTTTTGCTTGAGCTTCGCTCCCAATTTTCACGTGACGCAAGGTGAGAACAGCAAGGACGCAAAACGCGTCGCGGGGGCGGGGGACAGGCAGAACTCGGGGGCGGGGCGGGGGGCGGACAGAACTGGGGGAGCGGGGGGCGGGGGCGCGTGTGTGAGCTCAGCCGCGTCTGACCCGACCACACGTTCTCCAGCCTCTGAGCTCAGGAAGCAGACGTTTGGAGGGACCCCGAGCGCCTCTCTTCCTCTCCACATCCAGCCTATCCCCGGAAAGTTTAGGAGACAGTGATGGTTCGATGCATCGCGAAAAGCATACGACTTGGATCCGAGATGCAAATTTTGTATTAATTGACTAGTTAAATGTCTTCTGGGGCAGCGTGGTCACAGCCGAGACAGAAATATCCTAAGGTTTGGAAACCTGAGAGTCTGAAAACGCGGATGTCAAAGTATTTAGACTCTTTCTTTCCCCCAAAGTGAAAACTGATAGACGAACACCTGGAGGAAATTATTTCTGGAACCAGTTCTCTATTTAAATAGAAGGATGCCGACTAATTAAAGTGTTAATACTGTTGATGTGTTATAAATGTGCATTTGATTTGCATTTCTCCACAGAAATATGATAAATAATGTAAATCTTAGATAATTGCGTGTCACGGCAAAGTATGACAGTGTACACCCAGACTGACGGACATGTCTCGGGCGCCCCAAACATTATCGCCCCCGACAGAACACGTAGGTGAGGGCCACTTTAATAAAAGCTGTGAGCCGGACATTGTCAACGGAACACAGGACCTCTTTGAAAACTAGACTTGTCGTTATTTCATGAAAATACTAAATTGTGAAGTTAAGGTGATGCACAATGATTCAGGTTTCGTCACGTGAACCAGACTGCGGAGGTCAGGAGCCGCGTCTCCAGTGCCGGGCCAGATGTCCATGCGAGCTCCTTGTGCTTTTTGGCCCTTATCATGAGAAGGCGAAATAAACACTTTTCAAGCAGCGCGTGACCCGCACACTTGAAAGACCGTCCAACTGTACCAAATTCATCCGAGAAAGACTAGTTCACTCCTAGACACATCTTCACACAGAGGGAGGGGAAGGGCGGTGACCGAGGAAGTCGCAGGAAGGAAGTCCTAGGCGATGTCACAGCGGGGGGCTGGAGGGGGCACGGGGGTGAGGTGGCATGGACTCGCGCCGTACACGGGGGTGCTCTCAAGCTCAGGTAAGTTAACGGCAGGTCCAAGCCCCGCTGACGCGTTAGCAGAGCGAGGACGAGGACACGCCTTCAATTCTGACTTCACGAGCCGTCCAAAGGGCAGGGCTGACGTCGAGGGAAAAACGAAAGGCCGGCACCTCGGGCTTCTCATCAGCCCGTCTGTACTTAGCGGCATCTCGGACAGTCGTGCTGCGGCTGCGGTTTCGCCACCATGAAGTTTTAAAATCAGCCCTGCACGAGGGACCCCCGCGCCTCCCTCCCCTTCTACGTTACCCTCCTTGGGTCTGCCAGATCTCCGGAGTCGGCGTCAGCTTCTGCGGCTGAGGGTCAGCGGCAGCACCTAGCGAGCGTTGCCAGGGGAGCTCGAAGCCTTGCTATTCACAGGAATGACGTGTGCGAGGAGGCACACGACACATTTGCACACGGGATCATGTGATCTTCTTCTGTGTTCTCAGGACATTTCAATTTTATCAGTGACTATAAGAAGGATGGAGCCCCCTCGAATATTTTGAACTTCCAATTCCAAAACGATTTTTGTACTCGATCTCACTAAATGTTCGTCAATTCTGTTGATATTTTCAAAGAACCGACTCTTGGTTACATTGATTTTCTCTGTTGTTTTATAGTCCCCATTTTACTGGTCTCAGCTCTGATCTATGTTCACTTTTTTCTGTTACCTTTGGATTTCATTGGTTGTTTTTTCTATTTCCCGAAGACGCAAAGTTAGATTGTTGACTTGAGGTCTTCTCTAAGAGACTGTCTCCAGCTATAAATTTCCCTCTGAGTGCTGCTTTGGCTGCGCCCATACATTTTGGCGTGCTGTGCTTCCATTTTAATTTGTCTCAAGGTATTTTCTGGTTCCCTTGTAATTTCTTCATGACTTGTTTTTTATTACCATGTTATTTAATTTCCACATATTTGTGAATTTTAAATTTTGCTTCTGCTACTGATTTCTAGTGTGATTCCACTGTGATTGAGAAAGAGACTTTGTGTGATTTCAAACTTTTAAAATTCTTAACACTTGTTTTGTGACCTAACGTAAGGTCTATCCTGGAGAATGCTCCGCGTGCCTTGAGAAAACGTGTAGTTTGCTGTTGTTGCAGGGAGTATAAACGAATGGTTTTTAAACCATTAAAAACAGGACTTGTCTGAGAACCGAGCATGAGCAGAAAACGGGCTGGTGAGCACCACACCGACTCGACTCTGTTACCTGAGACCGAGTGTCGCAGAGACCAACACGCATTGCTCTGAAGCTGATGGGCAACTGCAGTTACGGAAATGCACTTCCCCTTGGCGCGCTGGGGTGTTCGAGATGATTCCCTTATTCCCCAGTACCTGTCATCCACCCGAGCAAGAATGTGGAGCCCGCCCCCTTCCCGAGTCAGGGCGCTGTGGATTCCCAGGTCCCCCAGGTTTACCAGGGGCGCGGCTGGCCGCCCCGCCGGCCTCCGCCCCGCCCCCGCCCCCCAGGACAAGGACAGCTCCACAAACACAACGTCTGCCTTTTGCAACATTCGTGTTTCAAGCGCATGCTGGCAAAGGAGGGATCGCCGTGGATACGCGGCGTCGCTAGGAGGTACCAGCATCGACCTCCTTCCGTGCAGCCACTTCAGAATCAGCGTCCAGAGAGCACGGGCCTCTCCGCCACTCCCATTTCTCAGGCGCAGCCCCCTCCGGGGCCGCTCTCCTCTGCTGTCCCCCCGCCCGCTCGCTCCCGTGGGTGGGCCCCGAGTTCGGCGCCCGACCTTCGACCCCGCTCACAACCCCTTCGAGTCCGCGTCCGTCGTCTGCCTTTGCCGTGGGGCTGAGCTCCGCGAGGCCCTCGGACGACAGGCGCATGCTCTCCTCCACTGCGAGGCCGAGCTCCACGCTTCGGGGCGGTTGTCCCTGGTCCCCGGGCTCCGTGCGGACTGTGCCGGCCGCGAGCAAGGCCGTGATGACGTCCCGGCAGCGCCTGGGGGGAGCCGACAGGCTTGGCTCTGCCGCCAGGAAGGACGGCTTTTCGGCTTTCCCGTGGCTGATGTCACACTTCCTGAGGAGTCTTCTGTGGGGCGCCAGACGGTTCCCCGGCCGAGGGACCCCAGGAGCGCAGGTCTGGACACGTTCCCTCCCGCGGTGGCCCGGGGTCCAGGCCCAGCGCGCGGAAGCTCCAGCGCTGAGTCATGACTGTCACACGCTTTCTGCGGGTCACGTTTTCACGTGTTAAGAAGCGGTCTCTCCTGCCGGCACTTATCACCGGCGGCGTGGAGCCACCGTCTCGGTCGCCGGGGTGGCGGTGGGAAGCCGGTGACGGGCGCACCGAAGCGCTGTCCAGGCCGCGGCCTCCGCACACCTCACGAAGTCGCCAAAGGGGGCAAGTGAGTCAGGACGACGACGGTGATAAGTTACACGACATGTCGGCCTCACTGTTTTTTCTGCAAATCTAAATAATTTTGGTTTCAAGCCTCAATTACATAGTCTGGAGCAGTTTGATGCCTTCCCAAAATTAAACAATATAATAATAATCCTAAGAGTCGGTTTGCTCACGCTTCCTCTGACTCTGGGTTTTGTGTCTGTGGACGTGACCTCTCTTTGGCTGTCGGCAGAATTCTGGGGCCACCAGGGCTCACGCCCCTGGTGCACACATGCCTTGTCATCTCCCCTGCCTGAGTGTGACGGGGCCTCTGAGTGTGTTGGCGCGGCCTCTAGCGTGATTAGGTGCTTTATACGTCAAACTTTACTGTGAGCCCTTCTGTTAATTACCCTACGCCGTACGACTCCCCTGGATGGACTGAAGAGGGACGCCCTGCCGGCCTCGAAGGCGGCTGCCATGCCATCAGATGGTCACCCGACTAGGGCCTGAAGGTGGCCTCATGTAGCTGAGAGTGACCCCTGGCCAAGAGCCAGCACATAAACGAGGGCCTTGGTCCTAAAATTACAAAGGACTGAATTTTGCCGACAATCTGAGTGAGTCCTCAAGATGCCAGGCCAGTCAGCCCCAAAGGAGTGAGCCACTTGGCCAGCGCCTTAGCTTCAGACGCGTGAGAATCGGAGCAGAGAGCCTCGCCAGACCGACTTCCGATCTCCGGAACCTGGGAGCCTGGAACGGGCCAGGGAAGCGCCTGGTGCTTGGTGACTTGTCACTCAGCGATGGAAATGAATACTGGCCCTGAGCTAGTCTGAGCGTCAAATTCCTTTTGCAAGCATTTCACAGCAAACTCTTGCAGCAAGCGCTGTGTGTCTCCTGCAGATGTTAGGGACCTCGGGGAAGGCATCGTCCCCGCCTGCCCCCCCCACAAGCCCCTTCACAGAAGCCGACACGATGCTCCAAATTCAGTCCGGATTCTGACCCTTGGCTGAAACTGAGGAAGCATTCTGCCCACAGGGCCCCGGCCTGCACCACTAAGGGCTTGACGGCACACCCTCCCAAGCGCGGCTCCCTCTGGGCGGCAGGCTGGTTCTTCCCGGTCAAATGCGTCACAAGAGTGGTGAATCGAACACCAGAGTCTCTGTGCACGCGGGTGCCGTGCCAGGTGATTTGCAAATTACTTTCAATTCCCACAGCTGCCCCGAAGTTCGGACTCATCATGAACATCATTTCAGAATGAGAGGTGTGTGTGTGGCGGGGGGTGATCAGAGCCGGAGGTGACGGCAGCTGGCATCTGGGCCCCGACCTCTCCGGACACGGAGCCCGCGACCTCCGCCACATCGCACGCCCGCTCGTGAGCACGACGCACATATCGGTCGTCAGAAGAGGATTTTTGTTTGTCTCTTCAGCCCTCTCTGGGGACCCCGTACGGTCTGACACCCGGAGAAAGGGACTGGCGGGCGCAGGACTGTGCGGCATCCTGCAGGGCCAGGAATCCGACAGCCGTCCCCTGCGGCGTGTGAGGGCCGCGGCTCACTCCCGCCGGGTGTGCAAGGCGGCTCGTTGGGATTCACCCCAGGGGCTGAACGCGGTAAACGGTGGGGCGGGCAGGAGACATTCAACGAACGTCAGACTCCACATCGCTGCTGTGCTAGCGAGCTCCGGCCCCAGACCCGGGGCCACCACGGGTCCCAGACCCGGGGCCACCCAGAGACCCCAACGCGAAGGGCCGGTTGGCTCGTCGCGCCTGTGTGGTGCGCAGTCTGACTCGGGTGAGCCGATCCGGGCTGCTCGCCCCGCAGAGCGAGTGTTTTCCCGGCAGACCGGGGACCAAAGGCTGGCGGGATTGCGAAATCGGGGGCCCAGAAGCCCCGCCCCAGGCCGGGGAGCCAGCGCCCTGTTCTGCGTCGGGGAGAGAGGAACACGCGCGGGAGGCCGCGCGGCCCGGAGCTTGTGCTGGGCGTGAACAGCCTTCCCCGCACCGCGCGCCTGCGCGCCCCCGCCGGGACTCGAGCGCGCGCGCTGGGTCAAAGGCGTTTCTAAAGAAGTGATCCCTCCCCTTCCTCCCGCCTCCCACGCCCTATCCACTTCACCTCCTGACCACGCTCAGATCCCCGCGTCTGCTCTTATCCTACCTTAACTCATTCAAACTATCAACACACCTGGCTTGGCGTAATTCAGCACCTGGATTTCTTAGACCTGCACCCGCGAGCAGCAGTTCCGAAAGGGCTGTGATTAAGAGAGGAACGAACACGTGTTTTGAACTGTCACAGCACAAGACGTTGGCGCTCATGCTCACGGTGAGGGACAGCAGCGCAGAAGCCGGGGACCAAAGTGCCCGGTCCGCGGACAGCAAGACCACGCGCCCCCCCCCACCCGTCCCAGCCGCATCTACTCGTGTTTGGAATGAGCCCGAGGCGACTGCTGATTACAGTGAGAGCCAAATTCACGGCGTCCCCGCTCCTCCTGTGTGACCTTCCTAAACTTCCCTTCGCGTGCTGCCAGGTGGCTCATAAAAGTCAATCAGCTCCCGTTTGCAGTGAAACGTGGCAACGCGACTTCCGTTTTAAAGGAGGAATTTTTCTGCAACATCGACCACGGTCCTCCTCACCTTGCTGCTGTCACCAAAGTCGTACGGTGTGGAAGGTGCAAATTCACAAGTAAACGGAACCGTGGCGTTTTTATATTTTCGCAATCTGTTCCCTTGGTTATAGAGGATGCTCTGTGAGCTTTATGTGTTATTACTGCTTACATAGTGGACACCTATTGCCAGTGCCCAGCGTAGCAGTTTCTAAAGACGAGGTGTGAAATAGCAGAGGAGTTTGCTAGGCTACGGACCATTCTGACGAGGTTAGTGAGAAAGAATTACAGTCCTTGGTATTACGCTCCTTTGTATCATTTCACTGCACAAAGGTAACAGGGGACACAAAAGAGCTTTGTCCTTACAATGGAAGCTGCTCGTCATGGGTTTTCCACGGGGGATCGAAGGTTCAGGACGCATCGTAAGTGGAGAAACAGCTCACAGATGCATCACTGGCTTCAGCTCAGCGGACGGCACTTAACTAAATCACAGCCCTGCGACAGGTAAAGGCGCCGATTCCTTTAAACAGCTATTGTGATCTCAAATAGTGCGAAGCTTTTGTTGCGGGGGAAAAAAAAAAAGTAGCACTGGCGAAAAGGCTCAGAAAATGTTCTGTAGTGGCAGAATTTATCGACCAGAAAATGCAAAGTCGAAGAGCTGGTAAAACCTTACTGATGCACACGGAAAACTACAGGGAGTGGACGCCGAGGACTCTAGGACGAGAGACAGCATGGGACACGGGAAAGGTTGTAGCCTCGAACGGCGCGATTGCACCATGTCGACCGCGGGGCACGTGATGCCGAGGATTTCTACGGGAAACTAAAAAGCAACTTCTCCGTCAAGTTGACAGTCACCAGATCTCGGTAACGAATGTGAGGGGCGGTACGAGTCTCGAGAAATTATTTTCTTTGTAATAGGTGCTTCCTATAAGCAAAGCCAACGATTTGTCTGTATATCTGGACGCAAAGGGTCCATTTAAAGAGACCGTGTTGCCATGGGTACAGGCAGCGCCCACACTGTCGGCCTCACGGACGGTTTCGCCACTCTTGTTTAAAAACAAAGTCCTAATGTTGTCACGACACGGTGACAACCTTCTTCACAGTAAGGTACTCCTGAGATAAGCTTTAGGACAATGCTCCAAAAGTGATTAACTTTGCAAAAGAAAGACGAGTTCAAGGCGTTCAGGGACTGCAGAGAATGCTAGACAAAGAACACTGTGAGGATGGAAGTGGGCAGCGAACTGAGTGTTAGCTGCCGCTTTTATCACACGAACCTGCGGGACGGTGGCCGCAGCCCCACGGAGAAAATAATCTGGCGTTACTGAATTGAAAAGGCCAACTGGAAGGTTGGAAAAACCGTGTTGCAAAATAAAATTCTGAAATGGCTGTTTGCATTTAGGGGGAGTAAGAAATAGGAAATGACCCAGGTATTTTTAAAACCCCCTGGGAGACGGGCTGAGCAAGGCTGGCCAGCACGTGCTGGTCGCGGGAGTGGGCGGCTGGCCAGCAGAGGCTGGGTGTGCAGTCGGGGTCAGGAAACGAGGGCGAGGCTCCGGAAGGTTCCCCAGTCAGAGCCGTGAACTGGTTCCAGTGCAGTCTCCTGACGTGACCAGGCGTGGTCACAGAAGGGCACTGCCCGGAGGCTCCCCCTGCCCAGGGCGGGGAGCCCGGCGGGCAGCACGGCCCTGGGAGGCAGGGGGTGGTGGTGGTGAGGGTGCCCCGGGTTAAGTGTGCACCTGGGCTCCGGGCTGGAAATTCCCCATCGGAAGGAGCTTAGTAAAAGCCTGCTTCGTGAAGGTTCTACCTAATTGTGGCTCATTTTTTAAAATCTTACATCAAGATAATCTTGTTTTAGATATAAATTTAAAATATATATGTATGCATATACACACCTGCTTCTGATCAGTTTTAATTCAAATGTGAGTTTTTCAAGTATGTGCCAATCTTAAATAAAATTTTCTTGTCATTTTCCATCACTTAATTTTGTATATATATATTATATATATATACACACACACATACATACATATATATACACGCGCGCGTGTATATAGATATACACAAACATAAACGCATGGATGTGTGTATGTACGTTTGTAAGACACACAACTTTGGCGTCAAACATTGTCCCATGCAACGCGCGAAGCCGAGCATCTGACCGTGCAGCGTCCGCGGGGCGAGCAGGTCGGATGCGGAGTTACAGCTGCTCCCACAAAGCAGACGCCTGACCGGGTCGTGTTCTTCCAGCGCGGCGGGCGCGGGCGCCGGAACTGGCGGCGCTGAGCGAGCAGGGCGCGTGCGGCGCGGGCGCCTATGCCCTGGGCGTTTCGCACCCTGCGCCGTCGCGCGCGCGCCACGCAGCGTCCTCACGGCGCCCGGCAGCTCCAGGCGCCACGAGCCAGAGTCGCCACTGCCCCAGGTGAATTTTGCCAACGTGAAATGTTTGATTACGAACCCTGTGGTCTGTCACGTCGGAGTTCAGAAGCCACCCCGTGAAATGACGAAACTGGTACAGTCGTTTAGCCAGACACGCCAAAAAAATTACCAGCCCTGTCCCCAACACCACCGCACCTCCCCGGTTACAAACGGGGACATTCACATCACGTCGGCGACTTCGGGGAGCCACAGGAACAGCGGCGCATGGGCAGCGCCTCTCAGGACCTGGGGGGCTGACATCCTGCCCCCGCCTGCCCAGCACGACGGTCCCTGCTCTGACTGCGGAGACCGAGGAGGGGCGACGTCTGTGTCCCCCCTCCACTGCCAGGGCCTGCTGGGGACAGCTGTCAGCACTCACACGTCTGCGGAGCCACAGACACAATGACCAGGTCATTAACGCAGGTGTCCAAAGCCAGCGGCGGGAGCAGGGGGGCGGCTGGGGGGACGCGGCGGACGCGGTCGGGGGGGACGGGGGGCCGGAGGGATGTCGCGGACGGGAGGATGGGGTGTATGGGGGGACCGGGCGGCACGGGGGACGCGGGGATGGGCGGACGCGGTCGAGGGGGACGGGGGGACGGAGGGACGGGGGGACGGGAGGACGGGGTGTATGGGGGGACCGGGCGGCACGGGGGACGCGGGGATGGGCGGACGCCGCGGACCGCGGAACGCACGCCCGTTCGTCGCAGTCTGCACGCAGGTGCGAGCGCGGGGTGACAGGCGCGTTGAAAATGCCAAACGGCCAAACGAAGCACCAACGTGGGGACGCGAACGGCTCGCAAGGCGTCCACCGCGACCGGAGACGAGCAGCGACAAAGGTGCCCCTGTGTTTCATGCGATAGATGTTCCTAAGAAAATGATGTTTCGTTTATCCGGAAACATTAGTACAATAGACGTGGCCATTTCAGGCCCCAAATAATATGTAGATTTGCAGGATCGGTAACAGCTAGGCGCATTAAAAAAAAAACAATTATGGCACCACTTCCCGCTGCCTCCTCAGCACAGGTGCGTGGTCACGGCGGGGGCGCAGGCGCGGTGGAGACGCGGGGGGCGGGGTGGGGCGCAGGCGCGGTGGAGATGCGGGGGGCGGGCAGCAGCGGTGGAGACACCGGGGTTGGGGGCGCAGCTGTGGTGGAGACGCGCGCTTGCCCGCCGCAGGGCATCTCGGGAACATTTCATCCACGTTGAATGAGAACCCGAAGATGTACCGTTATGTTTTGTACCATCAACTCGTTTCAAAGACTCAAATAGACGACACAGTGTTTAATTTCAGCGCCGGCCAAGTTGCGGATTGGACCCGGGCTCCGTTACTGCGTGGGGCGTTTCCTCCTTTGGGGGGACTCGACCGTTCCTCCCGCCTCGGCTGACACGCTTGAAAGTGGATGTTGTCTCCGCAGTTCAAAGCCACACAGCCTCCTCTGCCTCGCCCGCGGATCCTCCGCCCACGTGGGCTGTGATCCACCTTTTGCGAGGTCACATCCTTGCACGTAAAAACGGGAGAACGGATGTCAGAAGGAAAAGAGCGGTTACCTCCGGGTGGTCGGGATGAAAACAGTTTCACAGTTTTCTTTCTTTTATAAAGGTCTAACCGCTTTCGGTCTATGGCTTCTCCACGCTGCTTCTCCGTCAGGAGATGGCCGCCCGAGACGTGACTGCGGCCTTCTGAGCCGGGCGGGGGGCCTGTGTTCCCAGCGCCTCCAGCCGGGCGCCTCTGCCAAGCAGAGGACAGATGCCCTGGTCCCCGTCCTCCCGGGTTATGGCGAGGAGCCTGGGGCGCGCAAGTGGCTGAATGCCTATTTTTTGTTTTGTTTTGCTACTCATATAATTACTAGTGTGTTTAAATAAGAAAAGCACTAAAAAGAAGAAAAAATGCAAGTGGAAATGTTTACATGGACAGTGACTAGGGGACACATTAAAAGGCAGAAGGTGACCACTTCTAATACACGTGAGGCCACCTGAGAATAGCAGAGGATCATCATGCATCAAAGAAAATAGTTTATCATACACCCCGACACACACAAAGAAAACAAAACAGAAACGAACAAAAAACCCTTTCGCCTTTCCATCTCAAGGGCTCAGATTCTCATAATTAATTCTTTCAGACAATTTCTGGACATCCGATTGCCGAAGTTCCTTCTCCGAAGGCGCTCGTACTGGGAGAAACCGCTCGGCGAATCCTCTCCCACGCTGCCTCTGGGACATTCTCCTGTGTCCACTCTACAGAGAGGCCATGGCCTGGACACACGCAGCCCGTGGCTGCCGGGCCTTCCGTCCACGTCTCCGCAGTCGCTGTTTATCCCGTCACTGTACTCTGCCCGCTACTGACCGGTCAGTCATCCCCAGTACGCTGTCTCCATTGTGTGGCGTGTGTGCGTGTGTGTGTGTGCGCGTGCGTGCACACACTTGCCTGTACGGACAAGCGCGTGCACGTGTGTGCAATTCATGTGTTAGCTTAAAGTGCCAGCAAATAAAACGTGGACCTTATACCCTATTCTGTTATTCTGTGTACCAAAAAGAGGCGATAAAATCTGCAAACCTTGTTTAATAAGTCAAGAATCAGAGCGCCATCAGCAAATCGACTTAGCAGAAAGGAGAAAAGGCAGATGCCGAGGGACAGTCACGGCGGCCAAATTCCATTCGCGGAGAAAGTCGCACACAGTAAGTGGTGATCGTGGGGGACGCTGACAATGCCAGGGCTGGCACGGGGAGGCGAGAGAACTGGGGAGCTGACAAGGACGAGATCAGAAATCAATAACCTACGCACGATGCTGATGGCCAAGAACCCGCCGGGCGCGCTGGGCACGATTCACGCCGGCCAGGGCCTGACTCACGCCCGCGTGTCCAGTGCCACGTGAGAAACGAGCTCGGGCCGCTGAGCACACCCCACGGCTTCTGGCTGGAAGGGGCCCCGACTGGGCCGAGGGGGGCGCCGAGCCAGTGTTCCAACAACCCCGCATCTAACATCTGCTTCTGCAGCACCTGCGGGCTCCTGAGGGCTCACGGCATCTACTCGACTATTTACCTTCCGTTTTGAAACATCTTAAGCTATTACAGATAATATTTAGTTCTACCTTAACTTTAAAATAATTTGAATAAAAATGAATGCCTTTTCTGTATCTGTATGCCTGTTACTTAAAATTATGTAAAAACTCCACTGAATAGTTTAACAAGTTAATGCTTGTTTCCTAAAAAGAAATCTCATAAGCAGCTGTATTTTCTTATAAGCATTACATTTAAAGCAACTTTTCTGATTTTACTCTAGGTATTGAGAGGCGTTTGCTAGAGGCATAATGTAAATACATAAATTACCGTGACTACCTACCCCTTAAATATCTCCCCAACCCACTTTTTTCTCTCCGATCCTGACACCATTGTCTTGATTTAGGCTCCGGTCACCTTTGCCACTAGCCTGCAGCCCTGCGCCCCGGGCTTCTGTCCCCTGATGCTGGGACACGCACCTGAGGCACTGCTGAACTCCGCGCCCCACGCTGCCGCCCGTTTCCATAAAATGGAAACTCTCACCTGTCCTCCAGGGTCCCGTTCCTCTATTTTTTAATCTACCCAACGACAGTAAGAAAGAGGAGGTGCGCGGGAGGACCTGTGGCAGCGGATGTCCCCGGCGCCCCAGGGGTTGTGCAGTCACCGCCGTGAGGACCGTCGGCAGTGCCAGGCACTTGGGTGCTTGGCGACACCCGCGCGGCTGGGGAAAGGCACACAGGGGCCGACTCCCTCGAGCCCAGCTCTGGAGGACCCTGTGCTCTCCTCTGTAGGTGGCCGGCCAACGGAGCAGGTGGCCTTTGTCACCACGGGGCAGATCCTGCCCATCTTCAGGGGCCGCCCCACAACGCTTGCTCCCGAGGGACTGGAGGGTTCACCGGAATCACCCGCGCCACCCGCCTGCTCTGGCGTCAGCTTTGGTTCCCAGCTCATGACCCGGCAACACCCCCAGCAACGTGCAAGGCTGTGACTGTGCGAGGGCTACGCGGGCTCAGTTCTTGGCCCCGCCCCCTCCGAGCCCCGCCCCTCCGAGCCCCGCCCTCTATGAGCCACGCTCCATACGAGCCACGCCCCCTTCCGAGCCACGCCCCTCTGAGCCCCGCCCCGCTCCCAGGACCAGCCTTCTCCCTGAAACCCTTATGCCCTGGACCTGCCGTGTCCGGGGACGCTGATCCTTCCACGCAGAGGGCGTCCTCCGACGCTCCTCGGCTCATCCACGCAGGGGCAGGCATGCTTCCCAGCATGGCCAGGCCCCGATCACGCCGATTCCGCGTGCCAGCACACACGTGTTGGGGCGACGGGTGATGCTTTCGAGGGGTGGACAGGTAGCATGTGGCCACAGAGTTACACGTCTCTAAACACTCACTCCGCCCGCTTTACACTAGCTTTAGCATCGGCACTCTACGGAAGGGACGAGGGTTGATGCAGACGCATGCGCAGGGGTTTGTAAGAGTTATTTAGGTGCTGATAGTCCCTTGCCTAATGAAACAATTTTTGAGCATTTATTTATTTAAAAGTATGTTACCTTCTTAATGTTCCTACGTTGCAAATTCCTAACCCCAACGTGAAGGTGTCAGGAGGCAGGGCCTCTGGGCGATGATTAGGGCCCGAGAGTGGAGCCCCAACAGGGCCTTCATGCCCTCATATAGGGGACCCCGGAGCACTCCGACGCCTCCGTCAGGTGAGGCCAGAGAGAAGGCTGTCTACAGCCAGGAGGGGCTCTCCCCAGGACACTGGCATGTGGCACCCTGAGCTCAAACTCCCGGCTTCTAGAACGCTGAGGAAGCCATTCCTGCTGTGTCTAAGCCACCAGGTCTGTTATATCATGTTACAGGAGGAACGAGGACGAAATTCAAGTGTTCAAATCATTTAAACCCTCAGAATTTAGCACCAACTACAATACTCTCTGAGGAGCTCTAATTAAAATCAGGGATTAAAATCATATCGCCACAGAATGCATCTGAAACACACGCACACAGGCCATAGATAAAAGAAGTCCAGGGAACGCTGTCCTCCGGGACATGTCCGATTTTCTCAATGGAAACCCCAGGCTCAAACGTTGAGAGCATTTGCTTGCGATTCCCATAACCTGTAGCTCGCCAACCTTCTACTGCCTTCTTAGGAACAGGACCACAGCATTCATTAAGAGTTTTATCTGAGAAAAGACGGGTTGCCGAAGGCGTCTATGAGGAAAGACAACAGCAAATATCTTACTGCCGTCGTCATTCTTATTGACTCCCCGGTGTGGCAGGAGCACCGGCAACTGCGGACCTAGAAGTCTCCTTCTCCGCTGGACCAGACCTTCTCGCGGAGCCGTGCTCTGTTCTCAACTTTCTGCCTATGAAGCAATTTCTCCTTATATTATATTAATATGCATATCGTTATGTAACATATGTTAACATATTCATATAACATGTATTGTATATTAAGAATAATATATATGTAAGTGAATGGGTTCCAAGTATTCATTTTCACTTGACATTTCACAATATTATAATTTATAATGTGCATTACTGAGAGACGCTGAGCTTCCTGCAGGATTTATTTTGTACGCGCAATTTGACTAGCGCTGACAGTTGGCATAAACTGACACTTGCCACTTGGTTATTTAACAGCTGGAGCATAAATGAGACCAGCAAAGAGTATAAATCATCATGAGAGGGTTGATCTTTCAACACAAGAACACTTCGTTAACTACTCCCTAATTGACTTTGGAGATGGAGTTTGTTTTCTAGTCTCTTTTTAAGTTGACAAAGCGAGTCAAACATGCAAATGGAGGTGCAGCAACGCTTACACTTCCGATCTAGAATTCTCCGCTGATCCTTCCAGCAGGAGTCATTGTCTCCAGACCCTGAGGCAGCTCTTCTTTTCTCTGAAGCTCACCGTGTAACACACCTCCATCGCCAGGAGCTTAACCGAGAAACCCCCTCATTTGGCATGTCTCCCAAAGAATCAAATTAAGCCTAATTGCACTTAATGGTGAAGACTGCTGCTTAATTTGGACGGTAATTCCGCTTAATTGCGATGCCTTCAGGTGTCTAAGCAGTGTCCCAGGAAGGGTGATGGCGGTGGGGGTGTCAGCCCGGGAAGCCTCATTTCTTCTCTGAGGATGTCACCCAAAGAAGGCAGAGAAGTTCCCGGAGCAGCCCCAGGTTCAGGAAATTTAACTTGTTCCTTGTTGAGTGTTCAGCATCAACAGAATTTGCATGAAATCCTGACAAACATCTATGCAAATGCTGACGGATGCTGGAGAGAAATGTTTTTCTCCCCAAAACAAGAGAAGGGCCATGCGTAAACCCAAACTGCGTGAGCCCATTGTGAAGTCATTTCACAGCTGGGTCAAGCTGAAAAAATCAACTTCGAAACGTCAAATAACACACTTCAAGAGCTTTGACTGGCTTCCGCCCATGGCATCTGGTGAAACGGGACGAGGAGGGTGGGATCTGAGACACGCGACGAGCAAAGATAAAGCTGGTGGCGACTGAGAACCGTCTTTGGCCTCCGCTTGTCTGTGCGGGGCGGACGTCTCGGGCGCCCGGCCCACCGGCCCTGCCTGTCGCTTGCAGCTTCTTCCCTCAGGCTCCTGGGGCGGGGGGCAGGGACATTATTTTTTGTTCAGTTGGAACTAAAAGGAAGTCATCTGTTGACATTCTAGAACACTTCTACTAATTTCGATCTATTTCTAAGAAAGAGAGCCTCATTTCATTGAACTGTGTTGCATCCGTTTCGTGACCTGAGGATGACATTATCGTGGCCCACGACAGTGGTGCAGAAAAGGTCGGCCAGCACGCGAGCCCCTGACAACGCTACGGAATGAACCCGGGACGCCCTAGCCCCGCCCCTGCTACGAGGTAACGCGACGCGGCCCTGGAGACCCCGCCCCCAGTCCGTCCTCGGAGCAGCTTCCCCAGCGGCCCAGCGACTCGCTCCCTCACCTGGTGCTCCACTCCCCAAGCCACGAGCCACGGCGCGCTGCAAAAGGCAGCAACTCTTCCTGCAGGAGGTGCCACCTGTGCCATTAAAGGAACAGCCGAGCGCTAACCCTGCGGAAGGAAAGGTGGCCGCACCGCCTCAGACGAGGAGGCTGCTCCCCCAGACGCTCAGCCTGCGCCCTACCGAGCAAAGCGCGAGACGAAGGGACAGTAGCTTCCTTTGTTGACATGGATGTTTCGGTTATCCCAATACGCATAGGAAAGAAAATTTCAAATATGTGGGCGTATCTTTAGTATAGGAAAACATGGTTATCCAAAACCAATCTGCATTTAAATAAATTTCGACAGTCCCGGGAGGGCGGTAATCGGATTCCCTGACGCTTCGGCTTGGAGCCACCGCTTTTCCCCTGGGGACACCGTGGGCTTGCGTCCCCGCCAAAGAGAGGAGGAGTTGCCTGGAAACTCGGCGCGCTCAGCACTGCGGGATCGCCGTCACGTATCACGGCGGAGGGCCCGCCCGCCCTCCTGCGGGCCCCGAGAGGCGAGCGGCGCCGCGGGCACGACGCTCTCCCCTCTGCCTGGTGTCTCCGCGTGGCGCCATGCAGACCCCAGGTTTCAGCAGCTAGCACACGCTCGTGACTTCCAGACTGACCTCCGCCGGGTACCTCCACCCAGATACAGCAGGCCCCTCTCCCGTTGTGCCTAAAACCGAACTCAGGATCTCTTCCCATAAAAACTGCCCGGCGAGGCCCCTCCGCTGGCTGGAGGCGGGGGCGGCTCGCAACCTAAGTTCACAGCTCCAACAATCCCGAGAGCCAAGGGCGCGATCGGAAGCACGCAGGGGCAGCGGCTGCATGCCCGGACTCCCCAGGGGGTGCAGCACCTGCCCCTTGGGGGGGGCCCTCACCGCCCACCCCGAAGTCATTCTTGGCGCCCCCTCTCCCTCCTCACTCAAGGCATCTGCAGTCCAGCCACGTGGGGCACAGTGTCAAAGCAAGACTCAAACGTGCCTGCCGGTCCCCCCTCCCCCTCCCGGGCCGGACACCCGTTTTTCTTCGGACCCCCATGGAAATGCATGCAATATATTTATGACTAACTCAACACTGAACGTGTCTCCAAAACGAAGAAACCCAATTGTGTTAGTACTTTCTAACGTTCATTAGGTCTTTTCCAAATTTCATTTCCTATGACTAAACTTGCTGGGAGCCGAACAGAGCATACAGATCTTTTAAAAGTGTGCAAATGCAGAACAAAATAAAAAGCAGTATCTCTAAACTAGTAACATGCTACATATTTTTTAACATAGATTTAAACAAGCTCTTCTATTGATGGAGGAATTAATGAGAGGGCTTGGCAAACGGTTACTAAGTTATAAATAAGTTGCAATCTACTTATCTCATGCATGTTTATGGTACCACTGCTGGTAATAGCAGCTTACGACAGGCACTCCCGGCTCGCTTACTGAGGCTCGCAGTCTTCACAGCCACCCTCAAAATTAAATACGATCACTATACATTTCACAGATAAAGAGTCTGAGGCCCAGGGAATTTTGCGCACTTGCCCAAGTGGGCACAGCTTCTCCTGTCCCCACAGAGCTGGTGTCTACTGGGCTGAGCGCAGAGCCCGGCGAATAGCGGCCTCCATACAAATTCAAGTCAATCCATGGATCACTGAAGGGCATACAGGAAACACAGATGGCTTGGACCAGCAGAACTGATGTCCCAAGGTGTATGGATAAGGACAGTAGGGTGTGTGGAGCTTTCTGTGGTAGCGAAGCCGGCTCAGAGGTCCCTCAGTGAGTCAGAGGAAATCACTGTGTGGTCTCACTTACGTGTGAGGTCTAAAAACAGAGACTGAGCTCAGAGAGAGTAGGCGGGCTGTCACCAGGGGTGGGGGGAGGAGAAGGTGGGCGAAGGGGATCCAGAGGCGCACAGGTCCCGGGGAGGGGCGTGCAGCCTGCTGTCTGAGGTGAACGCTGCCACACACGTACTACGGAGCTGCTAAGCGTAGACGTTAAAAATCCTTATCACAAGGAGAAAATGTGCAGCCGTGTGACGTTCACTACATTTGAGACACTCGTCTCACCAGATACACAGGTATCACGCTGAGCATCTTAAACTGATACCATGTCACACGCCGGCTGTGTCTGAGCAGAACCGGAAGGGCAGGGACGCCAGCGCCAGGCCCCGTGGCCCCACGGAGGATGCTCACGCCGGGGCTGGAACCCGGCCCGCGCCCCGGCTCATGGGACCCCCGCCGGGAGGCCGGCGCATGCGCGGCACGGCGCGGCGGGACGGAGCCCTTACCTTGTTGGGGTCCGAAGTGGTGATGACCCACACACAGTGCGCGTTGTCCTCGTACTGAACCGGGTAGTTCGGGGAGGTGATGGTGCCGCTGGGCCCACGCAGATTCGATCCACACGTCCGAGCTAGAAACACAGAGACGGCGTCACTGGTGACCGCGTCCCCTCGACGCGGAGAGGGCGCAGCACACGCGGGGGACCCCCAGGCGGCTCCTGCCGGCGACGGCGCACAGCGGCCCACCGACGCGAGCTGGCGAGCGAGTGCTGCTCAGCCTCCCAGGCGTCTGCGAGGTGACCCCGGGAATCTTTACGACACCACGTGCCACCTCACTGAGGACAGCCCCGAGGGCAATGGCACGTTAAGTGAGGCAGCCGTGGCTCGGGGTCCACGTCCGCGTTTGTTTGCACGTGGATGCGGTGACACTGGACCTCCGCAGCGCGGTCCAGGACGCCAGGGCCAGCGTCTCAACCCGGCCCCGCAGGTGGGGCCCTGAGTGAGCGCTCCAGCCCCCCCCCCCAACCCGGGCCGTCCTCCCTCCTCTGAACTGGAGGGGGGCGCACGTGACCTCCAGTCCCTTTCAAGCTTTCCACTCTATTCTACAACAACGGTGCCAGCGTCCTCCACTGGCGGCCTGTCATGCACACAGGCCAGTGACCCTGCTCACAGGCCTCTCCCGCCTCCTGGTGGCTGAGCGCCCACCGCCACGAAGCCGAATGCAACAGGGTTCTGAGCTGCAAGGGCCTGTCTGGGGGAGGAGTCCGGAGGAGCCAGGCAGTAGGGCTGTCCCTAACTGCCCCCAGGAAAGGACATCCCCCACCCAGGTCCATCTGTATGGCCACAAGGTAACGTAAATGATGCCTGTTCCTAACACTGCCTTACTCTGCTGTGAGTTCCACGCGGCGAATTCCCTGACCTTGGGAACAGCTTCCTCCCCTTACCTATCCTGTATCTCCAGCGCCATATCTGACATCTACGGTTTTGACATACAAAAATGTGACGAGATCACTTTAGACAACTTTTCAGCTGCTTGCTACTCACTATGAAAGTATTAGCTAAAACTTACTCCACCATATATGGACTAATTAAAATACATGACAACCAACTCTTAACATATTAGCACTTACTTTCCAGGCAAACATTTCTTAAACAAAGATGGATAAGAGATGATCTGGTTTTGAAAACCCAGTAGGCGTGGTATCGCTCCAAAGGGCAGCTCCCAGAAGCACCACCGCCTACACTCTAAGATCAACGCTGGGAACCAGAACATCTTAGAAGAAAAGTTTTCATCAATGAAATCTGAGTTCCAATATCTTTCTGCTACGTATTCTTACTTTGTTACATATTATACTCAAGAGCTGATATTAAACAATGTAGTTTTAATCAATATTCATTGACTTACTTTTGAATTAATATCATCGAAGTGCCATTCTAAGTATTTCGAATTTTGAAAAAAAATACATCGGAAGAATTTGTGCAGTCAGGAACCAATTTGTTACATTCCCACTGAGAATTCGTACTCATCCGGTCATTAGCCCCAGCTGTCACTCTGCTGGGAAGTTCACCAAACCTGACACTCTGTCAACGGCCGTGTGTCCCGGCTGTCGGCTTTGAAGCTTGACCTCCAACTTGATTTATTAAAATTGGTTTCCAGCTCTCTATGAAATCCATCTTTCCCACTGCTCGAGGGAATATTTTTTTGTGATGATAGTGTTGAGGGAGATAACTGCGAGTCAAATATTTATAGAGAAGTGGCACATTCTCTGCGTTTCCTGCACACACAGCCCTGGTTCACGCAGGACAAGTTGTGAACTTAGTCCTTCTCAGAGAGTCTCACCTGGTCGTCAAATCCATTCATAAAATGATTGTCCTTCTTTTCTTATGACTATTTCTTTGTAATACAGTTTTAATTAAAATATTTAACCCTTTTCCCTGACACTTTTAATCGAGCTGTCAAAATAATCAGCTGAAGTAAAATATGTGAAAACAGGCAGGGCAGGAGTCTTTCCTGTTTTGCCCCATAACTACTCGTCACTTCTGAATAGGCGTGACAACCTTAAATGATATGATCTAATATGATCTATACGTATTTCGTCCGAAACCTCCCTCTTAGGAAATTGTTCATTTGGTCTTTGCCCTTCTAAGTCATCCCTGCCCTCATCGTCTCCTCCCTTACCCTCTGAGGACACTCCCGTCACCACGCCAACTGCGGCTCGCTGGGTACCGCTTTGCCACTGACCACAGGCAATTCTCGGGTTTCCATTCATGGCTACTCCAAGGCCAGTTGCTGACGTGTAGTAGCAAAGTCCGTGGAGTCACCACGGTTTCCGTGCGCTGCGACCAGGCCCCACGCGGCGGTGAGGGTCCAGACCGCATGTGGCCCCCCGCCTCCCGCAGGCTGGCCCGGCTGCCTGGCTTCCCCGTCTGTCCCGTGGTTGTGGGGCAGGGCGGGTCCCACTGAACTGCACACCCTCTGGATTTCACAGTGCAGAAGGAGGAGGGAAGACCCGTTGCTTTCGTGGCCACGCCCAGTACCCACCGCCCCAACAGTTCAAGCACCTGAGGGGTCATTTTTCATGTCCCCTATATATTAAGTTTCTTTTACAAATATTTGGGAAGAAGAGCTGGAGAAGAACCCAGCACGGCCTGGGATGCAAGCCCGGGAGCCCCACTAAATGCACGCGGGGTGGGGGTGGCCCAGTAGGTGCTGTGCCCCGCATTCCTGCCCGCCCCCCGGGAATGCCGAAGGGCGGCCAGTCGGGGAGACAGGAGGAAAGCGTGGCGCCGAGGGGGTCAGGGTGACGCACGCAGCCCCTGCCCCCAAGGGCACTGCAGGCGTCAGAGTATCGGCCAGCCACACCTGTGTGGCTTCGCTGGCTGTTTCTCTGCTGTGATTAAATATGAACCCGTGGTCTGGGGGCTCAGAGAACAGCGCCGTGGGCCTGAGCGAGGATCCACCTTCCCTCCTGTCCTCCTCCGCTCACGGCCCCTGCTGGACCGCCACCTAGGGATGGGCCCTGTCACGCTCAGCCTCCCGTGCAAACTGGTTCCCACAAGGACGGAGCGATGTCACGGGTCCTTGGGTTTGGAGGGACTGCTTCCCTGACAGTCCTGCACCAAACGTGTATTCACTTAGTCAAGGGTTTAATTGGCAAACAGAAATAACTATAGTGTGCTGGTGCCAATCAAGTGTTTGTAGCGGCATTTGAATACATTTCCATCACTGAGATGTGCAGGTGCACGTTGGTACGTGTGATACCTGAAGGACACTTTCCACTCCCATCCAGCGTCTCCCTTTCCGAGACCCTTTGGGAAATCGGTGACGCCTCCTACAGAGTGATGCGCACGCAAGCGCTCGCCCTGCTCGACAAGTGGCCTTCGCTAGCAGTGGGGACCTGACGGACGGCTCGTGGGACCCATGTGGCAGGGTTCTGCGCACTGCGATTTCACTCACCTCTTACATGATTTTCAGGAAGAGTGGGAATTCGAAAAACGATCACTGGAAATACAAGCTATGCAGAGGGGAAGCGGAAAGGGAGAAGAAATCGAACCGAAGGTGAAGGCCAGGCCACGCCATTTCCCTATTTAACCAAAGGTATAAAACACTTCTGTTTCACGCAGTTCACCTTCTGGACTGCGAAGTAATAATTTCTCTATTTATGAAAATTCATTTCCAGGAATCTTTATTCTTCTATAGTAACTGCTTAAATAAAGAGAGGAATATTCTAAGTGACTAAAGTTATAGAATATCGGAACTCACGTCAGAAGCTTTTTCCCTAAGCAAATTGATAAGCGTATTGCATATTCTACTGCTTGCACGATTTTAGTACAAAAGTATTTTTGCCGACCACAGATTCTATGTCTATACCGACGTTGTCAATCTCTGCGGAGGACGTGTGTCACAGAGGTGAAGGGCTGGCTTTTCTTAAACCCGCCTGGGTCCCCGGCCAGGCTCATGCAGTTACTAGATGTCTAATCGTAAACCGGGGCATCGGCAGCCTCTCGGTGTGATCGATCAGTGCAGTGGCTGTAACTTCACCGATGGCCGCTGTGAGGGCGGAGGGAGGGACGCGCACGCGGCGCGGAGCACGTGGCCCACGGCCGCCAGTGCGCGCTCGGCGGGGACGCAGGTTACCCCCGGACCCTCCCCTCCGGCCGGCGCGGTTAGCTCAGCCTGGGGACGCGGCAGACAGGGCACGGAGCTGAGCCCCTCGCCTTCGCCGGGCCGGTGACGTGGGCGCCTCATGCTGGGAGGACCTGGCTTCCGGAGCGGGGGCTGAAGAGCATCTGGGGCCGCAGGCGACGGCAGAATGCGGGGGAGTGCGGGGGAGTGCGGGGGAGGACGGCAGCTGCCGAAGGCACGGAGGGGTCAGCCGCGTGCAGGGGACAGCCGCGTGGAGGCCCCGGGGGACGGTGCTCTGCGTGAGAGGGAAACAGGTCCAAGGGAGGCCGTGAGGAACTCTCTCGGGGTGTTCTAGGAACATGGCACCAAATTCACACCAGTGTTCAGGTCATTTTATGTCCATCGGATTTGAGAGGAACATAAAAAAAAAAAACTTTTTTAGTTCCAATAACTTGATAAAAAATAAAGAGAAAAATATGTTTTTCTCCCAAGCGACTTCAGGTAAAAATTAGCAAGCCTTAGGAGTCTAGAAGCAACAACAGATTTTTTTTTCCCAAAAAAATTCACTGGAATTAACATAAAAAGTAAGAAGGTACGTGTCCTTACATCTGTGACTGTAGCTACAGGATAAAAGAATCAGTACAGAAAACATGACTGTAAATCAGCTCCGGGCGTTAATCCGGCGGGATAAGGGGCCGGCTTCCCGGCGACCCCAGTGTGCACTTCGCAACTGGTCTTTTTGCGACTATTTAAAATGCTGTTTCTGCAGAGACAGAAACCATGGGGTGCAAGAAGCAGCTGTAAAGGCCTCAGGAAAGGACAGATGAACAAGGGCAACGCCCAGCTAACCTAACGTGGAACCCCGAGGCAGTGACAGCTTCGCTCCGTGACCCCGGGTGGCCCAGCCTGGCTCCCGCCTGACCGGCTCCAATCACACACGGCCCTTGGCTTTCCTCACACGCGCTCCCGACGCGCTGAGCGAGGGAAGCGTCGGCCCTGCCCATCGCAGGGCGCCGGCGGGAAATCCAGCTCCACGCATGTGTCGCCCCTAGACTCTGAGGGCACGGACTGTTTAAAACTCTACTGCCGGTTAAAGATACTTACACAAGTTTAAACGGCTCATGATATTTTATCCTGTGAAAATCATAGCTGTTTCCGGAACCCCTAAGTGAAGCAGGCATAATTTCAAACAAATTCCCTTGGATAATTACTGAGCCGTGACAGCCATTCGTCTGTGCACTGCCAGGAAGGCAAGGTACTGTCCCCGGTCCTCGGAGTTAATTGGCTGATATGAGCACTCTGCTTCTGCACGTGGGGGACAGAGGTGACCGGTGACGGCACGTTCACAGGACACGAGCCCGAACGAGCCACGCCGCGGGCAGACGGCCCGGGGGAGCTTTTCTCCTCTCAGATGGGACCGAGTAGGACACGGGAGTCTGTGAGAGCAGGATGCTGAGAGACGCCTGCTTCTGAGGCGGTGGCGGGCTGAGCAGGGCGGAGGGGACAGCCAGACCCTGCCCTGGACGGGGCGGCTGCGTGCTGAGCACTGGGGAGGGGGGGGGTCTGACTCTGAGTCAGGGGGTGTCACGGGGACGGGGAGGCTGGCACAGCGTTTGAGTCTGGCCTGAGACTCAGGGCAGAAAAAGGCAAAGTCAAGGAATAATAAGTCGGAATCAAATAATACCCTATGCATGGATTTCCTTTACATCACTCTCAGATATCGGTTTAAAGCGGGTGTGTATTGACTGCTTTTGTCTGGTTTGGGCTTTTAAAATAATGACATATTTCTGGAGTAAAAGAGCAGGAAAAAAAATAAAAGAATAACAGCACAGTCTGTTCCTTAGGGGAACCATACCACCTGCCCCGCAGTCCTCATTTATAATCGGGAGCACTGCACATCGCCGCCACTCGGTGGGAACATGAATTTTGCTACGCTCACTTTTTAGTATTGCACAATAGTCTAGTGACCAAAAGGAGCAGGACATGGCCATTTGCATTCTCTCGACTGGAGACTAGTGCCCGTCCACAAAGGACCTCTGTTTCATAAGACACGGCCACCTGCAGCCAGACACCCCCTCCCCACTCTGCCCACGGGCATGCCCGGATGCTACATGGCCCTGTTTTCTACACATAAAAAGCCACCAGTGGTTATAGGTAAGGAGTACCATAGAGTAAATGTGCAATACTGGATTTTTACTTCAGATAAAGCCAGCGATGTATTTGGTAACTACTTCATTTTATAAAAAGTAACTGACATTGTTTAAAATTTAAAAAAAATTATAAACACATTTACTTGAAAAAGACTAGAAGGATAAGATACTTTTACATATAAAACTTGCCTTTTAATTCCTTGGTCAACTTACTGCTACTTTTTTCTTCCCTCAAAACCAACAATTTGCTCAAATTATTTTATGCCCAAAACACAAAACAAAACAGAAACAAAATTCTATTTTTTTACTTTGCATTTCATTGTTTTTTGTTTGTTTTGTTTGTTTTTTTTTTTTTTCGTGTTAAAACTGCCAGTGGTTCTTGCCACGCCCACCATGGCCTCTGTGATTCTGGCAGGTTGGTCACCTGCTTCACAGAAGTGACGACTCAGTAACTTGACCTCTTTGAAGAAGAAAGAGGATGGTGAAATATTTCGTTCTGCTAAAATTGTCAGAGATCAGTTTAGGAGAATTTACCCCTGACACGGTGACCAGCGACATCACCACCCCAGCAGTGACCCCAGAGTCCCTGACAAGGATTGCTCTAGATCAGCAGGGAGCTGGTGTGTAACGTGCTCTCGGACGTGTGCAGGCTGTGCGCACACACGCGGCTGGCCGGCTGGCTGCCCAGGCACGCGGAGAATGAGTGTGAATTAGGGCGTGAGATCTGGTCGTGTCTTTCCTGAAAGTCAACGCCGCAAGCATCCCTGGACACCTCAGCCTCCTAACGAACGCCGAGGACCGCTCTCTCTTATCCGCCATCGCTATGGAAACGCGCGGCATCACCCAGCTCCGCAGTCCAGCCGCAGGGCAGGTGCGCGGACCCCCGCGCGCACGCGCAGACGCGCGCCAGCCCCGCGCCCGCCTCACCTCGGCAGATCGGCCGATGGTCGCTCCACGCAGCCAGCGTCCCCGTGACTCTCTGACAGGTGACACTTTTGGATCCCTGGAGCACGTAATTGTCCTCGCAGGAGAACTGCACGCTCGCACCAACCCTGAGCAACGACAAAACAAACAACAGCCCCGATTATGCACGGAAGACGTCTTTAAAGCAAAGCTCAGCGCTGCTGGCGTGTGGCGGCATCACACAAGCGCCAACATCAAGCGTCCCACGAAGAGACCGCTCACGGGGACCGCCGGGCGACGCGACACAGGCGACAGTCGCCGGCCTGGGCGCCCATTTGTCCTGCCGACTTCGTAGCTAGACAAATATGCGAACCTTCACGTGTCCTCTCTGAGACAGAGACAGTGACAAAGGCGGCCTGTGTGTGGTGGCTTCAGTAAGAAGATCTCATTCCACGGGAGCAAATATCTTACAGAAACGGGCTGAGAAAGGCCAGGTTAACAAAATGCTCGGTACAAGAAAAACAAGAGCCGCCTGATTCCCCGTCCACTGGGGCCCCCAGATCGTCGGATGAGGCGCACTAAATCCGCGGGGTGGCGGGGGACATCGCTGCTCACCGGCAGCGTAAGGGTTAAGCTAAGGACGAGCGAGGTCCCTCCTGAGATGCTGAGATGCTGAGACTCAGGGCAGAGCTCCACCCACGGTCCCCGTGCACGCCTGGCACTCGCCAAGGGGACGGGGCTCGCGCTGTGTCCCCACCGCGAGGTTGAGAAGGCTTGGTCCCAATGAACGGGGAACACAGCAGCTTTCTCAGGAAGGAGTCGACGTCGGTATCGCCAGCGCTGATGACGTCCAGCGTTTCGGGAACACATCTCATGGGTCATTTGCTGCAGGGCAGAGTGGCCCGTGCTGCCTGGACTTGGGTGAAACCGTGGCGGCCACCCGCAGGCGTGGGCTCTGGGTGGCCGCCCGGACACAAGGCTGTCACAGAGTGCAGTTCCACGGGAACGAGTCGCAGCGCGGGTGCCACCGGGCAGGGACGCGGTGGCCGCTCCCGGGCCCGAGTCTACAGGGCGCTGACCGCGGCGTTGCCTCCTGACCTGACGGGCCTGCCGCCCCGAGAGGGAATCCGACATGGCTCCACCGACAAACCCTGCGGCTGTCGCTGGTGAACACAGGGTGAAGAGACCCCGTCAGGGATAAACTTAACAACAGACAGCGGACAGTGACAATGCTTTTCTTTCCTGCTTACTGAGAAATTCTCTACAATGTCAGAGTGACTGTCATCCAGGTGGCGTTACACAAACGTTCCCCACACGTGCATACAATGCTTTTGGACATCGTAAGATTCATCAAATCAGGGTCAAAGCAATCTGAAGCATTCTGGATTAAACCGAACTAAGCACGTTCCTTTTCTGGAAGGGCCTCTCGGCTTCCTAGAATGTAAGGCGTGCAGACCACCTCGACTGCTCGGGGGGCGCGCGGTGCGCGGCGCCCCAAACCTCCCGCCCTGCGAAGCCTTCGCCCGCACCGCCCGCAGCCACACTGCCCGGACGCTGCCCTGGGGAGCACTGTGCTCAGAACCCAACGCGGATCGTTCCTGAAAGTGAAAAGTGTGAAAACCAAAACGTAGACACGATGGCCATTATCGGTCCTAACAGTCGTTTAAGACGGCCGTAGTTTTTAGACATTCCCCTTCATAATTTCCGTCCTGCTCATGCGTCTTTGTTTAAACCTGTGGAACTGCATTAACTAAATAAAATAAATACACATATTTTGTTTCGAAAACAACTCTCACGTGCCTGTATTCTCTATTCCGACCTTCGGTTCTTTCCGTTTACCTAAATTTCCGTTCTCACATTTTCGTGGTTCTTTTACTTCATTTTTATTGAACACGCAGCGTGTGCCACACTCTCTTCTGGGCACCAGTGATATAGACGTTAACAAGACAAAGGCCCACGCCATGGAGACAACGGTCTATTCACGGGAGGAAAAAACACACAGGAAACAAATCAAGCACGGAGCAAACTGAAGAGTCTCGTCAGCGCCACTAGGAACGTAAACCAGGAGACTCGCTCGGTGCTGGGTCGGGGAGACTGGAACTGGAGTCTGCATTTTTCATGGTCCTCTTAAGCCGAGGTGCTACCACACGATTTCCAGGTGTGGTCGATCGTAAAGAAAGAATCGGCGATCGTACGCTTGGGGACAGGCGCCCCCAGACGACAGGACCTCTGTCTCTTCGTATGGCTTCGCGCACATGCAATCAAGTCCCCTTGGATGTGCTCAGCAAAGTGTTAGAAAGTATTAGGACCTTAATTGTATCACCAATATGTGACAACTTGACTTCATTTCTGACTATGAAGTATACATTTATCATTCAAAACATTGGAAAATATGGCCAGAGTTGTGTTTTGGAGGCTATGACATGGTCCCATAATAGAATCATGGTCAACTACATCAGAAAAAATAGGCACAAAACTATTGTTAAAGCAGTAACGTCATCGTAAGCACACTTTGGTTTCCGTGTTCCAATAACTGTATCGCTTCTGGTTTTATCACTTTATAATTTACATATTTAAAAAATCTTGAAAACCCTACTAGTAAAAATGCTTATTTCAACTGTAGGCTGGAAGACAGAGCGGCTAACAGGGGAGCCCCCCCCCCCCAACAGCAGAGCGAGAGGGGGCCCTGCATTGTGATGAACCAGGGTGAGGTCGAAAAATCTAATAATGAATCAATTTCTAATTTATGATTTTAATATTTTGCTTTGGTTTTATCTAGCAGATAAATCAGTTCAATTTAAAATCCATGCACACTTTCAACTTCAAATGAATAAAAAACTAAGTTTTCATTTATGATTTAATTTTATGATGACTACATTTGAAGTTACATGTATAACATTAGGGCATGTAATTTGGTTTTCTGAAAAGCACTCTTAGAAGAAAATTTCAGGAAAAAAAAAGGAAACTATTAATACCTTCCCACTGGCAAGTAAATTTAGAAAACCTTAGATGAATTATGTTGTGCAATTTTGACAACTGCTAGTAGTTGGAAACTGTAAGAAATAAGAGAAAACTGACTTTGTGTAAGATAAAGATATATTGTGTATAGATGATAAATATCCAAATGGTAAAATTTAAGTTAAACACTTAAGACAACATACTTTTGTGCTTTAAATAAAGTAAGATATAGATAATCACATTTTTTTTTCTCCTTCAATGCTTAGAACTTTTCAAAAGCTCTTCATTCAACTGTGAATTCTATAGACATTTCATTTTTCACTGTCTACTAGACTTTACCTACACGGGTTGAAGAGCCTTTCTAAGTGAATGAACTATTTCTCAATATGATTTCATACTAAAATGAACTATTTCTAAATACGGTTTTTCTAGATAATGACTATTTGTGCATTTATTGAAGGCTGGTACTAGGACTTATTTCTGGAGAAGAAAAAGAAACACTGTAGTTACTCAAAGATTAAAAGTAGAATCCAAAACAACGTGTGGGTGGTTTTAGCCGTGACATCTGACTATCCGTTAGTGAGCAGAGGTCACACTGCCCCACAGCACCTGATGGGCCAGACAGAGAAACCCTCACCTTCCTGCAGCCGACACTGGCCAACACCTTTTGAGTCTAAGGAAGCAGCCAACTTCCCCATGACCGACTTAGAGCTGTCGAAATGGTCACCGATAGGGTGACAAAGACAGATAGATAAGTTACATCTTTGTTTTTAAAAAAAATATCCAGTTCAAACATTGCACTTAAAGATTCATAGATGCAAGAGGAATCGAAATGATTTTGAGGCGCTGCATGTGGGCAAACGTTTTGCATCTCCAGGAAAGAGAAAAACTACATTATGCTGTTTTCACTCTAAAGTAACTGAAAACACAAGAATCAGAACAAATAACTGTTCTTTAGAATGAAGCTCAAGCCAGGATTTGTCATATTTGTCCTTGCAAAATAAGCATAAATGATATGTGGAAATTATATCTGGAACTAAACTTTATTGAAGATTTAGATTTTTTGCTTAAATGAACTATTTTCTTGAGAACAAGAAGCACATAGCGGGATAATATATGAAGTGTTATAGGATATGTGTATCTATGTGCATGTGTTTTTTTGTGTATATGTGTGTCTATGTGAGTACTTGTGTATGAATGTATGTGTACATGTGCATATTGTGTATGTGTGCTTGTACATATATGTGTATGTGTGTGTACATTGTAGATATGCATACATGTGTATGTGTATATACCTGTCTGTGTGTGCACACCTGGATCTGTGTATGTTTATGCATATGTATATATGTACGTGTGTATATGTATTTGTGTGTGCATGTGTATATGTGCATTTGAGCATATGTGTGTGAGCATGTGTATGTGTCTCTGTGTATACCTGTGTGGATGTGTGCACATGCATGTGTGTACATGTATCTGTGCATGCATGCATATGTGCATGTTTGTATGCACACGAGCATTGTGTTCTGTGTGTATACATGTGTGCATGTGTGTGCACACATATGCATGTGTATATCTCTGTGTATGTGTGTGTATCTGTGCAAGTTTGCACGTTTCCGAGCATCGTGTTCTGTGTGTATACACACATGCACATGTGCACATGCACATGTGCATGTGTGTATCTCTGTGTATGTAGGTGTGCGCATGTGCACTTGTGCACCGTGCAAGCATGTGTGTGAGTGTGGGCAGGCATGGGCCGGCCCCTAGGATCCTGGGTCTGGCAGGGCCCGAGTTACAGTCACAGGCTTCCGTATTGGAAAGCGCCGCGCGCCCGCCCTGAACACGTCGAGGGGAGAAATGACAGTGCATTTCCCAGGCATCCCGTCATTCCCGCCACAAAGAGCAAACGCGAAGTCACGCAAACCGTGGGCCGGGACGCTGGCAGTGACGAGACTGCAGGGGCCCGGGGCCCGCCACGGGCGGGGATGCGAGTGGGGGGGGGGGGCCGGGCAGGACGGCGCCCCGGGGCCAAGCCAAACTCCGTCTCGTGGCCCCGCTGCGACCTCCCGGGGCAGGCTCCGGCCTCTGCGGAGAAGTGGCAGAGGGCGCGCCTCAGATGGAGAAGGCCCCGGCCCTGGGCCATGCGGCGACAGGGCTGGTCCTCCTGAGGGGCCCACGGCCCTGGACGCTGGCTGCCGTGACCCACGGGGAGGAGGCCACAGCCCGGGACACACGCCCTCCGCAGGACCAGGTGTCTCCCCGCCGGAGGCTTGGGGACGATCCTGGCGGGGTCTGAGGGGCGCAGGTGAGGTGGGGAGTCAAACCCCGACGAATGATCAGTGACACCCGGCCCGCCCCTCGCGGAGGTCACGCTCCCGTGCGGGAGACAGACGACGCACATGCGTCATGTGCGCTGAGTCACAGTCGTGGCGACACACGCAACTCTGGCCGGCGGCGCGTTCTAGGAAGCGGGAAGAATGCAGGGGCGCACGGAGGGCGGGGGTGGCGGAGGCACGTCTCGGGGGGCGCCGGCGGGACGAGGCCCCGGCGCACAGAGGGGGCGCGGGCGGGCGCGGCGACACCGCCCAGCAGCAGCGCGGGGTGGAGGCCGCCCGCGGGGCGCCCGCGGCACAGGTCAGCGAGCGGAGCCTCAGGGACACTCCGGGGCTCAGGGAGCCGATGTTCAGGGCGCCAGGATTTCGGCGGACGCATCTGCTCCACTTTAAAGTACAGTGGGATTTTCCGGTGTAGCAGTTTAAAAAAAAATAATAAGTAAAAAAAAAAAAAATTCTGTTTTTCAACAAACCCAGAAAACAGGTGGTTTGTACAGGAAGGAGGTAACCAGAGCCCCCCAGAGTCTCCCCACTGTCTCCCCACGGAGAGGCGTTAAGCCACGGACGTCCTTCAACACGGCCACGGCACCGCGGCCGCCTCACGCGTGGTCCTCTGGGGCGCGCGCCGCCCCGCCACACCGCAGCGCGCCGCGCTCGCGGACAGCGGCTCTTAAGGAGCGAAGCAAATTCACGTTCCGGTTTGCACGCTGTCCGTGCACGCGAGTCCTCACACTGGCGCGCGACACGGGGCGGGGGCTGTGCGGTCACGCAGCTCCCCGCAGCGGCGAGCTCGCAGCCGCGGGGAACCGTCCTGCGCGGGCGGCGCGGGCGCGAAGGCGGGAAAGAGCGGAGTCGCGCGGCATTTACCGAGGGACTCGCGGTGCGGGCTGTTTCCTGCTGGGCACTGAGCGCGTGACTTTTCCTTTATGCACCTCGGTTTCTACTTCCATCTGACTTCACATAATTCCGTCTGCTACCCCTTACCTGCATAACGCCTATTTCTGTGAGATCCCTTAGAGAATAAAAAAAAAAGAAACATACTAAGAGGTAAGGACAAAAGTTACTCGCTCAGATGGCGACCCATGAATACCAATCCCGTAAACTGGAGGTTCGGTTCTGAAGTCACGGCTACCGCCCTCCCAACTCCCTTGTGGGTGTAGATCATGCTTCGGGAAAAGCCGATCATGTGCTCTCTGACCCACGGTGATGACTCAGCCCGTCTGGCAGGGCACTAGCGAGGCTGTGACTGTCTGTCCCCAGGGCCAGGCCTGGTGGCGCCACTCCAGCACCGTCCAGCGTAAGAAAGCCTCTACCCTGGGCCGGGCTCAGGCACCAGGCGCAAGGCCGACGAGGTCTGTCCCCTTCCTTCAACGCCTCGTGACCAGACAGGGCAGAGACGCTGTAATGTAAACGTATGTTCCGATCACCCACGGTGATTCCAGGTGACGGAGACCGAAGTCAGGCACAAGACGAGGTGCTGGAAAAGTCGGGGTCCCCGAGGGAGGAAGGTGGGGTGCAGACTCCTCGTCCCACACATGGAAGCCGGCACGAGAGCGGAGGGCAGAGGGAAGTGCTAAGGAGCCCAGCCAGAAACGCCGGGCCCAAGGCTGGCTCGCGACCAGACCCTGACACGTCTCGTGGCTACTCTCTGATCTCCACAAGCAGCACACCCTGCCCGCTGGTCCCGCATGGCCGGGCGACAGATTTAATCATCGTAAATTTTTTTATTACAAACTGTTTGGGTCAACACAGGCTTTGAGGTCAATAAGATCCAGTTTCAAATCACAGCTGTAACCATTTCAACAGCCATGTTCATGCAAATGGGGAGGATGGCACCTGCCCACACAGGAGATGCATGTCCCACCAGCGCAGGACTGTGAGTGACAGCCCATCACAGTCTCCCTCCCACATAAACCGGCATCTGAACTTCGCTGTTGAACTACTCGTAAGTCTTCAGTTCTAATGACTAAGCTTTGTCTTTTAGAGAGTGGTCGAAGGTCAAGAAAACTCAGAAAACTATTTCAAAATTGATATAAATTCACAGAAGAAAGCTTTGAATTTTGGGATTCATTTATCTACAATTCTTTATAGATAATATTGGACTTAATATTTAGATTGTCTATGAAAAAAAAGATGTTCACAGAAACAAAGACAACGATATAAACAAAATTAGATGAGGAATATTTTACAAACCTAATAAATGTAACTCTTTTCAAATAAAAAACAGCTCCAAATTACACATAATTACAGCGCTCACTACAAATGAATTTTATCCACTCATCTTGACAATGGTGGTCATTAGTTTGGATTATATGTTAGACATTAGTTTTGATTATAAGCATTGAGACAAATCTGAATTGTCTCATTAAAAAGTCTCAAAAGTAATTTAAACAATTAAGAATATCCTCCCTCTATTCAAAATATCAAAATGTATAGTGAGGTCATTATATTCGAGGCATGCTCACATGTCCTTTTACTTAATGGTCATAAGGTTAAAGCTGTGACCTTTCAGCCCACACCTGAACACACGGAGATTCTGCTGTCACATGGGTGGAGGCAGTTAACAGCCAAAGGTAGAGCTTGTGCCTCTGATGCCCTTGACGGCTGCACAGTCCCAAGCCACATGCGGGAATGACTTTGAGCTTCAACTTAGTTGCAATATAGCAAATATCAAAATAGCATGTCTCGTATGTTCTTTCTCCTTAAAACTCGAACAATATTTTTTTTTGCCAGATAAAAGGTTATTCAATTATTCATTCCTTTTTAACAATATGTGAGTGCAGAATTTAAAAAGATACATATTTTAACCAAGAAAAGTAGTGTAACAGATTGAGTGCAGAAAGCAGATGTGAAACTCCACACACAGAGTAACCACACTAACAACAGCCAATGGGAGGAGCTGACAGGGTTGATGTCAGAGTGAAACATATTCCCGAGACTGAAGGGGGTCGCTGCATGGCATCGAAGGCGTGCGTGTGTCAGAAGGCAGCAATGCCACACACGCGTGTGTGTGTGTGTGTGTGTGTGTAAGAGCCTCACTTTAAAACCCATGAAGCAAAAACTGATAAAACTGCAATGAGAAACAGACAGATCCACAACTGCAAATTTCGCTTCACCCCTCTCAGTAACAGATGAAATAAGTAAGAATACCTGTAAGGATACTGAAGACTTGAATAACTCTATCAACCAGTTGACCTAATTGATACTCACAGAACACTCCACCCAACTGTGAGAGAATATATTTTCTTTTCCAGTGTACATGGAATTTTTGCCAAGACAGAGCATATTCTAGGCCAGAAAACAATGCTTAATAAATTTAAAAGGATTTAAGTAATAGAAAGTATGTTCTCTGACCTCAAAATTTCCTATATGTTCTCTGAACACAACAATTCCTTGGAAAATCCTTAGATATTTGGAAACTAAACAGCACACTTGTAAATAATTCATGAATCAAAGAAGTAATCTGAAGAGAAAATAGAAAGTATTGTGAACTGTAAAAAAGGAGAACATAAAATTAATGAGATGCAGTTAAAGCAGTTTTTGAGTAAAATTTATAGCACTAGCAACCCACATTTGAAAAAAAAAGGACTTAAATTATAGCTTCAATCTTAAGAAATGCAAAAAAAGGGCAAACAAATCCTATAACAAACAGAAGAAGGAAACTAATGAAAAAACTCAGCAGAAATCAATGGAATACAAGACGCATAAAACAGGAAAATCAGTGAAAGCAAATTTTCTTTCGAGAAGATCAATACATCGACATATTTCTAGTTAGATGGGTCAGGTAAAACAGAAAACACAAATCGCCAACATCGGAAATTAGAACTGTAATATATTGATTTAAATGATAAGGAAATATTATTAATAACATCATGCCAGTAAATTTGATGAACTTGAAAAATGAGTTGAAAGATACAGATGATAGAAGCTTTCTCAAGTGGAGACATTAACTCGAGTAGGCTTATAAGTAAAAAATAAGTTGAATTTGTAATTTAAAAACCTCATAATAAAATTTCTCTGATGACTCTCCCAAAATTTTAAGAAATATATATTACCAATTCCAGACAAACTCTTCCAGGACATTCAAGGATAGAAAATATCTTCCAATTAAATTTATGAGACCAATACCATGCTGACAGCAAAACCAGATTAAGTTTATAAGAAAAGTCCATAGGCCGATATCACTTATGAATGTGCATGCAAACAATCTAAAAAAATAGCAAATCAAAGCAAACAGTATGTAAAAAGGTTGTTAAATCATGACTAAATGAATTTTACCCCGGAATGCAAAGTCAGAAAATCAGTGTTATTCATTGTTATCAACAAATAAACAAAAAGATCACCTCAATAGATGTAGAAAAGATCTGATAAAATTTTACATCTATTTCTGATAAAAATTTCCAACAAACTAAAAATAGAAGGGTACTCCCTCTACCTGGTAAAAGGAACCTACGAAAAACTTACAACTAATATCACTTGGAATGATGAAAACCATGTTTTCTACCTAAGATCAGGAATAAGACAAGAATATCTCAGCAGTTCTAATCAACCTGGTAACACAGGTCCTAGCCAGTGCCTTTAGAGAGGAAAAGAAGTCAAAGATATTCAGATTGGAACTAAAAAATAAACGGCCTTTATTTGCAACTGACACAATCATCTAGGGAGAAAGTTCTATGAAGTATCCAAAAAAGCGACTAGCTCTCACTTAGCACAGCAATGTGTGTATATGTACATTTATACACGATACTTACCTGCGGATGGCAGAAATATTTTAAGCTTCTATATTTAATTCTAGAAAAAAAATCAATCATTCAAATCATTTTCCCAACTGTAATATTATTTGATTGCCATGAACTTAGGGGGCATATAAACAAAACCGAGACTACCCACAAACCTAAGACAGAGAATGGACTGGAAGTCTCATCCCAGGTAAGGCACACCACCCCTTCCTTGACGGGCCGCGTGGACGCCCAGCCTGGCTTTGCCCCAGGTGACCCAATGCTGCGCTGGGAGCTAATGCTTATCCTGAAGTCCGGCTCCTGCAGAAGCAGGGCCCTTACGAGGAGGAGACAGAGTCAAGGCCAGCGTACTCCCCTGAGACGATGACCAGCCTTTCACGACGGCGCTGGTGCTGAACAAGCCGGGTGCTCAGGCTTCTAACTCCTCGCTAACTGTGGAGGACGAGGCCGTTCCTCCGCCTTTCTTCACCAGAGGACGCAGTTTGAATCACATGCACCGTCAGATGTGATTTAATTCACTTTCTTTCAAAGCAGAGCTCTGCCAAATAGGCTGAGAAGTTTTTAGATTCCTGGGAAGAATTTCCAGGGTGACAGTACTGACGAGGCACTTCGCTTCCCACGCGAGAGCATTTGACACATCCGCATGGGGCTGCTTCGTGCGCCGGTCGCCGTTTCAGTCACTGAGGAGGCCTTGGAGGCCAACGAGACACTGTCCCCTCTCCCGCGGGAGCTTGGGGGGGTGGGGCGGGGCGCGGAGAACCACGTGCAAACGCGCAGGGAAAGGCGCTGGCCTGAACCCCGAGTGAGGGATGTGCTGAGCTCCTTGGAAGCGAGGCACATGGACCATTCTTCCTTGGGTAAGGGGAAAACGGAGGAGACTTCAGAGATAAAAAGGGATGCGCAGGACAGAAAGCTCTACGGGTGACAGCGAGAATGTTCCGATGTCACCTACGTGCTTTGTTTTCAAAAGCAATGTGATGTCCCCGAATGCCTTCGCTGACAGCTGGAGTCAGTATCCTTTCTGTCAACTGACCCCGCACCGCTGGACACAACCCTTCCTCGGGGAGCTCCCTGAGCTGAGCAGGACGCGGTGCCGGACAGGCGGGGGGAGGGGCGCCGGAGGCGGGGCCTGCGAGCTGGTGCTGCGCGCTCAGCCTCCCGGGGGCGGTCGCAGGTGCATCTCCAGGTGCATCCCCCGCCTTCTCTCTGCTCCTCCTCGCGCCCTTTCCTGCTCTTGTTGCCGCTTCTCAAAGGGCGAGTCTCCGAAAAATCACCTGAATGAGAATCTCCATCTCGGGCTGCGCTTCAGAGGAACTGAAAACACTAACTGCCCCTGAACGCATCACCCAGAGTTTGCGACAGCAGAGTTCCCACCACTCCCGTTTCCTGTTCCTTTCGAAACGCGACAGACGCGACCAGCACGTGAAAAGCAGGTCAGTGTCGAGCAGCTCTGAGGAGCAGCTTGCACTGGGGTGGACACGCTCATGTGCAAACACGCATGTGCACATGCATGCACACGCGCACACACAGAAGGCAGAATTATAGTCTACATTTGTTTATAATTCTACGGAAATCTGCGCCTCTGTTTCCTTTTCATGCAGAAATGTATCATTTTACCAGCTTCCTTACAGCCGCCCAAGAAAGACAACTTCATTCTTTCCCTATCCTTTAAAACTAACGCCGTTGCATCTCTGATTTCACTGAGTAACATCCCTTTATCTTTCCCTAATAGCATCACTACCTTCTTTCAACTTTGAGTTCACTTTAACAGACTGAATTCTCTACACATACATTTTTTTTTTATTTTTCTCTCAAAAATGGCGAGATCATAAGGAAGCGAAAACACATGTCTTGCTCCCTTTATTACTTGATTTTGGAGGTTAGTCCTAAGACAAGTATCCATCTGGGGTGACTGGGCAAATGTTAAGTTTTCTGAACAAATTAAAAGAAACGAAAAACCCAAAGAAACAGCACAATAATGATCAGCACGGCATTCATAACGCAGAAACCGGGACGCAGGCTCTGGTTCGCCGTGATCCTAGTAAAATGAGTCAACATTTTCTGAAATAAATGCATGGAACGCCATGGACATTCGCCGTTATGCTTTATTTAATGACATAATTATGAGGCTATGATTAAATTTTTATCCCATCTATTTTTCAAAACATTAACCGAAATGCATTCAAACATGGGAAGTTAAATTAGAAATAAAACCGGGAGACACATTTTGACGCTACACATTTCAAGTTAAACAGTTACCACCGGCAAAGACAGTGAGCGGCGTCACCGTCGTGTGGCTGGACCTCAGCGCAGCGCGCGTTGGGGTCCTGCTAATAACGAGGCTTGGTGACCACTGAGGAGTTAGAGCTTCAACTCGGAAGGACAGCAGAGTTACAAATCACAAGCTGAAATGACATGCGTTAGAGGATAATGTGCTTTGTGATCGTCTCCCACCTGAAGTCGGCTCCTGCCCGCCTGCCGTTCTCGGGGGTCCCAGGGTCCGGGCACATGTCGGAGACCAAGGCGACACCTCCCTGGCTCACTGGAGAGAGAGAAACATTATTGTAATTTTACGTAGCTGTTGGGGAAATACCCAGAGAATACATTCACATTAGGCAGGTTTAGCTCGTAAATTATTGTAACTTAAAATGTGATTTTGACGTGAGCTCTCTACTCACACCTGGACAGCACCGGCACCGCAGCCATGTGGGGGGCCTGGGGGCGAGAAATCGCAGGCGGCCGAATGCGATTAAAAGAATTCAGAGAGTTTAACTACATTGAAATCAACCTTTATTTTTATTCCTAATAAAAGAGACTCCTTATTCAGCGAAAAGAGCTCAACATTTTGGCGGTTCGAAGCTTAATTCTATTGAAGAGGTTGAAATTTAACTAAAACAAAACAAAACGTGAGCATTTGCTCGACACGATAAACCTTAGGACAGGTCACGGGTAACGGTACGGCACGAAGGGCCGCGGGGCGGAGCGCCGACGTCTACACCGCAGGAGGTCTCGCCCCGCACGGACGGGCCAGCGACGTGAGCTGTCTACTCACACCTGGACAGCAGCCGGTTTAAATACAATCCCCTATCGCACTTCCGACATCGAACACGATCGCCGCTGAACTCGAAGAGCTGCCGTTTTTGTGCGTAAATGTGATTCCTCTCCCGAGTCCGTCCGCCGAGGGCCTTTCCTCGGGCGGGGGGCAGGCGCGGGATTCTGCACAGTCACGGAATAGTTTTCAAAGGAACCATCCGCTTACTCGACAGAGCGGCTGCCACCCAACACCCATGCCGCCCCACCGAATCTGTCTACACCGACTGAGGCTGGAGTGACCACGGGACGGTCTCCATCCGCTCACGCGACGCCGTGCCAGAGCGCCCCTACACACCTGCCCTCACGGCACGGGGCGGACGCACAGCCAGGTGCTGAGCAAGCTTCTGGAAGCAGGAATGGAGTTGCCTTTTCTCGGTATCATTTAAAAACGGCCGAGCACGGTGGCAGTGACGTCAGGAAGCCGGCCCGCGGGAGGCTCCGGGCCCTGCGTGCCCGCGGCCGCCTCAGGTGAGCCGCCAGACGGGCGGGAATGACCGCGGGGGCCCCGGAAGCCGTTCGAAGGTGCGCGGCCACGCGGCACGTGCCCGGGGCAGTGAGAGCCGCACGCGCCGTGGCAGGAAACTTGATGGGACGTCACTCGCCCTTGTCCCGCACCTTCCCCGACACAGCAGGTGCAGCCAGGAGGACGTGGCCTACTGCCGGTCCCCTTCCTGAGGACGCAGCTGCTAAGGGGACCTCGCCTGCCGGGCTCCGGGCTGTCCGTGAGCAGCCGGAGGGACTGGCGTCGGTCTGGCCAAACCAGGGGCTCAGATGGGGACGGTCAGGGGGCGCCATGGGAGACGGTGGGGGCACGGCTGCCCTTACAAGCTGCACCGGCACCGCAGCCATGCGGGGGGCCTGGGGGCGAGAAATCGCAGGCGGCCGAATGCGACAAAGCACCTAAGACCCTGAGAAGAAACTGGGGTGAGGGTCTTGGGGAAAGTACGACCTTTGAGAACAGCACGCGGGCTGGGGCAGGGGCGGCGGGGGCGGCTGCACACGGAGACCCACACAGGACACACGCCCCGGGGAGATCCGGGATCTTAGGGCTTCGTTTTAGGCTGCTGTGTAGGCCGAGCAGCCCACTAGTGAGTAAGGCTCTTCCGCGTCCCTCCGCAGACTGGGGGAGGGGGCTGTTTTTTTTTTTTTTTTTCAATGCACAATTGTTGACAAATATCACAAGCCATACAAAGAAAGAGGAAAACATGGCCTATTCAAAGAACAAAATTAATCTTCAGTCTCTGAAGAAACACATGCACTGGACTTACTAGACGAAGATTTTAAACAACTGTCTTAACTATAAATTTGAGTAAACAATAGCAGAACACTTTTGAAATTTGAGGAAAGATATAGATATACAAATCCAAAAGGCTCGACAAATTCCAATTTGGGTAAACTCGGAGAGACCCACAATAAGACACATACTAAATTGTCGCAAACACAAACACAGAATCTCGAAGGCAAAAGGGGAAAAGCAGCCCATCACCAACAGGGAGACCCCAATAAAACTACCGGAGAATTTCTCAGGAAAAGCCTTTTACCAGAAGACAGCGGTTAACATAATCAAGTGCTAGAAGAAGAGCTGTCAACTGAGAATTCAAACTGAGAGGAAAATTAAGACATCCTCAGACAAACAAAAGCTGAGACACTTAATTACTATTACACCTGACCCAAAAGAAATGCTAGAGAGAATTCTTTGAGTTGAAATACAAGGGCACTAGATAATAAGTTAAAGCCATATGAAAATATATTTTCTGGTTAACTAAATAGAAGGATACATGTTAAATAGCACTATTGTGAAACTTTGATTTACAACTCCACATTTTTATTTTTTGCAGGCTTTAAAAACAAATGCATAAAAATAATAATTCTGTAACAGGTACCTGACACACAGAGATGTGGTTTGCGATGCTGAGAGCAGACAGTGTAAAGGAGTCGAGCTTTTTGCATGTGATTGAAGTTAACTAGGTATCGATTTAAGCCAGACTGTTATGTCTATGATATTATGTGCTATTTCCATGGCAACTACAAAGAAAATACCAATAGAGAGGAAATGAGAAGAGAATCCCAAGGTATCACTACAAAAAAAATCAAATACACACAAAGGAAGATATATTAATGGTGGAAATGAGGAATGAAAAGCTGTAAGACATATAAAAAAAAATAACAAAATGCTGAAAATGATCTAAAAGTGCTTTATCATTAATTTCTTCAAATGTGAGTGGAATCTATTCTCTGAATAGGCTAAGTTTCATCTCTCCAAAACTCATACATTGAAGTCCTAACCCCGGTGCCCCGGAATGCGGCTGCATTTGGAGATGGGATCTTTGAAGAAGTAATTAAATTAAAATGAGGTCATTCCGACGCATCCTCATCCGAAATGACCGGTGTCCTTATAAGGAGGGGCGATCAGGACAGAGACCCACCCAAGTGGAAGATCACGTGAAGACACCGGGGAACGAGCCTTCTGGAGGCGAAGGAGAGATGCCTCCGAAGACAGCGAACCTGCCGACACCTTGATCTCAGACTCCCGGCATCCAAAATTGTGAGGGAATAAATGTCTGTTGTTTAAATCTCCTGAGCTGTGGTAGTCTGCAGCAGACTAACACGCTGCCCGATCAAAAGACACAGACTGGCAGAAAAAATTTAAAAAAAAGAGTACGACTCTATGCACAACTGTACGCCATCTACAAGAGAGTCACTTTAGCTCAAAGGACACGAAGAAGCTGAACGTGACGAGTAGCCAAGCCCACAGAGCTGGACGGGAGAGAGGTGACCGCCGGAAGCTGGGGGGGGGGAGCGGCCCGGAGAATTACCGTGCACAGGCCCAGAATTCCAGGAGGGCAAGACCGAACTGTTCTGGTACGGCTGGTGTTGCTGTATTCAGGACAACGTGAATATACTTAATGCCACATGCACAGAGTGATGAAACGTAACTTCCATGTTCCCTGTACTGGACCACTGCGTGTGTACATTCCGACGCACCACAGATCTGCAACTCGTCAGCAAACCAACGTCCGTCAGTCAGACAGTTCTACACTTTCGTCATCACCCCCAGGGTCCCCGGCTGTACCACATGTGAGGGCGGGGTTCCCAAGGAGGAGGCTGTGGTCTACTAGCAGGTCTCTAGACCCGTCTCCTAGATTCTCGTTTTAATGATTTAACCCCAACGCAGAATATTACCCCCACCATTTTTTTTCTGCTGTCATCAGTCAGACGGCTTCTAAATTCCTTCAGCAAAATGTTCATTGCTGTGTCAAACGGAGACAGCTCCGCGGAGGGGAACGGCCACCGCCGTGTTGCTTCCTGTTGCCACGCTGGCCGGAGGCACGACACGGGGCGGGGGCAGGTGCACCGCCACGTCCCCTGTTCTGTTCCTCACACAAGAAGAGCAGTACAGGTAAAAGGGAGAACTGCAGGTACCCGTCCGAGTCACACCGGAGCATCCCGGGTCTTTTTAACAGTGACAAGGCCTCTTATTTACTAGGGAGAGCGTGCTCGTGGAACTCCTGCAGACACGCGGGATGGACCCGCCACGCCCGGGCGGCTCGCGGACGGTGGCGGAGAACGGAGAAGCGAGGCGCGACGGAGGGTGACGTCTGGCTGATTTTCTGAAACGGAAAGAGGCTCTTCATGGGATGACGGCGGGAGAGACACGGCGACGGGCACGGGCACGTCAGCGACGAGCTCCGTGAACCCAACGATCTATCCCACCAGCATCGCGAGCAGTTAATTTCTCTGAAAGCTGATGCTTTACGCCGGACGGTCACGGAGGACGGTCCGCGTTGCGCGGGGTTCCCAGTGCCTCGGGGAGACACTTCCGAAAGAGAAGAGATGCCGATTTTAATACCGTTTAACTCTAATTTGGTTGAATTACAGCTCTCGAGATTTCAGAAGACACATGCCAAAGATATTCATAGATACATTAAGCTTTAGTCAAAACGTTGGACATAAAAATCAAAACTGGAAATCGTGAATGGGTAGATTCATTAACTAACACTAAAGCAAGAAGCGAAATTACGTGAGTGGACGGACAGATACAAATTAGTTGGATGAACTTTCATTTACATGTGTGAATTATATTAATGCACACATATGCGTTAATACGAATGACTTTTTCAAAGCGTGCCGATTCTCGGCTTCTCGTAGAGCCTCACGGGGTCTCTGTGAGGTGTACGAGGCACTGTGGAATGTGCTTCTCCCATCAGCGAGCCTGCTCTCGGAGGGCCTGTCTCGTGACTGCTAATTAAAATTCAACATGAACTCATCTGGAGCAAACTCTACAGCTAGACTCACGCCACGGCAAAGGATGAGACTGATACAAAGGCAGCATCGGCAACCACAGTGCTGCAAATGTGTTTTCTCTTCCTGATGAGTTTCTTAACATTCCTTCCCTCCAGCTTACTTTCTTGTACAAACAGCACACGATGCACATAATGAGGTATGTTCGGTGACGGTTTATGTCATCGATAGGACTTCTGGGCAATAGTGGGCTATTAGTAGTTACGTTTTGGGGGAGGCGAGTAAAATACACAAATTTTTGACTGTGTGGGGGGTTGGCACCCCCAAGCCCTTCACATTGCTAAAAGGTCAACTCTAGGATACAGGAAATTATAGGAAAATAAATTAGTGAAGAAAAAAAATAAATTAGTGAAGACTATTAGTAAAACAGTCAAATAATTAGAAATGATGACAAAAATAATTAAGATGATGATGTAAAATTAAACATATAACATTTGCCAAAAACGCCAAGTATAATTTACATGTTTTTAAACTCAATCCACGAGCCAATATTAAACCCATTTTACAGAAAAGAAAACCGAGGTATACCAGGCGGACTCCAAACCTCCGGGTTCCTTCTACCTTTGCTGCAATGAGCTACTGAGATATTATATATTAAGGGGCTTCGTAAATTAAAGTGGGGCTTTTAAAAATACATTTAATTTCTTAATAGTAGTAAAACTTATAATGAAAAAAAAAAAAACAGCACCAAAAACGGGAGGAAAACGGTGTTGGTGTCTACACTCCCATTCTGACGCAGAGGGAAGCCATGTGGTTCAAACCCTGAGGCTTCAGGTCGTGCGCCATCTGGTGGCAGCTTTCCTGCAGTGACAGGATCGGGCTCCCAGACCTCCCTAAGGACGCCATGGATTGCCCTGGCTATGAAATCTTCACGCGAGGTGCCATTCCCTGAGTTAAAACTCAGTTTGTATACCTTTGGAATAAGTTGTCCAAATTAAGAATCATCTGAAAAAACTCACGTTTTTTAGTGAAATTGTTCCTGTGATTTATTGCAGCATATTTTTTTTTTATTGTTGATACATATTTTTTTAGAGACCTAAATGCTTTGTTTTGGCTTAAACCTTAAACCTTAAACCTTCACAGAGGAGACACACGTTTCCTGCTGCGTGATGATCAGACACATCCTGGTCGAAATCCCTCCGTAGCGACTCCACTCTGTCAATGACCTTTAAATGACAAGACACCCCACCCTGGGCTTGTGCGTTTGGGGCACTGTAAACGTCAGTCTTTTCTGCCATAACCAGTTTCAAATACGTGAACACTGGTATCTTCCTTCTAGTTCTAACAGACTCAGTATTTATTTACAGAAATGAAAGGCAATATCCAGTTCTTTTCAGACTTGCGAAGAGGTTGTGCTAGGTAGTTGGACAGACATGAGCGACAGGGAAACAAGGGAGTGGAGGCCAGTCCGGAGACCGCCCCAAGAGCACCCCACGTGCTCACGCCTGCATCCTGAGAGACAAGGGGCGGGGGGCCATCGACCTGCAGCGGGACTCGCGCAGCCGCGGACACTCCGCGGGAGGTCCCCCCCGACCTGCCCGCAGCCTCGGCCTCGTGACTCTGTCACTGTAGCATCACGCCTAAGTCTGGGAGTGCACGCAGCTGACTGCAACAGACTGAACTCTGGGGAAGCACACGCGCCCTAGGTGGGGAGTTACGTAACAGCCAGATGTCAATCACGATGACCTCACGAGCCCATCACCTAGGACCGGCTTCGCAGCCACCCATGGCAGCCCTCCTGTGAGACAGACGCTCCCCCTCCTGCGTGTTTATAGTGCTCTTAGCTGAAAACCTGTCCCTTCCTTCAAGCGCAACCTACTTTTTATCTTCTCAGTTCCCAAATTACGCAGGGCTGCAGCTTTCCTCAGCGTGGCCCGTCTCTACCTAAAATATCACTTTAATAACCCTCACTTCTAAATCTCTCTGTGCTGGAATTACTTTGCATCAGGGACAAGGCCCGAGAGTCTCCGGTGTTACTATGGCTGCAACGGGTCCATCTCGGCAAGAAGGCAAGGCACCCACAGACCTCCTCAGCATCTGTGATGCAATTAAATGGCGATTTCAACATCTTTTTCTCATTGTAGTCGTTCCTTTCACTTAGTTACAACAGGCCTATTTTAACTTCACACAGCAGTGCATGGAACATTTCCACGTGCATAGCAGATTTTTTGATACTCTCCTGTTTCAACTAACTGGATATTTGAACGGTCTCCCCCGTCGTTGGTTTTGATGTCAGAATAGTCAGCAAATACTTATGAGCTTATAGAAATAAGTAAACCAAAGACTGTTGACAGTTGAAAGATAAATCCTTATCACCTGTACGACATCGGGGTTGTGACTGAACAGTACGGCAGAAACACGCCGTCAGACACACCACCGCGGTCCGCCGTTTCGGGCTCAGATTTCAGGATCTGGAGCGACGAGCAGCCGATCTGCGTCACACGCGGCTCTCACGCGAGAGTCCAGGGCTGAGCTGTGCCAGCATTTCACCTAATGCGATCGATGCAGGACATACCTGACTGCACACTTTTCCCATTACATACTTTAATTTGCTGACTTTCAAACCGCTAGTAAGTGAATGCTCACTATCATAATTAGTACCTCTGAATTTTGCTATCTTTTCTTATTTCTAATTCTATTGCCATTAGTTTTAAATCAAACTATCTCTTAATTTATGTTATCTTTGAAAATATATTTTAGCTTCTGATGTAATGAAATGCAGTAATGTAATAAATACAGTTCTGAGAAATGCTCACAAATGTTAATGACTCTCTGTTGAACAACAAAGAAGGAGCCTCTGGCTGGCATTTGAAACCTTCTGTCTTTCTCACGCGTTTGCCACCCAAAAAATACCTTTCGGGATACTGATGAAGCTGGTTATTTTCAAGAAAAGAATATTCAGGGAAAACCGTGACCTTCCCAGTAAGTGCCTATAAGGATGTAGACTTAGAGGAGCTGTTCAGGGCAGCGCGCGTCCCGAACGACCAGTTCAACATGAACTAGCATGACAGACAGGGAGGCACCCGGCGAGGCCCCTGACAGAAGTCCTCTGTGTCCCGCTGTTAGAGACGGCCCGGCTCGCGCCTGTGCACCAGACACCCACTTTCCAGCCCCGCGTGAATGGCACTCTGGCCCTTGAAGTTCCAAGCCACACCCCCACCCTTCCCCTTAGCCCCAGCTGGGAGATAAGCCTCAGCCGCCCAAGGCGACCCTGGTCCCTAATCTTATGGCTTCCAGTAGACACATAATTTGGTCGTTTTCTCCTGTCACTCTGTCTTGTTAATTATTAGTCCAGCTAGACTAATTTCCTTTCTGTCCCCAGACTACAGGGTCTCACGGTTCAGGTAAGTTTAAATCCGCATTCCGTCAGAACTGTGGCTTTTTTTTTTTTTTTTAACACTGCCTCTTGTAGATTGCTTTTCCACCAGAGGGAAAAACAAGTCGATTTCTTACGAGGGCTGCGACATTAGCAATCGCCCCTCCAACACGCAACACTACGGCGGCAAATGCTCCGGGAGGGAGCGCGTGCTGCCCTCGTGGACCTGCAAAGTAAACTGAGACGTTTGTTTACTATTCGATAAAATGAAAAAGACGAACACGCTGGGACCCAGTGTGAGTGACCTCGCAAAACTGACAGCCCCACGGCTGCTCCGCGAGCCGGAGCCGCCTCCCGCTGACCACAGCCCTCCACGCCACCTGCCGCGGTCACCGGACGTGTCCCGGCCGCACTGAACAGAAATGCCTCTGTGCCCTCCGCCGCCCCTACGAATGCACGGCGACCGGCCCCCGGGGGGCACGCGGCCACGGGTTCAGGTCTTGCAGCCTGTCACTTTGCTCTAGCCTCTCTGCAAGTTTAAGGGCTCTGGATTTGGGCGTCATGAATAAGTTTCGGGCCTACTCAAAGACATCTCACGAGATGCCTAATCATTCCTGGTATTCTGGCGGTGAGGAGAGCATCTGACTGTGTCAATTCAATGACTTCGCATAGATCTAAAGTGCCACCAATAATCTCGAAATAGGATAAAAAAGGGGGGGATTCTAAGTCGATGTATAATTGATTTCAGGAATATTTGTACACATATGTATGAAATATGAAATTGTTTCATATTCAGATTTAAATATCGCATTTTAATCATTTTAAAGATGATATATTTAAACCATAAAACCTCATTCATCAATTCATAGGTCTAAAAATTGGGTAATATTAATTATCTGAGTATTATAGGTTTCTCATTATGATTCCAGAATCACATTTTTAAGTAGATTCTGACAAATACAATGTCAAAATGTAGCATATACTTTATATATGTATTTATTACTCATTCATATATTACATATGTATTGATTAGTTATTTTTTAAAATTTACATTATATTCAACCAAAGGTATGTTAACAACTACGTATTTGCTTTTACAAAATAGTTTCAAATATTACTAGAGTAATACTACTTGATATAAATGGTTTCTCTATCATATAAATTTTATCATCTACTATACAATATTTATTAATATTTAGTAAGAGAATGTCGAGACATTTTGGAAAAGGCAAAACTATGGAGACAGTAGAAAGATCGATGGTCCCCAGGGGCTGGGGGAGGGCAGGGCGGGTGGAGCACGCGGGATTTTAGGGCCGCGAAATACTCTGCTTGACCTTAAAGCGATGGAAATATAAAATTACACGGTTGTCCAAACCCGTCGAATGTTGGCCACCAAGAGTGACCCTGACGTGAACCGCGGGCTCTGCGTGGCTGTCATGTGTCGACACGGGTTCATGGTTGGCAAGAATGGTCCCATCTGGTGGGGCGCAGGGGAGTCCCCACGCCGGGGCCGAAATGGTCCCATCTGGTGGGGCGCAGGGCGTGGGAAATCTCTGGGTCTCCCCTCAATTTTACTGTAAAACTAACTGCTACAAAAATTGTCTCTAAGAAAATAAAATAAAAAATAGGAAAACAAGGAAGGAAAAAGAGAGCAAGAATCGGAAGAAAAGGAGGAAAGGGGACAGGGTGCAGGTGGGGGTGAGGGGCGGGTTCTACCCTTTGCTGGAAGGGACCGAAAGCTGCGTGCAGGACCCAGAGCCTGTGCGGGGGGACGCCCCGGGGAAGGGGGCGGCTGCAGGTAAGGGGACAGTCTGAGCCGCGCCCCGGGCAAGGGGACGGCCTGAGCCACACTCCAGGTAAGGGGACAGAATGAGCCGCGCCCCGGGCAAGGGGACGGCCTGAGCCGCGTGGGGCCACTCGGCTGTGCAGGGTCACAGGAGACCCTGCTCGTGGAGCGGACCGGTTCGTACAGAGAGAAACGGGAAACCCAGGGTGTGCGCGCGGCGGGGATCGAACCACGAGGACGAGGTCCTCAGGGAGACGCGACCCTCGCGGGCCCCTCGTTTCTCCTTCCCTGTCCGCGCCCACACGGTTCTCCGTCTTGCTATCCTCCGTTAGGCGTGCGCCCAGCTCTGTGGTTATAATGGAACACACACGAGCTCTCCACACATTCGGACATATTTATTTTGAAATATCTTCTTTGAACTTTGAATTTTTCACTTTTTTAATGGCACCTATCATGAGAGGACATTTAATCAACATTTTTATGTTTCCTCACGAAACTGAACTGTGGTAGACAGTGAAAGGGACGGCATTTTAGGGTAACGTGACTCTATCCCTTATACTGAAAAGATGAAATATAATGTTGATATATAAGGAAAAGTAAAAAGGAATCCAAAGATAAAGAGGGAAATCACCTATCACTGGATGTGAACACAGAACAAAGTAGAAGGCTCGTGTTCGGAAAATCACAGAAACTGAGCGATGAAAAAGTTCACGCGACGTGGTCCAAGTTGTTCGCCCTTAGTTCTGGAGACGACGCGGACGACCCGCCCCCGCGGACCTGCTCCTCCCCTTTGTCCTGTAAGCGCCTTGGGCCTGACGCTCTCGGAGCGTCTTCCAGCTCCGCCGTCCCCGAGTCCGCCCGTCTCTGCGCGTCCCCTCCTCGGGGCGCTTTGCCGAGGGATGTTCCAACGCACGCTGACTTTAGAAAGGATCGGGGCGGTGAAACGTACCCCGCAGGAGGCCAGCGGGCTGAAAGCAACGTGCGCTTTTTGTAAAGTGAAACAGAGACGACTTGTGTCGCGTGGGCGAAGGCTCGGGGACATAACGGGAGGATTGTCCATCGGACGCACAGGGTTTAGTGTCTCGCTGCAAACAGTTCGTTGCACAGGAAATCGCGCCTCTCGCCTGGGAGTGAGCAGCGTCAAGTCCCGTTTTCACAGTGTTTGTGCCGGTTTCCCGCAGCGCGATCGTGTCATAGGTAGAAGCCCGCAGGAGACGTTGATGTATTTTTTGAAGACTCTGCTTTTTATTCATAAGAAGCAAACGATCCCAATGATGACTTTTCTGACATATTAATCAAATTGCCACGAAAATAACGCTGGAAGACGGAACTGGCCAGCGCCCCGTGGTCAGTGCCACGGAGCCCTGCGGCGCCCGCTCAGCCGCAGGTGGACGCGCAGCGCGGGCCGCCGTGAGCCCCGCGGCCAGGGGGGCGTCCCCGGACCCTCGCGACCTGGCGGGATGCGCACAGTCACGGGCGGGGGTGGGGGCTGGAGGGGAGCGTGGGGGGGGGGGGGTGAGCTGAGGGAGGCGTCGGGTCCGGGACGCGGCGGGGCGGCCTCGCGGGGGCCCGAATGGGGCCCACGTGCACGCAGAGGCTGGACGGCTGGCAGGGGCCCTGAGGCCAAGCGCAGTGAGGACCCTCTGCTCTGAGGTCAAGCACAGGCAGAGAGAACAGCGTCCCCGCGGCTGCCCACAGGGCCGGGCGGAGGGCGGGAGCCGCCGGCGCCTTCCGGATGGTGACGGTGGCTGGGGCGCGCACGGGGACCCGGGATAGAGGGGGACCCGCAGGTTCGCACCGTGTTGGAGAGAAACTGGAAACCGTTTCCGCGATTGGTTTGGTCACGAGGTTTGAGGAAAACAGAGTTATCGGTCTGAAGCAACTGAATAAAGGCGGCCACCGGCACCGGTGGGGACGACGGGGGGGGGGGGGCGGGGCGCTCGTCCCCGACGGCCGCGCTGCAGATGCGCAGTGGACGGCCCGGCCAGTCTGCGGACGCACACGCCGCCTGGCGAGGGAGACGGGATCCGTGCAGAGCCGCGGGCTGCGCGCCACACCGGGGACACTTAGAACCCCGGGAATCGGCGGCGTGCCCTGCGTCAGCCCCTCCCCCACGACGACCCGCGCACGCCACGACCCTGGCGCGCGCCGGGGTCCCTCTGCCTGAAGCCGCCTTCTCCGCGCAGAGGTCCGCCCGAGGCCACCAGGGACGCCTGCCCTGAGTGCACCCGCGGAGGCAGCCACCTCTCCAGCCCTTCTCTAAGCCGGTGCCCCGTGTGACTTTCTCTACAGCACTTAACCCCATCAGGAATCACATTATTTACCTGGGACTCTTCCCACATCACGCACGCCCCTTGGTGGCAGAGAGTTTCCGCTGGTTCACTCTTCCACACAGGGACTGGCGCCCAGTGGGGAAACAATATATATTAGCTGACGGCGGATTTGAGACACAGCAGAAGCCAGCCACGGCTGCGTCTGGGGTGGCATGAACACTTCGAGGTCAAACACAGGTAGATAAAACTGCAAAGCCACGGAGAGGCAGCGGGCGGGGAGGCGGCGTGTGGCGCCCGGAGCCAGGACGAGACGGGACAAGGGGAATCTGCTAGACGTAAAGATCACAAGCAGTTTGAAGCCACGGACACAGAGGATTAACACACGCCCATGGCTACCGGATGCTGGAGATCGCTGGTGGGTCCAGGCTGAATAACGGACGACCTCAGTCAAGTGGACTCTCACTGCTCAAAGACACAGCGCGGGTTCTGCTCTTGAGTAAATAAAATGCGTCCTCTGAAAAGATTTATCTCAAAGTAAATGAGGAGTTTTCTGCCTTAGGCACTAACAGGTAAACAAGTGGCCTGAACCGCTTAATCTGTCTTTAAAACTTGGATTCTCCCCTGCTCCAAAGACAGTGTGGCTTTATTTCCAGGAGACCGACAGAGCGAGTAAATGCCCGTGGCCGCGGGGTTTCTGCGCGGCCCATGGCCGCGCAGCGGAGAGCGCCGATCCTGCCGCCCTCGGTGAATTACTGCTTTTCTACTCAGATCTTGTAACTGCTGCTTTTGTTATACTGGGGAGCAAATTTAGCAAGCTTTTACAGTTTTCCCTGGAGCCAACTAATAAAAATGCAAAAAGATACTGCAAGATCAAAAATATTTAGGCAATTTTCAAAAAAGGCTATGATTTCTAGTGCTGGCTTCTACAAGTACGGTGCCATAACCACTTTCTTATGGAGCAGCCTGGTCTCAGGTCCCAGGGCTGGCTGGGGCACCCTTTCACCTCATTGTTTAGAACCCTAGTCTGCTCCCTGGACCCCCGTCCCTGAGCCCCCTCCCCCCGTTTACCCTCACTGAGTTACTGAGCCAAAACTAAAGACTGTCTTTGGGGTACTTCCATCTTAATAAGAGATTTTTTTTTTTTTTAATGAGTAAGGTACCAAACGCTTCTAGACATATCTCAGTTAAACTGCAATCATAAAATCTCAGATTGTGAAGGATATTGGAGATGGGTTAGGACAAGCAGGATGTCCAAAGTGAATGAATATCTTAATTCTGAACCTACTGGAATTCCTTTTAAAAATAGCTAATTATAATGATTATCACTGATTCATTTCAACAGTATTTAAAACTGGAAATAACTTAATTAAACGTGTGACAGAACAAATGTCACAATCAAGCCTGTTTTGTCTCATTCCTGTCTGTCTCTGTTTGCTTCCCCTTTTCAGGTACAAAGGGGTGCCATCAGACAAAATGTCACCCCTTTAGAGACCACATCCTTATTAGCCGTCCGCTTCCATGAGGATGCCCTGTGAGGAGGGCAGATGGCAAAATGGAGAGGTTTAAAAATGATCATTATTGTTTCAAAATCACAAACAGCACTTAAAAAAAGAAACGGTGCTTTGAGGAGTGCGCGCTGTCAAACCCGAGAGCTCCCTCCGCGGTGACCAGCCCCGTACCCGGCCCTCCCCGCTGTAAACTCTGTGCCCTGTGGCATCCCGTCACTCGAGTATTTAATGGTTAATGGCGTCTTTTCATCTCCATTTTTCCTTTCATTTTCTATCACCGAAGAAACTACAGACTAAGAAATCCTTGAAAAGCACTCCTTTTTCACAAAACTCAAAACACAACTTAGATGTCTGCCCTGACTATAACATAAATTCCAGTGACAGTGAGACGAACCCCTCCAAGTAAGTTTATGACACGGAGCCCGGGAGCGCAGGGGGTGGGGAGTCAGAGGTGCCGTGGGCCACGCCGTCCCCTCCCCCAGACCGCCTGTCCCTTCCCCCAGACCGCTGGGTCCGTAAACCAGGTAACACTGGTCGGGGAGCGAATGCTCCGCCTGTGTCTGATGGAAATGAGCCTGACCTATGCAAACACGAGCCGCGTCCCAGCGCGGACGGCGGACACGGACCAAATGCGACCGGCGCGCGGCGGACCCGGCCCCGCTGCCTCCAGCCCCGCTGCCCCCTGACGCCGCCCCGCGCTCACGCTCAGCTCCAGAAGCCGTCCCAGTTTCGAAAAGGCGTATTGACAGTCCTTAATTTAAAAAGATAAATGTCGAAGGTGCATATTTTCCAAACTTGAGGCTCGCTGCCCCGGCCGCCAGAGCAAACCTTCCTCCTCCACACTGCGGCCGGGGTTCCGGCCCTCCGAAGCGCCGGCCACAGACTTCGCTGGGGGACATTCGGCTGCGTCTGACACCCGTCGGCAGAAGAGCCTCCTTTGCCTTTTCCAGTTTGCTGCTGAGGTCGCCGTGTCAGGCACCGAAAGCAGCGGGAAGGCGGGGTCACTAACAGCTGGGCCCGCTCCTTCCTGGGTGAGTCGAGTTGGCCAGTTTCTGTAGCAGTGGCGTCCATGAGCTTGATCTGACTTTTCCTCTGGGCGAGGGGCTGCCCCCAGGCAGCGAGGTACCAGTGGCCTCCCCAGCAGAGAAGGGCAGGCGTCAGTCACCCTTGCGTCAAAAACAGGTCCGAGCAGACATTCGCAGCAAGCTCAGTCAAGACACCTGCGTTTCCGGCTCTGAGGACGAGCCCCCAGGTGGCCTGTGAACCAGGACCAGCGGCAGCACCTGGGAACTGGCGGAAACGCAAGTTTTCTGAATCTCTGGCCCTGCCCGCGCTGCTGGCCTCGGGAGCGCCGGGCTGGGCCAGCACTCCCCGGTGTGGCAAACCCTCCGGGAGGCTCAGCAACCTCCCCTGCGGGAACCACTGCCCTTGGGGAACGTAAACAGCAATAACAGCGGCGTTTTGCTGAACGCGTAGGTTTGGGGCCCGCTGGCCCTGAGTGAGCGGTGCTCCAGACCACGCGGCTGCGGGGCCTTGGACAACTGCTGAGTCAGAGGGGGTCCGAGCTGTCCCTCTGCCATGTCCTCACCCCACACCGGGGCGGGAAGAAGCAAAGCCATGCGACGCCCTTAGCGCATGAAAACGTCCTTCTCCTGTTGCAAAGTGATGGGGCGAAGGCGAGAGGGATAAAAATGGGATCAGGGTGGAAATGAATGACCGCAGGACCGAGAAGGAACGCGAGGCGGGGAGAGGCAGGCGTGGGAACGAAGCGCCAGCGGCGATCTCCCCGGAAACGCCGGGTTTCCGGGGCTGGGTCCGAAAAGAGAAAAGCAGTCGCTTGTTCTCCCCAGGCCTGGGTCCCCTCCCGTGTCCTCGCTGTTCCTCGTCTGGCTCAGGCAAACCCAGCCGCCTGCTTACAAACCTGACCTGGGACACGTGGGTCCTGAAGCCACGTCCTGTCGGAGCGGTGAGGTCAGCGACGAGGTCACTTGGCCAGGGCTGACGGCCCAGCTCGCTGGGTCGGGGGCTGCGCGCGCATCCGCGCGCTCCGAAGCCGAGCGCGCGCGGCCGCCCACGCGTCAGCGTGAGCGCAGGTGACTCCGGAAGCTGCAGTCCGCGGACTCACGTGCTTTCCCCGGACTGCAGCTTCCTGGGAGGAAGGACCTGCTCGTACTGAGGGAAGGCTCTGCCTGGCCGGACCTTGATGGAAGCCGGAAGTGGGCTTCACCTGTCTCTGCGCCTCTGACCTCAGCTGGGGGCGGGAAGGCAGCAGGGCAGAGGCCTGGCGGAGCAGCGCAGCGCGCTCGGTGCTCACAGGTGCGACAGGGAAGGTCACTCAGAGGTGAGCGTCTGCATCTGCAGGCAGGGCAGGGCCACCCCGGGGCAGACGCAACTGCATTTTGAGAGTCTGACTTTGCAAAGCACGCAGTGCGTTCATCTGGGGCATCTGATTATGGAGTCCACGTTAGGTTACTTCAAGAAAAACAAGAACAAGTGTAAACCAGATATGGAAAGAAAGAGGTCCACTCAAACGGCGCTGGTCTGAGAGAGAGTAGCCCGTGGTTTGATGGATGTTTAAACACACGGTGGGCAACGCGGGCCCGGCTACCGTTACCTTCGGAGCTTAGCTTCCTTGAACTCTTCGCTTATAAATTCTGCGCATCACACTCTATCCTAAAGAAGTAATTAATATAACTTGTTTAAAAAACACTAGCTCTAATTATATATTTATAACACGTTCAGTATAGTAATATCAAAAGAACTAGAAATATACGAAAGCCCCAGTGAAAGAAAATGGCTTAAATTAATTGTGGCAAAGCTAGCTACACAATGGAGAACACTTCAGCTGGCAGAATGGATTCCTAAGAATGTTTATGAGTATGGAAAAATATTCATAACATATGACATAAAAACCAACAAAAATAAGTTATATAGTAGTTCCTCATATTTGAAAAAATATTACATGCACATATACACAGATGAAGCAACAAAATTCCCAGATGTCACCTATAATTTTTTTCGTTGTATAGTTTTTTGTTGAATATTATGTTTCTTATTTGCATTTTCCAATTTTTTCTATGCCTGCATTGCTTTGTAATAAGAAATCAAAACAAAAATCTATTTTAATTCAAAAAATTAAGCACCTTGTTTGAAAATAAGGGAAAATTGCATCTAGTGAGATAATAATCGTTTCCTTTTGAAATGTAAATACAAATCTGGAGGTTTAGTAATTGGGATTCAGGGGGAAAGTAGCATTTCATAATGCATGAATTCGTTTCCTGATAGTCAGTAGGACTGCCCAAAACAGCAGTTAGGAAACCACTAAAAATGAGTAACTCTTCGGTTCCTGCCAAAGGCAGACGTGAGAGGCCGACCCGCCTCGTTTCCACACCTCATTAGCACTTCTTCCTAGCAGAGCTGCAGCCCGGCCCCCTGCTCACTCAGACCGGCAGCCTGAGCAGGTGCGATCCATCTTCCCTGACTGACCTGGCCCTGCGCCCTCCGGCGCACCCTCTGCGAGCTGGCCTTGTCCCTGTCCATCCCGACTCGGTTTGGTGTGTGTGCCCCCTGCCCTGGGGGCGGGGTGCCTGCGGTAGAGAGAATCAATGTCAGGACCTCAGTAATGGCGCCATCCCTGTGGCTGTGCCCAGCTTACGGGCCAGGCGGTGTGCATTTTTTACAGCTTGCTCCTGCTACTTCTGCTGAAACGATGGTGTCAACCTGGCACTTCTCCCATGAAGCAAGACCTGGGTCCAGCCTGTGATGCGGGGCCAACAATCCACTGAGAACTAGAACCTTTCCGTGCGAGCGAGCGAGGCAGATGTCCTGCGGGGCAACTTCGGACGAAGAGGTACGTGTGACGCCTGGACTCTGCAAACGAGCACCCACGCCACGAAACGCGAAGAAAGGATGAGGAGCCGCTGCAGACTAGAGGACGCGGGAGTGCCAGGGCCGTCCGCGCAGTGTGCCAGCCTGCGGTGGGTCTGTGGCGTCACCACCGCCGAGACCACTGGGAGCAGCGGAAATTTGGTTCAATGCTATTTGATGAAAGTATTAAATTTTCTGAAATTGAAAATCATAGTGTAGTTATTGTAAGATATTGTTCTTAGGAAATTCATACTGACATGTCTGAGGTGTGTGTGTGTGTGTGTGTGTGTGTGAGTGAGAGAGAGAGACAGAGAGAACACAGGAGCCTACGAGAGCAAATATGGAACATGTACACTGTCGCCAAACTGAGATACTTTGTAACACCCTTGTAACTATTCCGTAAACTGGGAATTGCTACAAAATAAATCATGTCTGGTTAGTTTGTAAATACATGCCTCTTCATAAAGCACCAAACTCTGCTGTAAGCAGAGGGGGTGCCCTGTTCCTACTTCCTGGGCAGCCAGTCAATGGACCAGGCGCTCCCACTGAGTCGGGGATGCAGGACAGAGACAGGTGGGTTCCGGCCGCGGATGGGGCGCTGCTGGCAGGACTTGCTCTGTGACCCTGGGCCTCTGCTCCCACGGCTAGAAAACCACTTTGGTTCCTGCCTCCCGCGTTCCCGGCTCCTTCCCGCCATCACGTGCACGAACGGCCTGGGATGCGCACGCAGACGTGCTGCATCTCGGCCGCCTGTTTTTCGAAGCGGTCAGCCGCACGTCCGACGGGGACGGGGCGCGAACGCATCCCGCGAATGCGCCCTCTTTCTCCGTTGCTGACGTGCTCATTCACCTTTTGCTTGTATATTCTGCTTAAGTATTTTCTCACATTAGAAACCTACATGTCTGATTGATGAGATTCATCATAAGAGCTAAGACGTTTTCGATATCATTGCGTATTTAGTTATTACATATGACAGAGAAGTCTTTACCAGGAGCAACTTATTCAAAAATAAGTGAATCCGCGTTTTCCTCTCGGGTCAAGCGTCTCTATTTCAAAGACTGCTCTTTTTTTTTTTTTTTTTTTAAATCAAATTCCTAATAAGCTCGCAGCCGTGTGATTTTCTGGTGTCCCTGCAGGGAGACTACTGCGACCAGACTCTCGGTTCACAGGCCGTGTGACTGGAGAGAGAACGACGTAACTGCAGCCGTGACAGAGGTCAGAGCAGAGATGCTCAACTGGGGACCGGTTTGCCCACAAGAGGCCCAGGCATTGTCTGGGGACATTTCTGACTGCCACGACTAGGGGTGACTACCGGCGTCGGGGTAGCCAGAGTCGTTGAACATCCCGCAGGGCACAGGACAGTCCCCCATCCACCCTCCCGCCACACTCCCGATAGGAGCCTGCCCCCTACGATGTCACTGTCACGGGTGAGAACGTGGATGCTCGTGCACGGGCCTGACCGAGTGGGCGAGCGGACGCAGACAGTGGGGGCGGGGGGAGCACATAAGGGCAGAGCGGGGCGGGACCCGGACTCGCAGGCTCCAACCGCTGCTTCGCGGAGCTCGCTCCAAAGCTCCGCGCCGGCTCTCCCTCCCCGTCAGCCTCCGGTCTCCGACCGGCTCCCACTCGGCGTGTGTCCCGCCCAGGAGCCTGGGCACAGCAAGGTCGCCCTCGTCTCTGCCACCGGAAGTGGACGCGGCTCGCGTCCAGCTCGCCCCGTCTGCCCGCTGTGTCCCTCCCTCCTTCCAGGGCACGCCCGCCTCACGGGGACCCAGCTGCACCCACAAGCCTGACGCAGGGTGTTGCATGTGTGTGCATGTGTGCATGTCACGCCTGTGTGTGTGCATGTGTGTGTGTGCGCACACCTCTGCCCGCGAAGAGGGGTGTGCACGTGTGTGTGCGCGCACTTCAGCCCGCGGAGCTGGCTTTGGAGGTCAGCCCGCAATCCCGACAAAGCTCGTCCGAAACGCTGTCTACCACGCGGGTTCTCCTTAGACGGAACGTGCTGGCCGAGCCGCCGCCGCCGCGCGCACCTGTGCCCCCGAGAGCCGTGCGAACGCCGCTGGCCAGTGGGGCCAGCGCCCCGCGGGACGGATGCGACAACCCCGAGTCGGCCAGTGTCGCACCAGCACCCGCGTGGGGCCTCCGCGGGGGGCCTGCGGCTGAGCTTTTGCTGGTGAAAATGTTGACACTCGCCTGCCGAGGCACCCGGGCAGGGCTCCCCACAGGCCCACGGCCCCCCCGTTCCCACGCGTGTGTGTTTCCCGCCTTCCTCAGTGCCCAGGCCCGGGCTGTCTTACTGATTTGTGGATTTTTTTTTTTTTCCGATAGAGTCAGTCGCCCCCTGGATCCCGGATTTCACATTCTCAGATTCAGCGAACCGGGGATCAAAAGCAACATCTTCTCGTGCCCAGCGCTGGGCCCGGGCTGGCTGACTCCGCGGTGGGAGGGGCCCCCTTCGCGGTGGGAGGGGCCCCCCTTCGCGGTGGGAGGGGCCCCCCTCCTGGTGGGAGCGGCTCCCACAAGGGCAGAAGTCACCCTCGGTCCCGGCTCTACTGGGTGGGAACCCCCCACCCCGGCTTGCTCAGGGGCCACCCGCACTGGCTCACGCCCACACACCTCAGTGCGTCTAACGTTCGTATCTTTTAATTACAGTGCACTTGAAGGTTTTATAGAATTGTACTAAAGTACGCATTTATTCCGAAAAGATTAAAGCCGAACACGTCGGAGCCTAATATGCCTACTACTAAAGAGTGATATTTATGTAACTATTATCATCATGGAGATATTTTTAAAGTGGCATGTTACATTTAAAATTAATTAAGATGCACAGTGACCTCATTTATTAAGATTCTGTAAGGATATTTTTTTGAAATATTTTAGAGAGGATAGGTAAATTAAGGTGAATTGTTAATAATTTTCAGCATGTACAAACAATGCATATATATGCACTATTTAGCTAAATATACATACATAATTTACATATATTTATAAGCTAAAGATCTCAATTTTGTATATTTTATATGAATTTATAAATTAAATATATTTATATAAAGTATATATATATTTAAAATTAAATATTTATGTATTTACATATATTCACACCGTACATATATTTAACTATGGTAGAAAACTGATCTTTTTATTTTCTAATTCCTCATAGTCTTCCTTTCTCCAAAGTAATATAATTCATATTTATCCTGAACATTTTCTTTCTGAAGCCATAATTACCACAGTGTTAAACAATATAGTGGTCATGCAGAGAATTTCTTAAACTAAGAATATAATGCCTGAACCCCTGCACTTTGAAGGACGGAATGGCTTTGTAAAAAGTGCAGTGACTGGTTAAGTCTCTGCTGGTGGGAAAGTCGCCCCTCCCTTTGGGGCGTCTGGACCGTCTCATCTTTTCACCTCCTAAACCCCATGGGGCTGCAGCCTTCCCTAGCCTGGCCGCCTCCTTGTAAACTGTACTTTCAATAACTCTGACTTTTTCTTAAAAAAATAAAAAAAGGGTGGTGACTGATAAGAATTTGGAGCCACTGAAGAGGGATTGGAGAGTTGTAAATGGTTTTTCCCCTTTGGTTTCAAAGTGCAGACAATTATTTTGGGAATTGGTTCTAGAGAAAAATTGTAATGACTTTTCCTGGAGCAGGTTCTTCTGGATGCAAACCCAACACGCGGACCTAACTCGGGAACAGGCTGCTGTGTGTGCCAGAGACATGGTCCGGAGAAAGGGTGACCATTTGTCCCTTTCACAACCTGGACAGCACACGTCACACTGGGTTTTGCTCCCCGAGGCACCCCCCCCCCCCCAAACGGCCACTGCTCTATTTGTCCCGTGTCCTGGCGTGGCTCGGCGTGACTCCTTTCATTTGCTTCTGGGACCTGGTGTGGCCAGGCTCCCACGGATGTGACCATGTCTCAGAGCACCTGTGCCGTGTAGAACACCTGCCCGGGCCTCCGCTTGGTCCCTGAGGTTCTCTGTACATTCGCTGTACAGGATGTGTGCTGCCCAAGGTCACGCAGCTAATACACGGAGGGACGCACTGGAAACCCAGCTTTTTCTGATTCCCTCGTGGTACCTTGCCCCCCTCCGTGATTCAGCGGGAGTCCTGCAACGTCAGTTTACAAAGCGGCCTTGCGTCTCAGTGAATACCTGTCAGGCAAAGGCGTGCTCATGCTACAAGTCTTCCAGCATTTTCTCTGATTTATATATTTTCTGCAACTTGAACCTAGACCTTAAATTTAATATTAATCTTGGGGTAACAAAATAAACATCTTACAAGTCTAACTGCATTTAAATCCCAGAAGAAATCTAAACGTCTGCTTATAAACCATGTTAAAATCCGTCAGTCGAATCACTAGCACCACATTCTGGTCTTATTACATCACACACACACTGTCCAACTTCGAAGTGTCTTGCTAGACATTTCATCAGTTTCTAACCCGCGCACCCACTTCGGCGATGGCTGTTCAGCGGGAGGCCTCCTCCGTGGCCCGCATAGTCTGAAATTACATTCCGCTGTCTAGTTATTTGAAATAATCTTAAATGATGGCATGCTAGCAAGGGATAAATGAGCCTCAAATTATAACGGAAAGGTGACTGACTATAGCTCTCCTGACGAGCTGGAACGATGCTTTCCCCAAAACCGACTGAGGAGCCCAGACGTCAGGAGGAGCCGCGCCGGCGTTGGGGCCACGCTCAGCCCAGCTGCTGGGAACGAGGGGCGGGGCGGGGGGGCGGGGAGCTGCCCCGTCCGCAGGGCTCGGGCCTCGACCCCGCTCTGCTCTCAGAGCGCGAGCTCTCGGGTATCCCGAAGGCGCGGCGCGCATCGCCGGAGGGCGTGAGGCGCCTTCGCTGGGCTCCCGGCGCTCCGGGTGGCGGCTCATCGCTCCGCACAGCAAGGGCGTCGCCGGCTGCGTGCACACCGTGCGCTCCGCACCTGCACCTCCGGGACCCGCCCCGCCCCGCTCCGCACCGCCCGGCGCGCTCCGCACCCGTGACACTGCCTGCCAGGCCGGCACCGCCCGGGGCCTGGGGCGCCTGCGCCTCACGGACCTGTCGCGTCTCCGTCGGCGCACGCGAGGGGCCTCTCGGCCTTGGCATCTCCCGCGCCCACCGCCCCGGTGTGTTCCCAGCACTGCGTTTCTCCAGCGAGTGGCTTTGTCCTTCGGTCCCTTAGACGGAAAGCCTTCGCGCCAGCCCTGCCCCGGGCCGCCCTGCAGCTTGCCCCCGGGAAGATCCCCTCATGTGACTTAGATGTCCGAACGCAACGCGGCCTTTCTCGCCGTCTACTGCTGTCCACCTCCGGCCCCCAGGCCACGCGTCGCCACTACTCCAGAAGCTTCCTTGCTGGGCTGTCTGGTTTCCCTCGCCTCCCCCCGGTCTCCGCAGCGCGTTCTCTGGAAAACCAGCGAGCTCCCCGCCAGGTGTGCGACTCCGTGCCGCGTTCTAAACTCCCCAAACGGCGCCTTATCCCCCCAAGTCAAAGCCGAAGTCCTTACGCTCGCCCAGGACCACGCGCCGTCCTGTCCTTCCCGCCCGGCGGAGGGCACGTCGGCCGTCTGCGTCCTCCTCACCCCGCCGGCCCGGCCTTCGCCCTCCAACCTGCCCGGCACGTGCAGCCTCGGGGCCCAGCTGGCCCGCTGTCCCTGCAGCCTCGGGGCCCTGGCCCGCTGTCCCTGCAGCCTCGGGGCCCTGGCCCGCTGTCCCCTCTCCCGGAAACTTTCTTCTTCCGCTTTTCCACACGGCCGGCCCCCCCTCCCTCCGGCTTTCTCCGGCAATGTCGCCTCATTTGCGAGGCGTCCGCCGAGCCCCGCACGGACCCCACCAGGGCTGCCTGCAAGCCCGGGGGCCCTGCCGCGGCCTCCTTCCGCTTTTCCTCTGTTCGCCCGGTTTTGTTTTGCTTCGGCGCACTGACCGCCCTCTGACATGCTGTACACAGTCGGTCCTCGGGTAACGTCGTCAGTACTGAGTGACTCTGAGTGAAGGGGCCTGTCACAAGACCGACTTTGCCACACGCTCGCTGATGTGGACCAGAGTCACGTTCCCACGGCGACTCGTCAGCGTTACGAGGAAGCGACCTTGAACGAGACGTCTTCGAGCACCTGCTGTGTTTACCCGTTTGTCTTCCGCCTCCTCCCCCCATACTCCGGGGCGAAGACTTTGTCTGTCTCGTTTGCTGCTCCAGTCCCAGAACCTGGACTAGACCGTCACGGCACTCGATAAACCTTCACCTCGGGAATAAACAAACAGCCCCGGAGACCGAAGCCCCTCGACTTCAACTACTCGAAAGCGCTCGGCACTATTAATAACACTCCAGGTTTATCAGAACCCAACAAAAGACACTTAAAAACGCCCTCTGTCAGCGACCAGCACACATTTGTCGGTGGTAAGCGTCACGTCATGCATGTACTTTATCAGGCGAACACACGGTAGAGTCACGTATTTTAGAGTTTAAAGACTATATATGTACAATATGTATATATTTAATCTATGTTATTTGTAGAGCTTTCCTAGTCACACGGTGTCTCACGTAAACAAACATAAAGCAGGTACGTTAGGCATGATTTAGATGGAGCCAGGACACAGAGATTCCGGACTGTTCCCCTGTGAGGCCGCCCGCCCTGCACGTCCACGGCCGTGACGGCACAAGCCCGGTTTGAATTCCGGTGCGAGCCTGGCCACATGCCACTGCTGTCCCCTGAGGGTCCTGGAAATGGCGTTATCCGTTAGCAGTAGCAGGAGTTCAATGACCACTATGCATTGGGCAGATTTAATTGTATATTTATTTTCATTCTCAGGCCCAGAAGTGACAATCTCAGCATCTGGGTTAAAAATCAGCACTTGCTCTCGTGCCCGAAACTGACAGTTTCATGTCACCCGTGACAGCCTACAGTTGTCGGCTAAAAATATGAGTTGAACTTGGATCTCGGATGGGTCACCCCACGGAGGGGCCAAATGGATAGCATCTGCTTAGGCGGAAATCGCTCTAATTGTGTCCGTCTGAGTCCGAGTGGCGGGCGTTGTCGGGAGCCAACGGCACGGCCATCCACGCTCGCTTTCACGCCACGCCCACGGACACACGCTCACACACGCTCACACACTGAGCACAGACCCCTGTGAACGGCACGTCGGCACTCGACCCCAGCCCCGCCGCGCTGTGTGCTGTGCTTTGCGGGAACCGATTTAAAGTTAATTGTTAGCCAAAATGGAGACACAGTAGCAGTGTGAAGCTTTATAAAATTGCGTGATAATTTATGGCAGAGTTTGGAAAGATAAGTATTTGGTATTAAGTTAAATACTTTTGTCTTAAACCAAGCGCAAATATCAGACGCACGTGTAGAGTAAGCGTGGTGCATACATGCACATGCGGTTAGGGAAAAACCGTTATAGGAAATAGGGGATACGGCATTTTTAAAAAAATCAAGAGAAGATAAAACTCTTAATCTGCAATGTTGAGAGAAATTAAATTTTAAAAATAGGGATTAGTAATGACTATATGGAGAGTTTAGAAGAGGAAGTGAATTTCCACATAAACTCAGAGACGCGTCTCAAAACGAGTCAGTCTTTCGTTTCTGGAGTGTGAGAGATGCATTTGGGGAAACCTAGGCAAGGCCATCGAGTCTTGCGGCAGAGCAGACGCGGCGCTCTGGGCATCTCTGCAGGTGATAAAGGCCCCTGGCCTGGAGCCGCACAGCGCAGAGCACCGGGCGCTCCTGCTGGGTCGACCGCTCAGCCGGCCCATGGCTGCCATGCTGGCCGGAATCCGCAGAGTGGCACCGTGGGCCACGGCACCCATGACCCTCCCCGCTCTGGGCCTGGAGGGAGGACCGGCTCTGCCCTTGACTGGGAGGCACAAGCCGGCCCCACACACCTGGGCCCCGAGCATCTCGTCTGGCAGTCACGGCTGGGCGGGGCTTCACGCATCTCTCAACGTCAATGCCTCTGTAGAAGGAGTGATGGCAAAATTTCTTATTTTTCTTAAAAGGAAATAAATTAAAGAGGAAAACTATAAAAAGAAATGCCTGTGTGTTTAGACAGTTCATTGTAGTTCTAAACGTGAAAATGTACATTAATTTCCCAAACTTTTCCTATAGAGCTGAAACCCTTTGCATTCCAGCCCACAGGCAACACAGGCTTTTACAAAACCAACTCGTCAGTTACCATCCAAACCTTCTAGATTCGGCTGCCATGGAGAGAAGCAAGAACTTAAGATCCGAAAACTGAGTGCATAACCCTCTATTTCTTTAAAAAATCTCCCACAACTATATTTAGTCATCTTGCTTACAGCAAATTTGGAATTATTTTTCATTTTTAGCTATTTTTCTATAGACGCAATAGCTCTCTCTTTTAAACTCATATCGTTGCTTTATGTAACATTCCATTACATTGTAGAATCGTGATGAAAAATGACATTGCCAGAAATAGGTTTGGCATGAACATACTGGCGGGCTCTGGACGAGCACCGTGTGCCTGCTGGGAGACCCGCCCGTCTGCGACACCCGGAGGGGTCCCTGGTGCCGGGAGCCGCGCCAGCCCCGCACCTCAGCGGGGAGCTCGCAGGAGCCCGCTGCCCCTGCAGGTTAAGTGGACTTTGTGTAAAACGAACGAAAAGAACTTCCGTACGTGTTCACCTGTTCTAAGCCATTTGTAACTCAGCGTCGACTTGCGATTAGGAAGGCAGCTGCCATGCTCGGCAGCGAGAGAGGGGAAGCCAGCGACAAAGCCAGGAGGGAGCAACCAAGGGTGCCCTGGACTCGGCCCTGGGGAGAGCAGGGCGGGCGTGACCGCCCCGGGGGACCGGACGCCCCTTCCACGCGACCCGAAACCCTTCCGCCGCAGACAGGCTGGTGCGATGGCTTTCGCCCCATGGGTAAAGTTGGAACCGACGCTGGGAACCCTCAGGAAGGACGAGTGTGACCTGAGCCTCAGCCTCCCAGCCTCCGGAGCTGCGAGGAACAGGGGTTCGCACTCGACATCTATGTGTTCACGAGGTAAAAACGTTCACTGCTGAATGACAAGCCCATCGGGTCGAAGGCTGGCAGACGTGACATCAGGCAGGGGGCTGTGTGCTGTGCCTGAGCCCCAGGCCGCGTCTCCGACACTGCGGATAAGACTCCCCGGCACCCCGGGCTGGGGCTGCAGGACCAGGGAGCCCGCAGTGCTATCGAGGATTCGGTGAACGAGCCTGACACACGGCAGAGGCCAACGAATGTCAACCCTGAAGCTGTCCTGCTCCGGACACACACGCCGCGAGAAGGCGGGTTCTCTGGAGGACGGTGATGCTGAGGAAAACGAAAGGCGGCCGGGAAAAGAGACCGCACGCGGCAGGGCCGACTTCGTGAAGGAAGCCGGAGGCCGGTCCACGGGGCTGAGGGCGGGACGTGGCGGGTGCGACCCATTCACGGGCGTCGGAGCTGACGCATCGGCCCGAAACGCACGCTCGTCGGAATCCAGACCAACATTTGGAAGGATACGGAAGACAGGAGGGTGCCCTGCTCTCCGGGACCACACACGACATGAGGCCCTCGGAGGAGGATGCCTGCCAGGCCGAGAGACCGAAGGACTCGCGACCCACGCGGAGCGGGCGGAACGCAGCGGGGTTCGATGCGGATGGACCTACGTGTCAGGACGGCTTCGCGGCAGCAAAACCGCGTGTGTCACGAGCGCTAATTAAGATCGAAACGTTGTTTTGCTAAGTAGGATACTGATGCGGTTAGGTTCAAAACATTTTTATTTTGGAGAGGCGTTTATGGGTGAAATAACACATCTGCGATTTGCTATAAAATACCTTACTAAAAAAAAACATGACGCAAAATGGTGTTTGGTGAAAGGTCGGTCATGAGGCGACCAGGCTGGTGGGCACATGGGGTTCATGCCACGCTCAGGTCGGTCTTGTGATATCAAGAAAAAAACAAAAACCCTAACAAAAAAGCAATACGCAGCTACACCTGGGCAAAGAGTGGACCAAAGGTTGCTCAGATAGCAGGTAGCACGTGTGGGGGACCCACGCACTCGGGGGTAGGGGAGCTGGGCCGGGCTTGGGGCTCACGGCTCGCGTGGAAGGCGAGAGCTCCGGGCCCCTCCCCCACCCACGGAGGCCACTCGGAGCCGCGCACGGAGGCACCTGGCCCAGCCCCGTGCCTGCGGGCGCCCGGAGGGCAGGACAGCGTCCACACGAAGGCCCAGCGACCTGCGTTCTGATGTTCTCAGCCTCTTGCAGCCTAGTTTTATGAATAATTATTTTTGTTTTGTTTTCATGTAAAAATGGTTTTGACTATGTAAAATCACATAAATCTGGATGTAAGAAATAAATTTCTATTGAGGGGAAAAGAAGTAGTTACGTGAAATCAGTCTGAGCCTCCGCCGCAGGCACGAATCGAACCGTCTCATGTCTGTGCACTGAAGGGAAAAATTCGCCTCCGGGCTTTTATGAAAACTTTCTGAAGACGTGATTTTATGAAAACAGACATTTCTGACCCTAGCATTTGGCTACGAAAAAAGTAAATGTAATTCCCGCAGGAAGGTCCTGCTTTGGGCGAATTACTTCCATTACGCCCTGGGACGTTTAATCGATAAAGACGGGGACTACGGGCTTAAGTAGGTCGGACGGTCACGGGGCCCCCCTTCTGCTGCCCCGTGACCATCACGTGTGCGTGGCCACTGACCTCGCGCCCCGCCCTCTGCGCTTGGCCACGTGCGCACGCGCTCCGAGCTGGCCAGGCCCCCCGGCCCCACAGCCACCCGCCCTGAGGTGCCCGCTGCGTGACCCCGTGGGCAAACCCGCCGAGCTGCGGGCGACGCCGACCACGCCACCCTGCGGCCCCGCTTGGTTCGTCCGCTGCCCCCCGCCCGACCGCCCGCCTGCTCGCCGCCGCTGCACGAAGACCGATTGCTCGTGGCGGCCTCGTGCACACCCACGACAGCGCCACCCAAAACTGGACGTCCGAGTACACAACGGTTTCAACGGCCGCGTGCCTGGACGGCACTTCGGTGAGTCTGACTAGCGCACGCGTGACGACCCGTGTGAGCGCAGAGACAGGCGCTTCGGGAACCCGGACGCCGCCTCGGGACCACATGGAAACTCGACCCTGCAACCGGTTCCTGCTGCCTGGAAATCGCTGCCGTCACGTCCTCATGAACCGGGACGCCACTCGAATGCCCTCGTGAGCCGCGGAGGGAAGTCGGGGACACCCCGGGGCACCACCCTCCAGCAAAGAGCCTCACAAAGCACGAGGAGCGCCCGGGCGAGGCGCGGTTTAAACAGCAGCGTGGCGTTTTGGCTCAGATTTAAATGTGCCGACTTCTCACGGTGGCCGAATCTGCTGTCCTCGTGCACGGACATGACTGACGGTTGGTCGCCCGGCACGTTCGACACCCTCCCCTGCCTTCCCTCCCCTTCCTTGACTTTTATGACGTGATTTTTCTACTTGTTTATTTATTTTTCTTGCAGCCCTGTCACCCGGCGCGGCTTAGCTGACCGAAGTCTCTGCTTCTGAAATGCAGGCGGGTTCGTTTCGGCCAGTGAGACAGGACTGTTGCCGGAACCATAGGTAAAGCCTGCCTCCGGGCCTCCTGCTGGGCACACCTGGGCACGCCAGAGTCAGCCAGGTGAACGTCATTTCATTTTATTTCATTTATATTACGTCGAACTTCACAAATCGTCCAGAAACCTTTCGTATCTCAGAAGCTCAAATACATCAAACGCGGTAACGGGGCGTGGGCCCTTCCCAGTGTAGCAGCTTCCCGGCGTCGGGGGGCTGCTTTCTGGGGGGGCCCACGCGGGCCTGCACTCTGGGACCACACGCGCACAGCGCCCTGGACAGAGGGGAAACCCGAAGGCGAGCGTGCACTTTCGTGCCCACGCGGTGGCTGCCGTGGGCACAGAGACGCCGTGCAAATAAACGCAACGAAATCGCTGCTCGAAAGTACAAGAGGAACGGTGCGCATCTGATTTCTCTCCCCGAGAACAGTTATCCTTCAAACTAATTATCCGTGCAACGAAAAGACTTGGTAATCAGCTAGGGCGATCTAAGAGCGCTTCTTGAATAGATACGCAATTTTTCACTTCCCATACAAGAAAACGCACCTAGTCCAAAGCCATTGCAAAAAGAAAAAGAAATAAGGAAACTGTGAGGACCGGACAGAGCAGGCTGTCGGGGACGGCCGTGGGCGGGCGTGGTCTGGGCACCAGCGGTGACAAGGAACAGAGCTGGGACCAGGAGCAGCGGGAGGGGCACCGGGGTCAGCAGAGGCGCCGATGGGGGCGAACGTGCCCGTCTGGCGGCCTCCGCTGGAAACCCTCTTCCAAGCTCCGCCCGTCCGGCCCCGGCAGGCAGACGCGCCGTGGCCGTTGGTGTCCCCGGAGGGCTGGCCCCAGGAGCCCACGGACACCAAACCCGCCCGCGCGCCAGTCCCTCCGAGGCCGGGGAGCAGCCGCGCACACCCCACGCGCGTCCTCCCGTGCCCCACGCCCTCCTGGACCAGTCGCGACCCCCAGCGCACTGTGAGCACCAAGCAGACAGCGGTCGCTCTGCAGTGTCCAGGGAATAATGACAAGGAAAAGGTCAGCACGTGCTCGGTACAGACCCGCCACTGCCGGGCGTCGGCAACATCGTTACCCCCGCCCCGCGCCCCGACATCCCTGACCCGCCGTCGGTTGAAACCAGGCTGCAAAACCCGCAGACACAGAGCGGGCCGGCTGTGTGTCCCTCGGAGGGGCCCGTGGCAGAGTGGGGGCCTCCACAGCCCTGACGTGTGAGCTGCTGTGAGGACGGTCCAGGCACATCCTTAAAACCAGCGGATTATGCAAAAGCAGGATTTCGGTTAAATCCCCAGCACTCAAAGACCTGCCTCCTCCGTGCTGTCTCTTTCACTCATCATCCTATACCCCGCCTCCCGCCCCGGTCGCCTCTCCTTACGGGACAAATGAAGAGGGGAGTGAGGTAGGGGATCAGGAGAGTGGCATTCGCACACCCGCCGAGTCTCCGCTGGGCGTGCGCCTCTGACACGCCCCGTCCTCCGTCCTGTCCTGGTGACAGGAGTGACCGAGAGGGGCAGGGAGGCGTGGGAGGGGCGGCCCAAGGTGGATCCTTTCCTTCTCTTCTCGACTGCCGGCCACAAAGCCCCGGGGAGCTGCCTGCTGGGGGCGCCGCCTCGCTAGCACGTCCTTTCCTTCCCGAAGCGGCTACTCGCCCTGTCCTGCCGGGAACTCCCTGCCCATTTCCGCAGGTCAGTGTTCTCCCGGACCCGGGCGCGGCCGCTCAGCGCTGTTTTAAAGCAGGAGGAAAACGCGGTGTTTGTGACACCGTCTTCTACAGGAGGAAACTAACCGAGACGTGCAGTCAGCGACTTACCAAGGGCCCCGCGGCTAGTGGGTCTGCTTCCAGCCCGGGCCTTCGAGCTTCAGATTTACTGCTCGTTCTGGTAAATTCCATCTGCTTCGCTTTGGCTCGACACCAGAACAACTTGCCAACATGATAACGATGAAAACGATATTCATGAATTTTAAGCGGGTCGTATGCTTATTTGTACTCGGTGCTATTTATTGATTTAAAAGTCGACAGTATTAAAATACGACATTTTAGACAATTTGGAAACATGCAAAGCTGTTCCATGTGAGGGCGGAGTGGGGCCCAGGCTCCTGAGAACACGTCTGAATGGGGCCATCAACACCTGATGGGCACAGTCTTCCCTTGGCTTAACGACGGCTTTGTCTACACAGGGGAATCAGACAACTTTAAATGACAAGATTTTCATCTGAATGACTCTTGAGTACTTCGCGTCCCTATTTAGATGTAGATTTTGAAATTTTTCCTAGCTTGCCAAATAATGTGCAAATCGTCTATCTTCTTTACATGCCACTCAAAATCAAACCGTGCTGTTTGAACCCAGTTTGGGTCGGCGGCTTAAGAAGGAGCACAGGGTGGGGACGTCACTGTGGCCAGGCAGCCTCGCCGCCCCTGGGTCTGCAGGTCGGAGTCCGAGCCGGCTCCCCGGTCTCCATCGAAGCATTCACGGCGCTCACCATCTCCACGTGCTCCATGCGGTTCTAAATGCTCTATTTGCCACGTGGAGAAACGTTGGCCAGATTTTACCTTGAACTACCTCTGGAATAAGGTGCGGGAAGCAAGTCCTTTTTGGAAGCCACATTTTTAGATCCAGGCAAGCTCCGCTTAGAAGGGCCAACGTGAGGGAGGTAAACAGGTGTGTCCGTGACGGAAACTGCATCGAGGGCCCTGAAAACACTAAAGGTAGAGCTGCCGTGTGACCCGCGTTCCCGCGGCTGGGCGCGCATCCGAAGAGAATACAGTCGCTGTCCCAAGGGGGTGTCTGCACCCCGCGCGCACCGCAGCGTGAATCACAGTCGGTACGGAGACAGCGCGGCGTGTGCGTCAGCAGAAGAGCGGGTAAGGGAAGCGTGAGAGGTGTGTGGACACAGATCCAGATCTACAGATCCGCGTGCACACAGATGCGGGCACAGGTGGATACGGGTAGATTTACACACGCACTCACACGCACTCACACACGCACTCACACACAGGCCCACTCTCACACACACTCACACACTCAAACGTACACTCAGTCACACACACTCACACACTCAAACGTACACTCAGTCACACACGCTCACACACTCACTCACACGCACTCAGACACACTCACATGCACATTCACACACACTCACACACACACACACCCACGCGCACACGCTCTCACACACTCACACATGCACTGACACACATACACTCACACGCACTCAGACACAATCGCACGCGCATGCACACACGCTCTCACACACGCACTCACACACAGGCCCACTCTCACACACACTCACACACCACACACACACACTCTCATGCTACACTCACACACTCACACGCACTCACACATACACACACACACGCTCTCACACTCACACACATTCATACACTCACACACACACTCACTCCCACACACACACTCACACACACACCGGAATGCTGTTCGACCCAAAGAACGAACCGGCAGCCGTGCCGCCTGCAGCCCGCGGAAGCGCCCGGCGGGTGGAGGCGACGTGGGACCACTCACTCACTCACTCACTCACTCACTCACTCACAACGACCTACGATCTCACCGTCTGTGGAGCGTACGTCTGCAGAAGCCAGACTCGCAGAATCGAGGGCAGGGCGGGGGCTGCCAGGGGCGGCGGCTGAGGTCAAACCTCGCAAACGCCCACGTGTGAAGCGAGTTCTGGGGGCCGGAGGTGCAGCGGGCGATTCGCACCCACGGTACTGACTCAGGTCACTGGAAGGTGCCCGGGGCGCAGACCGTCGGGGATCTCCCTACGCAGACGGAGGTGACCTGCGAGGAGACAGGTGTCGACAGCCCAGCAGGTGTGCACCTCAGCCTCGCGCCACGTGAGGCGCCAACGGCCCCTCGGGAAAGCCGGGGGGGCCAGGAGGAAGCCACATAATTCCAGTCTACCTTTTGAAGTAAAATGAGGTGCTGGATTCATTATAAATCAGTTTTCTGGTTTCGTTATAGAAAATGTGAGGGTGGGTTCGGGGAGTCCCTGTTTTGATGCCATCATTTGGGGGACATTAAAATTGAGTGACCATAACCTGCGTCTACCTGGAAAAAACGAAGTCACCGTTCTTGGCTTTTTACCTAAACAAGTGGCCTCAGGACTAATTCTACCCAATCACTGACTTTAAGGACTCAGCAGTTTAACTGTCCGTCTGACTGTATAAATTACTGGAAACTGTTCTACACATCATCAAATCAATGTCCGACTCCAAGCTCGGGCTCCTTTCTGTAAAATGAGAGTGTGGCTCCCCCGTCCGAGTCCTCGGCTTCCCAGACGCTGCCTGTGGATTGAAACCCTCACCACAAGGTTCCGTCCCAAGGTTCGTCTTTCACAGGTAGCAGTGTGACCCCAGGGGAGGGCCTCAAAGCCCCCAAGCTTGTTTTCACTTTTCCCGAACAGGGAGGGGGCTCCGCATTAGTTGAAAGATCGACTTCTGTCTTCGTTCTTTTGTTTGGTGGTGTAGCCAGAAATTTCTAAAGCGAGAGTCTTTTTCCATCATCCGGGAAGTCCATTCAGATTTGTGAGGTCACGAGGAGGGGTGTGATGGGCGAAATGGGGTGGGGGTACAGGCTCGCGTTGGCGTACGTCACACCAGCTAACACGCGATGTCAAATACAGACGGTCCAATCCCCGTCCAATAAAGGCGGGACCCAGTATGCGTTTAACGCCGTGACCACGCATGCCTTAGTCACGCTTTGCCTGAAACGTACCCACGCACAGTGTGGGTGGCCTCAGACCCTGGTGTGCCCAGGGACAGTCCCGATTCAGACCTGTCGTTACTATGCTTAGCTTAGCATGTGAACAAGAGCCCTCCACAATTTATCATTTGGAAAATTAAATATATGGTACTCTATATGTGGTGGATAAAAAAAAAAAACTGTCACCTGAGAGAAAATGTCTGTCTTTACTATTACAGTATGTGTGTGTGTGTGTGTGTGTGCGTGTGTGTGTGCATACACATACATAATATAGAACAGAAAAAAACATATCTAAAAGGAAGCTCAACTTAATTTTTAATTTAAAGATATGAAGTTTCCTTTAAAATAAATGATGAAAGGAGAGTCATTATTGAGAAAATTATACACAAAATAAGATCTTTTCGCAATAGGCAACTGTCTCAGTTTTTTCTCCACTTTTCTTCTATATCTTTCCTATGTAAATGCTGCTTTCTTAGATGTCACTTGGGAGCGACCAGCCAGGACCAAGCACTGTGCCTTTGCTATTCTGGTGGGGCCGGTGACTCCGCACCTTGTCACTCTAACTGACAGCTGGTGGCCTTCGGAGACGAACCGCCATCTCGGTGGCGGCGGGGCCCTGAGTTACGACAGACCGACCTGCGAAAACGCCTGACCTTTGTTCCACTTAAGTCTCTCAAGAGAGGAGGAGCATGGCCGCAGCGGTGCGCGGCTGTCATCGTGCCCGGCGGCCCTGGGGGCCCCCGCCCCCCGCCCCCGTCACCGTGGCGAAGGGGGAGCAGCCGGAGCCTGAGGCGGTCCCCGGCCGCCTGCCTCTAACCTCTTTCTTCCTCTTCGGTCAGCACCTTTGCTTATCTGAATGTTAAGACCGTCTTAAAACTGAACGGTTTTAGCACGATCCGCATGGATGTCTTTGCTCGCTCGATCTGCTTCTTTTTGTTTATAAAGAAGTTCGGAAAGCGGAACTGTGGCCGCCGAGTCTGCTGAGCTGCTGTGGCCTGTCTGCCACCCCTCGCGTTTAGATACGATGAAACCGTGTGGGGCGTACGTGAGACACAATAAATACTCGTTGCACGAATCGGTGAATGAACACGGTAACACGTGTTGCAGCCCAAGTCACGAATATTTTCTTTTTTCTTTTGGAATGGAAGACAGTGAAAATGTAAAGCGCCCATTTTAAACGTGGTAAGTCTTAAAATTCCTTTCTTACAAACGCTGGTAGAGAGTTTAATAATCCAGTGACACTCGTACAGAGGGGACGATGTGCCGCGAAGGGTCCTTGGCCTTCAGACGTCAGCCCTTGGACCTGCCGTGTGACGGGCCCCTGTGCCCTGCGAGCCTCGGTTCCTCGTCGTGCAGCGGGCACGGCCATTCCTGCTCGGAAGGGCTGTGAAACGCACCGTCTAACACACGTGTGAAACGGACCGCGATGCACGTGCCTGGTAAGTAGTAACGACTACTTATAATTACTATACGCAAAATGAGATACTGGGAAAAAGCCCTCAGGAAAAAGAAATTCTCGATCTTTTAAGCAAACTGAAATTTAGTGTCACTCTTGCAAGTTTTCTCTAGGCCACTCTGAATTCCTCTTTCATCTCCAGTTTAAGAAGCGGAGTTCCTTTCTACACGTCCTGAGCGAAATGAGCGTGATACACATTCGGACATGCTGTAAAGGACGAAGACGCCGGTAAAGCCGCAGTGATCAGACAGCACGGCGAAGGAAACAGAGGGACAGGGAGCCTGGCAAGGGGCTCGCTCGAGGACAGGCAGCTGCTCTCTGGCAAAGGGGCAGAGGGGGCTGGACGGAGCGGAGCCGGACCTGTCCCCACGCGGCGTAGCAGGACTGCGCGTCCGCACACACGGAGCAGGTCTGAGCTCAGGTCTGCCGGCCGCCACGAGAGGGAGCTCGCAGTGGACCGCGGCCCTCCACGCACGACTTCTGGAAGGTAACGGGAGGAAATCTACACACTCGCGGGCTTGGCGATGGCTTCGCAAGTACAGCAAAGTACGCTCTGTGAAATAACTGAGCACCTGGACATCGTTAACATGCCAAACTCGGGCTCCGCGACGTAAGGGGATAATGAGACGAGCCGCGGGTGAGGACGTCTTCACAAAAGGCACATCCGATAAAAACTGCTGCTCGACACACACAAAGAACTCTTAAAACTCGAGAAGAAACACAAACGACCCGATTAAAATGGGCGAAGGACCCGGAGAGACGCTTCTCCAAAGGAGAGACACGGGCGGCAAGCAGGCACGGGGGCCGATGCCCCACGTCGCGGGCGCCAGGGGAAAGCGAAGGAGACCGCGATGAGACCCCACCTCGCGGGGTCGGCGCGGCCGGGAGGCGGGGAGCGCGGCCGGAGGGCCGCGGCCACTTCGCACGGGTTACCAGCGGAACCCGCCCTCCCCGCGCAGCCCGGCGGTCGCGCCCCTTGGCATTTCCCCGAAAGGACTTGAAAACCTACGTCCACGCGACGCTGCCCGTGGCTAGTGACGTCAGCTTTATAACTGCCCGAACTTGGCCGTGACCGAGACGCCCTCCGGTAGGCAACGGATACACGAACTGTGTCCATCCGCTCGGTGGAGCAGGAGTCAGTGACCGGGAAAGGAAAAAGCACCATCGATCACGCCATAAAAACGTGAACGACAGGGAGGAAACTTAAAGGCACGGGACTGAGAGGAGCCCGTGTGCAAAGCTGCGTGCCGTGGGGCCCCGGCTCTGCGACATCCTCAGATACGTAAGTATCTGCAGGTAGGAGAACTTGAAGTCCGGTATTTGCTTTAGGATGCTTTAGGAACAAAGCCGTGAGGAGGTGGACAGATAAAGTGCAAACGCCGGGCTGACGCCGGTGCGGGGCGCAGGGCTGCTTCCGACGGCTCTCGGCTTCGACGTGCGTTCACGGCTCTCGCCAGCGACAGGCGGAGGCGGCCATGAGGGTCGGGGGCCACGGTCCTCCCCCTCGCCGCCCGCCTCCTCGCCCGCTCTCAGCGGTCATCGCAGAAGGCCCCACTCGGCGCCGGACCGCAGGACGTGCTGGCCACATGCGACACCGGCCCGAGCCGTCTGACATGCCCGTGCCTCCTTCCGGGAGACATTTAGACAGCGAAGGGCGTGGCGGGGCTTTTGGAACAAGCGTGATTCTTGCCTGAGCCACCCCATCCCCTTTCCCTCGGGAAGGAGTCACTGTCCCCGTCACCGCCCCGAGAGCCAGCTAAGCGCAGCTCGTCTCAGGGGCCCAGAGACGTGACGCGACTTTGGCAACGTCGCCCGTTACTCAGCGGAGGTGACAGGATTCCATCCCAGTCAGTGCAAAGAAAGACAAAAAGAAAAAGCAAACACACGGAAATCGAAACAAGAAAACGGACCTCTAAAAGATTATTTCCCCCAGCGTTTCTCGTGAACCTTGAATAAAAGTTAAGTGACATTGGCGGTAACCAGAGGGAGCGGCTGAGCAGTGAAGACGCCACAGGAGGGCAGCGGTGAGCGCGCCCCGCAGGGCACGTGCCGGGTGAGCTGGCCGCCCCGAGGGCCGAGGGCCTGGTGGCCTGAGGAAGCGATGGTGAACTTAACAAACAAACAAACAAATGTGAAGCTGGCGAGGCCGGGCTGAAACATTCTGCAGCCCTTTCCCTGCGTGCAGGTGAACTCTGGCCCGGGGCTCACGGGTTTTTAACTCGTGGGGCAAGCCAGTGGGTGTCCTGGCCAGACGGGGACGCGTTCTGAAGAGGTGGCTGGCGATCGTTTTTACGGCCTCCAGCCCTGACTCCGGGTCACCCCTCCGGCGACATCCCTGCCTCTCTCTGCGCAGCCTTCTGACGGCGACGGGGTCACGGGCCGCCCCGAGCCGGCTTTGGCTTCGCCGGGGCCCGGCCCAAGCGCCCTCTGACCTGCTTCCCCGCTACAGGGTGCAGCTCAGTTTCCACAGAAACTAGAACAGCCGGATGTTTGTTTTATAAACTAGGTCGTTAAGTGGATGCGTTAATTATTCTACGCATTAATTTTTTAAAAATGAATATCACATTTGAATAAAAAAAGGTGCTGGGCACGCCGAGCCACACAGTGTGTGAGTGTGAGCGCGTGTGTGCGTGTGCGGGGCAGGGAGTGTGTGCGGGGCTCCCTCGCACGGCCCCGGTGGCCCCTGCGGCTTCTCCGCACCTCTCAGCGAACGTCGCCTATCAAATCTGTCTCGGTGAGAGGAGGGTAGGAGCTCCCCGTGTGCGCTTCAGTTTGTAACTTCTCTTTGAATATGGGGTATTTGAAAATGGACAGTTTCAGTAAAATGCTTATGATCTACCTGAGGGAAAGGTGAGTAGACACATCGCTAGGTTTACACGTAACTATGGCCAGTGTTCCACACCCGGTTTCCGCCCAAACAAAAGTACGTAACAGCAGCGGGCAGAGTTCGCAGCCGAGCGCCTGTCTGTGTCCAGCGCCGGGCTAAGTGCGCTACGTGAGCTGCAGGGGCCGATTACAATGACCGTGAGGACAGGGATGATCATCGCCGTGTTAGAAATTAGGGGATGAAAGCCTCGGACTGTTTCATTTGGTTAATAATCCCCCGTGGCCTAAAAACGTTACACCGGTTACGGGGATGAAAAACGCACCCGGAGATGCAACTTGACTACGGTCAGAAAGAACGTGAGTGTGCGACTCGCACGGCGTCCGGGCCGCGCGCTCTGCGCTCGTGTTCGGGTCACCGCCTGCTCTCGTCGCCCGGCAACGGCGGTGGCCGCCCCCTCCGCGAGGTGCACGCCGCCTCCTGCCGCCGGACCCGGCCTCAGGGCCGCTCTGCGCGTGATGAGACCTGCTGCAGCCGGCGGCTCCGATTTTAGGTAGTTACCACCGTTCACGCTGTGCTCGGCTGTCCCCCCTTTAAAAGTGTAAGGCTTTCGCATCTCAGTGCCCAGGGATGGAACCCTTCACGCCCTACCTCTGAGGGTTCCCCCCGCCCACCTCCGGGCACAGCCGCCTCATCCCCGGGGGGAAAGTCTCAGGGGAAATGCCCCTCACCGAGCTCGTCAGCTCAAATGCCTCATGGGACTCAGGGCCACCTGACATTTACACTCACATTAAGATTCCTGAGAAGAACTCAGGAAGTCTGACGCACGCCCGTCGGCCCTCCACCGGGGGGTGCCCCGAGGCTGTGGACCCTCACGTGCACCGCAAAATAATAAGAATTGCTGCCGGAGTGTGGTGTTGTTCCCATGGAGACGCTAGACGTTCTAACGGTTCGATCTCTATATCTTAAAGATACATAATGCCATTTTCCACGCGATTCACCTAAATACGACTTCTTCATTAATACAAGTAAAAGAAACATTAGCATGATATAGTCTAGAGAAGGTCTACAAGGTTAAAACTGTTCTCTGTAATCGGCTGTTTATTGTAGGCCACGCTGCACAGCTGGAAAATAGATACCTGAGCTATGGATTAATAGCTGTAGACAGCCCGAGAAAGAGATAAATGGCTTATAGATAGCTAATTGCTGATAGACAAGATATAGATGGTAGATAGATGACAAACAGAATAATCCAGTGCTGATGGATGAGCATATAGATATGTAGATATGTAGATACAGAGAGAGAGGGAGAGAGAGAGAGACAGACAGACAGACAGACAGAGAACAGACATGGTTACCTGCTCTGTGCCGGATGCCATGCTCTGGTGAGTAAAACTGGGCAGACAGTCAATAAATCAATGCTGCTCGTCAAATATTTATTATGTGACACGCATAATATGTTCTGGGCAAACGACCAAGTGTGAGTCAAGACCTCTTGTCAAGAAGCGTGTATTCTAAGAGGAAAAGAAAAACCCTAAATGGATAAATAAATATTTTTAGTTTTGGCCGATGGCATGTGACGCGGCCAGGCTACTGCGGAGTGTCACTTCGCGGGTGCCGTGGGGCGGGCCGGCTCTGCTTGGGTGTTCAGGGAAGGAACGTCTGAGGACTTGACCTTGGAAACGTTATGAAATGATGAGGAAGAGGCAGCTGCAGACACGCGTCTGGCGGGTTCCTGCCATGTAGCGTGTAGCGCGCCGCTCACCACCGAGTGTAACACTGTAACCCTCGTCCTCGCTCTGCCAAACGGACAGCCAATGAGATACATAATTATATGTGCATAGTTATGAGATGACGGAAAGAGATGGGATTAAGACAGCAAGAAAGGAGCCTGGAAAGTGTGTGTGTGTGTGTGTGCACACGCACGTGTGTGCTGAGTGCACACTGCGAAGCTGGATCCACACCTAGGTGAGGCTCGGACACTCACGAGTCAGAAGGGGCTTGGGTCTGGAGCCGGGACACGTGATCCTCACGCGGAGCTGACGGCGTTTCCGCTGCTGAACTGTGGGGCTCGGGGGGGGGGGGGCGGTGGAGAAGGGAGGGAGGAGCGCGAGGGGGGGCAGGACGTCACAAACGACGAGCACACGATCCGGGGGTCATCGGCAGGACGACAGCACATGCAGTGCGGAGACCCAACGAGATGTCCCTGGAGCGGGTGGAGGAGGGGCCTCTGGACTCCCCTGAGACTTTCTGTCACACAGGTCGGAGAGGGAGGAGGGGCCACGCAGGGGCCCAAGGTGGACGAGCCTCTGTCTGGGCGACATCGCCACCCGCACTCGCAGGGGAAGAAGCGGGCAGACACCTGACCCCGCGGGCTCGAGAGAGGGCGGAGGGGCCGGGGGCGTCTGGCCTGTGCGCGGAGCGAGCGGGGTGGTGCGGGGCTCCCGGGGGAGGGCGCTGCGCACGCAGAACGCGGGGCAGCTGCGGCTGGGGTGGCGAGGGGCGCGAGGGGGGGTGGGGGGCGCGGGGGGGGGGGTGTGGGGGGCGCGCGGGGCGGCGAGGGGCGCGCGGGGCAGGGGTCAGGGCGCAGAGAACCAGACGGCAGAAGCCCGCGCGGGCCTGGCCGCGCTGGAGCGTGTCCCGCGATGGGCCCCGGCCCTGCCTCACTCCAGGTTCCAGGGTGACCCCACGGCTGCCCAAAGGGAGCCGAGAAAGGGAGGGGCCTGGGCAGGAGGAGCGTCACAGCACATGGGCCGCAGGAGGAGCGGCAGGCGGCAAAGTGTGCGCATGCGCGCGCGCAGCGACGATGTTGGAGACGGGAGGACCGTAAAGGGCCTGTAGGACCCCGGCACAAATCGGATTCACCTTACAGCTGCAACGCACCTTCGAGGACTTCAAAACGTGGGCAAAGATCTCAATCCAGTGAAAACCGCAGTGCGGCAGAGCAGGATTTGCAAATTAACACCCTTTAGTGAAAACGTGAACACCCAACGAGAAATGGTGAGTGACAAAAAACAAACAGGAATTGCTCAAATCGTCCAGAGTGCTGAGCTTCGTTTTCAGGAAGCACACTCCAGTCGATCCTCTTAATGGCGTGAATGATAACATAGAAACCACAAGCAACACAGGTCTGTCTGTACACTGTGGCAGAGTTTATCACAGACACAGAGGAAACAGCAACAAGATGTGTGTCCATTTGTTTTCCGCCAGACAGAAGAAAGTTCACTTGGAGGATGATAGTATTGGAGGAAGATGTTCATGATTTTGCAGAATATCCAGAGAAGATACTTTAGTTTGTGCTTTTCATCGTTAAAAGGAATGAAAAAGAGAAATTAGGTTATTTATTCAATTAAAGCAAGTTTAAGCGTGTCGTTGTGATATAAATAGCATGGAATATGAAACTGAAATTGGGTCAGGATGTGTTTTAGATAACTGTTCTATGGATTCTAGAAAATTGTGCCTGAAAGTAGGTAAAACGTCAGTGTGCTCGGTTGGAAGAATCATGTACACAGCTAAACCCTTTTCTGAGCATCCTCAATGCGTGATTACAGATCAGTTGGCAAATAGGTCTTTACCTTATAATAGAAATCTTTTTTGTCCATAGACATTACCTCCACGTTCTTTACAGGGTATATTCATCTAACGCATTTCATATTCTTCTTTTTTACCTTTTTCAGGATCGCACATGAATCAGCCCTTCCAAAAAGTACACATAACTACATGGGGTCATTTTCCCACCGTCAGAAGCCTACAGGGACTCGTGGAATTCCGATCACGTGCACATCCGCACAGAAAGCTGTGAAGGTCTTCTTTAGGGGTGGTGTGTGGGAAATTTACTACATAGTAATTATTGAACTTGACTTTTTACCTGAAGCTACGATTTCCCCAGATACACGATGGAAGAACCTTGTGTGGCTGTCACGTGGTTTGTACTATTTTACATGTTTCAAACCAACGATTCAAACTGTGAAACCGGAGAGTCAGCTGGAAAACCGAACGCCCCACGGGCACTCTGAAGCCCCCACGGGTGGGGCGCACCACCAGCAGGACGGCGTGTCCCACCTCCGAGCGCGCCGCCCGGGCCCCGAGGTACCCGCAGCTGGCGTCCTCGACTGGCCACAGACGTCTTTTCCCACATCCGAAAACATGGCTTATGTCCCTCGTCTCACGTAAACTACCCCTGAGCACTTCCCCGCATCTGCTTTGTCCTTCTGAGAATCACGCAAATGCACCGACCTCAAGGGATGTGACCGAACCAGCGCTGCACCCGGTGAATCGAATGATTCGCTGTCATTAAATTATCGCATTTAATCCAATTTGTGTGGTGATGGGCTTGGACAGACCAGTTAAAAAACAGAGTGAAGACTTTCGAAGTGAAAACGTCCTCGTTATATAGCCTTGTTGACTTACATGAAAGTTATTCCATGTTGTAGCCAAGACGACAGAATAAGAAAGGGAAATAGAATTGTTCATTTTAAACCTAAAAATATATGGCCAAACTAGAACAAGAAGATTAAGTGTTCTGGGGAAAATTGGTAAGAATTCATACATTATATTTCTTTTATTCTTTTTCATTTGGAATACACTTCATTTCCATAATTTAAATTCCCTTATTTCATGATCGGTACAGCTCACCCAGCTCCCCATGAAAATATCTAATCAATCATGGGATTATGAATGAGAACATTTATCAGTTTCTTTGCCTTCCAGTACAAGCCATGTGATCTGTGAGATTTAGGGTTCTCACCTGAAACATTCCCCAGGAGGAAAGCAGGTCGGGGGATTCCCGTCCTGATGGATGGAAATCTACCAGCTAGAAAAGAGATTGGTTACGAAAAGGACCCGCTAAGGAGGATGAAAAGACAAGCTACGGACTGGGAGGAAATATTTGCGAACCTCATGCCCCGCCAAGGACCGGCACCTAGAACATATAACGAACCCTCCGAACGCAACGAGAAAAATGCCCGAATACAAAGTAGCGGCTACCGTTTCTGTGAGTCATGACACCCAACGCTGGCGAGGGTGCCGAGGAACCGGGTCACGCATGGACCATGTGACCAGTGCGGCCACCCCGGGAACTGGTCCGGCCGTTTCTCACAGCACCGGACGCGTAAACGTCATGTGACCCAGCAATGACGCTCCCGAGAATTTATGCGACAGAAATGAGAACCCGGGTTCGTGCGAAAGCCGTTCACAGCTCGATGTTCCCGGCAGTTTCATTCTTCGTAGCCAAACGCTGGCCGCAAACCCGGTACCCTGCAGCGGGCCTGCGGGGCCGCGGATCACCAAGCAGTGGCGCTGAGGGGAAGCGCCGACCCCGAGAGGCCCCGCATTGTGTGATTCCACTTCTGGGATATTCTCGAAATGACACATTGACAGAGGCGAATGGTCGCCTGGCTGCCGGGTGGAGGAGGGGCGTGGCTCCGAACAGGGCGCCACCGGGGGCTTGTGACGGGGCTGCTGCCCCTCGAGTGAGTGTGGCGGCGGTCATTCGAACGCTCACGTGATCCCATCGCATGGGGACCCCACACGCTCGAGCGCATGTAGCGCTGCCGAACCCCGAATCGGCCCCGTGGCTTGTTCCCAGGTCAGTTTTCCAGTTCAATATTACGTCACTGCTGGGGAAGAGACTGGCACCCAAGGGAGATTCAAGACCTCCTTGTAGATTTCATTACACTTTTCTGAGAATCTATCATTTCGAAATGATGAAAAAGAGAGATGAGCAACTAAGCGAAATGTTTTAAGGACAGTGCAAGGCACAGGACAGGAGCGCGTCTCCCCAGGGTCGCTGTGACCCAGCGAGGGTGCGCGCCCGCCAGGCTTCCCCCTGACTCTGAGGTGGCCGCACGGTGTTCTCCGGACGTGGCTTTCCCGGAAGAAGGGCGAAGGTGGGTCTCCCCACCCCCGCCCCCGTCCCCCATCTAAACGAACGGGCGGCGTCCACCCTCTCCGCAAACACACTGGTCACTTTCAGCACGATCGCCTTGGGGTCAACATCGCTTCACTATCTCTACGCGTCTCCTTCAGGGACGGGAAGGTCCCTGGTCCGGGCGGACTGACGTCTCCCGGAAATCTGGCTGTCGGCTTCCATCGCACGATTCTGCGATTCTCTAAGCACCCGGCGGAAGAGCTGAAATGTTTCTGTTTCCGCACACCTTTAACAAGCGCTGTCAGGAAAGCGACGAGGCTGGAGGGGCGCGCTGTTCCGAGCCCCCCGGTTTTCTGAGAGCTCGATTTCGGCTCCAGGTCTCCCATCATCTCCGTATCAGGCCGAGTGCTTTTACCTCTGGACTTAGTTCCCTGTGTCTAACCTGGGGGGCTTGAATTTCATTCATAAAGAACCTACCGTGATTAATTAGTTTGATCTTTAGAGTTTCAGACCAAAGTTATTCACGAGCGAACATCCGATCATATAAGAGAATTTAATTAGGACGCAACGGTCATTCCCTCTCCTGCCTACCACTGGAATCCTTGTTCCCCTTTGCACCCCCAAATGCAGTAACTCCACAACTCTCCAGAGCTTGCCTTTTTTTCATCTTATTATATAGAAAGATTTAGATATTTCATAGCATTTGATGAAAGCTCATGATAGGATGGGCCTCTAAAAATCAGCGGCAGATATGCTGGGATTCATGCTTTCTTTCCGACCTCCCACGGTCTGGCGGCTGATGCCCATCCACGGTTTGAAGTAAAAGAATGAAAAAAAGAACGCCTTCTCTCCTTACTTTGCTAAGTGGGTTTTCCCTTTAGTTAATCAGTTGTGCTCTATATGTGTATGCTGAAGCCGTTCAAAAGGCATCTTACTTTCTCCTAAGGTTACAGCACAATGTCCCCATCTATAATCTAATCAGCCGGTATCTCATTTCATACACTTTAAGAGGTCTTTTTTCCTGGTTACTTAAGAAGTTATGTACGTGAATGAAGTGGTAAATAATCGATGAACCGCCTCGCCCTGCCTCCGGTTACCACGGACGCCCCCTCTCCCAACGTCCCTTCACGGAGTTCTCAGAGATATTTTAGCTCCTGCAGTGACAAAGGCCCATTTAGAGACCGCGAGCATAATTTACTCACCTGATTTAAGAAGCAATTTATGCGATCGAGCACACTCATGCTACGTGCGGACGGATCTTTGTTAAGATAACGAGGATCTTTAACAATTGCAAGGCTCTGTGTTATTACATTTATGATGAAGCAGAGTGGACTGGAGCCATTACCCCCGGCGTCCTACTAAATCTTCCTACAGCCGTTAGAGGTTAACGGGGCTATTACTTCTCCTACTGTCAAGACCTGCTACGGAGCCCGGTGGAGAGCACTCGGTGCCGGGACGCAGCGCGGAGACGTGCCGGCATGCCTTTTTATTCTCCGTAGCAATGTTACAAATCACTCTAGTCTCCTACGATTCAAATAGATTGCGCATTACTAAGCAGCAAGGCGGCCCGGTAAGAGCCAGCCACATTGATGGGCAGAATTTCTAGGCGTTGAACAATGAGCTCAGTGACTGGAACAACATTATTAGGAAATAAAACACGCTTTTTCTGTAGATGAGTAAAGCAAACCACGCTAATTTTTGAAGATTATCCGATTGGGGATTAATAGAACAGCCAGCTATCTGAGTACCCGAGAAACGACGGCCTGATGAGAATGCCCGTTACAGCGGGAACCACGCAAAGCCCCGCACGGCTCATCGTGGGAAGGGAGTGCCCCGCTCCCCGGCTAGGCTTGTCCCAGGAGTCCTCCTGAGCGAGTCCTGCAGGCTTACGGAGAGCTGACCCGTCCTCCTCCCCAGCCCTCTGCCCAAGCCCCGCATCGTGCTCTGACTCTGGGGGGGCGCTCGCAAGGGGCAGGGCTGCCTGTCCCCACAGCTTTGCAATGACCTTTCTTAAAACAAGTGCATCTCCGTCATCAATGCAGTCATGAAGGGGCTCCGTGAGCAGTGGCGAGCAGCAGGTTGGGGCGTGGGGCAGGTTTGGGGTGGGGCAGGTTGGGGGGGTGCGGCAGGTTGGCGTGTCAGGCAGGTTGGGGCATGGGGCAGGTTGGGGTGTGGGGCAGGTTGGGGTGTGGGGCAGGTTGGGGCACGAGGCAGGTTGGGGTGTCGGGCACGTACTGAGACACTCGGAGCCTCACACAGAAGTAATACCTTAATTATCTTCGGGTCTCCCCGAAAACGTTATTTGTCGGTAATTAATAACACTGATGATAACCCAAAACTTCTGCATCTTTCTTTCTAAGAGTCGATGTAGGAAGTCGCCCTCATGGTAGAGGTGAGCTGAGCGAGTCCACGGGCTCCGGCCGCCTTTGCACCCCACGCGGCGAGGTTTTGCGTGTTAAGGACTACAGGGGATCCCTAACGGTGAACTGGTGGCTCAAAGTCAGGGCTGGACAAGGAACCCGATGGACTGAGCGATCCAGAGCAAGTTCACAGCAGAGTCCGTGACTCCGCGGAGGGGAGCGGGAGAGAGGGCCGGGGGGACTTGCTCCACGCTGCGGGCGGGTCCTGCCTCCTCCCTCGTCAGCACACGCGGCTGAAGCGCCGTTGCCCGGGGCCACAGGGCAAGGATGGCAGCGTGTCTGTCATTCAGCATCGGGTGGCACATGGGGCTCTTCTCGGAGGACTCAGCCCGCGAGAGGCTCATCTTGGACGGAAGGGATCGTCAGGGCGCATCCGGGAAGAAGGCACAGGTGGCCATGGCAGGCACGCGGGCTGCGAGGGCCCGGGACGCGGGACGGTGGCCGCGTCCACATCCAGACCGCCCGTCCTCCGAGCCCAGCAGCGCGGTTCGTTCTCAGCCTGGGCACCGGCCACTGCGCGCGGCCGCCAGCGGGTCTAGGGTCCAGGCGGCCGCGTCCTCGCTCCCTCCCGGTCTGACGCCGATGCGTCCGCGCCTTCCCCGCCGCGACGGTCGAACCTCTCTAGTCCCTCCATCACCCTTCCCGCCACTCCTGGTGACCCGCGTGACACCCAGAGGACGGCCGCGAGGGGTCATCGAGGGCGCAGCGTGGGTCGGGCGCAGCGGGAGGCGCGATTCCTTGCCCTGTGTGTTTTTTTTTTTCTTTCTTTCTTTTAAACATCTGGATCGTTGGGTAGAATTTGCTATCTGTGGTGGACCCAAATCTCGAGCGTTTTCTATCCGCCTAGAGAGGGTCCTGACAGGAAACAGAAGCCACTCTGCAGGACGGCAACGGGGCGCAGCGCGACTCACAAAGGGTCTGTCCCCACCACGGTAAACGCAGAGACGCTGCCGGGCAGAGCACAGTAGCCTGGGCCTTAGTGACAGCTGAGCAGCGCCGCCTCCCAGGCCGGAAGCGACCGGGGGGGGGGTGTTGGTACTGAGACGCAGGGGAGGGGGGCGCGTGGGGCCAGCCGCTCCGGGGGGAGCTGTGACCTCTCGCCTCCGCGGTGTGGAGCGCAGCCATCTCGAGGGGACCTCGCGGGAGGTTCGGACAGGCGCGCCTCCTTTTCTGCTCCCCCCCCCACCGTCACTTGCTGGGTGCCCACGGGCAGAACGCAACCGGCCCCGCGGGAGGCGGCGGGCCCCGCAGAGCGCCACGTCGGGGCTTAGCTACGTGACAACCGAGTGAGCCCTTCGCAGCAGGCACGGCTCGGACGCTGGATCTACAGGCGATTGTGTGGGCACGGCTGTCACGTCCCCGCGGGGACCCTCGTGAGGGAAAAAGGCCCCTGAAGAGTGAGAGAAGGACCTACGAGGTCGACAGACGGCGGCGAGACAATGGCCGACAACGGCGGTCACCCTGTGCTCAGCGCTCTCGTGACCGTTTTGCTCTGTCCTTGAGCAAACCCTCGATGGAGGGCCGGAGTCTCCGGGCGACGGAGTAGTGTCAGCAAGAGCGACGTGTGGGCCTGGATTTTATCTCTAGGACGTGAGCGGTGCGGCCTCTGCGAGTAACCCAGCTCACGGGCCCACGCGGGGCTGCTAGAAACGGAAGTTCACGGGGCGGCTTGAAAAAGGGTGAAGCCGATGCCGAAGACGCCGGCATTCAATACGAACGCTCCGCGTAAAAACACAAACGGAAACCACCAAGTCGTCTTAACGTAAATGATCCAATGATGTCGTCGGCGCCCGCACGGCCGGCAGCAGGCTCAGCACGCGTGTGAACTGCCTCGGCGCTCCGTGTGCGGCTCGCGCCTCACGGCCACGGTCGGGGAGCCGCGAGCTGCTGAAAGGGGGGGGCGGCCCGTGGCACCCCGGGGCCGCGACCTGGACGGGGTCTGGGAGGCGGAGCTTCGGCTCCCCTCCGCCTCCGACCGGCCGACCCGTTTTCTCGGATCTGAGACGGTTAAGTCCGACGGTCCCTCCCGCGCCTCCGGGAGGGTTTGTGCCCGGCCCGCCCACTCCTCACGCCCCGCACCCCCTTCCACGTCTGCGCGGTCAGCCCCGGGTGGCCCGGGCTGCTGGTCGCCCACTTCGTGGCACGTGCTGGACCAGGAATCTACCAACACCTCGCTTTGCCTCCTCGACAGAAGTCATACTATTCTGATTTTATGGATGAAGGAACTTGGCTTCAGTAAGGTAAATGCTTTCACAGCTACCGAGTCCTCGTCCCCCAGCTCCAAGTCTAGGTCCCTTTCTCCACGACACAGCTAGTTTTCCGTGTCCGCCCCCCCTGCATAAATGACATGCTGCTGGTTACCACACCGCTGATCTTAGGAGGCTCACCGTCTCCTCGATCCGTCCCTGTCTCTAATGATTAATTCTCATGTCTGACAAAAAAAAAAAAAAGTTTAATACTGTTGGGAGAAAGGGCAGAACACTTTCTAAAACCAAATGAGTAATTACATATCTGTCAATTCTTGTTCAGATAAGAGCAGGAAAAAATATCTCCTTCCCAAAAATCCCTTCTGCCTGAATGTCCCAGTGGCAGATACGTTTGCTGTCGAATGGATCCGCTATTGGACCTAATGCTGACCCACCGTGAGGGGTCACATGGCATGTGCTCCTACGGGACGCGGACCCTTTCCGCAAGGTTTTTAACCATAAAAATCAATTTGAAAATTGTTATAAGTGCATAATATGCCCACATAATTTCCCATCCTGTTGAAAGTCCTACATTCAAAGCCAACAACAATAGTAAAACTTGAAAACCATCTTTCTTCCTCGGTCCCTCAGATGTCTTCCTCCTTCACGAGTCACTTTAGCGAGAACACCACACGCACATGACTGTCAGAGAGAAGGTGTGACGAACAGGTCCGCACGCCGAGGTGGGAGGGGCCTCTGTCCTGTGCGGCCGCGGGGGAGGACCCGTGGCATCCTCGCCGGCGCAGGACCTGCCCGCGCCGCGCTCTGGGACTCCCTGCCTCCGAACGCGGAGAAAGGAGTCTAACCCCTCAGTTTACGGAACCGCGTCACGCAGTGTGAAAGCGCCCTGTGTCTGCGGCCACATCCTGGGGGGCGGGGGTCCCCCCCTCCTGTCCAGGGTCGCGGGGCAGAGTCCGTGGGGTACGGCCACACGGGCGTTCAGTGGGGAGCTGACGACGGGGACATTGAGAAAGCGAGGGCAGGCGCCCCGCGGCCTCCCTCTTAGAAGGTTGTCACTGAGGTTCGTCTTTGCTTGTCTTCAGTGTCAGTGGGACCGTCATCGGGGACAAAGCCTCACGCAGAGCCTCGCCAGGTCACGAGGAGGAAGCAGCTGTCTGGCCGCGCCGGCTCCAGACGCCCTTCCCACGGCCTCCGCCGACCCAGCCTCCGGGCAGCGGGGCGACGGGGAACCCACGGAAACTCCGAGATGAGGGGCGCGAGGAAACCCCGAGATGAGGGGCGCGGGGGAGCGGGGAGACCGCAGAGCGGCCACGGCAGGGGGCACCCCCACGGGCCGCCAGTCGCGGGAAGCCCGCAGTGCGTGGGGCAGGGCCACGCCAGAAGGAGAACCGCCCCCCTGGGGCGGCTCGGGGGAGCCGGCAGCCCCGCGTGCAGGGGGCGGGAAACCCCACAGCGGCTGCGGCGGGGTAAGAGCCGTCACTGAGGCGGGAGCCGCTAGCCGGGCCCGGGCAGTGGGGCGAAGCTCCAAGCGCCGCGTCTAGGGGTCGCCGGGCGCTTCTGCGCGCCAGGAGGGGGACAGGGCTGACCCCCAGGGAGCAGCGCAGTGACATGGCCAAGGAGTCACGGCGAGGTGGCCCTTTCGGCTACGCAAGGACGAGGGGCGTCGAGGGGGACACCAGGAAAGCGGGGGGTGGGGGTGCCCTCGAGCCCGCAGCAGCCGCTGCCTGGCACCTGCCCGCCCTGCGGGGGCCCAGCCTGGGGGCCGCCGCCCGATGGGCCCCGCGCTCCGGCTCCCCCGAGAAGGGCGAGGTCGCCCTGAAGCTGTGTGCCCTTTAGGCCACGGCCGAGCAAGGACGTTTAAATAGAAAAATGACAAGACCAGGCTTCTACGCCCCAGAGACCGGTCTGCTGTGTGTGTGTGTGTGGGGGGGGCACAAGGATGGGGGGAGAAACTGGGACCAAGAGAAATCCAGACGGCCCGTGTCCCGCCGCGGCAGCCGACCGGTGAGCGCAGATGTGTGGGGCAGGTTTGAGACGCCTGCAGGCAGCGCGGCCTCCCCGACACCCTTCCCCACGAGGGGAGTCGGGGCGCCTCCTCGTCCCTGCCGTAGGGAGGCAGGACAGCTGGGGAGACGCAAGGGGGAAACGGGTGAGGAGCGACGTCGGGGACCAGACCCCCGAGATCCCGCCCCCCATCTTCCCGCGGAAGCAGGACTTACGGACGGAGTTCTTCGGGCTGCTGTCCTTGCTGGGCAGCATCTTGACTCCTCTCGACTTCAGCTCAATGGCCTTTTTCACTGGAAGACACAGAAGAAAGCCGTGAGCAGGTAAGGACCGAAGGGTCCCCAAACGCGACGGTCATCACAGCGTTTCCGGTCACGCCGGCTTCCCCACCCGCCTCGGAACATGGGGCGCATTCCGCGAGGCCAGCGACCCCAAGCGAGCGACGTCCGAGGCCCCGTGAGTGACAGACGCGGGGCCGCCGGGGCTCGTGGCGCGGGCGCAGGTGCAGCGCCGGGTGCTGAGCCTCCCCCCGGCCCCCCCTGCCCCCCGCGGCACCTGCACCCCGGGGCCCGCTCGCCACCTGCGCGCCGCGGCGACCCCGGAGCGTCTCACCCGCGGCTCCGCTCAACAGATAAAACGAACAGGACCCGGCGCGCTCAGAAAATAAAAGCGAAAGTCGCGAGCGGCCTCGGGGTGAGGTAAAGGTGTCCGAACACTCGGGACCCGCCTGAGAGGCAGGTGAACTCTGCGGCGTCGCCGTCGCCGTGCGAGCTGCGGAGCTGCGTGAAGCGCATCTCCCCGGGGAGACTTTCAGGAAGCGCTGCGGTGGACGACAGGTCCCCCCCTGCCCGGGTCCCCGCCCTGCTGCCAGCCGGCGCTGGCCCGGGCAGCCGCGGGGCCGGAAGGCGACCGGTGCATCCTTGGAGGGTCCCCCCCCCTCACTGCTTCCGCTCCCCGCGGCCCCCTTCCCTCCCTCCAGAGTCCGCCTGCTCCTCCCTCAGCTCCCCGGGCCGCGGAGGCTCCCAGGAGGGCGAGGGGGGCTCCGGACGGGGCTGCAGCACCCCCAGCCCCGCGGGGTCAAAGCTGCGGCTCAAAGCTGCGGGTGGAATCTTCGAGCCATTTATCCTTAACTCTTGGGAAGGATGATAAGTCACTCTTCCCGGCCTTCAGGCTCCATTTTCTCCAGCATGGCTGCCCCGTGTTTGCTCGTTTGCTCTGTTTTGTTTGCCTTTTTCCTTGTCGTTGTAGTTGTCGGTTGTTCCTGTGGAAGGACGCTCGGTGAACACCGACGTTTCGGTCTGAGACAGGCCGGCCGTCCCTGTCCAGGTCATTTCTCAGCAATTCGGGCGTGGGCGCCACTGCCCGACGGCCACGTGCAGGCGGGTGCAGACGCCCCGGCCGCACTTGCCAACGACCGGCACGGAAAACGGGCAGACGCAGCGGCGAGCACACGCAGGGCTGCGACTTCTCGTTTCATTTCCTTTTCCTCAGTTTCCCCCGCTTTTCTTTCTTCTTTTTGCTGTATCGGCTGCTGTCACTGTAATCTGCGGTTCGGTGATGAGGTGAAAACTCACGTTAGGTCATTTGAGAATGCGAGGGGACAGTCTCTACGGTGACATTGCCACGGTTTCCCATCGCTGTGTTTAAAGGGACGACGAGGTAAGGGATGGGTGTCGCCGTTTCCACCGGACGCAGCGCTTCCTGTCCTGCCCAGGAGAATGTCCCTCCCTCCTGTGTCCCAGCTCAGCCCCGGCCCAGCCCCGTCCTAGCCCCTCCCCCAGCCCCCTGCAGCAGGATGTCGGTCCAGGGGGGTCCTTGCCACCAGACCCCCCAGGGAACCGAGTCGGGTCTCCTGCTGCTGCTGGCCCTGGAGCATCTGGAGACGACTCACACCGGGAGCGGGGCCTCGCCCGTAATGGGAGCTCACATCGTTTCAAATAAACAAGATGCGGAACTGTTTCCGATAAACGGTCTGCTGACTGTGGCGACAGAAGCCATCGAGAAACCTCACAGACCGCAGAGGAAATTGTTTCGCGCGTACACGCCAACAGCTGACGAATTCAGAGAACTCGGGGTTTGCATTAAAAGAGTTAAAACTGCCAACTCTGTTGAGTGGACTCGGCATTAACGCAGAGGATTATCATAATTTTAGTCATGCCTCTCCAGGCTAAAACATTCCAGCTAAACGGTACACCAGAAAAACCGCGCTCGCCCCTAGTGGCAGCAATGACCCGTGCTCACTGGTTTAGTTGTTAGTAAAGACCCCGGCAGCAGCCGCGGGAGCCCCGGAGTCCTCTCCTCGCGGGGCTCTGCCCTCCGCGGCCCACCCCACCGCCTCCCGCTTTTCCTCCTAATTTCCTGGTCGCTCTTTGTTCCCCAGGCCGAGCGTCGCCTCGCGATACTTCAGCATTTACTGCAGTCGTTAAACTTTCTATGCAACTCCCTTGGCCACACACCCAATAGAAGCAGCATAATCACCTCATAAAATATCATCCTCATGTTGTTATTAACGAGCAATGATTTTTTAAAGTATCATGCATTTGACACTATGCGAAACACTTTCTATTCATCCCATTATCCCACCACGATGTCAAAAGATTTACGCCATTATTATAATCATTTCCAGGTTACAAAGAGGTTGCGCGTCTTGGCGTGGCAGAGGGTTCCCGGGCTGGCCACGTCTGTGCCCGGAGCTGCTGGCTGTACCGCGAAGCATGCCACCTCCATCACAAAAGACGCCACATATTTTAACTGCGCATTACATTTATTCCATTTAAACTTTTCTTTCCATAAAATTTGTTATTCCATTATATGATGTAAAATATGAATAACTAGAATTAGTAGACATATCTTCTCATAGTACTAATCTTTCAGAATCGGAATGTGATTGACTCTTCAAAAAAAATATCTAAGAAATCTTTTTACCAACTCGTATATTATTTGCTTAAATAGGAGTTCAATGTCTATTAATAACCCTACCATAGCAAAGATACTCAGGTCACGTGGCATTGATAATGTGTGCCTTTTCTACAGATAGGAAAAGGCTTTTATTTATGATTACAAACATTTTGGGGAAACCTGAAGACTATCAAAAAGAAAATAAAAGTGACTTAAACCCATCACCTAGAGCTGACCACGGTTATAATTTTTATGTATTTATTCCCAGCCCTATGTGCATTGCGTATATAAAATAATAGGGATATAGAAGTAGAGACACCTACGATATTTACAGAAAAACAAAACTAAATACATTTGATTAGGTGCTTCTGAGCGTTTTGAACATTTCCCCCATTACATTCCTCATTACGAAGTAGACGAATTTACCCACGTCAGTAGATAAAACACTTCCTGGACCCCGAAAACACGTCGCGTCCCCGTGCGACGGGGCTCCGGCGTCTTCTCGTCCCGCGAACGTGTGTAACACCAACACCCTTGGCCTATACGCGCCGTCAAACCCCAGTTAGTCTCGCGGAACCACGGGCCGGGTTCAGGATTCTCTGCTCCGGGCTCTGAGTTTTGGGGGGCCTGCCCGGCTCCCCTTCCCGCTCGCAGCCGCGGATGTCCTGACTGCAGCCCCGCATCTCAGTGCGTAAAGCCAAACGTGCACTCGCTTGGGAGCTGGAAATGCTGGCTCCTTTAAAATAACGGACATGCGTCTTCGCTTTTTCTTTGGGGTAAACATTCCTACTACTGTCTCAGGGCCTATACATGATTTTACGAGGAATTTATTATTACTACGCTATCTTTGACCTATACATAATCGTTTTCTTTTCTTTACCGAGTGACTTGGCCAACAGCTCCCGTTGCAGACTTGCCCATATTCGGGGATTCCTGCTTTTTTAATGAGATTTTGTGATGTGCTTGGGCCTGGGGAGACACCGACAGCCAGGTTTTAGGAACCAGACTGTCAGAGCCCAAGTCCCTTCCTCAGCCGGAGTCCCGTCCTTGGTCCTGCCGAAGCTCCGTGCTGTCGGTGACCTTTCGCATCTGTGACGTCGCGAAAGTGTATTTCCTGCACTTCGCGGTCGTAGCGCCGAAGTTGCCCCTGACCGGCCATCACGGTCCTCCGATCTAAGGTGACTTGGTGTCCCTCCGACCTTAACGGAAGAACCTCCCCTGTGTGACGCTGTGTGGCGGCGGCGGGGGGTCCGAGGACGCGTCGGGCCCCAGCACGTGGTTGCCGGCTGCTTTCCCCACTGGAAGGGCAGCCGCGGGAAGGGCTTGCCTGGGGGGCAGGCGATGAGCTCCCCAGGCCCCGCCCGTGTGCTCAGCAGATCATTAGACAGTATCGCGCCTTGCGCTGTAAGCTGTCAGAGATAAGAACCCTCGGGATTTAACTGGGCACACACCGGGATTAAAGGATTTTTTACTCAGCCCCGCAGCGCCTTTACTGGGTCACTCCGCAGGAGTTATTTCAGGACATTTCCTCCAAAACGGAGGGAACCTGGAGTGGCCTAGCAACGGCAGCGTGAAACCGAGGAGCAAGAGAACCAGGATGAAAGGGTGAGGCTGCGCCCCTCGGAGTCCACGGTGCTCCCGCCGTCCTGACGCCAGGACGCGGGCCGCCCGGGGGCTGCGCGCGGAGCTGTCCCTGAGGACCCGGGCCTCCGGAGGGAGCATGGCCACCACGCTCCCTGTCCGTGATTCACCGGGCGACGCGATCGCCGACCCCAACTTCCCCAGCTGGGGCTCCGGGGCCCGTCCGGCCCGTCCGGCCCGTGGGGTGCGCCTGCATGCAAGGATGTCGGGTTCAGCCGAGGCAGCCTATCCTGGAGGTCCGAGGTCTGGGCTCCCGTCTCCCTTCTGAGACTTTCCGGAATCTGGGGCCGCACAGCCTGGCTTTCTTCTCATCAACGGATGAGGCTCTGAACGTTAAGGCGCGTCCTCTCCCGCTTTCTCAGCCCCGTTCCGGGCAGGTAACGCAGAACCCAGGGAGGCAGGGGGCATTGACCCCGAGCAGAGGGCCAGCCTCCCCCACCGCCGCTGGTTGGAAGGTGGGCGTGGAGAGATTCAGCTCCGTGTCTCCTGGAGACAGGCGAGCCGGGCATCGCTCGCAGGCGCACCGTCGTCAGGGAGCAGGACGCCCTCGGAACCACGGACACGATGCTCCCGGGCAGAGGCGTCGCTTAGGCCAAACCGCTGCAGAGTCCCCGGCAACGCAGAACACGCTCCAGCCCGCGTGCGGGCCTCAGGGGGCGCCAACTGTGTACTGGCTGCCATGCAGCTCTCCACAGTCTGCTGCGGTCCGAATGTGTCCCCAAAATCCACATGCTGAAGTCCCAGCCCCAAGGTGATGGTGTTAGGAGGCGGGGCCTCTGGGAGGTGAGGGGGGTCGCAAGGGTGGAGCCCCAGGCCTGGAGCAGTGCCCTGGTGACAGGGCCCCAGGGGACTCCTTCGCCTTCCGCCCAGGCTCCCCCCGTGAGGACGCAGCGAGGAGACATTGTCCACGGAGTGGGAAGCCGGTTTCCAGCAGACAGCAAGCCCGCTGGGGCCGTGACCGTGGACTTGCGGCCTCCAGGACTGTGAGAAGTGAGTATTTGTTGCTCATAAGCCTCCGGTCCTCGGAATTTGCCACTCCATCCCGAAGAGCCTGAGACACACACTGGTTTTCCGCTTGTCTAACCCTTGCATCTTTTAATAGGAAAAGCCTCACACTCACTCAGCACGGATTTCGGAGTTCGAGGGGAGATCTAATCATCATTCTGAAACTCATTAGAGATGTCACCTCGGCAGGTTAACGATGTCCCTAGTCCTCAGGTTTCTCCTCTGTTTAATTACCGCGGTATCCCCTGCCTCACCGAGTTGCTGTGGAGATTAACGAGGCAGCAGATAACAGCCCGGAGGCTGCCAGCCACCCGCCCAGGCCTGCGAGGCGCTTGGAGGTGCCAGGTGCAAAGGGCCCTGTCCAGCCGCGACGGCACTGCCCAGCGGGACCGTCCCCTTTCCTCAGCGTCTTCCCTTAAACGTCGCTGTGCACGGGGAGCCGGGAGAGGAACTGAACAACCCGAGTGCAGTTTCTGGAGAATCAGGACCACGGCCTGTCGTCCAAATTTCCGGCCGAGAAACTGACATATGTGTATCACTCGGTAAACTGATACTGTAGCGAACCAATAAAATAACCTATAAATAGAATAAAAAATATTGTAGCAACACTTAAACACCCCACAAAATAATGGGTAGACCATGAGGAAGCAACAGTAAGATTTATCTCAAAGAAACAGCGAATAAGCACATTAATCATTTTAAAGGAGCCAGCGTTTTCCAGCGCCGAGTTAGTGGACGGTTTGCCGGACGCGCTTGGGCGCGGCGCTGGGGGAGGGGCTGCGGTCAGGACGCGGGGCGCGGGCGGTGGGGGGAGGGGCTGCGGTCAGGACGCGGGGCGCGGACGGTGGGGGAGGGGCTGCGGTCAGGACGCGGGGTGCGGGCGGTGGGGGGAGGGTGCTGAGGTGAAAACACCCATTTTGTGCCGGGCTCTGCAGGCTTCTCCGACCAATGTGGCCTCGTCTCGGCAACGCCCAGCACCTCATTCTGCTGGCTCATGAGGGGGGCAGGCACACACTGGGGTGCGTGTGGGGGCGAGCGCACCCCGGGGTGTGTGGGGCGGGGGGGGGGGCGGGCGCGCCCCAGGGTGCGTGTGAGGGCTGTGACTGCGGAGTCTCGGCTCTGAGCACAATGCCGATGGATTCGACGCCCCCCCCCCACGATCGATCAGTTGACAACCCCGCGCCCATCCTCACCGAGCGCCGGGAAGCCCCCGGGAGCCGCGGAGCGCAGACGGGTCCCTCCTCGGCCCCCCGCAGGACACTCCCAGTCCATGGCACGTGAGAGTCTGTTCCAGAAAGTTCCCGTTTCTGAGTTCTAACCGCGTTTTCCGTTTACACCTGCTCCCTCCTTTCCTTCGTTTACCTTATCCCTATTTTGTAAGTGCTGGTAGTTGGCTGTTTCCCCCCAGTGCTTTGAAAAAGCCTCATTAATTTCATGAAACAGTGTATTAAATCAAACCTAATGGCGTGAAAAGGGGACAGAATCGTACATTCTCTACGTGGGAATTATAACGCTTCCCCGAGAATGAAGCATCATAGCCCCGTTTGAGAAATTAATCACGGGGCATTTTCTGAGAGGTGCCGTAGAGGGGAGACAGCTGAGGGCCCAGAACTCACTTAGCAGCTGACGGCTCCTGCTAGAACGCCCTGCTGCTCGCAGGCGGCACAGACAGGGGCACATGCCCCTCTGGCCTCCGCTCCTACCATCGCAAACCCCCCAAACACAGCATGAAGGGGTGGACGCGGCGTCTGCCCGCCCGCAGAGGCCGGTCGGAAACACGACAAACCGCTGCTGTGACATGTCCAAACGCAAATCTACCTCTTCAGGTTTGAGAGGCAAACGCTTGAGGCGAATCATTGAACTTCCATAAAAGCAACACTACCCTGAAAGGGACTGGACTAGTTTGAATCAGCGATGGCCACGGAATCAATACACGAGGCTGCCGATCTCGCCTGAGTGTGGGTCGGCACTGGCCCAGCCTGAGGCAGCCCCGAAACCGCCCTCCACGGAGAGAACCCGCACCTGGGAGGCTTCCTCCACACCCGTTGCCCCCACCTGCCGGCAGGAAGCATCCCCAGAACACGCCGTAGTCGTCCGCCTTAGGGACCGTGGAGTGACAGCAGCCCCCGCGAGCGTGTGGGGCCCAGGCTGCAGTGCCCATCCTGCGACGTGCTCGGGGACGGCCTCTCCCGGGGTCCAGGTCATGAGCGCAGCTCTCCCGGGCCAGGGCTCCCAGGCAGATGGCGCTGAACGTGAAACGCTTCGCCGTGGCCTGTGTTCTGTATAAAGACCTCCCACTGCCCAGGGGCTGCAGCGACCCGGGCGATTCGGGAAACAGGACCTGGCTTTGGTTTCCTGAGTCTGAAAAGCCCCTCGCTAGCTGAGGCCCCCAGGATTTGGCTGTGGGTGGCCGAAGGCAGAGAGACCGGGCCAGAGAGGCAAGGGGGGACGGGCCACCGCAGGGCCGGGAAGCAGATGAGACCGGTTATGTGGGCGTTTCTCACAAAAGCGACGCGCGTGTCTCGGAGTCCCTTCTGGGGCCCTCCTGGGTCACGTGGTCTTCACAGCCACGATGTGACACTCGCTTTTTTAACGTACCAAAGCTGTGGCTGGTAAATTGCTGGAGTCTCAGCATGAGTCAGGCGGTGGCTCTGAACAGCGCCCGCGGTGACTGGACCTCTCGGGACACTTGGGTTCACGCGAGAAAGCCAAGGACGAGGTGACGGGGTGGGTGGATCTCGGCGAACCCCGGCCAGTCGGCGCGCATGGTTTAATGTGGCGCGGGACGAGTCGCGAGGCGCTTGCAAGGCCCGCGCGGGCAGAGCGCATCGCGCTTGTCTCCGGGGAGGCGCCGCGAGTCCTTGATGCAGAGATGGCGACACCTGCTCTTCTCCGCTGTCCCCTGAGGGGCTGCCACACGCCGATGAAGGTGCAGGTTTGTGTTGCTGCCTCTGACCACAAACGAATGGCCACGCACTTAGGGTGGCCACTTACTGTCCCTTGACTCTGAAGGTCAGCAGCAGTCAGGGGCAGCTCGCCTGGCTTCCGAGCCCTGGGTCCATTGTCGGGTCGGAGGACTCGGCCACGCTGGCTTCTCACCCGGGGGCCTCTGGAGGAGTCCGCTTCCGGCCTCAGTCGGGTCGTCGGCGAGTCCCGATTGCTGGGGTTGCCAGACAGAGGCTCCCACCTTCTTGCTGGCTGCTGACCTGCGTGACCCTCAGCACCTCGAGGCCACCCACCACTCCTGCTTGTGGCCCCATCGGTCTTCAGTGCAGTGGGGACTGTCCCTCGTGCTGTGTCTCTCACTCGGAAATGAGGTTCTTAGCCCAATGTGACAACATGTTCAAAAACAACACGATTTACACTCTGCCGGGAAATGAGGGCCCCGTGCTAGAGGCGGCGAGAGAAAGCACTTCCAGCCACTACGACAGAACAACTTACTGCTTCAAAATGGCGATTCTTACCAAGGGTCACTCTTTTATCTTTTTAATGTAAAAAAATATTTTGAACGTAAACAAAATTACAGATAATAGCACACTAAATTCACATTACCCATCGCTCGTTTGCAGCAATCACCGACTCACAGCTCTTCTTCTCTATGACCTCTGTCTCTACAAACTCCCCTCCCAACCCGGTTCACTTGGAAGCAAGTCTCAGACCACAATGCCGCAGATCCGCAAACGCTCAAGCTTCCATCTCTAAAAATATAAGCGGTTTTTAGCAGCAGTGACCACGACAGCATTATCACATGCAAACAGACTCACGATAATCCCTTAACATCAGGAAATATCCAGTCAGAATTCAAATTTCCCTAATTATCTCATTTCCAAAAATAATCCAATTATCCGTATAGGATTCAAATAAGGTGTAGATATTATAACTAGTTGATAACGTCTTTGAAGTGTCTTTAAAAATTGTATTTCTTTCCATTTCTTCCCTGTCCCATCTACCCTATAATTTATTTATTTATCAAATGAGCTCGGTGTTTTGTAGAGATTCCCACGTGTAGGTTTTGCTAATCATATGACCATGGAGGTCTTTCGTGTTTTCCTCTGTCTTTTGAATGTCCTGTAAATTGTCAGTCAGATGAAGCGTAGATAAGATCCAGGTTTGATTTTTCTGGCACGGATTCCGCATAGGCATGTCTTGCACAGAATGCAGGGTTTGTCATTCTTTTTGGAGGTTCCAGGAGCTACCGACAGCCATTACCCAGGTCTGCTGCTTCATTAGAGGCTATAAAATGGTAATATTTTTTTTTTTCCTCTCAACCAGGCCAGACATTATCACAACTAGATTCACTTTTGCAAAATACCGTGTTGGGTTTATGACTATGAGCTTGGGAGTTGGACGGATCGATATTAAGTTTGGGTTCTGCCACTTAATAACTGTGGGTCCTTAGGCAAATCACTTAAACGTCAGTTACTCTCCGTAGTCTATCCTGAAATGGTATAATATTCCTATCAACTTCCACAGGCGGCTGTGAGCACTCCAAGAGATAATGAGTTCAGGTCATTTTTGTTCCATTAAACGTTGATGATGGTGAGGGCAGGGTTTGCCACCTCCAAATGTGCTCTTTTTTGAATATTGATTATTTTGTCGGTCATTTTTAAGAAACAGAAGACTCGGGCTTATCCCTTGAATGCCTCCCTAACTGCCTAAAAGAATTCAGACAGAGGACCTGGTCTAGGAAGGGACCTAGCATCACAGAGGACAACAGGTGCAGTCACGTGACGGGCAGGCAGGGGTCCCGCGAGGCCCCTTCGATCTAAGTCCTCCGCGTCCCACTGTGACAGGTGGCCCAGCTCACACCTGCTTGCCAAACACGAGCCTCCCTGTCTCCGTGGGAACTGCCGTCTTCCCTCTGAAGTCCCAAACCACAGCCCCCCTTCCCTCAGCTCCCCGTGACATGGAAGCCTTCGCGGCCTGATTGACCGTGGGGCAGGGGGCATGCTCTCGTCGACCCCTACGTGCTAATAATATACTTTGGTTTTCGCCTATGAGCCCGTCCCATGTCAGCTGGGTTATTAGTCCAGTCAGAAGAACTAGTAGGGCAAAGAGGGGACAATCGCCCCCCGACGGTGCTGAAGGGAGGGCCTGGACCCTCACGGCTCTTAGGGAAAGGTCCGGGGAAGCCCAAGTCAGGGAATCGCGAAAGCGGAAGGAGACACACCTGGGCATCTGGGCCTCCACCCACCTGGGCTGGGCTTCCCTCTAGGGAGCCGTGTAGACTGAATGTCTTGGGGGTCACAGGTGAAGACACTGACCCGCCAGATCCTCCCCGTCCTCTGTTGGGGGGACGTCCATTTCCAGAACTTCCAGGCTGCTCCGTGCTGAGAAGGCTCCCACGCTGAGAGGCAGCCGGTGCAGGAGACCCAGGAGGGGCCCGTCAGGTCCAGGACCACTGGCCTTGGCTGCAGTGACGTTCAGAGCTAGGCTGGGGCATGTGTAGTACTCCTCATGGTTCCTGGAGGCTCGGAGAGGCTACATCAAGCTTTGCTACTATGGTGGTTTGTGTATAAAGGGGTTTGGAACATGCCACCCCAAAATATGCTCCTGTGGCATGTTGATTACTTTAAGCCGAAGGCCCGTGAAAAGCATCAGATGCAGGACAGCTGAGTGAGGAGGGCAGGATGCACAGCCTCGGAACGTGTTCCAGATGCTGCCAGTCCACGCGGAACCCCCTGTTTTAAGGACGTTGAATGAGCTTTCTTTCCTGGGAGCAGCAGAACAAGCTAGGTACCACCAGAGAAGGGGGACCTGGGAGCCGAGAGCTCCCAGCAGACGACCCGGGCAGGCGCTGAGTCAGGCGGAGGTGCCGTGGGGACAGGAGTCTCCCGGAGAAGACGACATCTGTCTATTCAGCACTTGCCCAGCGCTGCGACCCAGGGCAAAGCCCCGGCAGGACACGCACTCTGTGGGAACCCTTAAAACCTCTCTTTCTGCTGGAAAACAATCGAGCAACCAATCATTCAACCTTGGGCCTCTCGGTCAGTAAACCGATGAGCCTGCCTTGCCAAGGACGTTCCCAGCTGTCTCTCTTCGTGAAATTACAGACAAGTTATACCAACCGAGTCGTTCCTCGGGATGGCAGTTTAACCAAGAAAACAAAGAGCTCAGCCCAGCAGCGACGAGTGGGAACCATTCACAAAGAATCTGTGCGTCTCCCATGGGAGACGCTGCCCCTGCGCTCGGCCGCCCGCGTCTTCAAGGCCATTTCGTCAGACCTCCGCTTCGAGCAACGTTAGAACCGAGTTAATTGTTTAAAAAGACGGAACGAAAAGAGAACCTTCAAGAACGAAACCTGAGAAGGCAAATGCTCGGCGTCAGGCGGCAGGGGTTTTAAGAGCTGTCGCATGCTTGCGGAACCACCTTGCCTCGTCCCAGATGTCTGTCGATAGAGGAATCGATGTCACTTTGAAATGTGCTGTGAAGCTGGTGAAGGTGTGACAGGGTTTCCGTTGCGACGCGCAGTCTGGTTGGGGCGGGAGAGAGCTGCTCGAACCTGTTCTTGGTGCGGGGCATGACTGTCCGCGCGTGTGAGCGCGTGTGCGGACACACGTGCATGTAGGGCTTCCGACGGGGAGCGAGCTCGGAAACACGAACGGGCTGTTTCAAAGGGTGAAGGATTTTAGAAGCGATCTTGTTATCATTCGGTTCTAATGTACTAAATTAATAGTTAACGAACACTTCATCATTGAAGGCTGCCGCGCCGCCGGCGGACGAGCTCCAGCCCGGGCGGCCGCGCACGGCTCCGATGCATCACCACCTCCCGCGTCTCCCCGGGGTCTCCGCTCACCTGCCCTCTCTCGCTGACGCTCCGCAGACCGGCGGCGGCTGTGGGGCGGCTTGCTAGAGGAGCAGGTGTGCCTCCGCCTGGAAACGTCGGCTCCACCGCTCGATGGAAACGTTTCCTGCTGCGTCCCGGGTGACGCTGTGGGTGCTGCTTTTGGGATCGGGGCTCACAGCATGCGGTGGGGAGCAGGGGGGTGGGTTGCAATGGGGGGAGCACGAAGCAAACGTCACGATCACGCGCCGCCCTGGCTGCCGCCCTCAAACCCGTCTGGAAGCAGCTGCTGCAAAGCAACGATGAGCTGACTTCAGCATCTGCCACCTTCCCGGTCGAGGCGCCTCAGCCACTGGGCTGAGCCCTGCAGAGCAACCTCCCTTCTCGTCCTAAGAAGCCCCCCGGTGGCGTGGGACATGGGGGAAGAAAGGAAATTAGGGTTTCGCTTCTTGGAATCGGCGGTTTGGGTCCAAACGTGACAGAAATAAGAAAATCCAGAAGCAGCTACCTCCGCGCATACGCCATGTGCTCGGGCGGCTCTCGTCCACCAGCGGCGTCCCCGCCCTCGGCGTATTTGTGGCTCAGGTCGCCCTCGAATGGGGCATATGTTATTGACAAGGGCCCCAGGTCCCTTAAATTTTCTGCCTGAGTTGGGTATAGAGTGGCCTCCATCACTCAAGAAGGGGCCCATGCTTGACTTGTACATCCGAATTAACCAGCAACCTTTAAAAGATACGGATTCTGTCAACGTTGACTCAGAACCACCAGTCTTGGGATTTGATTCCAGAACCATCTAGAAATCATTGACAGGGGTATTAATTTTGTGTGTCAATGTGACTGGCCCCAGGGAGGCACAGTGGCCAGTGAAACGTCATGTCTGGAAGGGTTCAGCGTGAGAGCGGGTAGACCGAGGAGAGAAAGCGCCCTCACCCAAGCCGGGGTGTGGCCAGCCCCGGTGGCCCGCGGGAGAGCCACAGAGGGCAGGGGTTGCCGCTGTTTTTTCCCGGCCGCGAAGCCCCCCTGCCTGAGCCCCTGTCCGCCTGGCCAGCCGGGTTCCCTAGGCCTCCGCAGGGTGTGGCTGAGGATGCTGACACGGTCTGCCACACGCCGCTGGCTTCAAAGTCACATCCCCACCGACTCATGGTGACCGAGCAAAGGTCTTGACCTTGACCTTGACCTTGCCTCAGGTCCCCGTCTGCAGTGGCGACCACAGACACAGCTCTGCTCCGCGAGGCGCCCGCAGAGACGCACGGGCACGCGGCGGGGGCGGGGCCCTGCGGGCTGTGTGACACGGGCGCCCAGACGGCCCCACCCGGGACCCGATCCGTGGATGGCGAGCAGCGTACGCCTGTCGTGAACCGGCCAGCTGTGCCTGCAAAGCACTGTGGGTGAACCTAGCAGCTCCGTTAAGCGATATAGCGCGGTGGTCACGTGTTAAATCTTCCCCGGACAATTGCATTTCTTTGACCGGGTGCGAAGGACATTGGCCACCTTCCCCGCCAGCGGTGGTCGCCTAAAGCAGTCGTCGCGGATCGTCCTGCTCTGTAGAGACGAGCCGGTTAGCAGGAGCGGCCGGCGTGCATCCGGCCGGGTGAGCCGCCTCGGTTTCTCGTTCAGGAGGAAAACAGATCGGCTTCGTGTCAGACTTATTTTCCTCACCCGACCTTCGGAATCTCACTCCTCTGAGAACGTTTTAGTTTTTTAGTTTCTAGAATTCTTTGAGTTCCAAAGAAGTTGGAATGATTTTAGGACAGAAGGGCGGCACTCGACCATGTTCTTAAATGTCGCCGTTTCGTGGCCGGCCGTGGACAGACGGTTCCAGCACCTCTCCCGCCTGCTAGATCCCGCAGGCCTCCGCCGCCGGGCGCCCTGCGTGCGGCCGGGAGTTTCCCGCTGAGTCCATTCGGGATGCTGTGACAGGAAGCGCCTCGCGGCTCATCAGCTCCGCCTAAGTGCGCTGCACGCCTCGGCCACCTCTTCACGCCGTCCAGGAAAATCGATCGCCGTTTTTTTCTCCCCAGGTCACTGACTTCTGAATTCAGGCGGTGATATTTAATTAAAGATTCTCTGCCCGCATCGAGCGGCTATGTTGGCGTGAGGTCATTTGAAATCGAAGGAGAGAATCGAAAATAGCCGAGCTGGTGGTCTCTAACGCGACAGAAATGTCCACTTACTGTGAGGGCCGCCTTCAGTTAACCTTCGCAAAGAGAGTTTCCTCCCACCCTGACTTGCTGTTTAACACTATAGGTAGATGACTGTCGAGGGAAATTTTTATAAGAAACAACTAAATTATGTGCAAGAGATTGCAGTAGTACATTGTGACAAATTAACGAAGCGAGGTGAACCCTGTCTCCCTTGCTGGTGTTTGTAGGTTTGAAACATTAAAGTAAATGGCTGCTACGGCCTCGTTCCATTACCATTATGCAGACTCCGATACACGGATTGATCTGTTAAACAGATTTAGTGGACGTGTCTAAGGAAATATTAGCTCTTTTGTCCTCCAAGTTCAATAAATATAGAAACAAATTTGATGAAGTCATGAATTTTACACTGCTTGAAAAACAAGAGGGCGTTTAGGGCAGTGCGGCCTCTCCGCGCGGCACTGTTCGGGGACACACGTGTCCTCAGACACTTCTCCGAACCCACAAAGCAGACGCCACCAAGAGCGGGCCCCAGTGCGAACGGCGGACTTTGGGTGATAACGCCTCAGTGCAGGTTTGTCGGCTGGAACGAGGTGCCCCCTGGCGGGGATGTGGGTGGTGGGGGAGGCCGTGCGTCAGCGGGGGGCGGACACGGGAACTCCTCGTACCTGCCTCTCAAACGGGCTGTGGCCCTAAAACGACTCTAAAATAACAACGCATGAGAGAGAGAGAGAGAGAGAGAGAGAGAGAGAGAGAGAGAGAGAAAGAAGAAGGAGGAGGAGGAGGAGGAGGAGGAGGAGGAAGAGCGAGCGTCATGTCACACCAGCAGCAACGAGGAGCACGAGGTGTCGAGATGGGTCCCGAGGCATCGTACGCTACTCATGCCCACGGCCCGGCTGTGCTAACTATAGCCGTGTGATTGCCATGAAATATGCATGTGGCTATCAAAGTCTTATGTGTTAAATGTGTTGACATATTACATGAAGCTAAGACCCCGAGCTAATGCATCATTTAAATTTAAATCTCGATCGTGACGATCGGAAAGGCAAGAACTGGACCCCCGCCGAGGGTGCCTGGGTGCGCCCCCCCGGGGACGTCTCCGGGACGTCACGGAGCGTGGCAAAGCGGCCCGCGGCAATGCGACGGCCCAGAGCACCAACAACGAGCCCTGGCAACGCGCAGGGCGTCCCGCGAATCCCAACGAAGATGCGGAAGATGAGGCATGCGGTCCTCGGTCCTAACCCCGCGACGGCTCCATCAGGCAGCATCAGACTGGGCAATCTCTGAGAACGGGAGGGCGGGCTAAAGCCCCCTGTGTGTGCGGGATCCACGATGCCTTTTTTCTCTCTACTGAGAACAGATATTGGTAAGGGACCCTTATTCCTTGAAATTTTACACTAATATTTCGTGTGCTAAAACCCTGCAAAGCCTTGGTGACCTCGCCTCTGCCCTTGGCTACTGGACGTACCAGCACGCACAAAGACATGTTCGAGCTTGTTAAGACTAGCCATGTCCTTACGTGCATTTTATCCGAATGTGATCTTGTCTTACATGTTTACGTCCGCCAACCTGGGTTTAATCTCAGAGTAGTGGGGGCTTACTCTGCAAAGTTACTTTTTTATGAAGATCGAGTTGATTTTAAGTTCTTTCTCCAGCTCTGCGGGGGCGGGACAACACGTAAAAATCGCATGTGTTTAAGTGGTACGACACGACCTGATACACGCGCCCACCGCGAAGCGATCGCCGCACTCGCGCTGAGCAACACGGCGCCTCACGGCCGCTTTCCTTCGCGGTGAGACGCGTGGCGTCCACAGACTTAGCGAGGTTCGCGCCGGACGCCAGCTCTCCAGCGCTCACTCATAACTGAAGGCTTGCACCCTTCGATCCGTGTGTCCCCAGTGCACCCGCCGGCCTCCGGCCGCCGCCACCCCACGCCCCATCACCACGACTGTGACTTAGTGCTTGTTTGTTTTTCTGGATTCCACGGGCAATGGCTGCTGGTGGTGGTAGCGCCCCCTGCAGACCACTCGGCTCTGCCAGGGTCCCCAGCCGTCTGGGTGGGCCCTTCCCGCAACGCCCCGAAGCCTGAGAGGCCGGGCGGTCACCTGCTGTCCCCACCCTGCAGCAGGACACGTCACACCGTGCGCGGCCGCCCAGGAGGGCTGAGACCCTGCAGGCCAGTGACTCCTCCCCCCCATCCTCCCCCGGGGTCATTCTCAGGTATGGGCTCCACGGCGTTCCTGAAGCTTCTCACCGGGACCCCGTACTCTCCCGGAGCTACCTTTGCTCTGGGTAGTTGTCGAGCACAGCGGTCCCAAACCTCTGCGGCACCGGGGACCGGTGCTCCTATGAGCATCCACCGCCTAAGGACCTGAGGTGGAGCCAAGGCGGCGCGGCCAAAGACTCGTCATTGTTTAAAGTGAGTCAATTTCTATAGGAACAAAGAAGTTAATATTGTTTCTTTAATATAACTAGAGAAAGAAAATTTTTATGGATGTTCTATGAGTTTGGGTTTGTTATTTGTAATTTTGAATACCTGTCATTTAAACTCTTAACTAGTTGAAATGCACAAAGATCTTTATCTACTCATTTTTTTTGAATACCTATTGCTGAAAAAATTATATGAACATGCAAAATTATAAGCTTTCTGCCTAGAACTAATCAAATTAAAATTAGCTAATGAAATAAGACTGAAAGTATAATCATCTGAGTGAAAACTTCATTTCACAAGAAACGACTTTGAAAATAGAATTTCCTAGGCAAAAAAAAAAAAATTGCAAATACTGTAAGAGATTTGAAATACAGAAAAGACTCAGAAAAATGCAATAGGTATTAGGTTATGCTCCACATTTAGCAAAAAAAAAAAAAAAAAAAAAAAGCAGTAGATTTTATAACCAGTTAAGATCAAGGGGTGCAAAGTTAAAATATTTTCAATATTTTTAGCAAAAAAATAATATATGATGCAGACACTTTACATTAGGGACAATTCAGAAAAGTGGGTACGATGAAGGATCTCAGAAGGTAAATAAAGCTGACTGCTGTCTGTAAGCAACGATGTCATTTTCTCTAAAAGCTAGAGAAACGTGACTGCGAGAACTCTAGACCCATAATTAAAATCCTCTCAGATTCCTCTGGGTGTCATTGAAGGAAGCAACGAAATACGAAAAAAATTGCAGAAAATAGGATGCATACAAAATGCTCCTTTCACAGTGAAAAAATGCAACAATTTCACTGAATTTAAATTTTATGTGACTTTAGTTCTCCACAGTCACTTTTTCAAAAGCTCCAAATAATGGTTTTGATTATTTCAATAGAGTGCTTGCTTCACGCGCAGGTCGTGAATTTTCTGTCAGCTATTAAAATTGTAATCCAAGGGGGGCTTTCCAAGAAATATTTACATGGGGACATTTTAAAAATACATTTGTCATCCTAATAAAAGCAATGACCCTAAGATCGCCGACTCTGTGACAAGGATGTAACTTGTGGACACATGAGCCCAGTGAGCCTCCTTCAGCACTCAGGTCACAGTGGGTGGGCACCCCTGAATCCGGGGGCAGACATTTTTTTTATCCACACTGAGTTCTAAAAGTTGGCTGTGTTGAAGCTCTTTTACTTTTATAAAAAAGAAATGACAAAAATATTTTGGTCTTATATATTGACATAATATCCCGAGTGTAACATCCTTCCACACCACTGCGAACTATTTTTTAGGATGGGAGCTGGTCCGCAAGTGGCCGAGAGGTCATACTTCTCACCAGCTGCCCAGTGGCCCCATGTCTCCTGGGGGCTTAAGCTCAGTCTTAATCAGAGCACCAAAGGCTGGTTCGAGGTCATCTTGTGAATTAAAAAGGGAAAAAGTAGTCCATAGTTGCTCAATGTTTGTCTCTTTCATGGAATAATTCTTTCTCAATCACTGGGACATTTCGTATAATCCCTGTGCTTTCCTTACTTCCAAAAAAAAGGCCGGCCTACCAAGGCCATCCTGGGAGACAATGGCCCAGGGGGTTGGGCATCAGAAGAGAGAGGGAGGCGGGACCCCCTGAGCTTCTCCACTAGGGTTAGGAGGACGGCGATCGCGGAGAAGGAGGCAGAGAAGCCGGAGTGAAGGCGCCGGGCTGGCAGGGCAGAGGCCAGGGACACTGGTGGGGGCGCAGGGTCCGCGGCCGGCCGGGCTTTGCCGCAGGGAGTCCACGGCGACGGGCGAGAAGCGGGGCGCGCTCGCAGAGGGTTCGCGCGGCTCCGTGTTCCGGTCCGGGTCCCCGCGGCGTCGCCTCGCGCCCGGCGTGACAACGGTGCCGCTCCATCTCAGCGAGCACAGGGGGCCTCGGTCCCCGCCCGGTTCGCCGTTCCCGGCGGGCGGGGTCGGGCCCCGGCGCCCACCCTCTGTCCGAACCCTCACATTCGGTGAGGGAGAGCGGCGCGGGCAGGAAGCGTCGGGCACGACGGAAGGTAACGAGGGTTTTCCAGCGCCAGCCGGGAAACGAACACGATGCTACGTTTCTGTCCCCTGAGTGAAGAGTCGGTTTAAAAAAGCGCGAAGTGCCCTCAGTAGCTGGATCCGGCTGTGGCAGCGACGGACGCCCCAATTTCTCTCCCCTGCGCCCCGGCTCTCTCAGGCCGACGCCACCGAGGTGGCCTCCGCGGTCCTCTTGTTCCCGGCCACAGGAGTTCAGGACCTGTACAACGCCCGTCACATTTCGGCCACACCCCACTGTTCCCTCGTTGTCCCTACAAACGTCGCGACTCCGTCGACGTTGTCCACGTGCCCGGATGTCCCCCTGCTCAGGCCGCATTCGCCCGGGTCGCCACCCGCCTGCGCCCCCTCCGCACCCGCCGACGGCGGAAAGCCGGGGTTCCGACTCTGCTTCCTGCAAACGCACGTGACTCTTAACCCGAGACCCACTCGTGAGGCGTCTTCAGGCCGACATGGAGACCGCGAGCGCACTCGTGGAATCCGGCAGGCGCGGGCGCGCTCTCTGCGCGGAGAGCTCGTGCCTCCATCAAATTTCCAGTGGGGCATCTGACTCAAACGTGTGCTGAGAGTCGCTAACTGAGTTACAAACTTCCGGAGGCGAGACAGCGAGTTATTAATCATCTCTCTGCCGCATGCATTCCTAAAATATGTATTGTTGCTTGGTACAACCATGAAAAAGTAAAGCTGTTGTTCATTCACCTCCTACCAGGTGTTACCCGTTTTTATATAAATTACATCTAATAAGTTAAAAATAAAGATAGGCATTAAAATTAATTACCTTTTTTTTTTAAATGAAGAAACTGGGCAGGGTTGATATTTTAAATTTGAATTATCTAATTCCAAGATAAGAGCTAATAATCCAGTAAGGTAGAAAAAAATAGACAAAAATAGCGAAGTATGTCTGATGTTCACTCAATCCTAAGTATGTGAGGCAATTCAAAAACATTCTTTAGTCACTCACACCATCTGCTGTAACGCCTTGCTAACTGTAGGTGTTCAGTGAATCTCAGATCGATATAATTAAATAGAAATAAACATTTGACAGATAAGGATTTTGTAAATATATGTTATGTCCCAGTTATCCAGATAAATTATATTTTAAATGAATGTTATCATTTAGGTACTGCATTTACTTAAATTTCTGGTAGCAATTAACGCAGATTTAAAGTTAGCACTGGCATTAATTCATGTAACACATTTTAGAAACTTTGGCCTCACTGTTTTAAATTGCCTAAAAACTCCTAGGAGTAAAAAAAGAGAAATTGCGTCGAAGGAAGAAGAAAACATTCTCAAAAATACTTTGATACAAAAATGAAATAGTGTACCTTTCTATTAAAGGTTGAATTAACAAATATGTTTTATTTTAAGTCATACTAAAAAAATAAAAGTTAAAATAACGAAGGTAATGGAAATTTTATAGGGTTATTTGATTTTCAAACATTTAGATGGTATCAATTAAATATACTCATGAATAAATAACACGCACTTATGCCTGCCATTCCTTATTAAGTAAAATAAATGAGGGGAGCATTTTTTTTTCTTTTGACTATTAGAGTAGATGTATAACTTGTGTATTCACTCCAATACGGACCAAGGTAATTTCTTTTGACTGATTGTTTTGAAGTGAACAATTCAAAAGGAGTTAAATTTTGAATTTCAAAATATTGTGCAAACGCTATCACTTTTTAGAGCACTGAAGATTGTTGGTGGCAGTGACCTTATAACTCGGTAAATTGTGGCACTAGGCATCAAAGTGCTGACAGAGAGTTGATGTCATTCTCTGAACTACGGCTCCTCAGCAGAATGACCGGGTAGCTTTAAAGATACTGACGCCGGTCCTCGGTCTAAACCAGCAGAGCGAGAATCTCGGCGCTTTTGAAAAGCTCCCTGGTGTCACAGGGTCAGGGCGGAGAACCACTGGGCAAAGAAAATGGGAAACACTGGTTTTCACAACCGTTTCGGTCACTGGACAGCGAGAAGGAAATGAAGCCTCTCGTGCTGACTTGGGTAAGGTTTTTACCTTGAGTCAATTATTTATTGACCAGGGAAATATGTATATTCGAACTATTTGAGAAAATTATTGCAGTTTTCTGAAAGATCTAATGAGGGTAAAAGTGAAAAAGCTGTGGACCAGGCAGATATCTGTGTAACAGTGTGTTCTTAGTGAGTTAGAACAAGCGACGTGCTTATCGGAGCAGCTGCACCGGGCAGGCGACTAGATGACAAATGTCACCACGTCATACGCTGGCCGGAGCCCCGCGAGCCGTCGCCGGGACAGCCTCCCGCGAGGCACCGTCAGCGATCGGCCCCCGCCCCGTGCTGAGCGGATCACCGACTCAACACCAGTCACCACGCGAGGACGTCCGGGACCTTCCCTCTCCCCACAGCCTGGGCTGTGACGATTCGTCCCCACGCGGGCGGGACCCACCCGAGCCCCCGATCTACCCGGGGGAGACTCCGAGCTGGTCCCTGGCTTCAGTGGGGAATATGCCGGGAGGCCTCTCACCCCATTTCTCCTAGCAGAGTGTGCCCGCGTCGTTACAATCAATGTCCTCACGACGATCCCACTCACGGGCATTCCGCAGCCCCTGAGCACAGATCCCGGTCGTCGGAACACCGGCCCTCGCCGTAAAACTTGGACTAGCTCCGATCCGCTTCTAGGACCAGAAGTCACGCGGGCATTCACCCTCCTCAGGCCTGACACCACCGACCTGACAAAAACTCGTCCTCATATTGGTTCCCCACCGAACCGCGCCCACCAGCAACCTAGACAGACTGGCGGTCACAATGGGCAGATGAGGCAGACTCAACCCACCCGGCTCCGACAAGCCCTGCCTACTCACCCATCGCTCGCACAGGACGAAAAGCTGCCATCGTGGTCCACGAGCCCCCCGAAGCACCCCTAAACCAGTAATCTAGACCCTACTGACGACGGCAACATGCGTAACATCCCCTAAGCTCATCAACCCCGACAGTATCCCTCACGTGAACATTATCACCACAGCTATCCGAACAACCCCACTATCGCTGGGGCCCCGCACTACCCCGACGTTTACCGAAATGAATAATCATCCACGTTAACAGAGAGCGACAGCCCCGTCACACGCAGCGGCACAGCCGTCACGGCACCGCTACGGCTGGACTTCCACGTGCGACTAACACACACCGCAGCCCTCACCATGTTCCCTCCAGGAAACGAAACTCAGATGGCGACTTGGGAGCACGGAACACCGGCGATTACCCTGCCCGCCGGCTCTCCCCTTCCCGCCAGCGCCCAGGGACGGGGCCGAGTCCACAGGCCCAGAGGCTCTCCGCACCTGCAGCCCGTTAACCCCGGAGCAGCCGCTGCAGGGTTCAACCTGCCTCAGCCGAGGGCCCACCTGTCACTTCACCAAGCCGAGGCCGACCGGACGCCGAGGCTGCACTGAGCCCCTCGAGCCGCAGGCGCCGCCAGTCAGATGCCGCTGGCTGCTCCCCATCGGGGGTCCGAGGCGGGTGCTGGCCCAGAGCTGGGGAGTTCAGCGGGGAGACAGCGAGGCCTCCTGCCGGGAGCCTGAGCGGCCCGGGCGGGGCGCGGCCGGAGTTCTCTGGGCTGCAGCTGTGGGTCACCAAATGCAGAGGATCCGTCCTTGAGCGTTTCCGCCACAGGTGCGGACACGTGGGCGGGGCTACGGCCCCGAGTGCGTCTGCAGAAAGCTGAGCGCCTTCGGGCTTCGAAACACCTGCAGGGGAACGCCCGGCCCGCCCCCCGCTGCGCGACCCTCACGCTGCTGTTAAGCCGCCCCTACCCGACCTCATACATTGTATCTCTGTAAACTTATGTGCACATTTTCCTCCTTGTAGTTACATACTGTTAAAATCAATGCCTGACATGTCTAAGCTGTTGCAACTTTCTGCCAACCAGTAAGCTTCTATCAATTTTGAATGTCTTCAGATCTGATATTCTATTGTTTACTTTTTGAGCAATCACTGATACAGATGCCAAATTCACAGCTCAGGGTTGAGATGTGATCCCTAGAGATTTGTCCGTAGCCGAGTGCCAATCAATTCATCAGCACCTGGGAGGTGATGAATCAACAGTTTAGAAACAACTCTATAGATTCACCTTCCTGATTATATTGTTAGTCGAGAGGCATTCTAAACATTGATTAATGATTCACGCTGAATTGTTGGAAGATTAGAATATCCCTGGGGGGCTAGCAGAGTTCTGTTTCTTTGTGTTCCGCCTTTTGAGGGAGCTGTTTGCGAACCGTCCTTACCTGGCAGTGTCTGGAGCCCAGGACAGGTGTGTACTTTGGGGTCCTGGCTCGCATTATTGCGCGTCAGGAAACACTGCCTCCACTGAACATCCCTGTGGCCATGTTTTGGGGGACACCCGAGCAGTCTGCATGGGAAGGCATCTCACTTTCTGGTATCTAGTATCTAGTTTCTAGGACTGCAGTTCAGTCCTAGTATCTTTTATTTGCAAATGCAAGTGGAACTGTTTTCAAGGGACCTCTTAATAGATTGAATTCTTTTCATGGTGCTGAGGGGAATTATTGATTACTAGAAGCATATAGAGAATGATACGACACTATCCGGGAATAATCACTAGAAATCGGATATGAAGAGAAAGTTCGAGAATCAATCCCTGCATACTACTGGATAAAGAAAATATCCCGACTCCTGGGATATTTACTAGTGAGGTGTACGGAATTTAACATGAATGCTAATCGATAGTTATTGGTTAAAATTTAGCAATAATTGCAGCAAAACGAGAAAATCTGCTGTATACCGTAATAAAAACATAATTGATAAGTTATCAGTCATTAGCTATAGAATTTCTAACATTAGCTATTCATATAAGAGATGGAAAGTATTTCCAAGGATAAACCTCCGCGTTTGTGTTTGAGCAGAGAATCGTGAAGTATCAGGGGTGGAAAGAACTGGATCTTCTGCTATTTTTTTTTTTTTTTTTTTTGCTCAGGAAACGGAGCGCCCTTACCTTGGAACTGCGCGTTGAAGCCTCTGCGCCGGTGGTTGCTGTCCGACGTGAAGTGCAGCCGCAGCCAGTTCTTGCTGCTGATCACGGGGGACGGCAGGTTCGTGCCGGTCAGCCTGCAGGGGGGAGAAGAGACACGGCCGCCTCGTGAACCGGCAGGGAAAGCGTCTTCCCCCAAACCCGCTCTTACTGCTGGCTGCCGATGCCCTTTGTTTTGAGATGCTTCAAACGGATGCATGCCCCTTATCAGCTGCCTCGAACCCTCGAAACGGTTCAGATAATTTCATCTTTGCCCACAAACAAAGGCTATGCTTATTCTTCATGGAATGACAGCTTTGGCCGCATTTTACATTTTGATTCTTCCTCATTAATGATACACAAATGAGAAGATGTTCTTTTGACTTCTTCTTTTTTTTTTTATCAGGACCCTGACCATGATGAATTATAAATGGAAAAGATATAGGCAAATGATAAAAGTCTGCCATTCAGGATCTGAACACTCAATTCTGTTTCGCTTGACGCGGACTCAAATAAACGGTCTCTCATGCCGAGCGTCCAGCGCTCCACCTGCAGAATTCACAGCCGGGGCTTCCCCTACTGGGGGGTGGGGGAGGGGAGTGCTCATCCGATGGGCGACAAGGGCCCTGACATTTGTAGTTCGTTTATGTTTTTTTTTTCTGGGTTAAAAGAAATATATTACAGCTTTTTTTTTTTTCCCGGCTACTTAACAAGATAAAAAAACATTCTTAACTAATGGGTCAGATTTTCCTGTGGCCATTGTTCGCTGACCCTGCTTTGCTGCATATGAGACGATTTGTAAAAATGCTGGGCAGAACCCCGGTACCGGCTCCCCTCACACGGAGTCAGAGGCGAGGGCTTCGCAACAGTTTCGCTTTCCGCGGTTAGAGCCGAGCCCTGCGAATGTGTCGCATTCCAAAGCCGGTCGCTGTGCATAGGTTTCTCGGTTTGACCGAGAGAATTAGACAAATATCCACGTCCTCTCCTTCAGGGGTGTTGGGTGAGGTGGTTGTTCGCAATAAAACCTGTCCTTAGAACTGTGAGTTTTTCTGTCACCTTCCATAGGGTCGGGGCTGACCTCCGCGCTGTCACGTAACGGAAAGACTATATTATACAGGCAGTTATTCATTCATGACAAACTAATCCTAAAAAAATTGATTAGCACACAAACTGGCGGTTATGTTGTGGATTCGCCAAGACCCTGGATGGTTCGGTTGGGATTTAGGGTTAAAGAAACCAACTGGGCCCCTCTCTGGCGACGCCTCCCGACGTGCGCCCATCCGAACCCAGAACCTGTGACTGTCACCTCGCATGGCCCAAGCGCACTGTGCAGGTGTGACAAGGTCACAGACCTCGAGACGGAGCGATTGTCCCGAAGTACCAGGCGGCCCGACGGAATCAAGGGGGTCCCTGAAAGTGGAAGACGGGGGCGCAAGAGCCAGAGGGAGACCCGAAGCCACGGGAGACGGCCGGAGGGATGCTTGTGAGTCGCCCCCCACGCCCCGCGCCCCACGCTCGCCGCCCTCGAAGGTGGGGAGGGGCCACGAGCCTACGACCCGGCGCCTCCAGACGCCGGGGAAGGCCCTGAAATGCATCCTCTCCTAGAGCCTCCGGGGAGAAACAGACCCGTCGACATGTGGGTTTTACTCCGGCAAAACCTGCAGAAGATGCACAACCTGCAGAAATGAATCCGTGTCGGCCGAAGCCGTCGGGAACGTGGCACTGGGCTGCGTCGCGGGGGCGACGACAGATCAAGGCGGCACACGCATGTCCCACGTCGCATCATGAAACGCCCGGGGAGAGAGAAGACGCGGCGGAGCGTGCCGCCCGCCCGCGCTCGTGACGATCGTGGCGCCGGGGCCGTCGCGCCCTGTCCGCGATCTCCGGGGACCGGCCGCCTGCCGCTGCCCGAGCGAGGCCTTGCCAAGTGCCCTGCGGTTCTTAGCCGTGCTGCTGTTGAGTCCGCGGCACCTGCTTTTTTCTAAACTAGTTTTGTACATGAGAGGTAAATTACGGGGCGAGCATGGAGACTTCACATGAACGCTGAGCGCAAGACACAACGCAGCAACAGTTTAAAGAGAAACGAGGAAATAACGGCAGGGAAACACACGTCTGTGTTCGTTAGTTCATAACACGCTGACTTTTTTTTTTTTTTTTTAATCCTAAATATATAGAAACGAAGGACAACGACCTGGTGAAATCGGGCGAATCGAAGCTCCGTGGACTTAAACGAAAGCAGGACGGTGAGGGAAAAGAACCCCGCGGCGGGAGGGGCCGGGAGGGGCTCCCAGCAGCCGGCTGCGGCCCAGCCCCGAGCATCGCGAACGAGGCCCAGAAACCCCGAGAGCGGGCCGGCGACGGTACCGAGCCGTCCCTGCGCACGCGGCTAAAGGAAGGGGTAGTTCTCGTCTCTGTGTGTGTCTGCTTGTTTTCCAGTTATGCCACATTAAGCAAGCGAATCCACTGGCAAACTCATTTCTTTTCAAAGGTTCGGGACTTTGCCTCTGCCAGCAGCACAAATGGATGCGGCGCTCACGGGACAGTAAGCCTAGGCGGCCCCCTTCGAGCCAAAACAGAACAGGCCGGTCTGTTCCACCTTCTCCAAATAGCTTGACCACAGCTGTTCGGATCCTATGTACGTGATACTCGTAGCTTCTTTCGTCCCTTAACCTCCGTCAGCCTCGCCTCTCGTACGTGGTATCAGGGGTTCGAGCACATTCTTCTACAACGTTACACCCTGTTCATTTTACTTGTGTAACTGGAAAAACGTAGCGTCAGCTCAGCAGGATAATTTTCCAGAATGCGTTTGGAAACGCCGGCGCTTTCTGAGAGTCCTGTCTGAACTTCTTTGACGTTAAGCCAGGTTTCCGACTTCTCTAGGAAATCGTGTACGTCGTTGGGTGTTTTCGGCTTGAACCTCCTTACGCTGACTGAGAAGCGGGAACACGTTAATGCCACCCACACGGAAGGCAGATCCCCCGCCCTCCCCAGGGAGATGCAGAATGCAGGAAACTCACTGAGGGTCCATTTGGGGAGAAAGCCCTTTAGAAGTGTGTTATTTTTTTCCCGCGCTCTCATGGACACGCCATTAACATGATTCAAAGCGCTGTTTAATTTATCTCCGTTTTCTCAAAATGAAATAGAATTAACTGATCAAACGAAGTGTTTCTCAAATGTCATATTTCTAATTGGTCCTTCTTTGCATTACTAGTGAAACCCACTGTCTCGTGGACATATGTCGAGTTTCTAATGCTGCTTGCTGTTCCGAGCCTTACTTTGGACATTGAAGAAAATAACAGTGCAAGTAAAAGGCAGCTTTTACCTAGGAAGAACATGAAAGCCAAAGTGACAAAAATATAACGCACATGTGATGTATATACGCACGTACTATAGTTCCATATTTGTATACAAATACATCTAGAAATTTATTCTGAAAGTTTCACACACACACACACACACACACCCACCCCCTCAAGTAAAAGCAACGACCACAGACCGCGACCACCCACGGTCGACCCGAAAGCCTCCCGCGGAGGACGGGTCCCAGCTGTTCCTTCCGCCGGCACTGAGGCGTCGCACTGACCCCCGCCATGCTGCGGCCCCGCGGAGAGCCGGCCTGGGGTCTCCCTCCCGCACAGCGCGCGCCCCCTGCCTCCCCCCTGCCCCGCGCTTTGGCAGACGCTGTCGCGAGCTCCGGGTAACGGTCCGCTCTGACGGGAGCGTCACCTCTCTGTGCCCTGGGACAGCTGTGCTTCTCGCGAAAACGACTTCCAGTCCCGTGAGCCCGGTCCCCCCTCCAGCCCTGCGCCTCGCCTCCCACCCCGCGTGCGCCCCCGCAGCCTCCGCCCCGCTCGCCCGCTGGGAGCCCCGCGCTCCTTCCTGGGCGGGACGCTGGCTTGGCGGCTCCTCCAGCCGGGGTCTGCTCCCCCACCGACCACCCCCCTGCTCTGGGGGTCCCAAGTCGTCCGATCTGTCTCAGACAGTGACGCACAGTCTCCGGGGGCCTTGGCTCTGGGCTGCGGCTGGCGTGGTCACTGGGTTGGCCATGTCACACATGCCGTCATAGAAAGCCAGTCCCTCCGCGCTCAGGGCCCTGGGTGGAGCAGGTCTCATGACAGCCGCTCCCCGCCCCCACGTGCACTTCTCCGGGGTCCTACAGCCCTCGGAGTCAAAAACAGCTTTAAAGAGGTGGCCCTGACCCCCCGCGGCCGGCGTCCTCATAGGAAGAGGACGCCAGGACGCAGACGTGCAGGTTGGGGCGGCGTGCGAGGAACCGGGCTGATGGCCGTCGGCACCCGCGGGAGGGAGCGGGAGTCCTGGGTGGGCGCTTCGGCCCCGAGGGAGGGAGGCCCGCGGGGGGCACGTGTCCCACGACGCTCTGACCTCAGACCTCCGCGTCCGGAGCTGCGAGGCGGCGCGTTTCTGCCGCCGGGCCTCTCGGTCTGTGTGTCCCGTGTCCTTGTTGTGGGCCCGGCGTGGCCGAGCCGCTTTCACGGCTGCGCCGTGTTCCAGTTTTCACATGCGCAGAGACACGTATCACGCTTTCTTCACCCGAGGACGGCCGGCTTAGTCCTCATCACTCCCCGGACTCTGGCGTATGTGCGCGGTGGGGACACAAAGTGGGGGCCTTCCCGGGGCCACGCGCCTCACGCCTGGGGTGGGGGAAGGCCGCGCAGACACCAGCGGGGGCGGGGGCGGGGGCGGGGGCGGGGGTGGGGTGGGGGGGCAGCGGAGCGGGGATGGGGTGCGGGGTCAATACGGACCTGCGGAGTCACGGGGAATGACTAAAGGTGCGGCCCTTCCCCGCTGATCATGGCACCACAGAGTCAAACTGATTAAGCAACTACGGACACTCGTATCTTTCTTCTTGCCACTTTTCTATGAACATTAACGTCCACAGAAACGCTGTGGGGCTTAAACCCCTTGAAGGAAACAACTCGAACCACGTACGTCTTCCCCGAAATCAGGAGCAAGATCACATACAGTTGGATCATGGACTCTAGTGATGACACTTTTGAGAAATGTTGAAAGTTTTTCAAAGCAAAGTTGTACTCAATTGGAAAAAATATCTGTTAAATATTATATTAAAAAGCATTCACTGGCACAAAAGAATATTCCAGAGAGATCCAGCTCCAAGGAGCATCCTGGACTATTTTTGTTCCACAATTAATGATTAAATAGTAGATAAGCAAGTATTCATAATAATAAATTCATAAATAACACATCTAGTATTCTAAATGTTTTTCTGTACGGACATGTATAGGTATAGGTGAATATAAAAACGGTGTGCCTGTATATGCACTGTTTAAAAATCTACTTTGCCCTCTCTCTCCGAGGGCACTATGACCCTTTCTACAGGGATACATATAATCCGTGAGTTTCGCGTACTGTCATATTGAATGAGCATTTACCTAAATAAACAGTTGTATTACATAAATCAGCTGTTAGTCGTCCAGCCCACGCTCCGGTGCGGCTGCTTGCCTCATCTCCGACAAGTACCTTCTGAATCATGGCCGCCATGTCCCTCAGAGTTGAAGGGATGCGTTTTTTCAGGACTCTTCTCTGCATGTCCAAAACCACCTGTAAGAGCGAGAGCCGCGGGAAGACGCCGGTCGAGGGCCCTCCGCGCGCCCAGGCCGCGGCTTTTTGCACCTGGACTGTGGGCCGGTTGCAGCCGCCCGCGGGAGCTCATGGCGCGCGCGGCTCCTTCTCGGCTCCTTCTCCGTTTCGTGGCTCCCGCCTTCGTGCTCACATCGGGGTCGCTGGTGCGCTTGCTCTGCCTGAGCTGTAAGGCCACCTGGGGCCACAGCACATGCAGTGGCCGTAGAGTCCCCTCTGCGACGACTCCGTGTGACACGTCTGGGCATGGCTCCTTCGACTCGAACAAGAAACGAGGGAGGGTTCGGAGCCTCTGAACACGCTTAGAACAGCTATCGAAGGGCCCGGCCGGGAAAGTGCTTTCGATGTTGTTTGTTTGTTTGTTTGTTTTTTCCCGCCGTTACTGACTGACCAACCCAAAGCCTTGTGACGTGTATTTCATAAAACTGTCACTCACTGTCCCTGCAACGTGATGGCTGCCCCTCCCCCGCCCCCACCCGGTCTGCAGCGAGTTACATGTCTTGTATTCTTCCGACCATTAAGCATTTAGCAGTTTATTTAAGAAAATGAAAGGCAAATTGTGGAATAACTCACTTTTTTAGTCTCAAAAATATTTTCTAGAACTACTGTTTTCATTTCATGTTGCCTGGTGAATTTCCTATTTTGCTGGGAGGGAAACAGAAACGCCATCTGTGTGTGAATTTGGGCGGTGTGCGTGCACTTCCTGTGTGTGCCCTGGGGTGCTGTGTTCCAAGATCTTAGAAGATGCTACCGAAATCGTGAGGAAAAAAATTCTAACACGTGTTACTCACTCGCCTGTGAGTAAAGAGGTGAATCCAGAAGATTCTCGCTTGTCCGCTCCTCGTCCTCGCTCACCCACTTTCGAAGCTGCCAGGACTCTGATCTGACCCTGATATGATTAGGGTAAAAATAGCCAGAAGGCGCCTCAGCCAGCGAGTCATCCCTGCCGGCCGGCGGCTGTCACCAGCCTCCTCCAGTTCCCGACGGGAGAGAGCCCTCAGCTCTGGGTCTGAGGAGAGGCCTGTAGTCCCATCTGACGTCTCCAGCCACTGGGCCAGGGCGGTTGGGTGGGGGTGCCCTAAATTGTAAACGAGCATTTCCTTCTCTCCTCGCATCCTCAGAAGGCGGGATGTGTAAAAGACACATTCATTCGACAAATACCGAATGAGTGCCTGGTCCACAAGCCTGGGGGCAGCCAGGCACTCATCATGGCGGCCCGGGGCGCCGGGATCGACTGCTTCAGATTTCACGCTTGTACTTGGGCAGATAAGTGTGCCGGCCTTATACGTTTTTAGCGGAGGCCAAAAAAGTCCTTGATAAGTCCTGTCAATACTTTTGTCAGTGGTATTCGATTTCTTATTTGCTGCATTAGAGCCATAGTGTCTTTATTGATCTTCCACTCTCTAAACTTGATGACAATGACGATGATGATGACGATGATGATGTTGATAATGATGGAAGAGCTAAATCGGAGTGAATATTATCCAAGTGTCGGCCCTTTTCTGCATTATCACAACTTAGTCAATAAGTTTGCCCCCTGTACCAATTATTGTTTTAATTGTACACACAGAAGCTGCCGATCTGTGGGGTTAAGTCGTGGTTGCGGAGCCCGTGCCCGGGCTGAGCCCACCTGTTTCCTCGAGTGTTTTCGCTGGCGGGACGTCTCCACCCAAACTGTCTTCGACTCAGAGCGCTGGCTGTTTTCCTAAAGGACAGATCGAATCTGTCACGTCTTGTGTAAAAACAGCCACTGTCCCTTTCCTCTTAGACCTTGAGAATAAATTTACCCTCCTCGGAATGTCCTCTAAGACCTCTCATCACCTGGTCTCACCTGACTCTCTGGCTTTATTTTTCTCTGTTTCTTATCCATCAAGATTTGGCTCAAATGTCAACCTCTGTATAAATTCCGCGGATTCCCTCAGTCTGAATTGAAGCCCTGAGAGCCCGCGCCGCGTCTGACTTGCAGCCATGTGCGGAGGGCCTTAGGTTTATAACGGGCCGATTCTCTCCCCAGGGTGCAAAGCGCAGACTTGTGCGTGAGGCGCTGCCCGGTCGCTGTTCGCCGCTGGGTCTCCACGGTGCCCGACTGAGTGCTGGTATCGCACCGCGCACAGCACCCAGGAAGGGCCGAATGGACGGGCAGGCGAACGTCGCAGACGTGAATCGTTCCTTTCTCTCTTCGGCCGTCAGAATTACTTTCCCGCCTCACCTAATCTTCTTCCATTCCGAATCTATTTCCAATCCTCACGATTCCTTTTGAACTCATAGCGAGAGGCTGTTGAAGAAATCAGTCTGACCGGCGCTGAGGTTAAAAAAGAATAACATCTCGATCTCCGCTAATTGGGCTCCAGTTTTGCTGAGAGGACTCATCTGGAATGTTGCCGTCAGTACAAGGTGGGTGACTCGAGGTCAGCTTGTAAACCACTTATGCACACAAAATGCAAGTCCGAAAAGGGATTTTAGAAGGATTAGATAAAACAGTGCAAGAGACTTTAAAAACAAAAAATCACATCAAACGCTGGAAGACTTCAAGCAAAGGAAAAACATGTAAAGATAACAAAGATCCAGGAGCGAGGCTCTGACAGATGGATAGGTGATGGACAGACAGACAGACAGATAGATAGACAGACAGACAGATAGATAGACAGGTAGATGGACAGATAGACAGACAGACAGATAGATAGACAGACAGATAGATAGACAGGTAGATGGGCAGATAGACAGACGGACAGACAGATAGATAGACAGACAGGCAGACAGACAGATAGACAGACAGATAGACAGACAGACAGACAGACAGATAGACAGACAGGTAGATAGATAGATAGGTAGACAGACAGACGGACGGACAGACAGACAGATGACAGTAGTAGGTGAATGATGGACAGGTGGGAGGCGGATGACAGGGAGCGGATACCTCCTGACCCGTGGGGAGAGGCGAGGCCGCAGCTGCCGGCCTGAGCTTCCGCTGGGCTTCATGCTGTCTCCTGGTTTTCGGGCGCGTTCACCATTTAAGCCAAGCAGCAGCACCCGCACTGCGACGACCCAGCATGGGACCGGGAGGGGCCTCTGCAAACCCGTCACTCACAGACACCAATGAAGAGTCCCGGGAGAGATCGTGGGAGTTGTGTGTTTTTTTTTTTTTTTTGAAGGATTTTGTATGTCTTAAAATAATCTCTTTTACATTATTCACCGGGTTCATTCCACGCGTGACGTGAATGAGCCATACGCATCAGCAGTGCCTCATGCTCAGATGTCCAAAGGCGGGGAGGCTGGCCGGGCGACGGTGGCGTGGAGAGGCCCGCGTCTCTACGCTCGTCTCTCCGTGCTTCGTGGGTTCGTCGCTCAACGGTTTCTTGCCTGTGACGTTTTTCCCATCTAGGTTCATTCTCTAATGTTGATAGACTCGTTTGATAAGAATTATAATCTCGAACACCAGTTCCGTTAAAGAACGGGTGTGTCGTGGAGGAGACAAGGAGACGGAGACGTGTCCGTGGTCTAAGCTATAACTGGAGCGTATCTTCCGATGGACCTGTCCACCTACTGTGCGTCGTGGTACATGGACAACCCTGAGCAGTAACATCAGAGAGCCGCGGAGGGCTAAGGGGTCCGGTCGCATCTGTTCCCCCCTTAACAGAGGAAGGACCTGAGGTCTCCGAGGCACGTGACGGGAGAAGCCAGGTCAGGAGCAGATACGGCAGGGAGACGGGGCGGGGGGCGGGGCCGGAGGACAGAGACACGTGTTGGAGTCTGTGGTCAGAGGTGGCCTCGTGTGGGGAGGCCACGGCGGAAGCGGAGGAGGCTCTGGGACAAGGACCGGGAAGGCGCCGAGGCCGTGACTACAAAGCGAGGAGGAGAAGGAGGCCTGGCGAGCTGTCTGCCCCACGGGCCAGGGCGGAGGACACGGGCGAAGGTGTCGACACTCAACACGGCCCCGGACACCGAGGACCCAGCCGGGGTGACGGCCGGGGTGACGGCGGGTCCCCACGGAGCCCTCGGGGGTAGCGACAAACGGAGTTAGACACAGGAAGGCGTGGGGGCGAGGGTCAGGATCAGAAGCCTGATTTTACTCCACACACGTTCACGAAGCACCGTCTAATGCTCACGCAGCACGGTCAGCTACAGCGAGCCCGAGAGGGGAGGAAGCCAGAAGAACGCGTCGGGCGCGGGTTCGCATGGCCTCCGACTCCCAGAAGAGGAAAACACGTCTAACACTTGGCATTCTTCTGTGGAAGAAAACGTTTTAAGAAATCGAGAAAAGGCCCTGGGTTGTTTAAAGGACTGTGCGCAATTTAAGGTAAACGGGTTTTTATAGATATCTGGCTCTGGAATCTGTAGGGAAAACAGCCCCATTTTGATACTATTTTACTTCAAAATCAATGAAATGAGCAGAGAACCAGGAATCTCACATGTGGGCAATCCATGGATTTCAGTTATTTTTCCAAATGATTTACAAATGTTCATGTGGACACACAATAATGATTAATCAAGTAGAAGGGTAGATTATCCAAAGAGGTTAATAACAATCAAGATCATATTAATACCCAGGAACACATGGAAAAATACAGATTTTTCCAGGTACTTTAATTAAAGACATGATTGTCGAAACACTCGAAGCTGTGCAATTATGTTTATTCCAAGGAGAAATAAAGCAGCCCGACAATTCCAATTTCATGTTGCCTACAATTCATTTCCAGCTTTCAGACAACTAGACATCCACACGACATTGGCTAGGCAAACGCAGGCCGCGTGTGGCTAAGTCAGGGGCTCGCACGCGCGGGAGACCCGGACGTTGCGGTACTCTGAGGTTCTGGAAGGCGACGGGGGGTCGTCTGCCTCACACACATCGGAGCGTTGTGGATAGCTGTGAGGTGGGGCGTGGGCAGAGTTTCTGCCCGAAATGGCAGAGCTCCTGCATCGTGAACTGAGAACTACGATTTTTAGCTCAAGACACAAAGAGAGTGGGTCTCTGGCTAGAGTCTTAACCCCACGCCCTGAGCCAAATACCTTTCCACCAGCAGAGAGTGCTCCCTGGATGGACTTTTAGGTCCTTCCAGCTCTTAGCTCTAAAATTTTCTTACCAGCATGACCGAGGGCTAGATGTGAAATGCGAAATCATGGGTAAGAGGGAGGACCCATGTTACTACACAAGTGTGAATTACAGGTAGTTGGATCAAACAAGATACACGGGCCAGCTTGCGTTTATTGCACGTGATTGACTTAGCCATTTTCCTTCTTGATACATTTTATCTTTGCTGAAAAATAATGTAAGAGTTTAAGAAATGCTACTTAAAATTCTCTGAGTGGCGCACGCCACCCTCTGCAGCCCCAGCTGAGGGTGTGAGTCCCACGCGGGGCTCCTGGTTCAGGGAGGGGGCGGGGGGGGGTCGTACGAGAGGAAAAGGCTGAGACCGAAGGCAGGATGTGACGCAGACTGTGTGACTCGTCTGCTTCCCAACCGAGAAGCTTCGGACGGGCCGTCTGCTTTCTCTAGATCCCGATACTCAGTCGCCCTGTCTCTCTTCCACTAATTTACTCGTTCATTTCCACCGAAGGGCTTGTCGAGATGAGCTGAGTCTCACCGAAGCCCTCTGAAGTAGGTAGACGTAGCCAGATGCAGCGCTCTCTACAGACACAGGTACGCTCAGAAATCTCAGCAGCGACTTAGAGTTGGCGAAACACCCTCCCATCTGTGGGGTGGTCTCGCTCGTCAATACGCGCGTAAAGGAATGCGCGATAAATACACCCAGCGAATTAACGCATTTACTCCAGAGTGGGTGAGTGGCCGGAATGTGGAAACAGACGACAGACATTTAGTAGCATGCGCATCACCTGGACCCGAGCCCCGAGTTACTCAGGCGACATGTTACGCTGTCCCTGAGGTAAGGATGTGATGCGACACGAATCTGCGCTGTTATTTGTTGAGCAATGTATGAAAATCTCACAGGGAGCGTAACAGAGATCATAAAATACTGTCATTCAGCGTTTGTGTGTAAGCTTTAACATTCCGAATCGTAGATAATCTTTTCACCCACTTGCTAAATGGAGTACATCTAGCTAGAGACATTGAATAACTCTGTTCGCCTTTGACTAAATTCTCTAAAGAGTAAAATGGTAGAAACTTCAAATCGCCTCGTACGGCATGCGTGACTGTGTAGTATCTATCGACAACGTGACACTGGTTGCGATTAGTAGTGAGCAAACACTTCCAGAATACTGTCGAGGGCCCGTGAGTCTGCGAAGTGAGAGCATCGGATGGTGGCCGGCGGCTCTGTCAAACCATCGACATCGACGCGCCGTGGTCCATCTGCCTTCTTGCAGATCCGCGTCTCTGGCCAGAGCGCCGACGTGCCTTCCCAGTTGACGCTGCCCACACACAACCCTCTTCGTGCAGAAATGCAACCTGTGTGACTAAGAGTAACACCGGGAAGCCACAGCTAACGGGTCGCGTGTGCTGACAACGGCGGTGGCAATCGGGATGGTTGGGGCGAAGCCTAAACTACGTGCTTTTGAATTTTTTGGCTTACAACGCAATTACACATTACAGTGCCACCCTATTTATATAATATTAATAACCCGTCGTAGGTTTCTCCGAGCACATAGAAGAGAAAGAAGCAATAGTCGTGATTTTTTTTTTTTTGGCCGTTGTTTTTAATCTTCTGACATATAAACATCTTTGACGGAAAACACCCGAATTTCTTCACGTCGAGAATCATGGCCATTGGAAATAACCACTAAGTACGATTTTAGAAACAAGGTCATAGATGGACCCGGAGATGTCGGACCCCTGCGGGGTGCCTGTGACTACGTGAAGAAAGCCAGTCGGCAAAGGCCGCGCGCTGTGTGACTCCAAGTCCGTGACATTCTGGAAAAGGCAGAACTGTGGAGACGGCACAAGGGTCAGGGGTCGTGGGGGTTGGGGGCGGGAGGGATGGACAGGTCAGGGGTCGTCAGGGGTTGGGGGCGGGGGGCATGGACAGGCGGAGCGCAGGGTTTTTACGGCGGTGAAAATACCGCGTGTGATGCTGTAACCACGGGCACATGTCATTGTGCATCTGTTCAAAGCCGTGGGAGGTGCAGCCCCAGGACTGAGCACGACCGTGAGCTCTGGACTTCGCGCGATGCCGACCTGTCAGCACAGATCTGTCGACCGGAGCAACTGTGGTGGGGGTCGAGCCGGGCGCGTGGGCACAAGGGCCGCAGGAGAAACCTCTACACCCGCCTCAGGATTTAGTGGCAAACCTAACACGGCTCTAGAGAAAGTGAAGTCTGAAAAAGAACTTCAAAAATCAGGAGCCATTTTATCATGGAATTTACAAGTATGAATAGAGGAGCGATATTCAGCCTCAACGTTCATGACATAAACACCGAGCACAGTTCCGAGGGCCCGGCCACACCAGGCGGCGTCTTGCGGGCTCCTGGGCGTGACGTAACCGAGTTGGCAGGCGACGCTCAGGAGCCGCTGTTTCATCGTCGTGGTGCTGCCTTCACTTTATTTTATTTTTTTTTGTAGTAATTGTGTTTAGGGTTCTGTTTCCATTTGGCATCTCGCGGCAGAATCACGGAGCCAAAGACATTTCCCGATCAGATACTTTGAGAAGCAAAGGATTACGTTGCTCGTTCGTCTTCTGCCTGCAGTGACGTGTTCCGACTAATTCCATTGTATCCATTTTAGGAACCTCTAGAAGGCTTTCAGCCCATTTCCCTAAATTTTGGAGCCAGCTCACATAGTTCTACTTCAAATAATTCAGCCAGACGGTTCATATGGTGTTTAATTTCACTTTAATTCCAAAATGAATGAAAGTATCTAGGTGAGGTGATACTGGAAATGTTAAACCTTAAAAGGCAAACTAGATAAATATACCAAAATTAATGTTAATTCTTAGGAACAGGTGTAATGGAAATAGAGCTTTTAATCTGAACTGCTAATGGCACTAATATTCACTGTATAACTTGTAAGCGAGGTGGCGTTCTACGTAGCCAGGAGAGTGAATAGGTTGCGAAGCATGCTATTTCTATCAAAATTAAATACAATCATACGGTAAACTCTCCAGATGTCTTCACTAGAGTCCTGCTGGATATGCTGAGAATTACGTGATTATTCGCCCCGCGTGAGGCTCGTTTCGGAGTTTGCTCGAGTGGTGTGGACAGGACGAAGGCCCGTCTCGTGTCCTGCCATTTACCCCTGAAGTCGTGGAAGCTGCTCCACACCCACGAAAGTCGTCTCTCTCTGCGAACGGGGGTTTTCTGCAGACCGGCTTCGGCCGTTCTCACGCCGCTCCCTCGGTGCCGCCGCGGAAGCCACGCTCACGGGGCGTCCCGCCCCTCGGTCCTCGAGCCGCCGCCGCCCCCGCTGTTCCCAGCTCAACGGATGCTCGATGCTCGCTGAGTGAGCCCGTCAGATCCAGCAGCGCGGCATTGAAAACGGCGCGGCCCGTGCCTTTCGAGGCTGACAATCCAGCAGCAGAGCACACGGCGGAGGAAACGCTCAACGAACGTTTGTCGAGGGAGTAAACCGGCACTGAGTGAAAAATCAGCTGAGGACAGGTAGGGGCCAGGGGACCTGAAAACCAAGAGCCGTATAAAGAAAGGAAGACGCCCATCGCCCGGGCCGCCGAGCTGGCTTGCACGCTCATGTGCGCGAGTTGGACGTGTGGGCGCAGAGCGTTCGCTTCGGGGCGCACGGCGCCCTTTGTCGACTTGCTTCGCCACGAGGAGGACACGTCCGTTCCCATGGCGGGAGCTGTGAGGTCAGCGACAAGCCGCCGGCTGTCCACTTTCACTTGTAACACACGTCCCCTCCTGTGTGCGGGGACGACCTCGCCTGAGGGTTCGCGGCAGCGAGCGCTGGATGGCGCTTTCTCCCCTTCGCCCGCGACCCCGCGACCCCGCGACCCCGCCACGCCGCCCGCACCGCCTGCTGTGACCGCCGCGAGAGTCGCCGCCGCTCTCGGGTCTGCCGCGCCACCCGCGGGTCCAGCCCCGTCAGGACACTCGGGCGCGCTGCTGGCCTGCGCCGTGCCCGGCGCCTCTCACGTGGACTCGAGTTGCTTTCGCCTCTAACAACGCGTCTTGGGGCCCAAAGTCCTGCCCTGGCTGCCGCCCCGCCTGGGCGCCGACGGCTCCGCGTGGGAGGCGGCGTCCTCGTGCGTGTGGAGCCGCGATCTGCACGTGCTCACTGCCGGCCACCCCCCGCCCCGGCGAGCACGCTCCCGCCGGGGCCCCTGCTGCCCATCGCAGGCGCGGGGTTCCTCAGTCACAGTCTTGCCTGTCCCTTCCCCTGCCCTTCCCAGACACCCCGCGGGTTCCTTTCTCGCACGCGGGCTGTTCTCTCTGTCCGGACCGGCCTCAGGGCTTCCGTCGTCGGTGGGTGGGTGGTCGGTCCTCAGACCACCCTGGAGAAAACCAGCCCTGTGGTCCCAGCCAGCATCGGGGTGCGAGGAAGCCCCCCGTGGGCACCGCAGCCCTGACGCCTGCCCTGAGCGCCAGCACCGCGGCCAGCACCCCCCACCCCCACCGCTGCACGTGGACCACGACGTCAACGTGTCCGAACCGCAAATCCCACGCCACACCCGCTCGAAAGGCTCTTTTCCCAGAGCGTCTTTAAGAACGCCGCTGCCACTGACTGGCCCAGCTGCTGGAGTCGTGACCCCCGCCCCCCCACACACACCCGGTCCACAGTCCCGCCAGCGGGGAGGGCGCCCACCCCCCCTCGAGCCCGGTCGCTTCCCTTGAGCCCCGTGGCCGCCGCCTGTTCCAAGCCCAGTGGACTGTCACCCGGGGGAGCACCGCCCCGCCAGCCGGCCACCCGTCACGCACCCTTCGACACCTGCTCCCTGCGACGCGTGTGCCGCACGCTCACGGGGGGGGCCATCGACGGCGCCCGCACACCGCGCCCCGCCATCTGGCGGGAACGCCCCCCGCTGCCCGCGGCGCGAGCGCCGGGCCCCCTGCAGCCCGCCAGGGCCCCTTGGCCCAGCGACCGCCGTTCCGCACCTTCTCTCAGCTTCTCAGACCTGCGGTCGTTGCCCTGCGCGAGCGCCCGTGCAGAGGCTGCCCGGCCCCGGCCCGGCTTCCGCGGGGGACTCCGTGTCTCCTGCCGCTCGCCTGCCCGTCGGCCTGCTCACGCCGTCCTCCCAAATGGAGTTCCCAGGGAAGCCACACGCGACCAGGCCATCGTCACCAACGGCTCACATTGGGTCCAGGCACACCTCGCGCCCCTCGCGGACGGGAGGCAGAAATCGCGACGTCCCGTTTGCGAGGACCCCCTGGGCGGGGAGAAGGCGGCCTCGACTGTCCTCAGCATTCGGTGAGCGGTCAAAGGGAGACTGACCCGCCTGCATCTGACGCCGTTTACCAAAACACGGGCTCTTAACTCTCAGCTTATTGCTTTGTCCATCATTAGCGACGTCCCCCAACATGGCCGCACCCCCGTGGAAACGCGTCGAATCAGAGAATTAGAATTAGTTTTCGTCGAAGTCATCACCAGTTCACTGGAAATGTGAAATTCAGATTTCTCTGATTCAATAAAAATAGAAAGTCTTTTCCCACAATCTAAGAGGCTGTCGTTTCTATCGATTTATAATCCGGAAAGTGGCGATAAGGTACAGAAGGTAGTGAAAGAAAAAAAATAACAGAAATATATATGTGTGAGTAATCTTTAAAAAGTTTGGATCGAACTACCGAGATCGCGAAGACACAGGGAGGTGCGGGGGGCGGGAGGGGACACCGCTCGGAGGGGAACCCTTTCCAAAGAGGGGACGGGAAGAGCTGACCAAGGTAAGGAGGTGCGGCTGCCTCTCCCGGCGAAAGTCACGGGGAAAAATCAGAGGCGAGGAGCAGCATTTTGTGTCTGTGGGAAGCAACAGAAATGGGTTTCATGGAGCAGAAGGCGCACGTCTCGGTGTATGGAGAAACGGGGGGCCCTTGGCGGAAGAGGTCGTAGGGGGACCCAGGCGCGAGGGACACCCCGGCGGCTCCGGGAGCTTCGGGAGTGCAGACGGCCGCTCGGACGGGCCGGGCCGTCAGCACACAGGCGGGGTGAAGCGTATGAAAGGCCCTTCTGGCGATTAATTGGATTGGACAGGCAACAAACTGGAAGTAAGACAAGCTGGTCTTATGTGGTCGTTCAGTAATGAGGAAAAAACCCAGCATCTACAATAATAGAAATTTCAATTAAACGTAAGAAAAAGGACCTTAAGAATAATATGATTTAATCCTGGAGGAAGCTTTCAAGGGAGACCGTGACAGCGAGGTCCCCAGAGACCCGCCTGGAAGCAGAGGCCTGTGTGATGTGATTTTCCGGAGCCCTTTGAATGCTGAGATTGGCATCCTGTCTAGCGAACCGCCGTTGCCAAGGTAATTTGACAGAGGGCCCTGGTCATCTTGAATTTCTAGAGCACTGGAATGTCCCCAAGGGCCAGCTGGGCAGCCCTGAATAAGTGGGACTTGGCCGAGCGTGCCTGGAAACAGCTACGGAAATATGTCCCAGCAAGTGCTCACGGCCGCCATCCCTCAGGCAAGCGACAGCCCCGCGCGGGTCGTGTGTGGGGAGCACTTGCTTCTCTATTTCTCCTGAAATTCACTTCATCCGAGAAGGGCTGAAAGTAGGTCGAGGTTTATCCCGTTATGCGCACTCTCCAGTAACACTGCGCGCTCATGGTCACGTCCTGGGGGGAGGGGGGAGGGGGAGGGGGTCGCAGTGCGGGGCCGGGGAGGGGGTGGGGGCCACGCGTCCAACACGGCACCGGACTCATCGCTGTGCCGGCGCACCCCAAACAGTCAGGAACCACATCCGGACAACAGCGGAGGAAATCGAACTCCATGATTCGCAGTACCGGTCTGTTTTCTTATGAAGCACAATAGCTTCGTATCGAAACCATCTGTCTTCGGCCGCATGAGGACCCTGGCGATGCCGCGTCCATGAGAATGTCCGAACACATCATTCAAATCCTTCTTCTTGGTAAAATCAGGATTATGCTTCTCTGGCTCACCTCTGAACTCTATGGTCTATTAAGACATAACATCGGTCAGCGTGCACCTCGGGGCTTTGTGACGGGGCCGACAGCCCTCACGGCCGTCACGGGGGCACGGGGCCGGCAGGCTCGTGCTCGCCCCGCGCTGGCCGCTGGCCGCAGAGGGCCGGCCGGGCCCGCCGCCGCTGCTGACGCGACCGGGACAAACCTGGGCGTCTGGGCGGCGGGCCGACCAGCCACACGTCCGCGCGTCCACGCGAAAACGCGCTGGGCTTCCAAAGCCTGTCCGACTGCGTCCGCAAAGCCCCGTCCTGCCGGCATAACCAGTGCGCCCCCAACGAGCCTTAGAGCGCCCACGGTCCACGTCCGTGCTCTGCACCGAGTCCCTTTCCCGGCGCCACGCCGCACCCGGCCTCCGCCCCTCGCCGCCTCCATCGGAGAGCCACGCGCAGACGGTCACTGGGAGGGACATCGCAGCACCGCCCGCGGGGTCCGCGCGCAGCTCGGCGCTCCGCCGGCCGCCGCGTGGAGAGTCTGCGCCTGGCCCGCCACTCTCCTCCGGCAGGAAACACGCCGGGGTTCATCGCCGGCACTGTGGAAGACGGTGGTGGAGGCTGGTCGTTACCTTTCACATCTGGAGGTTTTATATCTGCTCCAGAATCAAGAGCCCCTTCTCCCCGGCGGCCCCCGGGACGAGAGTCAGTCACCCTCCGTCAACCGCTGCCCAACCCCCCCACCCCAGCGCTGACCGTTGGGGGGCGGGGCAGGCAGGAGCAAGAGCGTTCAGGCAGGAGCGCTATCCAGCAAAGGGATGGCCTGAAGAAACGCGAACGGCACGCCAGCAAATCCCGAACGTGCGCGTGAACGGCCCCGAGCTCTGACGTCCACCGCGCCCCTTTGGGCTTTCTGGATGACAATGTTCTACAGAATTTTCAGGGCGATACTTTGTTAAAAGTAACTATCCAACCTAGGAAGGCTTCTAATGATGATGTGAAGATTATTTTGTTAGACGCTGTAGGTTGAACAGTCGTTTCTAAGCTTGACAGGTATTTTTTTATCTTAGATACTCTTGAGCGGAGCTTTGATTTCTCACGTGACGGTCTTGAATAGAATCAACACAGCTTATGTCACTGTGTCCATGGTGGTGGCCAACAGGGGCTCAGTCCGTCAGCTCTGTCCTGAGTCATCAATAAATACTCGATGATCCGCTGATTCGATTTCGGGAAGGAGTTACGATGGCAGTGGTCGGCGGGGGACCTGCCTTTCAATTTTCATGCACTGCTTAAAGTGCAGCAAAACGCTCAGGTTCTTCTGCCCCGGAACGCACACACCTGCTGGCCCACCTGGAGTCTGAACAGAGACAAATGACGGTGACCAAGGGAACGTTCGCGGTGCGGATGCACCCTGGAATTCGTAAACTTCCAGCCTCACGCGTGTTTTATCTCTTCGCACTTCAGGGCAGTAAGATTTCCGGGTGTGACAGCCGCCCGGAGACGCCGCGGAGCCCCGGCTGCTCCCTGGCACGTGGTGCTCGCTGCAGCTCCGGCGCCGAGCTGCACACCACTCGCATTAGTTGGTGCCGAGTCATCTACATTTTAGCTCGTCACGCCGACCTTCGATTGGCGACCTCTCTGTGACGACCTGCAGGACGTCCGCTCCTCGGTCCCGTGGCTCGGGCTCGATCGCACCCCTCCCGGCCCGACGAGGGGTCACGTCCGCACGCACGCCTCTGCCGCGGTCGCTCCTCGCTGTCCGCACGTGCATGAGCTTGCGGCTGGGCGGCCGGGCGGATGTGAGACTCGCCGCGGCCCCCACTCCGTCCTAGATGGCGCCCCGCGGCAGCGCTGTGGGGAGCGAGCCGGGCCTCAGCAGGTGGTGACCCGCGCTCCACCCCTGCTCGCGAGCACCATTTACGCAGCAGGCGCAATCGGGACCTGGGGAACCCCTGGGGGTGCTCGCGTCCTCGGCGCCTGGGGCTCAATTTCGCGTTTGCATTTGATGGCTGTGAAACTCCGGGACCGTGAGCTGTATCATCAGCTGGGCTGGCTCACGGGCACTGCGTTTCGGACGCCGCGGGCGATAAGCAGCAGCGTTTCCATATCCTCAGGCTAATGGGAAAGAGATGGACGCGAACTTGCCACGTGGATGGCACATTCGGGCCAAGGGACAGCAAATTATATCAGCGTTTCACATGAAAGGGATTTCGCTGTGATTTTAGCCACGTTTCATCAGAGTATTATGGGCCTGCGAAAGGATTTTGACAGTGATAATAATATTATTCATGATGACGCTTCGCGACAGAGCCACCAGTTTTGAGTGGCAATTTAATACGGCTTGAAATTCATCCCATTAATTAGTTTTAAAATATTTTTAATATAGTTTGGTATGCATTGTTTATATGTTAATAGCTATATACACGCTATAAGCACTCTTATAATTTTAAGATCATAATTTGAGCTTAAGCAAAGGACGTTGGAGAAAGGCTCCGTTTAATCAGAGGCCACACGGCGACCGGATTTGGGGAGCTCGGCTGGGGCCCGCCGGCTAGAAACCTGACCGGGAGTTTGGGCGCCCTGCGCATGGCTGTCCCCGACCCTGTGACCGAGCACCCGCGCGCCACGGAGCCTGGGTGCTCACGGCTGTTTCAGCTCTTAAGGGCCCATCGGAAACGTCTTCTGCTGTAACTTCTGCTTTCCATGGTGATTTAAAACGGACCGCAGCGCAGGAGGAAAACGGGCACCACCCCGTGGACTCTCCGGGTCGCCCCGGTGACAGCGGCGCGGGGACCCCGGGGAGTGCAGAGTCAGCCAGAGAGTGGCGGGGGCCGTTGCCATGCGCCGGGGTCTCAGTCTCCAGCGCATTAAAGACAAACGAGCGGCCGGCCAACCGCGGTCACCGAGCATTTCGCGCATCGCCCCGTCCGCGAACCTCCTCGGCTCCGGGACGGGCTGTCACCACGCGCGGCGACAGGGAGCAGGAGCGCCTCGCGCGGCCACCGCCTGCGGCCGGCATGCGGGAGCCCCGCTTTTCCACACGGCCCCCGACGTCCGGGCTCTCCTTCCACCGCCCACGCCGCGCCCGTCACGTGCCGCGAACCCCGCAAACCCCACAAACCCCGCGGACTTCGAGGCCCAAGTGAGGCGGGACCTTTAAGGACGTGATTGAGGACAACTGAGGTCACGGGGTGGGGCGGGGCCGGTAGGGCCGCCTTCCTTGTCGGAAGACGGAGGGGCCCCAGGGACACGGATGCTCGGGGCGGAGGCGCCAGGTGAGGCCGTGGAGGGGCGCGGCCCGGGAGGCCCCTTGCCGCGGTCCCCGGGGCCCGACCGCCCGTCCCCGCGGTACCCGGGGCGGCGAGCGCGCTCCCCGTGAGGCCGGCGCTGCGCTCATTTGTTCCCCGGCCACAGCGGACGCGTGCAGGCCCCGCCATCTAACACGCGGCCAACGCCGTCTTCCATCTGACCCCAAAAGGCCTTCTCGTTCCGGTTTGCAGGGCCACCCCCACCCCCAGAGGCGACCCTCGGTCCCCTCATGGGCGCGCCTCTGGGCCGCGTGAGCTGAGCCCGGCACCCAGCGCGCATAGCCCCCGGCACCGGGTCTGAGCTGCGAGCGCTGCTCCCCGGCTCCCACCTATGCCGACCTGACACCGGCCCCGACACCGGCACAGCGGCCCTCGCCCCGCAGGTGCGACCCCTCCCCAGGGCCCGGCTGCTGCCGCGGCCACCCCTCCCCCCAAGACTCCCGCTCCGCTGGAGTCACGTGGCTTCTCCCGGGCCAGGAGCGCCTTGAGGCGCAGGCAAAGGTCTCCTTCATCTGTTCTGTGCCGTCTGGCGAGGGGCGGGCCCCAGCGAACGCCGGAGGTGTGTGCAGTTACTAATGGGATCAATTCTCCACAATTACTGAGATTTCTCAAGTAGATTATATGTAACACCCAGTAAAATGTCTGATGGTTCTTTGCAAATTGGATCGATAATATTACATCTCTCTTATTGAAAGCAAAATTATATCCTTCTCGGGGAATGTGACATTCTAGTTACCGGAATGCTCAAACGGACGGTATGATCTATACATCCATAGGCGAGGAAAGCATGTTATGAAATCGTGTGATTCGCCCTGAAAGCAGGCACCACAAAAATGTGGTAATAGTTTAGGGAGAAGGAGTTTTTGGAATTTCAGGGCCTCCGACCTTTCGTGAGATTTAACTTTGAGCATAAAAGAGTCGACGGAGAAATAAAGATTTCACAGCCGAAGGCCATCGAACATCCTGCCCTTATGCACGGCTGTCCCAGGTGCCAGGTGGCGGGGTGCCCGAGGAGATAAGCCAGGCAGGTCCCGGGCCTGGGGCGTGGCGCCCCGTGCCCTGTCAGACCTTGGGGGACCCGTGTGTGTGTGCGTTTCTTACATATAAGGGTAAGAATACCGTCTAACAGCGTATTTTAAGGTATGCTATCTATTATTTTAGCAAAAATTTAAAATAATCAAAAATTTTATTAACATAAAGCTTGGCAGGCCATCTTTTTTTTTTTTTATACCTTCGAAACTATGGGCAGCGTTTTTCTGGAAAATCGATGTAAGTATTGACTTAATTGTTCATTTATGGTTGTTTTCTTATTGCTTTACTGCTGCTATTGTTTTAGTATCGTTGCTGATTTTAAATCTGTCCTGAAGAAATCTTCAAACATCACATTCTTTATTCTTCTCTGGACCTTGATTTTTGTCCTTTGAATTATTAGAAGCTGAAGAATCTAATAATTGACGAAGAACAGATAAAACATAGTTGGTATATGAAGCTCCTTTTTAAATTGTTGTGTGGAACCACATTTAATAATGGTGGGTCGGGCAGGGTCATAAGCACTTGCTCATGAGAGAGGACTTTCCCTCAGGTGGCACGCAATTAGTAACATCGATTTGTGTATGAAACTAAACGGTGTGACGATGCCTTTAATTTTGTGACAGAAATCATCTGTGTCGAAGCCGGTTGAAATGTTACGCATTTCCGAACAGGCGCTGTTTCTCGGCTAGTGTCTTGCTCGGCTCCTTTTACAAGTGCTGCTCATTCCGGCTTGCGAAGAGCTCGCCCCGACAGCCCCGGATTCCGTGTGCTGGGCCGGCAGCATCCTTCCTCTCTGCCTGCGCAGTGGGATTGATTCTGTACATGACGGGTCACCTGACCTCGCTTGCATCTCGGAGGTCTCGTTAGATGGTGCAGCTGGGCCATTATCGGCTCAGTTTTCTCCAGCTGGGCACTCGGCACTGCAGAGTGGTGGCAAGGTCGCAGGGAGAGACGGCAAAGCCTGTGTGTTTCGTTTGAATTGCCGATAATCACCTCCGGAATGACGCTCTTTTAATTATACGTTTTGCTTGTGAACTTTGCATGAAGGTGGGAAAAAAACAGGTTTCAGGTGGAGTGAAATAAGACCCTCTGCCCGGCGTGCTGACAGTTTGCTCAGAGGCGGAATCACCATTCTTTGAATTCAGGCACAAATTCCTGCCTCCAAGATCAGGTGGTCCGACCTCTGTCCACCAAAACCTACTTCGCGGGTGGATCTGGCTCATCATTTTGTGAATCGCGCTGACTTAATCTTTAGGCTTTGATCTGAGGTTTTCAGATTAGGTGTGATACAACTTATACAGTGTGGCAAATACTTTACGCAAATGATGTTGTAGCCGTTACCCGCTTAGACACATGACGACTCGTCCCTCATTGCATGACATTCAGAACGGTATCTGCGCCCTCTTTCCTCACAGGCTGTGCTCCCGATTTTTCCGCCAGAGGCTTGGCTCCTTTAACAATCGGATACGGATCCCGACGAGCCCCCTTCTTTCCGTTTTCCTTCAATGCCTCCCGTCATGAAAAGCACCGTTTGCGTGACTGCAACTTTTGGCGAGTGCGCTCCCTCCATTTCACTCATCCCGCCGGAAGCGTGAAGGAGACCTCGCGTTTCTAATTCCTCCCTTGCCGCATGAAGGACAAAGAGCCTTTCGGAATTCTGCACCGCCACGAACTTCCTGGCGTGGGCGATCAGGCCAGCCTCTGGTCCCCAGCTAACGCGAACTCCTCTACGGCGATCCTGGTACAAAGATGTCCGGCCTGAACGTAGGCCTGGAACGGTGTCTCAACGCCATGTTCGTGGGGGAGCTCCCCGGAGGGCCGTGTTCGTTCTGTTCTTTGCTCTTTGCCCGGCCCTGCCCAGACCCCGATATAGTTGGCGGATCTTAGGGAATTTAGCCGTCGAGGACAAAGCGTGGGGACAGATCTCAATCCGCTCGCCCTGTGTTGCCTTGGCGACATCCCTCCCCCTTTCTAAATCTCAGCCTCCCCGTTGAATAGGGCTGGGGACAGTCGGTCCCCTCAAAGGCATCGGGTTAAGGGGTAGCAAGCACGTGACATGCACTTGATTCTTCATGAACAGCAGCCGTGACTAGAAGAGGCATCTCTGCCGCCATATACGATGGAAGGGAGTTCGACTTCGGTGACGCACAGGGCCGTGGACGTGTGAAGTGCTGCCGAATCGTACGCCTTGATTCGCCGACTTCACCCCCATCGGTTTAATGAAGAAGAAGATCTACCTCAGGAGTCAGCAAAGCACGGCCTGTGAGGCCAACCTGGCCCCGCTGGTGTTGGTGGAGTTTTACTGAAACGCAGCCATGCTCGGCGATGACACGGTCGGTGTCCACGGCCGCGTCCACGTAGCGACGGCCGGGCTGAGCAGCCTCAGAAACAGTGTGACCCGAAGGTCCTCAAACACTGACTGCGCAGCCCCTTACACATCTGCGTCAAGCAGATTCTAAATCGTGGCTCTCACGTTTACCAGACAAATAACCGACCGCGACAGTTTGCTTTAAAAAAAAAAAAAATAGGTTCGTATGAATGTAGTCATGTTGCGATCTAAATAAATAGCTTATTTATGATTTTATAATTTTATACTTTATAGAAAAGCAACAAATCTCACTCCTAAGAAAACTCAGGCAAAAGAGCAAATTGTTCTTCTGCCCGTGGCGACTTGGGCTGGGTCAGAAATATTTTTATTCTGTAGTCGGTCATTTCAGAAAATCGACTTCCAGCTATAAATGAGCTTTATCTCGCCTCGGCTGGGTGTGTGTGCGGTGGGGTGGTGTGTGCGTGCACGTTCACGAACTCACGCGTGTCTTTGAGGAAAGGAGAAGGGGGCGGGGAGGGCTGGAGAAGGGAAAGCAGGAACGTGCAGTGGACGGGTGGAGGGGTGACCGGAGCGGGCAGGACGGCGCGCCCGGACGCCGGGGAGCAGCCTGCGCTCGGCCGCGCGGGCCGCGTGGCAGCTCCTTCTGTGTGCTCGATGGCGCAGGCCGCACAGCGATGCCCTTCGGGGGTTCGCCTCCGCCTGTGGGAACGGCAGGGATGTGCAGCACGGCTTCGTTCGGACAACGTCCAGCACCCCGGGGTCAGGTGCTGTCTGCGTCACGAGTCCACCCACAGCCTCGAGTTCTCGTATCTCCACTTAACGGTGTAAACGTCACGAAGTGTGCCGGTGAGTAACGACGAACCCCGGGAACGGTCAGACCGTTTCTGGACCTCACGCACCTGTCTGATACTGATGGCTTCTCCGGACCCTCTGTGAACACGGTCAAGTGACCAGTCTCCCACAGGCGCCCCCGTCTCTGTCCCTCGTGGCAGCCGCGGGAAGCTCCGTGCCGGGCTCGCGGTGTGCGGGGGGCTGTCTGCTCCGGGAACGGGCTGTGACCCCGGGGAGCGCAGCAGCTGAGCGGGCCTGAGACTGGTGTGGCCGCGCCGCATTCAGTGGATTAAGGTGGGTTTAGGGACAGTCAGACCCTACGTCTCTTTCCCAGCAACCATCAAGCCATTACCTGCTTCCTCAGAGATGGCTGGTCACCCCGTTGGGGGCGTACCCCGCCCCCCGCACAATGTGCCGCCTCGTGCAGAATCTGACCCAGGATGTCGCACGGTCCGCCAGGTCCGCGCGCACCAGCGGCCCCGCGGCGTGGCGTGGGCCCCCCGCTCCCCGCCCGGCCTGTGGCGGTCCCCCACACGCCGGCCCGGCCCCTCGCCGCTCCACGGACCGCCAGGCGGAAGGCGGCACGGAAGTCCGATGGCACCGCCCCCCTTCCCCGAGTACTGGGGTTCGGGCCTGCACCCCGGCACCCGCGCCCCCGACGCGCGGCCCCACGCCCTCCGCCGCAGGCCGACTGTCGCGCATCGATTTTGGAGAGAACTGCACTCTTTACAGTCCTGTGTCTTCCAACACCCGAACATGGCGCTTATTTGCACTTCTTTAGATCTTTAATTTTACTCAATGTTAAGTTCAAACGAGTCATGCGTTAAGTTTACTCATAGGGATCTGAGGTTTCACTTCTATCATAAGTAGCATCTTTTTAAAATTTTCTTTTTTTTTCTATTATATAAAAATGCAATTGACTTTTCTGTTTACTGGCTTTGTATCCAATGTAATGTTTGCTAAATAATACTATATTTACACTCATTGGGACATAAAGAAGGAATAGGAAAGTTTGCTAGAAACCAAAAAATATAGGCACCGATGCATACCCGCCATCAGTCATTAGATTATTCTGCAGAATTATTCTATTTTACAATTAGCCATCTAAAGGAGAAATATATTGTTTTTCTTGACATTCATTTTAGGATAACTTGTATAACTGCTTTCAGAAAATATTGTTTTCTTGCTTATATAAGGATGTGGAGCTGAAGATTTGTGAAATGTGTGTGTGAAGATTTCTTTCTCCTTGGATTTTATGTGGAAGGTTAAGAAGCGTACATGCCCCGGACTTGGAATATCCGCAAATACGGTGGTTGAAAGACGATTGGCTAAGTATAGTCTGCTCAAAAGCATTTAATAAAACCCGCTTGATTCATGTAGCTTTGGAAAATCAAGATTCATCTTAACTATAAGGAAATGAAGCTAAGCAGCAAAATATCTGGAGAATTCAAGTTTACGTAGAACAAAACGCTGGACTGCTGCCCGGCCATATGGTAGCGCATTTATATGACCATTTGGAAAACTGTGTTCATTCAGGTAGCATTTAATTAAAAAGAACTAGGACTCGGTGTTTTGGGGAGAGGTTTAAAGATGTAACCCGGTATCAGTATATAGAGCGAGAGCATTTGACCTGTAATGCAGGCCGGGAGGAGCTAATTCCTGAGGGACTGACTTACGGTTGCCTTGTGCCCACCCCCTGCCCCCCACACTGCTCATCTCAGCTATTCCTGTTTTTTTTTTTTCCCACCTTATACGGAATTTTTTTGTAAGACATCTTGAATCCAATTTGCTCTGTACTGTGAGGGGATGTATTGCAAGTCACAATTGAAGCTTGTGACAGGAAATGAATTCAAGTAGTACTATGCTTATTAGGTTAGGAGCTCTGTTTTAAAAAAAAATGTCATAATTTCACAGGTTTTTACACTTTGCAAGTAGTCAGTGATTAGTATAAAATTTAACCTACCGGTCTGTCTTTAAGATTGTATTCAGGGAACAAATATGTATTAAATTTCTACCACGTATCAAGTATTATATCATTGATGAGGCTATAAGGTGACCAGAACAGTCCCCACCGTAAGATTAAACACACAAGTGTGTACACACACACACACACCACAAAATACACCACAAGTATCTGGCTCCGAAAGCAGTGTTAACTCGGGGTATCACGTGCTCCGTCCCACATGTGACGTTGCTTCGCTGCGCAGGAATTAGCCTTTCATACTCTTCTGTAAACCGTGAGGTACCTAGAGTATCGGGTCTCTCCCCAGTAAGAGATGCTGTGCCCAGCACTCGTGAACCAGTGACTCGCTGGTTTCTAACCCCCGTGGGGTGTTTAGGGCGGTATCGTCGGAGGTGGCAGAGAGAGATCGCGCCCTCCTTCTCACGCTCCCTCTCGGTCACGTTTCCACGCAGACCGGGGGCTCCCCGGGACACCGTCCTCGGCTAGCACAGGACACCCTCCCTCCGCGTCCAGTGAAGGCAGGCCTTATGCGTATAGCCAGCCCAAGGTTATCCCATCGGGTCCGAACGCTTTGTCTTGGCTTTCATCTAACTATAGGGCGTTTTGACATATTGATGAGCTGTATATTACATACACGTAACACACGCGAATGGGTGTATACACACACATGTGTATAACACATACATACACACACATTTATGTATTTACATATGTGTGCATGTATTTTTTCGTGTAGGGATAATTTGGTTTTTATTAGTAACTCGCTTATTAGTAAGTAGTCATGACCTTCACCTGCCTTGACTAGGAACCGAAACAGTAATAAAGTACAGTGGTTTTTGAACGCCGCCTTCACGGAGAGTAGGACTAAATGCCGGGGCAGTCACGAATTACTAAGAAGGCGAGCCGATGTCCGGAGACCCATCGAAAGGCAATTTTCCAGAAAAATAATGGCGCACGGCGTGCGGGATATCGAGGAGAGCTAAAAGACGTCCGAGTCTCAGTACGACCAGTAATCCCGTTGAGCCTCCTGAGTGATGGTTTTCGAAGGCGTGGGTTGGATTACTTTCCATCCACCCCCTCTGACCTGGGCTCACTTCCGATACTGAAGATTTACGCTCGGACGATTATCGCCATCGCGGCCTGGACACACTTGATAAATACGAAAACGAGACTCTGCGGCAGTGGAGAGTCGCCGAGTGAGCTCAGGGTCGAAGCGCAGGGGATCGACCTGACTTACAGGGCGCAGCACCTTTAGACGGTGCCAAAGCACCAGGCGTGACGAGGACTCAGCCCCGCCGCAAGAAGACCGTGTCTGGGTCTCTCAAAGGTCTCACTCAACGGAGCAATTACAGGTGAATTTACAGATATAGATGTTTGAAAGAATCCACGTACCGATGAGGTGTTTTCCTATTTGTATAATTCCCCTTCCCATCGTTTTTAAATAAGCCAAACAGAAACAAATGAAACAATTCACCCATCTTTTACTCACCTCATATTAACACTTCTGCTCATCTTTCTAACTGAAAGGTAAAAGTGGCATCCCGGTCGTTGCTGTTGTGGAAAGAGTTACCATTCGAGGGGCCCCTTGTATTGGCGATTCCGGGGTTTCTCCCCATCAGGCGGAGGAGCCCCACACGCAGGGATGCTCGAGGAGGCTGCGGCACACCTCGGGGGAGGGACCGAGCTCCTCTCCGGGTACCACTCCTGGGGCCGCGTGTGTGACCTTGCAGACCACCGGATGCTTGTTTTCTCCTTGAACTACCCAATCTGGAATTCTTCATTTAATTCCCAGGGTCCAGACAAAGGGGGTGAGGGCGGGCCCGGGGGGCGGGGGGAGGGCAGAGGGAAGGTGGCCGGGGATGGTGCTCGCCCGGCACACGACCTCCCAGCGTGGATCGGTCCTGAGACTGACCTAGCGAAGCCTGGTCTTCGATAGTTTTTAGTTCAGCTTAAACTACAGACTTTCCGTGGACTGTAATGTAGTTTAAGCTTTGGATCCCGTCTAGGGTTTGTACAGTGATTTTCTTCTTCTTTATGAATGCTTTAACAGTGTTGGTTGGTTCAGGGTTTTTAGACGGAATTGGAATAACGTCTATGACTTTACACGGTCCACGATCCTGTTTTTAATATCACGTTCGACGTATCAGACTATCTGACTGAGTTATTAATGGCCGAGCGTGCTAATTCTCGACATCACTCAATACGAAAATCATATTAACACACAGGCCGGGTGCTCAGGGCCTCATTCAGAGGAACAAAGCCCCGCTGTGCAGAGCACGCGCCAAGGCTGGGGCCGCGGCCCCTGGTCCTCGGTGGACGAGCGTCGCCCCGGAGCCCTCGCGTGGTCACCCCGGGTGTCCCCAGCCACCGGGGGTGTCGGGGCTGAGCACATCTGTAAGCAAACCCTTCCCTCCGCACCAGTTAGATCCACACGCAAAGGGACAGCGAGCGCATCTACCAGACAGACCGAGGTAGCTTGCCGTGATACGCGCCCTTTCCGTTCTTGTGACTGGGGCTGGGGTCGGACGGCAGCTCGGTCTCGTGCGTGGCCGGGACAGGCACCTCCTCATGCCACCTCGGACAGAGCTGGGCGCCTGCAGGACTCCCCGGCACAGCCCGGCACAGCCCGGCAAAGCGTGCCCCAGAACACGGGGGGAGGTGCCGAGCTGAGCGGCCAGCTCCTCTCCCCGCAGGAAGAAGGAAGAGAGGGGGTGGGGTGGGGACCGAGCAGCCCCTTCATGGGGTCGAGCTACCTGACCCCTTCCAAGAACCGTGAGATTTTGTGTGCAGGAGAGGAGCAAAATGCTATCTTAATTAACCTTCTCCATAAAAATGCTGACGTTCACAGAACAGCCTTGTGTTGGTTAAGACGATGTTACGAGTTGTGAGTTATTTGTTGTACTTCTAATAAGTCATGATAAAAAACTAGGCATATTAAAAACTTATTGCCTCTTTATGGAATTAATGTTTCCCTAAGATTAAACAGAACGGTGACTCTTTGCTGATAAACGACTCCATAAATTGCGTTAGGACCCACCAGTAAAGCATAATGATAAAACGGAGCGGCGACTTCCAGCCTCTAAATGCAAAGTCCCCCATCACCACGGAAAGGGCACGGATGCCGAGGGCGACCGCGCGCAGGGTCAGACGCCGCAACGGTCGGGGCTCTGAAACGTCACCACGGTCCTACTCTGAAAAACTTCGAGAGGACGTAAAGTCACCAAAAAAATGGATGTCACTGAAAACGAAGCCGCTCGCCGCGGCTCGGACCCGAGGGGGTCCCCCTTTCTTCAGGCGCCTGCCGCTTTCACGGACGGATCTCTGTCCCTGGGTTTCCGGTGTTGACCTTCTCTCTCGGAACTAGTAAAACTGCTGTTTAAAGGACCGGGGCGAATGGACAGGAAAGGACTGTAGGGGTCACAAACCAAACTGTGACATTAAAACGCAGGATTGAAGGACGCAGTTCGGGAGGAAACACAGAGCCGCGCGGCCTTCGCGGGGCCGGGACCCGAGCGAGTATTTGCTCCGGGTTCCCGCCCCCCGTCGCGAGGCGACCGCGCCGAAATGCACCGTGGCGGCTCCTGCCGACGCCCTTGCCGGGTCCCCGCACGCCCCCAGATGTCACCGGGCCTTAATCCCCGTTGTCCCCTGGAGCCACCCCGCTGAGCGCCCGTCCTGCCGCCTCGTGCCAGAGCCTGTGCGGAGGGTGGGGCTTCGGCCAGCTGCTCCGAGCTGGCTAACTGTCCTCGGGGCCACCGTCCCCTGCGCCGAGCCCCACCCCCGGCCCCTCCCCAGCTGCTGCTCTCCTGCCCGTCCCAGGGCTGAGTCTCAGAGCGCACCTCGCTTTCCTTCCCTGCTCCCCGACGGCCTGGTCCGGCCCTGTCGGCCACACACCTGTCATCAGGAAGCCCTGATGGCTGCGATGTTGTCACCGGCTCACGCCCTTTCAGCCGATACGGCAGCAAGTGCACAGCCCAGAGCCCCAGAACCCCACGCCGCAGACAGCCCCCCTCCTCCGTCTCCAAGCAGCCGTGCCAGCGTGGCCGCCCCCGGTGGCTCCGGGCCCCTCCGCTGCAGCCACAGCGCCCGCGACGAACTCAGAATAGCGTCCAGCGGCCGTGCTGTGGTCTCGAAGCCGCTACAGGATTTGGTCCCGATGAACTTGCGTGACCCCCACTTTGCTTCCCAGATGGGCCCCGCTCACCAGCCCGAACGCCTGTGCCCTCGCTCCGGTCCCTGCCCTGCCCCGTGCCCAGCTGCTTCTGCCGGCTCCTGGGGGCGAAAGCGCTCGGCTAGACGCCCCCTCCCCGGTCGGCCGGTCGTGTCCCCGAGTCCTAGCTAGTCGTCGCTCTCGCTCCGGAACCTGCTCCCTCTCCCCCCGGCTGTGCTCCTTCTCGGAATCAGCCTTTCCCTCGATGCGTGTCCTCGTGGGTCGCCAGCGCGCCCGACCGCAGAAGAGACGCCGGCGTCCTCACCTCCACGGCTGGTGGCCGAGGGTGGCGCGTGGTGCGGGGAGGCGCGGGGTGCTCCTCGTCCACAGGGAGAGGTGCAGCACTTTCTTTGGGAAACCCGAGTTTTCCAAGCTAAAAATAGGGGTCCACACCCTGGAGGCTGCCTCTGCCCGCGCCCCTGAGCCGAGGCAGTGACGGCATCCTCGGCGCCGCCTGTGACCTCGTGGGGGCTGAGTGCCGGTTCCAGCGTCCCCTGCACAGACCGGCTGGGGACCCCGCATGGAGCCCTGACCACCGCACTCGGTCCAGGGCCGACACCTCAGCCAGGGCAGGGACAGAAAGAACGGGGCGTCCTCCCAAAGTTCCCCGAAGTGCGGTTTCTGCAAACTCCGCTCTGCTCGACGCAGGCAGCCTGTTGTCCCTTTGTGCGGGACTTGCCCCCGGCCCGGCCGAGGCCGGGGAACAGGCACCTTGAGTCCCGGAGCCACACGATGAGCATTTTCTTTCTGCCCTTTGCAATTGCAGGACAGCCAGGGTGATCGCTAGGGCAGCAGGACTCTGGACAGCTGGGCTTCGGGGCAGGAAGACGAAGCAGCAGCCGCAGAGGGAGGGCATTGGGGCTGGGGGCGCACGGGAGGCAGGGACCTGGGAACCTGAGACTCTGTGATTAATAAGAAACATTTGGCCTTTGTGGGATCCTGGCTGACAGCTCCCAAATCACTTGGAATTTGCCAAGTGAGGAGAGAAACAGAAGTGTCTTTGTTATGTTAATGGGTGACTTTGGGACCCCAGCTGGTGTCAGGGCTGTTATGGGAGGAGCTCTGGGGTCCTCAGCAAACCCCATGGGGGCGGGGGCCGGTTTGGCCAACTCAGGGGCAGCGGGCAGCAGGGACTCCTGTAGGGAGGCCAGGGGCCCAGGGCACCCCTGCCCCACACCGGGCCCAAAGCGTCTCTTACCCCACCTCTTCCTGAGTGACGCCCTTTTATAATAAACCAGCGATCCGGTGAGCGCACTGTTTCTCAGAGTTGTGTGAGCCACTTTAGCAAATTAATGGAACCCAAGCACGGGGTCATGGGAACCTGTGATTTAGACACGGTCCCTCAGGAGCACAGGTGGCAGCTGGGCCAGCCTCTGGCATCGGACGTGGGGGAGGGAGGGCCTTTTAGGACTGAGACCTCGCCCTGTGGGATCAGGCCGCCTCCAGGCAGATTTTGTCAGAATTGAGCTGAATTCCAGGACACCCAGCTAGTGTGGAAAAGTGGCTGGATATTGTGGGGCGGACCCACATGCACACACACGCATGCACACACACACACATGCACACACACACATACACACATGCACACACACATCATGCACACAGATACACACATGCTCACACACATGCTCACACACATGCACACACCTACGCATGCACTCACACACATGCTCACACACATGCTCGCACACATGCACACACCTACACATGCACTCACACACATGCACACACACATGCACACACACGTCATGCACACAGATACACACATGCTCACACACATGCACACACATACACATGCACACACATGCACACACATATGTACACACATGCACACAGATACACACATGCTCGCACACATGCTCACACACATGCACACACCTACGCATGCACTCACACACATGCGCACACACGTCACGCACACAGATACACACATGCTCACACACATGCACACACCTACGCATGCACTCACACACATGCACACACATGCACACAGATACACACATGCTCACACACATGCACACACCTACGCATGCACTCACACACATGCACACACATACACACATGCACACACACACATCATGCACACAGATACACACACATGCTCACACACCTGCTCACACACATGCACACACCTACGCATGCACACACACATGCACACACACATGTGCGCACACACCAGAACACTACAGAAAGCCTGCAGATTCCGAACCAGGGGGACCCGCCGCGGCCACACAGCGCGGGCCCCACGTCCCAGCACGGTCCCTGAGGCCCCAGCTCCCGGCTTGCCAGAGTCCACGCTGGGACCTGTGTGTTTCTAAGACCGGCAGCTCCACCGCCCCCCGCCAGTAAGTCTGGTTTAAACGAGCCGTCCTGGCTTCCTGCCCCGGGGACCCGCAGGGCAGAATCCAGCCGTGATGGGCTGCAGGTCCCTGGAAGACCGTGGACGTGGACGACAACCATCCACGAGATGATGAGTCCTCCCCCTCCTCCCCACACCCCCGCTGGGGGCGACTTCGATGAAGACTTTTTTTCCTGTATCCGTAATGCTGGGAATAAGGCCTTACGTGAAGTAAGAGGTTCTCAATGGGTAAAGGGCTGGAGAAACGATCATTCAAGTAAATGAAGATGAGATGACTAGACAGAGGAAATTGAATTATGAAATGACGGCCTTCCCGCTGGATCCCGTGAGGAAGTTCTGAAATAGAAAACCCCAATTCTCAAAAGCCGCCGTCTGAGTGACCTAGTGAAGGCTCCAAAGAACACATTTTACCTGTCTTTGCACAGAGCCTTTTATTTGCAAAGTGAGCCTGGGATGATGCTTGTTAACTAGGCCATTCAGGGAAGGCCGTGATGAACAGGTAGGAGCCGCAGAGGTGGAAACCTCTCCCGGCACCGCCTCCGGCTTTTCGCCAGAGGGAATGCTGGCGGAATTGAAAATGAACACAACAGCAGCCCCTGAGTGACCACAGACACAGCTCGCTCGGTTCCCGGTTCCCGGCTGGACTCTCTTACCTACCAAAAAAAAAAAAAAAGGCAGAACGGAGCGCTCGATCCCAGAATTCCGTTAACCGTTCAAATTTAGCTGAGCATCCGTCATGGGTCGCAACCGCGTGAACAAGAGGAAACGGAACAAATAAGAAAGAAAAGAAACGAAAAAGGCAAAAATAGATTTGACCTTTAGCAAGTTTTATCCTAAAATAGCTGTGCAATTTATTCCAAGATAATGTGATAATCGCCCCAGCGACTGCATCCACAATTTATAGAACATAGCTCAGGTAAGCCAGTAGAAGAGAGGAACACTTAGGCCGCCTTGTTTTCGAAGACTGGCATCCGGAAATTTATTCCAAAAGCGGATGGCTGGTTTTTTTTTGTTTGTTTGTTTGTTTGTTTTTTTTTGGAGAAGGGAATTCATGGCCCGTTACTTGTAAAAGGTTTATCATAAGCTTAACACTTTCCATCATCCGTTTTATCTCTGTGCTATCTGCCGTTGGCCCAGACTTCTCAGATATTAAAGTGAAGGTTTTGGAAGTAATAACATAAAAGGTAATTTCGCCCACATGAAAATGATTGACCTCTACATGAAAGTGATACAGAGTTAAGATACATATGAAAAAGTGAGAAAAATACCACATTATATAGAATATGAATTTGAAGATTAGCATTCCTGATATGTAAAGAGTTTCCACAAACCAATAAGCTAAGGACTAAGAAAAATTAAAATCAGACACTCAGAGGAAGGATGTTTTGTAAGGTTTTATAAAACATCAAAAGACATTCATCTCACTAGTAATTAAGGGAAATGCAAGATAAAATGGTGAGACATGTTTTTTTTTTTGACCCATTATTTCAGAAAAAGGAGTAATATTATATCAACTGGAGGGAGTGTTTTTCAAACCACTAGTAGGAGTTTAAATTGGTGCAGCTGTTTGGAGGTAATTTATTATCAAGCGTTAAAATATCTGTTTCCTATTTTTCATTAATTTAGTTTCTTGGTATTCATTCTAGAAGAATATTTGCCCATTTTCACTGAAAGCAAATATAAGAATGTTCAATGAAGCATCATTTGCTATCATAAGAATTTAGAACATTTTAAATGTTTTATAATAAGATGATTGTTACATAAATGTTATTATATCTATATCATGGACTACTACACATTAGTACAAAGAAAAATATAGATTTATATAGATTGAAATTTACATAGATTGGACAAATTCATGTTTAATAAAAAATTGATTAAAATTCAAAACAATATTTTACATTTAATAGATCCATGTAAAGCTATATACACGCATTAAAAAGTAAAAACACTAGAATGTCAAGCACTGTTGGTAAAAGAATTATAGCAATAAAGAAAGTAATTGTATTGGTAATGTTTCTTTTTTCTTTGTTTTATAAGAAGAATGCAATCCTCCATTACTCTAGTGATTTAAATTAATATGTAAACATATAGTTAAAGAACAGTAAACAAATATTTAAAGGGTATACAGGTGACTTAATGGTTTAAATAATAGTAAACGTCCTGCTAATAGTCAGGTAGTACAAATTAAATATATATGGTTTTTGAGTATTATAGATAAAATAGTATCTATTACTATTTGTTTTTGCTTTCACTTATTTTAAATTATTTTACTGACTAAAGCTAATTTATTTTAATTTTTATATATACATATATAATTTACATATACATGTTAGGTTAGGTTTCGGGAAAGGATACTCTCTCATCGCTGAGAACTAATACGGACTTTCTGGAGTGTAATTTGGCAGGGCCGAGGAAAATCCAAATTTTCCGTATGCATCTGCCCAGTAACTACACCTCTAAGAATTTACCATACCGAGACACCTGCAAACATGCAAAGTCACGCATGCGTGGCCGTTCACGGAAGCACTGAGCACAGCGTCGGGCCCCAGGGGGTGTCGCACGGGGTCGGGTATGCCACTCCGTGCTGTGGATCCCGCAGGGCCAGCAAAGCCATGGAGGATGGGAGACCCGGGAGACGGGTACAGTTTTCTGAAATTAAATACGTTTATTTTCAGAGTCCCGTTTATTTTGCTTGAGAGAGTTGCATACGGCAAATCTTTCTTGAGCTTATGGAAAAGAGCCTTTACCTGAGATTCGCCCTGTAGAACCTTAAGTTTAGTCTTATTTTTCCAATAGGTCTGTTTAGAAAGCGCGCTTTGTCTGGAAGGATAACTGTTAAAGGCCGGTCTGTCTGGAAAGGACGTTTACATTTGAATAGTAGAGTAACTTTTACTCTGTGAACGTTCGCACACTTTTCACTGTAGTTGCGTTATTTTGTAACTTTGGACTCTGTAGGTGGCACGTCATGACCGCCCCACCGTTTCTGGCTCGTGTTATACCCGGGGGACATTTCTTTCAAACTCGATGATGGACGTAGGTACCCTGCACGCACTACCGGTGCCAAATTACATCCGCAAGCTTAATTTACAGAGAGGCAGAAGGAAAAGAAACTGGCCGTCGGCAGAGGAATCCGGCTAGCTCCCGTCTCGGCCTCCCCCACCCCGGCCCCGCAAAGCCCTGCCCTGGCGCTGAGCACCCTGGGCACTGGCCCCGCGCTGCCCGCTGCCCCGGCCTCCGCCTTCCGCGTGCTCAGCGGCCAACGGCCAAGGGCTTCCCCGCTGGCTTGGCGGTGATGCGCAGTTTGCCGCATGCCATGTGCATCTCGTGCAGACGTAGATCTGACCGATCCGTGCACGGCTTGCACGTTTCCAGGAGGAATCGTGTGGATGGTTGTTCAGAATGTCCACACTCAACCTCATCAGTGATGGAGGGAATGCAGGTAAGAACCAGGCGCGACAGACATTCTGGGACCCGAGAACAGGTGGGGGACGGGCCGAGAAGGCGCGGGGCCCCCCGGGCGGTCTGAGCCTGCCTGCCCCACACCCCCGACTGCAGGGGTGTCTTACTATAAACTGTCTTGCTATAAATGATCTTACTATATCGTATTATCTTATACAATTACCTTATTAAAAGTATCTTATAAAATATTTAAAATTCAAGAAAGGATTTTAAAAGAATGACATCAAAACAGCTGTCACGGCTGACGAGAAGGAAAGCGGCGAGTCTCCCATCTAAACGGAGTGAACCGGCGCTCACGCACACGTGCTAACGGACACGACAGGCGAGTCTGGGCGACCGAGTACCGTATCTGGGCGACCGAGAACCGTATCTCCAAGGTCCCGCACACGCACACGTCGGGGAGAGTGTCACAGCATGCCCCCGAGCTCAGGAGCGCGAGGAGTCACGCCGGGGTCCTGGATCGGGGTCCCCAGACACTCGAATCCATCAGCACCCAGTCGGAGCGACTGCTTGACGCTTCCGCAGTACGTCACTGGCAGGTAGGCGTCCCTCACGGGAGACAGGAAGACCCGCCCTCGCTGGGCTCGGAGCCGGCTCCAGAGCACAGAATTTCACCCTGGGTGAGCTCGCTGCCGTCCGCGGCTGGCTCCCTTTCACTCACCCCTACAGGGCACATAACGGGGGTCGTTAATGAAACCAGGACAGTTAAATTCGTGTTTCAAGCAGTAAACTTTCAGAAGAATTAGTGTATCTATCGGTCATCTGCCGTGGTCCTGAACACGGTCCGTTAATCGTGGCTTCCACTGAACTCATGAACACCTCTGGGGGCAATGAAAAAAGTAAGCGTTTCGACACACGAGTCTAAAACCAGTGCACGGTGCCGTGGAAACGGAATTTCTGAGGTTTGAACTTTGCGTTCGTTACACCATGCTCCTTGTCGGTCGTTTTTGTTTGGTTCTCCATTCTGTTAGATACGATTATATTTCCTTCTGGAAATAAAAAAAAAGGAATTCCTACTCTTCGCGTCTGTGTTCTCGGCGTGAGGAGGCCGGTCCTTAGAGGGCTCGGCGTTCTGCAGCCCGACGCTGTCGACAAACAGGGGCATCGTCCCCAAGTCCTGCCTTGTAAAATAAGGCCCGGGTTCCAGTTCGGAAATTCACATCGCGATACATCCATCCCGTGGAGAACCGGCTCCTCGGAGATCTCACTGTAAGTGGGAAGCTATTCATCTTTACCGAAATCCGTAATCACACCTAAATGCTTAGACATTTCTCCCCATATTAATTTGTCCAAATCATAGCTATTAACCCTAGCAACGCGGCAAAATATGTCGACATGTCAGTCAAAACACAGCCCTTTTACTATGCTCATTCGTAACTTATTTCAAAAGAAATAACCTAAAATAAGTAATTTACTTTGGATTACAAACTTTTCTACTCTCTCCTTTGAAAATAATATAAATGGTGAAATAAGAAAGTGTTCCTTAAGTCTATAGACTGTCTTTGACATCCAATTCGTGATAGGTTTGAAGCCTTTAAAAAGTTTCTAGATGTTTGTTTTGTTGGTCTTTTACTATTAGTTACTGTCAAACAGCACTAAGTGACATTCTTAGGAAGTATAGGAGTGTGAGTTATACAGCCGACTTTCACGACAGTGGACGGAGAGGTAAACACAGATTGCAGTCACGAGTGACAGAAGGGAGAGGGTAAGATTATGTGCAAGACGAGTTATTCGAGCCATGACGCAGCATACTGAGTGTAAAACGAATTCTGTCGTGAGAATCACCGATTAGTCTTTGGTTCTTGTGTTTGGACCTTTTCACGGGAGCGAAAGTGTGTATGGTCAGGTGATTTGCTTAGACAGCGGCCCCTGGAGATTCATGAGGGGCTCGGGATGGCGAGAATCCCAAATCTATCAACACAGGTAAGGCTATATATAACCTCTATCATGGCGCTGTCCGAAACACATCCTTCCTCAGAGATAACTTTACAAGGGTTTCGGAAAATTTGATTTGGTTTCCAGTCCCCTCTCTGTTCCCCATCCAGGTCCTCACGTCCCCAGTTCACGGCGCCCCTGAGGTCGACCTCGCGCTGGGGACCTCGACTTGGAAGCCAGGCAGGCGGCCGCGGACGGGCTCAGGAGCCGCTGTCCTCTTGCCGTCCGAAGCGTTAAGCAAACGCGCCGCATCGCAGACACGGACCCGTGCCGAAACCAGCGTTCCAACCTCCGAGCTCTTCGTTTACGCATTTTATGGACTGCAATTTAGATGACGGTAAGACGCCGGCGGCCGCGTGTGCCTCTGGCGTTGGAGCGAGGACGCTGCCTTTGGCACAGCCGGGGGCGTGCGACACACTCCCCCCTGCCGCACAGAGCCGCCCCCCGCCCCGCCCACCCACCTACCCCCCGCCCCCCCGGCCCCGGCCACATGCCTGCGCTTCGTTATTCTTCCGTTCTACTTTTTTTCCTCATCGACCGTTCCCGGCCTGATGCCTCCTTCGGACGACGCCCCCATCTTTGAAGAAATCTCTCTTTACTAATCTAGGCTTCCCTGACTCGAATTTAGCCCAGAGTTGTACATTGGATTCAGCTAGTAAATTTAATTTTCTACGTTCAGAGTAAAACCACATGCTACCGAGTTTATCTCAAGGCGATAATGCCCGTAATTGGGTAGGACTGCTAATTCCTGTTCGAATGAAGATACAGAGAATTACCATCACGTACCAAGATGCCGCTCAGAGAAGGGGAAAGAGGAGAAAAGAAATACTTCTTAAACTGACAAAAAAAAAAAAAAAAGGAAAAAAAACGTAGTTTATGAGATAGGCACAAAGTCTTGTATGAGCGAAGAGGAAAATTCCAAGTAGAAGTGAAATGTTCTAGAGTTTGCTGCATTCGAGATGAGTTTTACACCGCAACATATATCAGAAGCGCAATATAGAGACGCGGAGAGAAGATGGACTTTCGCGTGGGCAGGGCGATTCGTGGGAGTCAGAGACGTCCGTGAGTGTCACTCTGTGGTTTTGTCATAAGCGCCAGGTTTTGAGGCAACTCGAGTCTCCGAAAACACGGGCTGGTTGAATTTCAGAAGTAAAATCGAATGGCAGCTGGGCTTCCTGAGTATGTTTTAAAGTCAAATGTGTGGCGATAAATGGGGGGCCAGAGTCCACCAGCGGGGCGGGGGTGGGGGGACAGGCAGGGACGCTTTCGGTGCACGGTGAGCTGAGAACCAAGCTTCTGACCGGACGCGCCCCGCGGGGGCCACCAGCTGCCGTCCCCGCCCGAGGGGGGAGAGGCTCTGGCCCTCGGCAGCTGAGCCGGGTGACTCTGTGGGGTACGGAGCGAGGTGACCTCGGATGACCGGGACTTCGCTGAACTTAGGCAGCTGCCACCCAGGTTCAGAATTCTCACCTCTTCGTAAGGGACCCACCAAACGTGAGCATCCCGCAGAGTCCACCTTTGAACGGTCTTTTACCTGCTTCCTTTTCTGCCTTATCAGAATTTTGAAGAAAAGGATCGTGGTTGAACTATGCATTAAAAGTTAGTCTTCAAAAACAGCACACGTGTTGTATTCAAAGCACAGAAAAAAGAAAACAATAAAGTTCAGAAATTCAGATACCGTTTGAGCTGTCCTGTCTTCCCTGTAATGTGATTTTATTAGGTACAGAACAAGTGTAATTACCATTTTCCTCCTTGTGGTAACGTAAAGTCGACTGGTCGGGGACCTTCGCTGCCTCCGCCAAACCCCTTCGCCTTCGCCGTGTGGCAGAGTCAAGGCTGTGACATCCACCGCCTCCGCACGTCCCGCTAGTCCGGTGTCAGTCACGCGTCAGGGGAGGGGGTGGTAGGGGTGTGTGTGGGGCCTCACCGAGTCCTGCCTCCCCACGTCCCATCGGGGCTTCGCACCCTGAGACTGTGTGGCTGGGAGGAACCACGATCCTTTGTGGGGACGGGGGAGGCGTCGTTTTATGGGTTCGTTGTTGTTCTCATGGGGGAGTCAAGGCTGAGGTAGAGTCACGATGGATCGCCGGGCGGATCGACCGGCACCGGTTAGCGGAATCGGGTGTTCTTCATATGAGCCGATTCACGAGGGTCTTCATCGGATGGCAGTATGTGGAAAACCTTTTTTTACTTGTGAAGTTTGCGTGTCTTTGTTACTTATTTGAGGTTATACTTAAAAATAAAAGTTGAGCGCCGGGATCTCAATTTTAAAGCGGATGGAGAAATGCTGACGGTTTTGGGAGGAGCTGCTGCGCGGACCAGCTTTCACCTTGAAGAGACATTTTTTCCCTTCGAACAAAAAATCTGTCCTGATGGTTTCAGAAGGGGGCGGGGTACCATCACGTCGAAGTCACCGAGGTCACACGGGCCCCTCGCCAGGGAGGACCCGTATTTCCGTCTATTGAGAATACAATGCCTAAGGTGGCAGTTCCCGACGTGACGGATTCAGAGACCGAGTCCCAGCTGCTTGCTCAGAGGGTTTCCTCATGTGCCTTTTTAAATGGCGTTGGATTCTAGTTATTACTTTCTTAAAAATCCAATTTTTTCCCCAGAGACAATTCTGCTGAAAAATGATAGCACTACAGGTAGCCACGTTGTCATCGGCTCACACTCTCTGAGCACAGACATCGGCGCCGTGGTCACAGGGCCGAGTCCTAAGATCGTTCTTCTTTGATCACCGGCTAGAAAAGCAAGGTACGCGTAACACCCACCCGATGGGGCTTCTGGGGGTGCCCGCGAGTGTCTGTCGCCCCTTCGCCCCAGGACTTGAGCTGAGCGGCCGGAGTCATTCACGTCCCTTGATTCATCGCAGGTCACCTGTCTGCTACATCAGTTCCCTGCCCACCTGGCCCACGCTTGACCCGCTCGTTAGAGAAACGAAACCTGCCCTTTCCCAAATTCAAAGGTTTATTTTTATGCCTAAAGAAATATGTAAGAATGAAAGTGGGAGGCGGAGCTTGGATGGCCTCGTGTAATGAGATGGGGATTCGTGGGGGAGTCCGGCCATCGGCCCTCCCGCACTCACGCCGGCTTCCGGCGGCCTCGGGGAGGACGCTCGCTCGGTCACCCTGCTGGTTCTCACGTCAGGTCGTCGGGGTGCAGCGGGGAGTTCTGCTTGGTGGGTGGGGGGGACGCACTCGCTCTAAGTTCTACTCACACTGCGTGTCCCATTTGTGGTTCTCAAGGGCATTCAGAACCTGATTTGCACCACGGTCCCCCGAGGTGAGCGTCACCGCTATTACCGCCGCACGGATGACGGATCCGAGACGCACAGGTTGCTCTGCGTCCTGCGATCGGGGACCTGGCCACACTCCGACTGGCCCGCGGTGGCCCCCCCGCCCCCCCGGCCCCCCTCGACAACGCTGCCACCCGCCGTCTCCCTAAAGCGCATTTCACAACGTCCTATTTTAGGTTCCTTTTTTTTTCCATTGTTCAGATATTTGGTTTCCAACTTTATGTGTTGACACAGAAGCATTTGTGATTTATAGTTATTCTATTTTTTATGTCTAACCGAAAACCATACAGTAATTCCATTTTTGATATAAATATCATTACTAAATTTCATCTATTTTTATATATTATCATATCTGTTATATGTTTCATGTGCAGGGTCTGGGTATAATTTGTCCTTTTTATCCTTGGATGGCCAATGATTTTTAATTACTCTGAATAAAAAACAAAAACAAAAACATGCCTTTCATTTTTAAAAAAAAATTTCTTTGCTTACAATAGCACATAGTATACACTCAATAAATATTATATAAAGTCTTCAAAGCATTTCCCCCTGTTAAGCACAAATAGTATATAAAAAGAAAACTTTTAACAAGTGAGGAAAATATTGTCAGTGAAGCAGATGATTTTGTGTTAATTGAAAAAAAAAAAGGAAGGCAGACTTTCGAGAAAACAAGAAATTTACAAGCAACAGAGTAGATAATTGAAAGTTGATTCTATTTAAAAATGCCAGCTTAATCATTTATTCAAATTTGTGATAAAAAAAAGATTCTGAAACAAAAAATCACTCTAACATCTACCTTCCATAAAATGTGAGTGACAACCTTTATTTCTTACGGTTGTTTTAAGAATCAAATTGGGTAAACTAATCAATTGAGTCAACTAATATTGGCTATTGGTAGTTTCTTCCAAATCTTGAAATACCCTGAGCGCATTTAGGAAATTTTATATTTTTACTTTTAACGTCAAGTTCGTGAAACAAATGTTCATATTCGTGTTTATGATCGTAGCCATCTGGAACTGTATTTGTGAGAACTGACACATTTTATCACTTTTGAAAAGACAATTCTGAAACTGAATTTTAATTGCTTTTTTGCTGTTTTCCCAATTTGACTCTTGACATGCATTTTTTGCCAGTTTCTCATTAGCTTGGATTTAGTGTCTAATTCTCTTTGAGATGCAGTATAACTTAAGAATGTCCTCAGCACAGGAATTATAGCTGCCAACGACTTCTTTGTGTAGGTTCTACGCAGGCAGGAGATGTGTGTGCAATTCTTACTTCTGTGCCCCCAGGATCTACGCCAATCCCTGAAGGAGATCTAAAACCAGAACCAGCTCTTAGAATGGAAGTTAGATAGTCAATGCAGTCCTCACTGAAAATCGTCAGTAGCTTCTGCGACTTTAAGTGAAAACGGTGGATAATGAACCGACTCTACCCTCGGCTGGTGGATATCAACGAGAGTTAAGTTCCCAGGGCAGCTCCTGAAGGTCACGACAAAATGACATTGACGAAGAACGTGCTGTACAGGCCACGTCCGGCAAGGACGCGATGGTCTGACACCCACCTGCCCGAAACGTGCAGTGTCGCGGATAATAATGACACAGCTGAACCACCCTCGTCGGTCAGCCCGCGCTGCCAAGTGGCTTGCGGTTTGCTAGGTAAGGACCGGGAGTAGAGCCGCCAGGGTCGTCCGCCATCTAACTTGGGGTACACCGACAGGACGTTCTAGAATGAGGAGTCTAAGAGCCTCACGGGAAGACTGGAATTGGTTAGTTTTGAATCTCTAATGAAGACACTGACAAGCCGGGATGGCTCTGCACTAGAGGCCTGAATAAAGGTGAAACTTAGAATCATACCGTTATAAAAAGTGGAAGGAAACCGGAAATCGCTGGGCCGCAGAAGACGGGGGTGGAATGGGGCGGCGTTAGGTAGAGCGGTTGAGGGCCACGTTGGCCTGCGTCATAGTCACTCCGTGTTTCATCAATGTGAACAAGGAGCAAGGTATAGGAGCGAGAGTTTTTAGCCCAATATAACAATAATGCTGCCACAAAACCCAAAACCAAAACAAAACGGGAAGGATCGTTTTGGTAAAGGGCGGCTTTCCCCTCGCTTTGGGGTACGAGCTGACGCAGGGCGGGGAGGAGCCGTGTGTGTGTCAGGGGGGGCACTGTGACCTCGTGTGTCCGTCTGTGGGTGCAAGCCCTCGGGGGCGGCTACAGTTAGAGGTGCTCAGGCCCGGACACAGGCCGGAGACTGAGCTGCACGCAGTCACGAGCTCTGGATGCTGTGCGTGGTTATTAACACAGCGTGTGGCTCGGCAGGCTGTAACCTAACAAATGGACGGCTAACGCAGAATCATGGTCACACAGGCTCTTTCCTAAGTTCCGCAAGAGTTGGACCCAAAAAACGGGACACCAACCTAAATATCCCTTCCAATGCTAAGATGCGGAGACTTTCGTGACAAGCAATTTAATTGATACATGTACTATGTGGAAATTTACAAGAGTATAAATACCCTGCAAGCCACCAAAGGATAATGAAAAGTAACGGGTAACGAGGCACTTGGTCTTCACTCTGGAAGAATGTCGCCTCCCCCAACACACTCCGTCCGCGGCTCTGTCTCTGGGCTGGGAGGGCCGGTGAAAGCACGTTCCATCTCGCAATGCGCACCGATGACAGTTTACTTTACTAACCGATGCACGCTTCAGTTTGATTTTGAGGATAACTCCAAACCAAAGACATGAGATCTTTTAAAACTAGGCAACATAGACTTTTCTAAGCCAAGAGTTCATTAGATTATACTGTATTTGTTCCCGTCACCCAGAGAAAAACACACGCTCGACTCTTCCAATGGCGCATTCTCCCAGGAGGGCGACCGGCGGCGGCGAGCTCCCAGGACGGTCCCATTTCAACCCTGATTTCACGTCAACCACTGAAAGTTAGCATTCGTCCTGCAGTGAAAATCGGACTCTCGTGAAACAACGATTTAAAGTGACGATTTACCAAGCACACACACACCCTGCACACACACCACACACACACACACTGCACACACACACCCTGCACGCACATACCTGCACACACACACTACACACACACATTGCACACACACACCCTGCACACACACACTCTGCACACACACCCCACACACACACCCTGCACACACACATTGCACACACACACCCTGCACACACACACTCTGCACACACACCCCACATACACACCCTGCACACGTTCTCCTGACATAACGTGAGGCCCATTTGCATTCTGATTGAGGTGTGGCGTGGGTGTAACTTTTTTCCATTGAATCAGCAATTTGTTGAATGCCTACTAGGTTCGTGAAATTGGCGTTCTTGCTATTTAGACTGTAAAATAAAATACGACTGTATTTTGCTTATCACAAACTCGAAGTATTGATTTGTGCACTACGGTTTTCGAGAACGGCTCTGTTAAAGGGTCAGCGGGATGCTGTTGGCATTCCGGTCACCTCCCCGAGCACCGCCACCGCGAGCATCTGTCTCACCATTTGGCTAATGTATGCTGCATCTTTTTTTTTTCCCTCCAAGATTCAGAGTTGCAGAGCATTTAGTGGCTTCATGAAGCCTCTGCGTGGCTTAGGTGTGTTGGGAAAACGTTGAGCAAGGGAACCAAGCTGTTCATAACAGGTCTTTTCACCAGTGAAGAAAATGCTCGTAAAAACCTACATAACTCTACAATATCAAAGAAACGGGATCCCCAGGGGTTTAGCTTTGGAATGACCCTTGAATGCGTCTCTGAAACGCCTCACGCACTGTTTCGCTGTGCAGAGACCCAGGCGGAAGACACTCGCCGTGTCTGTACTTAGAGACGCCATCCGTGGGGGGCACTCACCGCCTTGAAAGGCGCTTTCGATGCTCAGGGCGGCCTCCCCGTGGGCGCCCCAAAGCGTCCCTCCTTTGATGTGCACTCTGTGGACTCTGGCGCTGCTGACAGGTTCTCCTGGAACAAAGCTAAACTTCCTCATGCAAGGCAGCTCCCACGTGGCTCAGCGCGAGCCGGGCGCTGTACGGCCACCTGCCTTCATCCGTCAGCCCCGATCACCAAGAACAGAGCACGAGGCTGAGAACGGGCACCGCGGCCCTTCCGGGCGTTTGGCACACGGGCTGTGACCTGGGGCGCGACAGGCTCACGGGACTGAAATATCGCCGGGCGGGCTGACGGCCTCGCCTCGGCATCTCTCCGCGGCGTTCCAGAACCTTCACGACACAACGGACCGTTTATTCAAAAATAACGGCTCACGCCATTCACGTTTCTGAGACGGGAGACAGCACGGCGAGATCGCGGTGCTCAGAGCAGTCAGTTCCGAGGGAAGACAGGAAGTATCGGGAGGAGGGCAGGGAGGGAGATGGGGGGCAGTGACCGTCGGGGTGCGGGGGGTCTCCGAGGCGACGCGTCTGAGTTGCCGCCTGGTTGTCACGAAGCCAAACAAGTGACCTGCGCACCACTGTGCCCTGGTCGATCGTCCCGACCCACAAACGGCTCCCCACGTCACTCTCGCCACGGAGTCCACGGAGCGTTTGAGCGAATGTGCAGAGCGTTACACTGAATCTGAGATCGGGACGCAGCTGATGGTCCCACAGAGATCTGGCATATGAGTTTTTTTAGTTTCGCCAGCGGCATTTTTCATTCTGTAACTACCCTGAATCAAACATTTCAAGTGTTCTTCCCCCCACCCCGCAGCTACAGGCAGGTTTCGTCACCGTCTACGCCCGGGGCGGGTGAGCTGGGAGAGCCGCAGGCGATCGGCGGCTCGTTCGTAGACCTAACGCGGCTCAGAACAGGACTGCAGACGCGTCGCGGCACCCGAACTCATGGAAGCCCAGCCGCCGGAGGAGGCCTGCTCCTCCCAGACCAGTGTGCTTTCTCTCTGACGAGTCTCTCTTCATGCTACTGAGGGACGATCACCCCGGCCACATTCGTTAAGTCACCCAGCAAGGGCCAGCAGAGGCCACGTGCGTGCCGAGGAGGGAGGAGCGAGCAAAAGCCAAGCACAGCGTGGTCAGTGCCGTCACCGTAAAGCATGTCGGGGAGACAGTCCCCTTGCGTTTCGCAGAAATCATTGTTCAAATTCTTCCCGAACTTATGAAAATCAAAACCGCCGCCACTTAGAGAACGTAAAGAAACGAGCTCATTCATTGGATGTGGGGAAGGTTTTGTTGAAGTAGATTCAGAAGATAACATTAATAACAACAGAAACATTTATGATATAAAATTATAAGTTAACATGTAAAAGGACATTGAACATATAATGAATCATTTTAAATGCCAGTGAAGGTCGAATGTCAGATGGTATGGGATTGATTCAGGGACCTACACTTTAACGCTCATCTAAAACATCGCACGAGCTATACCCGATCTCCGACTCCCACTTACTAAGACGTATAATTATTTCATCGAAATGCTCACATCCTACTTGTCTTTTATACCACATTGGTTTTCTTCTTGTCTTCTTCAAATACAGACAGTTTTCTGCCTTCATCCGTAACGGCGCACGTTGATTTTTACGTGATCTTTAATGAAAGAAGAGTATTTCTAATCTGGGTCAGGAAAAAAAATTTAAAAGCAGGATCCAGCAGCAGAAGCCTCTCGGGGCCGACGCCCCGTCCTGGTCCCTGTGGCAGCGGGGCCGCAGGCCCGTGCCGTTCGAGGTCCTTGAATCTCAATTTCCTCACAAGTACCTGAAGTCCTGGACGCTTTCAAACACTCATATTGTTGTGGCGGCTTTTAAAAAGTTTTCTGTCTTGGAAGGATTTTATTTCAGAGGTAGAAGATAACAAGAAGCAGGGAAAAAAAAACACCATTTAAGAGAAATGTGGCTATGTATTGAGAATAAGAAAAAAAACTGTCATTTTTATAACTGATTTATAGTTAAATTTTTATAACTGATTTATAGTTAAATTTGGAGATGAAGTACTTTAAAAATTAACCAATGAGAAAATGTAAACAAAAGAGGCCAATAACTGTTTTAAAGAAGAGTTTTGCAATAAACATTTCAGGCGAGCAGCATCACTTTGCTTTAAAATTAAGAGGAAATGCTCTAGAAATAAGGGGCCCGGCTCGGGGGGCAGGAGGGGCTGAGACGGGGTTCAGGGTGGGACAGTGCCTCCGGCCCGGGAACGTGGTGTTTGAAGTTTCTGACCTTTCAGACCCTGGCTCATAACTAACCCTAGAGGAAACGCTCTCCCAGCTTCACGAAAGGCAGGATTCTGCGCGGGGCACCCTGCTAGTAATGTTGTGGGGTTAGCGTCGGGGACAGTCAGGGACAGAGCGACAGAGACACGGACAGTCGTCGTCACCGTGGGGGGCGGCGGCACGTGAGTTTACGAGGACTCGCAGACTCCGCGAACGCTTCGCATCTGCACGAGAAGCATCTGTCTCCCTGGGCCGCTGACCTGCACGGCCGTCTTCGCGAAGACGCCACGGCGATGGGGACCGGAGCAGCGGCCGCTGCGGGCGACGGGGCCGCACGTCGCAGCCTCGCATGCGCGCGCAGAGGCCCTGAGCCGGCTGGGGCTGCGCTGCCCATCCAGGCACAGTACTTTGAAACCTGTCTCTGTTTTCCGGTGGTACAAGCATTAACCTTCTAAGCCTGCCTTTTGCCAGCAGAGGCTGTAATTCATCTTGGACTCATTTTGAAGGAAACCCATAAACGGTGCCGTGGAAACGGTACCAGGGGGACATTTGGCGTGTTCTGTTTCTGTCGTGAGCACAAAGGGGACTCGGAATAGCATTTCCCGCCTCCCTGTTCTCCGATCTTAATACCGCGGTATCTGCGCTGTGTGCCTTAGCACCGAATCTATTTATGAGGAATGCCGGGATCTTTCCTCACGGAATCCTCATGCGGTTTTGGTCACGGTGAGGGCGGTTCCGAGGCCCGTTCGTCTGTATCGTGACGACGGGCTGACGAGGGCCGCTGCTAGTCCCGGAAGGAGGCGGCCGGAGCCAGGCGGGATGAAGCGAGCCGCACGCCCCAGGCCAGCTCCGCCGAGGAGCAGAAATGGCTGGGAACGGAATGCTCTGTGCAAAGCCTGCCGCTCATCAATGCGTGGCCTCTAGGGAAACTGGGTTTCCTCCGGATCGTGGAAGCCTTTGTGAAAAGATGCGTTGCTTTTCATTCCAAACGGTGAGATTCCACAGGCCGACAACTTTCTTCTTGATGTCCCATCGTGCAGGTCTCGGCTGCAAACCAAACTCTCTTAGGAGCCGATGAGCAGAGATTCTTCATGAGACAAATGCTGCCCGTGTGGTCACTGTCCTGATAGACACTGTCCCCCAGAACAAGCTCTGGCAGCAGAGAAGTTCAGGGAGGAAGGGGACGCAGATTTTATTAAAGCGGTGAACCCCAGTGAAGACCCTCCTGCGGTCGTCCCTAGGCGTTTATGAAGCGAGGGCTTGCCAGCCTCTGATCGTTTCGGTCGGCGCTTGCACTGGTGCGAACAGCAAGTCTGTTCATCCTGAGACCACGTGCCGTAAAAACGATGATTATATCAGGACGAACACAATCAGAATGGAGAGGAATCTCCTTTCCCTTATTTATCTCACTCCGGCCTGGACGCGTATGGCCATGCACTCTGCTATTGCCCAGGGCAGAGAATTGTCGTTTTATATTACAATTTCTTGCAAACTCCTATTTTCCAGCAGATGCTTTCTGCGTGCCCTCGGCCCACCAGGGACGCTTCGAAGCACTCCGGATGGAACGGGGTCGGAGCCTCTGAAACGCCACGAGGCCCGCACTGAACGCACAGCGGGAAACTAACGTGAAGACGGGCGTGGAAACGGTGTCTACTTCGGCTGGAAAGGGCCCCGCGGAGCAGGGGGGGCTCTCGGGAGGGTCTGATCTCATCCGAGGCGGGCGGGCCGGCTCTTCCTGGGGACCCGGCGTGGAGCTGGGGCCGGAGGGGCTGGTGGGCAGCAGCGCGGCGCGCAGAGGCGAAGGCTCCTGCCGAGAAGACCAGCGTCTCCTCCGCGGTCCACGACGCCTTGTGACGCGTCTCGCTCCTCGACCCCCGAGCTCCCCTGCTCCACTTTGCCGTGGGCCCGATGGAAGACGAGCCTGGCCCGTGGAACGAGGCGGAAGCAGAGGAATGCCTCCCCCTCGCTTAAAACCGAGAAATGGGCGCAGACGATTAAAGCGATGTGTTGACTTAAAACCAACACCTGCGGTTATTGGACCTGAATCCGACCTGGAGGCCAATCATCTTGGCGAAAAAGAAAATCAGACCAACGAGCTGAACATTTCTCCCCGCGCGGTTGTTGCCGGAGAAGACATCCGCTCTCAGCAGGGCGGGGTGCGCCTTCTGAGCCAATTACGCCTCGTGACCAAGCCGCGGCTGCTCCTTAAACGTGATCCACCAGGTAGGCAGGTGAGATCTGGAGCCCACTCCTTCCACACCCCGGCCTCGAAGACGCACAGAGCCGCACCACGTTAAGGACGCGGAGGTATGCTAAGAAAAACAGTCGATTTCCGCAGCCCGATCCCTCCCCAGAGCACGCCGTGCCGGACGCGGCGAAGCTCCTCGCGGCGTGAGTGGTGCCGGGGGCATGCGCCGCCCGCACGCCGACGGAGCTGCGGCCGTCTCGCGGGGCCCGGGGGTGCCCCTCCGAGCGAGGATTCCTGTCTGGGCGGCGGCGCCGAGACAGGCTTTGTTTTCTGCGTTGACATCGCGATCCTCCCCGCATCGTTCCCTCCGCTCCTGGGCCGGCCCTTCCTCAGAACCCCCGTTCTGTGACGTGCGTCACGAGTGACCGGCGGGCCACGCGTTAAAGCCGCGTGTTTGTACAACTGGTGACAAGTTTACAGGACGGTCTTTCCCCATTCGGCTCTTTGCCATTGTGTCTTGGAGAAGTGCAAATGTGTGGCCACTGCGCATTCTGACAAAACCCACAGCCAAGTTAGTAATTTGGGTTTATCTGCTTTTAAAAAGGACGTTTTTATTTTAAGAGGTCTTCGCGGAAAGAATAGTTCCGTGTGAATAGCTCCTTTCGCTGGTGGAAGTGAAGTGAACTCTCATCCTGGGCTTTGATACAGCAGAAAACAGTTCAGGAAAGTGATAGTGCCTTGGGGAACTCGAGATGTCACAGGGGAATTACAAATTAAAAATCACATCCTAAAAGACCAGACAGACGTATTTTGAGCTGCTAATATAATAGTTGAATAAAATGTGCATTTTTTTCCCTAACCAGACACATGATCTCTAAATGCAGGTGCTACTAAAACAAGTCGTCTTTGAAATTGTTACAGCTTTGATTATTCATGATTAATTATTTCTATTTATACAGAGCCTTTGATTCTAATCACCTGTGGTTCAAATATAACTTTGCAAGGGTACGAGCGGCTTATTTTAGCTATTGACAGAAATTCAGGACCGTCTTGCCCAGGTCAGGACAACAGGCTTGGAGCTGTGTCCTCACCGGGCAGAAGGGACAAAGGGTGCTCTCTGGGGCCCCCTTTATCAGGGCGCTGATCCCACAGGGGCCGCACCCTGGGGACACGATCGCCTCCCAGAGGCCCCGCCACCTGACTGACACCTTCCCAGTGGAGTTGGGTTTCAACGTCCGAATTCTGTGGTGACACAAAGTCTGTCTACGGCGAGAGCAGAAGGCGAGTTTGTCCCCACGCTGAGGAAACATGGTATTTCAGGAAGGCAGGTGTGTGGTCACGTGACGGACGGGAGCAATGTGAGCGGCCGCGGGCCTTCTCTGTCACTGGCGCCTCTGATGCCGACGAGAGGCCCTCACAGATGCGCAGACACTCCTAACCGGGTCTTCCGGACATTCCACCCTGACTTAGCTTTTCAAACAACGAGCTGATCGAGGACCAAGTCCGAGATCGTTCAGCGAAACCCAGCTGCAGGGAGATGGGTACCCAGACGTAAGGTGCCCGAGGACGGGGCAATGGGGACGGCTTGGGGGGCCAGGGGCCACCCTCACTGGGCCGGGACAACGCCCAGCCCTGGGGAGGCGCAGGAGCCGCACTGGCATCGTGGGAGACAAAACGCACAAAATGTCAACTCCGACGTAGATGTGCGGCCCCCAGCCTGATGGAGGTACAGACCGACATGGGGACAGAGCAAAACTTAAAAACATCTCCTCCGTATTAAAAAACAGTTTAAGACATCAATTCATCACGAGCATTGTTTTTATACAGTACTAGTCTAAGCACCAACCTTCAGCATTCTTAGCTATTAAACGCCGGTATGGGGGAGCAGTTTCCTCGTCTGGCTTGTCCGTCAGTCTGGGCCTGAGACTGACGCTCCCGAAAGACTGTCAGCCACGCACGTCATTATACTTTTCCTAGCAGCCAAATGAGAAAGCGCTAAAGTCGGGCGAAGTTCACGTCAATGTAAATTTCATTAACCCACATACCAAATATTTAAATGCATAACCAATGCGGAACATACCACTGAAATATTTTACATCTCTTCCTGCCGACGTCAGTAAGATTCATTCTGCAGTTTACACTCACAGTGCCTCTCTGTTCAGACGCCTCGCGTTGCAAGTGCTAACGGCCGCGCGTGGCCGGCGGCTGAATTATTTTAGACATTGTAGTGCTGGGGGTCGGGAAGAACAGGTACACGAGATCCGAATGCCCGTTTTTCTCCTGGAGGCTTCGCAGCTCTGAGCTTTGGGTGGGAAGCCACTGGGTGATTGACATCTGGAAAACCCCACTCGGAGCCCCTGCAAATCCCGGAGTCCTTAGGCCTTCGTCTTGCCACTCCGCTGAAATGCAATTAAAGAGAGGACTTGGCAGTTTTCTTGGAATTCCTTTTTCAGATAAATCTACAACTCTGTCAGAATTAATTAGGCATAGTCTCCAAAACTATAGGTCTTGCGGCTGGGATAACTTTATTCTGCTGGTGAAGGAGATACTTCAGAAATAAAGCACCTGCGAGGGCCAGTTTCGCAGTTAGATTTTTATCCCCACACTCCACAAACTGTCCAATAGCAAAACAAAGGCTAGGCGGAGGGGACCTTTGGCTCAAGGGCGAGATCAATGACATTTAGTAGGGCCACAGGAATTACTGAACTTAAAAAAAAAAAAGATCATTTGAGGAGATTTTACAAATTAGTAGAAATTAAAAGCTAGGTATAAAAACACATATTTAATTATCCACATTAATAAAACTAGGGATTGCAATGGTGAGCTATCTAAATAAATTTTAAAATTTAAAGAAATGCCATCTTTCTGATCGAAATGATCTTTAGTACATGTTTATGTTTAACTGACCAAGACTGAAAAATATTTTAGAGGAACAAACATGTTAAGTATATGTTATGTGTTATTAAAGTATGGTTAATTAATTTAAAATAAGTTAGACAGATCAAAAACATATTAATTGCAAAAGAGGTATAAAGACTTTACACTTCCTTTCTGAATAAGAAATATGGTTCCCTCCCTCACCCCCAAAATATTGTCCCTCTTCCTGAAGTCTAAGGACATTTGACTTCCCATTAGCTAACGGATGTAACTGGGGTTAAAAGTTAGAGTGCTCTGGGTTTCTATTATAGACACAAAAGGAGGTTTCTAGGAGAAAATGGTTCTGGCCATTTTGTGGGGAGATTGAACCATTTTGAAGTTGTCACCTATTTAATTCTTTGAACCAATAACTCATATTTTCCCAAGCACGGCGGCTCTCACGTAGCAGAGATCGATCCGGAGGCCGTGGAGTCGCCGGCGACGGTCGACCTCGTTGAGAAGGCTGTCGTGGGTATGAGAGGCCCGCGAGGTCACACAGAACTCATTCGTCCTGAACCGTCTTCCAGTGCCGTGCACGTTATAGAATGTCGAAGCCGAATTGCTGCTTCGGCCGACTCAGGCTCCATCACAGTGGCCACAGGGAAGGAGGCAGGTGGTGTGCCTGTCACTCTGCACTCGCTTACTAAACGCGAGCTGACTTGTAGAATCGAGGTCGTTAAAGTACCTTCGATGAAGGGCGAACTGCACCTGCGATTTACACAAGCTGATGTCTGGGCCCGCGGCGCCCGGGCCGCCATCGCACAGCCGGCGCCAGAGCCGCGGCCTCGGCTCCCAGCCTCCACGTGTCCCTTCTGTGCGTGCGTGTGGCAGAGACACTCGGCGGGAGAGCCACGCGCAGACACGCTGCACGCCGGGGTGGTCGGCCGCGGGCCGTGCGCGGGGGGGGGGGGGGGGGGGGGGGGTGGGGGGGTGGGGGGGGGGTGGGGGGGTGGGGATCCCGCCTTCATGGGGCTTCGCGAGGCTCGGCTGCTCGGCGCCCCTCCCCCGCCCTGGCGGCCCCGCTCCGCTCTCTGCTTCTGGAAGAGCGACAGCAACGTCACCGGAGTGGCATTATGCGACATCTGTCCTTCTGGGGTGCCGTCCTGCGGGTTCACTTATATCGTCACAAATGGCAGGGGCCTTTTTTTTTTTTTTGAGGCTGAATACTACTCAGTTGTACGTGTCCAAGCCGGTTCCTTTGTCCATCGTTTGCGGGTGGACAGTGGGTGTGGCTTCCGCGTCTTGGCCGCGGTGACCAGTGCTGCGGTGACGCGGGGCGCAGACGCCGCGCCTCGATTTCGGTCCCTGCGGCCGCGCGCTTGGAAGCTGGGTCGCTGGGCGGAGAGCCGGCGCCGAGGGACCGCGGTCCTGGTTTCCATAGCGACCGCGCCGCCGCGTCCCCGAGGGTCCTCACGCCTCACCGACGTGTCGTGGTTGTTGTTGTTTCTGAAAAAGGCCATTCTAACGCGCACGAGGCGCGTGTCCCGTCTGGGTTCGCGTCGTCTGTTTTCGAGAGAGACCGCTGGGCGCCGGACGCTCGGAAGCTGCGCCAGCAAAGGGCTTTGGCCCCGGGGACAGGCGACAGCCTTCTGCGGGACGGGCACGTGAACCCCGCCCGGCGACGCCAGCCGCCCCGTGCGAGGACCATGGGCGTCGCCGCCGCGTGGACCCTGTGGGGTGCGGGGACCCCGTGGGCTGCGGAGACCCCGTGGGCTGCGGGGACCCCGCGGGCCGCGCGTCCCCGGGAGGCGCCCGGCCGGGCAGGGCGGCGGCCGCGACAGTGTGAGTCCAGGGAAGTGCGGCCCTCACCTGACACTCTCGTTTTTAAGTTTAACATTTCTTGAGTTTACTCAAGTGAGCAGCGCGGCGGAGGAGCCCCGTTTTCCCGGTCCGGCCCCTAGTGCTGACCACGGGCAGGTTGCACTGGACAGGGTGCTGCGAGGCTGTTGGGGCGCCGTGCGGGTCAGCGCCGTGTGGGTCGGGGCCGCTGCGGGTCAAGGTGTGGGTCGGAGCCGGTCGCCATGCGGTTCAGCGCCGGGTCAGGGCGCCCCGCGGGTCGGGGTGCGGGTCAGGTCGGGGTGCCGCGCGGGTTGAGGCCCCAGCTCTCCCGGCTCCGGCGTGGCCAGGGCTCCGAGCTGGCTGACACTCCGGCCTCTTTCCTGCGCCTCTTTCCCTTAGGTGCGGCCACCTCGCTCCTTCCTCTGACACAGGCCGCCTTGGCCAGGGCCCTGACCTTGGTCTGCAGCAGGGGCCTGAGGGCCTAACACGCCACACGAACGTCACGCCTGCTCCGTCTGCGGCTCTGGACGCAGAAGCCTCCGCAGCCGCGGTGCGCGGACCCGTGGGCTAAATGCGTCTCCATCGCCCGGCCCCGCCCTCGGCCGCCTTCCTTCTCCCGCGCCGCCTCCTGGAGCCTTGTTCCCTTGCCTGCTCCCCCCGTTCTCCCCCGGAGCGCCCCAAGCTTTTCTTAGTCCACCCTAGATGCATCCTTTGGATGGATCTGTGTACGTGTTTGTTGCTTTATCTTTTTCATAAGTCACCGCCTGGAAGGAGAGACACGTTGAGATGCGGCAGGAGGCGGGGAGAGTCAAATTCCGCCTAGTTTAGGGGAAATAAACACTCAGGCTGCCCAGGACCCCTCGAGTCCTTCCCTGCTGTGTAAAAAGTTGCGATTCTTCCCCATCCTCATGAGAGAGAGGAAGGTTTTCTAAAATTCTGTTTTGTTTTTTTCGATACTGAGCCTGGGCTTTTCATGTTAAGGGACTTCAGGGTGGGGGAATTTTTGTATAGGATGAACATTTCAGTAACATTTGAACCTGCACTTGATACTGTTTCATTAAGTTCCTTATTTAGAAAGGGTCATAGTACATACTTTTTGTTAATTGATTTCTTCAAACAAATATTAATTGGAAATATAAATAAGCTGCTACTTATTATGTTGCTGTGCTTTTTTTTTTTTTTTCATTTTGAAGAATCCCAAAGAACAAATCCCTGCGTTTAGTCTAACTCCCCACGATTGCTCCCGTGGGAAGAGGGGAGGCTTTCTGAAGCAGTTGTGTATGACTATGTTAGCTGCTTTGCCATCTCTTCCTGAATACAGACCTAAATTACAATTGCGCTTACTTAAATTTAATTCAAAGGCAGAGTGAGAAAAATACAGCATGAAAATTTATCAAGAAGAAAAGAATTTCGATGTAGAGCCATGACCCAGGGAGACCTAATAAGGCAGCAACATCTCCTGGAGTTTTTAAGTTTGATTCTATAAAGCTTTTATCAAGCAAACCTATTGGAAGCAGAAATGAAATTTCCAGTCCGATGAATTATTTCTCTTTTTTCCTCTTTCCATTTGCGTCTGATGGTAATTCGGTTTAATAAGTGCAGAGTAAGCTGGCTTTAATGTCCCTGCCAGAGACTGTGACTCGAAGGCTACAATTTAGCCTCTTGAGAGGCTGTCCCTGGCTCACTGCTCAGATCAAAGGAGCGATGTGTTTGTTTGACCCCCTCTAGCCTCTGAGTGAGAATCTCAGAGTTCAAAGAAACAGAGACAGTGATAGAGGAATCCAGAATGTGAAAATTCATGATCGGGGGAGAACAGGCCGGGACGGGATAGCCTGGTTTCTGTTGTTGTTGTTTTTACAACATGATTTCTGAATTGTCTCTCTGCTCTGGACCTTTGAGAATATGAATTCTTAACTAATTTCAAATTACTCTTAGTTTTTCCAAAAACTTATATATTTGTTTCCATTTTGCTTGAAATCATGTTTAAACGTGCCCATACGCATATTTTGGAGTTTGCCTTTCGTATTTACACCGAAATCCAAGGAATCGGCAGACTGCCTATCACTGTCAGTCGTATCTACCACAAACACACCTGCTCTGAATAAACTTAGGTTTAATATTTGTAAGTTCGAGCGCCCTTCTCTGACCCCTAGTGGGTACATAAATGCACGACTCCATTCCCGACGGACCTAAGAGAGACCTGCGTCCATTATTCTCCCTCCTGTTTGCAGAATCGGCCACACAAGGTCAGACATCTCCCCGAATGCCAGTGTTTGCTCTCTGTCCCTGCAAGTCTCCGTGAGGAGCGAGGCCGACCGCTGACCACACGAACAGGAGCCGCCCCCGCCACGGCCGGGAGGAAGAGTAAGCGCAGCCTCTCCTGCTGAACTACTGCCCGGAAAACGTCTCGCCCTGGTATCAGGGGCCGGTTCATCTTTCTCTCCTTCCGGCCTTGCCCAGTCTCCTGAAGACGCCGCGTCGAGGCTTCGATGTTCATTTTCCAGCCTACACAGACCGCTGAGTTTTCGAAGATCATTTTTGTTGGACACCTGGATTCGGAAGCGATAGGAGCATTGCCTTCGTTTCTGTTTGTGCTACGAGTCTGAAGGATCGACACCTGCCGAGGGCTACGGGCGTCGTTACGGCGTGAGAACTGGCATGAGGGGAAGACGGAATCACAAACAGCAAAGAGAGGCGGAGGAGCAGCCCGGAAACGCGGCTGCAGAGTCAGGTGCAAGACGGGGCGCCGCCCTCCAAAGCGCCCGTAGCCTCGGGGCTCATGGGGCTCCCCGACCCCGGCACCGCTAACATTTGGGTTGGATAACTCCTTGTGCAGGGGCGCTCTCCGGTGTCCGGTCGGGTGCTGAGCCGCAACTCTGGCCTCGGTCACCAAAGGCCAGTGGCAACCGCTCAGATCCAACAGCCGCCTCTCTCTCCAGACAGGGCCGGATGCAGCCTCGCGCAAGCGGCTGCCGACCACCCGCAGCTGGAAACCCGTGGGGCCCGGGAACTGCGCACAGGGTCCTCAGCCATCGCCTCGCGCCAGCTCTGTCACCCCCTGGCGACGGGAAAGTGTATGCGTTCAAGTTTAGTCTCTGATAAGGTACGTAAACGGAGTGGACGGGGCCTTGCCTGGAGACAGCTTCTGGTTCGCGGGAAGAACGCGACCGGGGCGCAGGTGCGGGAGGTCAGGGCGCGGTCCCAGGGAGACCTCCGTCCCCCCGCAGCACACACGCGAGGGCGCCGGGAGCTGCCCTCACGCCCACGCGGCCTCCGTGTTGCCATGGCTCCTGGCGGGGCTGAGCCCGGCGCCCACCAAGGCGACGCCGGGGGGAGTGGCCCTGACCCGAAGCCCCTTCTCCCCGGCATTTGCAAACACGTCGCACAGGGCGATAATGATCGGTTTGGTTTTCCTGGCACTTTCATTCCGTTGTATGAATGTTAAACTTATCTTCTTTCTACTTGGGTAAAGATGGCATATTTTAAATTTTTAAGAGGTTCATCTCAGATGGCTCTAAAGAGTAGAGAACTCTTCAATAGGAACAGTGGCAAAATGAGGGAGGGTCACTTTCTCCTCCTTTTAATTTGTCTGATTTAAAACAGAAATTTCTAAGCTTTGAAGAAGACAAACTTCAGGCTGGGTCCGCAATGAAAGGCACGAGACAGCTTTTTCTGTTGGTTCCTCCACCTTTCTCTCTGCCCCTCCCCCTCTCAAAAATGGACTACTCCACGGAGGGAGAAGAGCTGAATCTTGGCAAGCCACAGGGCTTTCTCGCCACTTGGGGAATTATTTCTAAGCATCATGTTACGGGCAGTGTGAAGAGTTATGTCTTAAGAACTGTCCTGAAACTGTTACATTGAGTCGTCGCTACCTGACACACGGGGCACTTTCTCAGCCCCGTGCGTGGCTGACACTTATCTTCTCTAAGGCAGAGGAATCCATCTTCTCATCCACCTTCTCCCCCGCCCCCCAACCCTGGGACCAAGATGAATTTCCAGAGCGCACGAGGCCACCTGAACACAGTGCTCGTAGAAGTCACCTTTCTCTGGACTACAGGGAAAAGAGCCTCTTCCAATTGCTTGTATCACTTATTTACTTCAAACCACTTGCAACACTGAATGCAGCTCAGCATTTCTGATCCTACCCTGTCGTACCCCATGCATTAGACGTTTGCATATATTTTCACATTTGCATATGCTTAAAATTAGATCTCCTCGTTGATGACAATACAGGCTTCTCTCTTTAATTAATAAGGACATTAAACCGAATCCCTTTGAACTGGAATTCTGTTAACAAGTTTAGTGGGACTGTATGTGACAGTGCCCCATCGATGAAATAAAACCAACTTAAATGCGAAATTTACTTCTATACTAGCCTCGGTTCGACACTCGATCTTTAAGTGGTGTTGTCATACTCTGAAAAAACCGCTTAGAGTTTTTTTCCGAACATCGTCCCAGAGAATTGCATGGCCTCTTCCTCTGTCGTGATGGATGCCCGAGGTTATCAAAACGGACAAAACGCATTATGGTGACCACGAAAAGAACTGGCATGTCATTACACACTGGTCCTCTTTGGCTAATTTGGGAACTCATTAGATAAACGCTTCCAAACTCCCTGCAACCTCAAAGGAAAGCCGGTTAATTCGATGGCTACTATTGATTGACCCTTGGTTAATTAAAACGGGGACGAACTGTGGGGGCCGAGGTCCCTCTGGCGGTCTACAGGGACCCCACACTCCCGCGTCACATCCGGGCTCGCTCTCTCTGCTTCGATCGCTCTCCGCTTTGGCCTGTATGCAGATCGGTTAGTGAACACGTTTTCCGTTCGGGTGCTTTATCGAGGAAGTGTGTATTTCCTCATGAGCAAGATTGCAAGTCGAGGCCAACTTCAGCTTCCGTTTTGAACGGTTTTCCCCGTACCGGCTTTCAGCACTCTGCAAACGCCAGGGCCACGAGGAGAGGAGTGTGTCTTATAGTAACGCAGCCACGTCATCGCGAAGCGAAGCTTGTTAATTATTATTTGAGGGCGACGACTTCTTAGCTTTCCCTTCGTTGAAGAGTCTTGCCATCTGGCACGTGTACCGCCTTCAGAAAACACCCCGACACGCACGTCGCCCGCCGTGGGCGGAGTTCGGAAATCCCCCCGGGCCGTGAGGGTCCCCGGACGTCGCGGCCTTATCTGCCTCTCCTGCACCCTCCCCGTCCCGTATCTTCCGTGCATGGGAACGACATTGTTTTACTTGGTCTCTCTGCATCAGGACGATTCGCTGCCAAAAGTTATACAAATATCAAAGGAACGTGAATGTGAACACACGGAACCAAGCATTGGAAAAGTAGGGGCGCGGACCCCATGAGCGGCACTCGGGGATCTTGTTGTAACAAACCAGGGAGAAAGACAGCTAAGCGGACGTTTAAACACCCCACGTGTGATCGCGGCGGCAGGGAGGCAGGCGCGGAGGAAGGGGCGCGCCGAGCGTGGGGGAACCGGAGCTGGTAGAAACGGGGGCGGGCAGCGCACGCCAGGCCTCCGCGTGGGGGGGGGGGATGGGGAGGGGCGGGGTGGGCGGGGGCGGGGCGGGGCGGGGGGAGGGGGCGCGCACGCGCGGCCAGGCCGCTCTCACCGGCTTCCGAGGGGCCTTTCAGACGCCGGTGAGCTCGCTCCTCCATCATGGCGACAGCATTTCCCGACCATCGCCCAGCGCCCCACAGTCCCAGTTCCTTCCCGCTGTCACCGCCCCTCTCATGAAAGCCTACGGCACCGAGAGCCCACAGGCCACCGGCTTCACAGTCCCACCTGGGCCAGAGTGAGTCCCACGCTCCGGAGGTGGGTCCCGCCACCCCGAGATTCAGCGACGCCACCGTGTGACTGCGATGCACACGGAAGTTCGAGAACCACTCATTTTGGGGGTAACGGGGTTGAAAGCGACCTTAAGACCAGGTAGCCGGAAGCCATCATCGTCTAAGCAGATAAGCAGGGGGCTTGTACTGAGGCTTCTGTGTCAGGGACGAACAAAGGGTCACGGCCCCTGGAATGACCATCCACGGAATGATCTCGTGAATAAGATGGAGGTAAACAAATACCTCTGCAAACGTTTATTGGCGACGACCTGTAAACAGTGCGTCTTCACCTGCGACTCTGCGCGCGGGCGCGCGGACGAGCTGCGGTATCGCAGAGGGCAGTTCCGTTTGCCGGGGCCTCTAAGACGCGCCTCCCTCAGGCCGCGGGGCCGGCAGCTGTGGCCCGGGGCAGCCCGCGGTCTGCTCGCCCCGGCCCCCGCGAGGCCACGCTGTGTGGTCAGCGTGCCGCACGGCCACTCTGAGCATGTCGTGGGGAGGCCTGTCTGGGAGCGCGTGGCACACCGAGCTTTGCTGGGCAGGTCTGCGAAACGCGGATGAGGGACCCGGGACCCGGACGCCTCTGTGAATTGCGCGTGGCCGCCACCCACAGGCGGCCATGACGACCAAGGCCGGCCCGTGTTTCTGGGCTCAGACTCGCCCCAGAGAGCGGCCCGGGAAGGCCGTCAGGGCCTCGGCAGGAGCGGATGGCCAGCGGCACGGTCCTCCATGGCGCTCCTGGCCACGCGGCCAGCACGTGGGTGCGTCACCGGCCTGCACAGACCCCGTGGACTCATCTGCGCCTTCCAGAGCACGCCGCAGGATGCACCCTGTGGTTCCGATGATGCTTTGGGTGCTGTGACGTGGGGCCCGCTGGGTGATGACGAGTCTGATCACCGGACCTTTCTCCGCTTAGCCTTTTCCTTACCCCGAGATCTCCATGCCACGTGCCACGTGAGTCAGACACAAATAGGGTGATTACAACCCGAGACCTAAGGGTACAGCAAGGCCAGGGGGCAGGCTGTCAATCACTCTGCGAGCTGGCTGGCCCCACATCTTCCGATTGTCCACGCCTCCTTAAGTTGCTGCGTCTGATCCCTGAGTCACCCGCCCTTGCGCGGGAACGTGCCACGGAGGGCGAGGGGCACCGGAGCACGCGCGTAGGAGTTCGCCCGCAAGCGGGGTCTGCAGCCCACGCCGCCGCCTGGGACTGCTCACCGGGGCGTCAGGGCCGGGGTTCCGCTTTAGGAGCGAATAGCCTCGCTCTGCGGCCTCGCGCACCCCCGCAGAGAACCCCGGTCGGAGACGAGCTGTGCATTAGACGACGCCTACTTTCAAGTCATCGCTGCCATATTCCCGGAAAGAGAGTCGAGGATTTAAACGACAGAGGGAACCAACGGGGAGTCGCAGGAAGATGCTCCGGAGGGAGGCGCCTCTCCTCATGCTGGGGATGATGGCTGAGGCGGTAGCCATCAGGGAATGGGGGGGGGAAGGGCACAGTTAGAGCCGCGCGTGAGGCTCCTGCCCAGGCCGTGACGGTGAGATACCCGGAGTTTGTAAACACGGGGCGCACTGTTAGTCCATGCGCGAAATAGAGAAAACTTATTATAAACTTTTAAAGAGAGAAATACAGAGTTTCGAAGAACCACCCCATTAAGTTTTTGTTGAGTAGATGATAAAGTTGCTTTTGATAATAAATTGATCACAGTCTATCCTCTGATTTTATTAGAATTCCAAAGATTCCCCAAAATCATTTTAAGAGAACACAGGGACAAAAAAAGGAAAACACTTTTATTTCCCTTAGTAAGTCGACTATTAAAGTTTTTATTGTGTATCTCTTGGTATGTTTCCTGGTAAATATGTCTTGCAAAAGCAGCTTTTAATAGTCCTTCTTATTTTTAAGAGAACTGAGATGATTTCAGAGAGATACATTTTTGAGTGACATGGCTGAAGGCTAACAGGTCTCCTATAATCAAACCATTTCCTCGAACAACTGCTGTACCTTCTGAAGAAAAGGCAATTTAAAAATAGCACATGAGTTTGGGATGACTTTAAAGCATTTTAAATGACATGGGAATTGGGTTGCCTATCTTGCCGGACACGTTACGCAAGCCACATCACCTCAGAGAATTATAATTTACTTTTTTCCTGTGCGATCACTTGGCCAGAAAAGAGGATTGCTTTGGGCCTCGCGAACCCCAAGGGACGAGTGTAATTCTGTCTGTAAACGCGTCTCGGTGAGGGTCTGTCCACTTTCCTGGAAGCCCGGTAACAACCTAGATAGCTCAGGGGACTAAAAACAGATGACTCAGGATGAGTCCTGTCTCATGTAAACATTAGGATCAATTATAGCTCGAGGAGGAAAAGCCAAAACTTAATTATATGGAGATGCGCGCGTGAGTGAAACATTCCAGTGTTTACTGAAAACACAACCAACGAGCTATTATGCTATTTAGACATAAAGAAATCGTGACTTTGTAAGTCTGCTATTAAAATATGCAATTAACCAATTAACATATCATTAGTATCTATCTGAGCTCTGCCCCGGCGACACCGCGTTCTGGTTTCAAAGATAACTTGACATTTCCGGCTTAATGATCTTTGCCTTTCATTTACACGTGGGGGCGGGAATAATGAGAAAACACCCTCTGCTAAACACAGCGCTGAATTCCTCTCGAGGGCTTGGTAACATTCCCAGCTTAATCACTTCTATTACTTTTCTTTTGTCGAATACGAAATTGAATATTTTGCTGGCACGCCGCATACATCGCTGAAGTTCCTGTTGCTGGGAGACGTGGGTTCGCTGTGGCGCTGAGACGCCCGGGTTTACCAGTACCCTGCCCTCTTCAATAAACCGTCCAGGGTAGGATGTCACGGGAGGAAGTGCAAGGCTGGGTCTGAAGGGGCGCCGCCCCCTCCAGGGGGTTAGAGCTGTTCCAGGGCATCGACCCCACCCCAATGCCTGGGCACTAGTCCCCAGAGTGACGACGACGGTCCTGGCCTCTGCACAAAGACTGCCTGGTGACAAACTCCATTCCCACGCGGGGTGTCCCGTGTCTGGTGGTTAGGTGAACTCAGGGGACGGGGTGCTTGGATTATGTCCTCTCTGATGCTTAGATTAACCATGTACTACTAGATGAAGTGAGGCTAAGAAACAGCTGCTGTTAATCTCTTACTAGATCAAGTTGTTTCTGTAGTTAGATTAAGTAGTTAGATAATGGGAACTATGATAAGAAGTGGGCACTAGCTTTTCAGGGTGGGAAGGCACGGGAGACGAGTTCCCACAGGGTGCGCATGTGTGTGCACGTGTGTGTGCATGCACGTGTGTGTGCATGTGTTGCGTGTGTGCATCCGTATGTGTGGATGTGTGCATGCACGTGTGTGCGTGGGCATGTGTGCATGCACGTGTGTGTACGCACGTAATGTGTGTGCACGTGTGTGCATGTGTGTGTGCGTGTGTGTGCGTGCATCCGTGTGTGGATGTGTGCATGTGTGTGCACGCGTGTGTGAGAACACAGGGCCCATCCTGGGTCCCTCGGAGCCGTCAGATGTGGCAGCCGAGGGTTTCGAACGGGTCGGGGGACACCAGGGCCTTACTCCGATGTGTGAGCTTCACGCAGTGTCATGGCCTCGACGACACATTGGTCAGCGTTTTTATTTTCAAACCTGGCTATGGAAAAGCAATTACCCGAAGAACTGAGGGGACCAGGAAGTCAGTGAATCAGTGGGAGCAAAAACCTGGGGCGCTAACCCATCACCCCCACACCCTGCGTTCACCGCAGGATCTGCCCAGATGCCGCAGCCCAGATGCCCCTCTGGGCGCGGAAGCCCAGCGCCTCTCCGGCACTCTGCTCTGTGCCCTTGTGCCGTGTTAATGCTTTTGCAAATATCCTAGATCTGCAAGAGACCGGGACTTATTAGAGGCCACCAAGCTCGCTGCGTTTCCCAGTCCCGGTCACGCGTCTTGGACCCGTTTACTGCGCTGACGCTGCCGGCCCCGCCCGCGGGCCTGTGGTGGGCTCTGCAGCGCCCCCTGGCTGCGTCCGGTCACCGCGGCCACCTGCACCTGCGTGGAGGTGGTGGGCCTGTCCCTGAGGAGCCACCGGGACCCCGAGGCGGGGAGGAATTCGGTGGCGAAGGCTGCGGGACAGGCTGGGGGGCCAATCCTCGCACCCGCACGAGGCCACCCACGGGTGCCGCGCGGAGATTGACTGTGGCACGGGCGAACGCGGCCTGCACAGCGAACGGGACAAGAAGCCCCCGACGGGCGGCGCGGGGAGGGGTCCGCCTGCACCCCACAGACGAGCAGGCACCCCTCGCCCCGCACGCACCCCGGAGCTCACGGTGACCTCAGTCGCCGCGCCGGCTACACGGCACCCGTCACTCCCACGCTCCCTGCCTCCGCTGTCTGGCCACCTCTCCCAGACCAGGAGGGTACCCGCGGGGGCCAGGGCCGTGCCTGCCACGCAGGGCTGGGGACGCCACCTCAGCCCGGGCGACCTGAACCTCGGACGCGGAGAACAATGCTCTTTCTTTGTGATGTGATGTTCTTATCGGATATTAAGAAGGATATTAAGAAGGATGTGATCAAACACAGCACATAATTTCTTTGTTTCTTGGCTCTCGTGACATGCGATGCAAAGGTCGATTAAACGGTCAATTGCAGTCGATATTTTACGAAAGCGTTTGAATATATTTCCCCTTCTAATCACATTTTTAAAAACTTATATTTTTAATAATGGGTATGTTTTATAATAAAGCGATGTTTTCATGAAAAAAGATCATAAAATATGCATAAAAGAACAGTGGGGCCTTTGGATGCGTTTTGCTCCTCTTATAGGCAAACGGTATGCAATTGCTTTACAATCACTAAAATTGATAAAGTGATCAAGTCTGTTATTCTACAGTTCATTATATTTGATCCCATAAATTTAGGAAAAGAGCGCTTTCATTTTTCTGGGGAAAAAAATCTCAGTTTATGTCTTCTTTCTTCGTGCTTTGCAGTCACTGCATTCACACAGCGTATTTTTGATATCGTCTTTGTGATGCATTAGAATTTGGGCTCAGGACACGAAATCATTTCTTTCAGCATTTTTATCTGTTGCTTAAATGCTCCGCACTTGCGTTTCACAGCGCGGGAGGCCGCGTCTGGGTCCCACTGTCCCTTCCCTTCCCGTTGGCGCTCAGGGCCAGCGCCCACCTGCGGGCGGTCCCCGATCGGTCACCGTGTTCACACGGTGGCTCTGGCTCCCTGTGGCCTGGTGGCAGCCCCACAAGCAGAGGGCTGTTTCCAAGTGTGGATGGGATCATGTCTCACCCCTGACCCAAACCACCCGGGGCTGCGGGTGTCCAATGGGATAGCGCCCCAAGTCCTTGTCCTGACAAAAGCAGAGGTGACTTCCGGCCTCTCTCGCCTCACCCGGTGCCCGCCTCAGGTTCTCTGCGTGCGCGGCAGCCACGCCGGACGTGCTTCTGGTTTGCGAGTGGTCCACATGTCCCCACCCAAGGTCCCTGCCCAGGGTGCCCGCGCCCCGCGGCCTGAGACACCTGTGCTTGCCTCCCCCGGGCACCTGCCCCCGACCGTGCCCCCAGGCCACGCCCCCTCATCCCTCCGCAGTGGAGTTTCCATCACCGGCTGAGCCAGTGGCTCTCTGCTGGACACCTGCTTACTATCAGGCTCCCCGCCTGCCCCCTGACCCGTAGCGGAAGTCCGCACACGCGCCCGCGCACTGGCACCCAGAACGCGCACGCACACCTGCACGCACACTGGCGCCCGGAATGCGCATGCGCACACAGCAGGTGCCCAGATGCGACCCTGGGAGGACGCACGCCTTTCGCGCCGCGCTCGTCCTGCTGCACGGCCACCGTGTAGCGCGAAGTCCTGCGCTGAGGTGGCCGTGGCCTGCGGGGCCGCCCCTCCCGCCTTCTTAACCCGAAACGTCCTCCTTTTTAAGCGTGTCGAGGTGACACTGGTTAAGAACGGCGTGCGTTTCGAGCGTACAGCTCCGCGAACATCATCTGTACGTTGCATCGTGCGCTCGCCGCCCAACGTCATCTCCCTCCGTCTGCGCGACCTTGACCCGCTGCCCCATCCCCCCCCCACCCCCCCCCCCCAGTCATCAGGATACTGTGGCCTGTGTCCAGGACTTCGCTCCTCTGTTCACCCCACGGATGAGCGAAACTTCCCTTCTCTGCCTTCTGTTTTCCCATCATTACGGAAAGGAATGGTCAAAGCCTCACGCTAGAAAACGCCATGGATCCTTGTTCTGTTTTTGAGCCTTTGGCCGTTCCCAATGCCTCTTTCCCCCGGCCACAGCCGCCCTTCCTTGTCAGGACTGCGCCACGCGGGCGCGGGCACCTGTTCTCGGGAGCGCGCTCGGCTTTCCGGAGGAGGGCGGGGGACTTCGCCGCAGCCGCAGCCGAGGGAACGAGCCCTAGACTTTCGAGCACTCCCGTCGCCCACTTGGGATGCCTTTTAATTAAAATAAATTAAAGGAAATCTTCGGGAGCTGGATTTCGCTGAGTTTTGAAGTGTCACGGTTAAAGTAGTAAAATGACAAACTCGTAATTGCTTTATTACTGAGGACTTAAAACCGCGTCAGGAGTCGGCGAGCACGTCCCGCGCGAGTCTGCATTTCACTCCCGACGGCGCAGGTAGCGGGCTTACCCTGGTAAATGTGTCCCCCACTGAGCCTGGCGAGCAAACTCACATCAATTTCCATGCATAAAGTGGGTGCTTGTATATAATGCTGTCAATTGTAATAGAAAAATCATTTAAAACATAATAATGTGAAGGGTTTTTTTTTAATGTGACATTGAACCTTTTAATTAAATATATCTGCAAAGCCACGCGTGCTCAGGTACATAATGGGAACTATGATAAGAAGTGGCGCTAGCTTTTCCGAGCGGGAAGGCGCGGGAGACGAGTCCCCCACGCTTACCGCACACCCCCACAGGGTGCGTCCCCGAGGCGGGCGAGGTGTGTGGCTTAGCGGCGTCGGCCTTCCGCGACTTTCCTAGTTACAACAGAGACATTTTTGGACTGCTGAAGCGTCCAGGGATATTCTCATTTTGCCCTTTTTAAACAGCCTTACTGGATTGTAATTCGCTTCCCTTAAATTTCGCCCAAAGCGGACACATCCACGGGCTTTAATCTGCAACACTGTTTACCCATCATCACAGTCTAATTTTAGAGTACATTCATGACCCCAGAATGAAATCTGTCCCCATCCCCCCCCCTTGCCACCGGGATCGCTGTTAGATGCAATTGTGCAGAGTGTGGCCCGCCACCACCGGCTTATTGCACTCAGCGTAATGACGTGAGGTCCATCAGAATTCTAGCGACCGGTACCCTTCCCTTTTCATTGGCAAATAATGTTCCACTAGACGTGCAGGCTACATTTTGCTTAGCTAGTCATTGGCTGGTAGACACTGGCGTTTCCACATTTCGCGTACTATAAATAACACTGCTACAATTCCCTGGTACTAGTCTTTATGTGCACACACGCACACATACACACACACACACACACACAGAACACTATCCAGCCATTAAAAAAAAAAGAACTTGCATTGGTGACACCACGAATGGACCTTGGGGTCATTATGCTCCATAAAATAAGTCAGAGAAAGACATGCTGTGTGGCCTTGCTCATGCGTGGGGTTTAATACTAACCAACCCAGCTCCTAGGTAGAACAGATGGGAGGGGTCCGGACGTAGGGGGCTGCAAAGGGCGTAAACTTCCAGTTATTAAGTCATTACGTCATGGGGTGTAATTTACAGCGCGGTGACTGCAGTGGGTGCTACTATGCTGCATATTTGAAAGTTGCTGCAGAATCAACCTTAAAAGTCTTTATCAGGAGAATAAAATAGTTATCCATGTGAGCTGACGGATGTTAACTAGCTCTATTATAGTCATCACTTTGCAGTAGATATAAACACTGCATCATTATACTTTACACCTGAAACTAATATAATGTTACATGTCAATTATACCTCGATAAAAAAGAAGAAATCATATTGGACAAATCACTTGAGTTTAATTTCATCAAGAGTTAAAATAGAGCCGATTTGAGAAACAAATGACATCCTACTCAATGAACTTAACACAATTATTGACACACATTAAGCATTCAAAACTGCTTTCATTTAAACAAACAGTACTGGGGAAAACATCCACATGCAAAAAAAAAAAATGAATTTGGAGTCCTAACCTCACACAAAAAGAAAGAATTATCTCAGTAGATCACACACCGAAATGTAATGACTAAAACTATAGAACTCTCGGAAGAAAACGCAGAGGTAAATCTGTGTGATGTTGAATCGGGCGATGATTTATTAGCTATGACACCAAAAGCACAAGCAATAAAAAGGGACTAATGGGTTAGATTTCACGAAAGTTAAAAATGTTGCACTACACGCAATACCATCGATGACATGAAAAGACGGCCCTCAGGATGGGAGGGAAAAATCACGGCTGATATCTCTAAGAAGGGCCTAGTGTCCACGACACATTAAGAGCTCTCACAACCCAGCAACAAAAGAACTGCACAATGACAGATTGAGCAAAGGATGCGAGTAGACATTTTTCCTAAGAAAATATACAAATGGTCAGTAAGGACAGAGAAATATGCCTGACATCATTAGTCATTAGGGACAATAATTTAAAACCACGAGATAGCTCTTCATGCCCATCACTAGGGCTGCAATCAAGGGGACAGATAATAACAAGGGTGATGAGGTTTATACAGAAATTAGATGCCTTGTCATGTTGGGAGGAAAATGGCACAGATGCTTAGGAAAAGTTTTTTTTTTTTTTGCTTCCTCAAGGAGCTAAGAAGAGTAGTATCAAACAACCCAACAATTCTGCTTCTAGGTTCTATACGCAACAGAACCGAAAACGTGTGTGCACATAAAAACGAGTACACAGGGAATTGCGGCAGCGTCATTTACAGTACACAAAACGTGGAAACGCCCATGTCCATCGGCTGACGACTAGACAAACAGAACGTGGCCTGTACATCTTGGGGAACGCTATCTGCCAACGTAGTTTGAAGTCGGGCCGTGTGACACCTCCAGCTTTGTTCTTCCCCGAGATGCTTTGGCTACTTGGGGTCGTTTGTGATTCCATGTAGATTTTAGGATTGCTTGTCCCATTTCCGTAAAAAAAATGCCATTGGAAATTGATAGCGATTGTAATGAATCTATAGCTATGGTAGTATGGACATTTTAACAACACTAATTCTTCCAACCGATGAGCACAGATAATATTTCTGCTTATTTGCTTCTTCCTTAATTTCTTTCATTAATGTCTTTTACTTTTCAGTGTACGGTTCTTTAACCTCTTGGTTAAATTAATTCCTAGGTATTTTATCATTGTTTATGTAATTATAAATGGAAAACTTTTCTTAATTTCTCTTTCTGAGAGTTGGTTATTAGTGTATAAAAATACAAAAATACTTGTATATGGTGACTTTTAATCCCACGACTTACAGAATTTATTTATTCCATTGTGCTTTTTTGGTGGAGATTTTTGGGTTATCTATATATTACGTCATCTGCCAGTAGTGACGGTTTTACCTCTTCCTTTCCAATTGGGATGCCTTTTCTTAATTTTGCTTGTCTAATCACTCTTGCCAGACCCTCCAGCACTGTGTTGGATAAAAGCAGTGATAGTGAGCATCCTTATCCTGCTCCGATTGGGAGGAAAATTCCACCTTTTCCTGGCTGAGTATAATTCAGCCGTGGGCTTTTCCTTTATGGCCTGTGCGGTGTCTATGTACATTCCTTTATACTCGCTTTGTTGGCGGTTTTATTACAAATGGAAGTTGCATTTTGTCGAAGTTTCATCTACAGCTAATGAGATGATCATATGAATTTTACCTTTCATTTTGTTAACGTGGTATATCCTGTTGATTTGTGAATTTCGAACCGTCCTTGCATCTTAGAATAAATGCCATTTGATCATGGCGTATGATCTTTTCAGAATTAATTAAATTTTATATTAAATTTACTGGAGTGACACTGGTTAATAAAATCATATAGGTTTCAAGGGTACAATTCAATAACGTGTCATATGTATATTGAATTGTATGTTCGCCACCCAGAGTTAAATTTCCTTCCGTCACCAACCATATTGTTGAATTCGTTGTGCTCATGTTGTTTTGAGAATTTTTGTATCTATGTTCTTCAAGGATACTGGCCTGAAATGCTTTTTTCTTGTGGTACCCTTGTCTGGTTTTGAGATCGGGGAAAATTCCAGCCTCTTAAAACAGTTTTAGAAACATTCTCTCTTTTATTTTTGGAAGCGTTTGAGATGGATTAGAATTCACCTGTGACACCAGGTAGTTCTGGCCTTTTGTTTGTTTATTGGGAGGTTTTTGATTATTGATTTAAACTTTTCACTAGTAATTGGTCTGCTCAGGTTGTCTATTTCATCGTGATTCAGTCTTGGTGGAAGAGTGCATGTTTGAAGAAATTTATCCCTTTCTTCTAGGTCGACAAGTTGTTGGTGCATGATAATTTTTAGTAGTTTCCTATTTATTCCCTTCTTATTTCTTATGATCTCTGCATGTCGATCCTTTGTCCTATCGATTGTAATGCCCCCCCTCCTTTCGTTTCTGATTTTTCTTCTTTTGAGTGGACGGGATTGGGGTCCACAGAGATTTTATATTGAATCTTTGGATTTTAATTATTTAACTATATTTTATTGGCATATTTCACTATTTACTCTGATTTTGTTTCTCATTGTCCCTTATTTAAGTAGAGCAGTATCTCGATAAGAGACGCAGCGTCCTATGACACGTGCTAATTCATAACGAATATTTCCATAATTGGCAGTGTTGTGCGCTAATGTCAGCTTGAATGAGCAACGTTTTTACCTGCAGCCGATTACTTAATTATAGCTCATCTTCTTTATGTATTAACCAAAATAAATATTTATGTCATACTTCTGAGAGGATGTAGTTTGTATTAGGTGGAACCTTGTAGACTCATCATTTTTGTAGGTCAAAGGCCACAGAATGTTGCCAAATGCATAGTTTAACCTAACTTGTTTTATGGATACCGTGAAATCGAATGAAAATCAATTTCTAGACTCTGATGACCAGAAAGTTTCATAGAGTCACATACACTTATAACAAATTTCCACCACTATGAAGGACTAGCGAATATGAGGACAGGTAGGGGACCACGATAAACAGTAAGAAGGGGGCCGCTGGTAAATGGACTAAGGACATCCGTGGGGAAAAGCTGGTCGGAAGAAGGATGAGAAAAGAATGGGCTTCCTTGACAATTTCGCCCTCAGAATTAAACTTTACTGACATATTGATTATCTCTGCAGATAGTAATGGCCTTCGTTTGGGGGTGACCGCATTGACCTGCAAGTTACAAGCATTAGATCTCAGTGGGAGTTTACTGGGTTTACCTCCAAGCAGTTAAACTTTCCTAGTGGAATAAATATTTGAAATAATCGTGGAATTTCTACTCACTCGTTTTGTACCAAAAAAAAAAAAAAAGTTTACTGTTAAATCAGAATAAAATAAGTAAATAAATCAACCAACTGCAAGCCCTTGGAGGATGGGGAGGGGTATCGAATCCTTATTCTGATGCCGTAATGGATGATGCAGTGTGACCGGGGACCTGCTGACAGAAGGCAAGCTGCCGAGTTGACGGTCTTGGGCACTGAGTCGGTGCTCACTGCTAAGCAGCAGGCGTCGACCGTCGGGTCACCCAGAAAGCCACGCGAGTGGCATTTGATGACCATGAAGACTTTTATTCACTCGTCATGTATTTTACTTGCTTTAAAAGTTGGCCAGGTCTAGCATTTTCAGTCTCTAAAACGCAGGAGACAAAGGGAAGCAGCTGTAGCCTGCGCACAGCCCAGTGACGCGGGAGGCGCCCACCGGGGGACGAGGAGCCCGCTCCCCGCAGGCGACGCTCACGTGAAGCTCCCACGCGCCCGATGTCGGCTGGCGGGATCCCGCGAGGGCGAGGTGCACTCGGAGGGACGGGGCTGGCGTCCCGCACGTTTGTCACGCCGTCCGTCGAAGCGGGTGCCGTTCCGGCGCGACCCGTGTTTGAGTGACAAGTACCGATCTGCACCAGGACGCTGGGGCATGTTGGGACGAGCGGGATGAGGGATGAGGGGAGAGGAGCGGCTGCCCCCCGCGGTAGCCTTTCCCCAGGTCGCAGCGAGGCCATCGAAATGACACTCCATCCTGAGGGTGGGTGATTCGTAGCTTGAAGCGCGGTGCATCGCGTCACTCGGTCACCGCGAACCGAGTGGCTCCCGGTGCGCAGACCTGGGAGTTAGCGCCCCGTGGAATGACAAAGGAGGCCGTCACCCCCGTCCTCACGCTATTGACTCAGTTTCCAGAGACATGACTGGCCAGGAGGAAAAGGTGCACGTGGACGTCATTCGCCTACCCTGCGTCAGGGTCGCGATCGCTTACGGGCGCCGGGAGGCCACCCGAGCCACCGAGGCGAACGGCTCTGGCTGACGTGGAAAAGGTTTAATACGGGAGCTGCGTTTTAAAGGGAGGGGAGGTGGCTGGCGAGCTCTGGGGGGGGGGCACGTGTGGAAGTCCAGAGAAGGGCGGAGAAGCCCATCCGAGCGGGGCCGGGCGGCTGGGGCTGCGGGGCAGGCGGGACTGGAGGCGAGACTCTCGAAAGCCGAAACGTAAGAAACATACTGGTTTCCGGGGAGAAGAAGAAAATGACATGATTTAAATGACAGCCGCGGACACTCGGGCTGGATGAAATGGATGGGGACGGACAGGGGACAGATGCCCGAGTAGCCCGAGGGGCCGCGCAGTCACTCGCGGCCGACGACAGGGAGGACCCGGAAAGGGCCTCGGCCCGCAGAGGTCGAGAAGAACATTGCTGGACAGGACATGCCAGAAGCTGTCAGGCCGAGGACACAGTGGCGGATGGCGAGGGTCGATCGGGGTGTCCCCTGCCGCTCCCTGGGGGCGCCTCCTTCCATTTCAGCCTCCCGCATGCTCGAGGCTTCGGTTGGGGGGAGCGAGGGTGCCTTCCGCCTGCCGTGATTTCTGAGGCCACCTTCTGAGGGACAGTCGCATCCAAAAGCACTAAAGGGACAGGATCCCACTCGTTTAAAGACGTGGGGACGGGAGACGTCCTCCAGGAAACCTTCGAGGAGATTCGAAAGCGCATCCCGCGCCACAGAGCAGATACGCAGGGAGCCGCTCCCTTCTGTCTGCCGAAACCTGGCGTGAGTTCTGAGCTGGACGGAGCAGGAGACAGCGGCCACCCGAGTCAGAAACGCGTCCCCGAGCGCGTCTGCCCAGCGGTGCCGCTGTGTCCAGCTCAGGGGCGGGTCAGTACGGCGGGGCTCAGCCCTCTCTGTGAAGCGGCAATGGGTAACTAGCCTGGGGGCCGCTTCGTCTGGGATGAGGTCACTGAAGGGTAGACCAGAGCCAGCAACGGGGGAGCTGCTCTAACGTCACTCGTCCCCAACAGTGATGAGTTCTGACGTAACTGCCGATAAGCAGAAATTTGCAAAAATACTTAGACTTTTAAGGAAATCACAAAGCCTTCTGTTCTACACTTGCCCTGTTGTGCATTTTTTTTTTTTTGTAATCGAATACATATGTCATTGCTAAGAACTAAGGAAGCCCTCTGTCCCTAGGAGTCATCCTTCAAGGAGGAAATCGGGGTGCTTGGGGTAAGTCTTGGAAGTGTGTGCAAGCTCGTCGACTTTTAGAAAATTAGAAGTAAACAAAGGAATTAGGAATCAGAGAAGAAGCACGAGAAAGTGATGATGAGTCTGAAAGATGATCCACTGAAAAGGATTGTGGAAAGTTCATTAAAAAAAATTCTGCATTCCGTAACTGTAGAGGAGATTTTTAGGTTCGTTAAAACGTGTACGTGATGAATGCCTGCTACCTGCGAGCGCAAAGCTACGGGAAATGCACAGAAATAACCGACAGGGCCACGCTCGGGAGCTTTTCAGAGACTTTTGTTTCCTAATTTATTTTCTGCATCTTAGTTGACATTTTCCTATGAAATTTCATTATACTTAAATTCAAATATGTAAATTATGTTCCTTAATTACAGCTGCTTTATTGCATACACTTTGGGAACAATTGTAGACCTACGAATCCATTTTTTTTTCTTTTACTTTCCGAACCGACACATGAAAGTGCTTCTAAAATATAAGTAACATTTTAGAGAAATGTGCTTGTCATAAGCCCCGCATTTCAAAGTGACGACGTCCGCCATCAGATTTTATGAAATCGATTCCTCTCTGAGTGGCAGACCGTGTTGGAAGTGGTCACGCTTTTGCTGGAGGCTCACTCCTTTTGTCTCCGATTAAAAGATATTTTTGGTCATCTGCCTGTGAGTCAAGGTGACAGGGTTATCAGTCCTTCTCATCACCTGACAGTTTACAGAAGTGAGAGGCACTTCTCGACCTCCGAGAGCAGCTGCCTGCAGGAGCATCCACGTAGGGTCCGCCATGCCTCTTCATGGCTTGACGGCTCACGCCTGTTCAGCGCTGAATAGTATTACATTGTCTGGATGGACCACAGTTTATCCACTTACTGTCCGAAGGACATTTGGGTTCATTTCCATTTGTTGGCAATTGTGAGGCAAGGTGTTATAAGCCTCTGTGTGCAGGTTTTTGTGTGGACATAAAATCATATTATTTTACATATTCTTCATAATTATTTACTTACATATAATTATGTTATTGTATCTATAATTATTTTAACAGAGTAAGAATATACTAATGGTAACTACAATATTTACTTATATAGAGAGCTTCATTTTTTCCAAATTTTCCTCTTAATGGGGATTGCATTCCTGCTCAGGTATCTCTGCCAGGGTCGAAACATTCCACATCTGGCTGTGTACGAGACACCCAGGGTGGGGATCAGCAGATGACTAAAACAGCAGTTAACACCCAAACGCGCTACGCTTCCTCCTCGAGTAGCCAGCGTAGCTTCCTCTGGAGGCATGAGCAGCACACAGTAGGGGCACTAACTCGGGCTGCCTCCGGTCTACAGTGTGGGTGCAGAGTGGTTCCGGGGGCGCTGCACGCCTCTGTGGGGTCGGCGAGTGAGAAGGAAAGCCCTGCACAGGGGCCTAGCGCGCGGGCTGTCGTCAGACAGCCCTGAGGCGTGTGACATACGGTCACTGTGCACACTAGCACCTGCTCCTTCTCTTCTTCCTGCGGCAGAGTCGAAAATGCCACTTTCCCGTGGAGCGACGCTGCTCACGAACACTCGCTTTATTTCCTCCCCATCTTTTAATGCCATGATGCGTTTCCTCAGAAGCCAGGCGGGTGCTGAGATTACTCGGTGACCCGCCACACCGGGCGGAGTCAGGACTGGGACGGGGCTGGGCGGGCGGAGCCCACGCCCATCTCCGCTCGCCACACTGCTATCTTGGTGGCTCCTCGTAACACGACACACATGATTCTGTTGCCACTATTGCTGAAAATCGTGTTAAACGATAAACCGTGAAGAAGAAACAGACTCAAATAATTAATGTTCTATTATACCCAATGCTGAGGGGTTTCTTTGTGGTTTTTTTTTTTTAACTGCAGGAAATTTGAGAGTGTTTAATATCAAGTTTTGTTTGGCAATCATAAAAGGCGTTTCTTCTTTAATCGACGAACGGGAAAGAGGGTGAAGTGAGCCATGGCATTGACGCCAAAAGAAGGCTCAGGACGGATGCTGAGAAATTAGATCATAGAAACGACAGGGCGACAGCGATTCCCGAGAAGAGAGCCGGGCGGGGGACCTGTCGCTGGTCCTGCTGCCTGGCACCCCGCCCTGTGCCACCGCCTCACCCCGAGGGCGGCGGGACCTGCTGACCCAGGAGCGGGAGGCGCTGCGCCTGCCGCGGGCTCAGCCCCCGGGGCTCGCCCTCCGGAGTCTCCGTGGTTTGACCCCGCTGCGCCTGGAGCATCTCGTCACACAGCCGGCGGTGACGCATGCGGAAAGCTGACGCGGCCTTTGCTGCGGCGACCGCGCGGCGAACTTGCAGAACCGAGTCCCTTCGAATGTGTACGCGACACGCCGTTCGTTTTAATGAGAAAGACTCAAACGGCGAAAGAGCCAACATCAGGCATGTGTACAAAACATTTAACTACGTGATAAAGGAAGTAACATTTAAACTATTCGCTTAAACTCGCGACGTGAGTCAGAGGTGATGTTCCGCGGGGCGGAGCCACGCGGTAAACTCACTATCTATAGATTTAATTGCCTATTACAAGTTTACACTTCACTTCGGCTGTTGAGACAATGAGAATAATGTTAATTTAGTAAAACGAAAAAGAAAATCAAAATGATCGTTGTAAGTACAACAGCCCGGGACGTACATGCCATGATATAAACGCCATGATGATTTCCCTACACCTTCCTGCCTTTTCTCTTAATCTCCAGGGTTGAGTTGTAAACAAATTATTTCTTGCCCCTTGCCAAGTGGCCGGCGGCATCTGCAGAGGCAGTTCTAACATTTTTTTAAAAAAACAAGGTGCTGCTGAATTAATTATGTCCTTTTGTAAAATAAAATATCCAGTAGAATGTTATGTTATTTAGAGTTGTTTACTGGCTACAGTGCTCACGACCACTAGGAAAATGCCGTCTGCACTGCGAATGCACACGGAAGGACACACTTTTTAGCATCCGTCACTTCTGCTTAGAAATATGACTGAGGCCTGATCGCCGGGTTTATCAAGATGACTTTAGCTAAGCATCGTTGCATCTTTCAAAGTGTCGCCCGCTCACGCTTCTTTTAAGAAGATGCCACCGCCCTTGAGAGTTTCACAATATATTTTGTTAGGCTCTGCCTACGTCCTGCGTTTCAGGCTTCGCACAAACGGTTTTCCTGAACGTCCAAATCCACGGTTCGGGACGTGGCGGTGAGCAGGCGGTGAGCTTCTGCGCGTGGCTCTCACGCCTGCTGCGTGCCGGTCTTGTCCCTCGACCCGCTCTGGGCAAGCTGGAAGAATGCTGGTTCAGATCCGTGGTTTTGGAGGCTGGCAACGCGTCAGGTCGTGGCTCTTTCAAAAATTATGGATGCTCATGCTCAACGCCGTTCTTCCTAAATTGGATTTAGCTGGTTTAGTAAACTCCTGGAGGAAGGTCAAGGGCAGCCGTGCAGTTAATTGGTTTAACTCTTCGTTAAGGGACAGCGAGGGAATAGTGGTCCAGGAGGTCTTGTACAGCTGACTCTTCCTGTCCCCGTGTCGCTGATTTTTTCCCTTTTAACTAGAAACTGCAGCGTGCGAGAGCGACGGCATCGGAGGCTTTGGTCGGGACCACACGGGAGCAGGCGAGGTGGGCGAGGAGAGGCCGCGAGCTCAGCGGCCACAGTCAGGCAGTGGGGTGGCCCGGGGCCAGCCGAGGGCCGGACCGCCCCTAACGCAGAGATGGTGAAGGAGACGGGATTCGGGTCTTCAAGGCTCTTAGGGAGCAGAAAAGAGGAAAAAAGCAAAGCACGGAGTCCAGCTGCGGCTGTAGAATTTAAGAACATGTGTTTTTAAAAGACAGAAATAATGCAGCTCCAGGTTTACAGGCGCGGGCAGTGGCCGAGCACTGTCGTTTCATTACTTCAGCCCTAATTTTGTCAGAATTCGGGTCAAAGGTTGCGTGGACTCCCCGAACCTGGCGGGCGTCGTTGGAATAAGGAAGCTGCAGGGCTGGCGCGGGGGGCGGGAGGAGCGGCCCCCGGCGCGGGTGGCTGTCCGGCTGTCCTGCTGTCCTGCTGTCCGGCTGTCCGGCTGTCCTGCTGTCCAGCTGTCCGGCTGTCCTGCTGTCCCGCCGTCCGGCCGTCCGGCCGTCCGGCTGTCCAGCTGTCTAGCTGTCCTGCTCTCCTGCTGTCTAGCTCTCCAGCCACAGCTCGCTCTCCTGTTGTACAGCGAAGGATGGAACACAGGGCAGGAGAATCCTTCCGAAGCGATAGTCTACTTAGCCCTCTCGAGGACGTTTGTCACTCAGGTACACCTGTGCCCACAGCCGGCAGGACACGCCTGTCCCACTCCGGGGGGAGGGAGCCTCGTCGCTGGGGCCACTGCTGTCCGCGACGCGTGCCGCCAACGGCGCCGTTTCCAGCGGGACACGGCCCTCGCGAGCCGGCGAAGCTGCGCCCGGGGCCCGGGTCACTGGGGTCTCGCGGGCTGGAGCAAGCGGCAGGTGCCGACCCGACCACGTGACCGGCTCAGGCCGAGGCCCCGCCCACTGCCGTCACTCAGCGCGCTGCCATCTCCCCAACGCGCGCCGCCACCTGCCCACCTGCGCTAAGGACTCCGCAGAGAGCGAGTCCAGGGAACGTGGAAGAATGGTATTCATTTTGGGGGGACTTCACGTCTATCGCTTTAAAAAGAAAGTGGAATGTAATAAACCACTAATAGCAATCCCCAAAGTTATGGATGATGAATTTTAATTTTAAGTGGAAATGTTAGATGTTTCATGTTTTCTTTACTGTTATTAGGATTACGTATTTTGTGCCATCGAAAAATGTTTTTGAATTTCTTATTCATTGAGAACGTACCTCCACCTAGTAAGAAAAAATACATTTTAAAAAAGTACATGCATTTTTTACTTTCTGCTTTCTAATATTCCGCAAGTCTAATAAATATTTAGTATGCATGGAGCAGGAAAAAATACTAAAATAATCGTGATAAATTGTCTGGTTAAAAAGAAAAGAAAAAGTAAAGCTCTTTTTTTTTCTTTTCTTCCTAATCATCTGGCTTACATGTCTGGAGTTTTACACGGTATAAAGGTAAATTTATCCAAAACACCTGTACGGTAAGACCCCATCGATGTCCCTATTCCCCCAAGTCCGTTGCGCAGAAAAAGAATTGAAACAATTTAGAGTGCATGTTATATTGATTAACCTAAAGTACTTTGTTTTATTCTCTTTTGAAATATGTTTATCTGACTCTGAAGGTATTACGAGATCATTTGGCTCATTCAATGCATTTAAGAGGCTTTTCGGCTCAGTAATATATAAAAGTCATATATCACGGAGTGAGCGTGTGAGTCGGAGGGAAAAACATTACTTTTGGCGGCATTGACCCTGGCCTCACCCTCCTCCTGCTCTGCCCCCACCCCCATGTTTTCCCCAGGGAGAGAAGCGCTGGAGGCCTTTGGGGAAAAAGGATGCAAGAGGCCCGGCACCCCATAAGATGCTGTGGGGAAATGCGTGGGCGTGCGGGCTGAGTTTCCAGGAAGTTCTGCTGTCTGCAACACACTGGTATTTCCTAAGTTCGAGAGATTTCAGCAACAAAGCTCATTCCTTTGGAAAAGGTTTGGCATCCAATGCATTTCTTTTGCATGCATTAGAATGCCGAACCAGTCCCGAAGTAAGAAAAGAGGTCAGGTTTATTCAGGTGTTATACTTTTATTATATTAGTGTTATTTTTATAATTTAGATCTTGCACGTAGGACCAATTAGTCCAAAATGGATGTACTGCTGTGTTCTGACCCAATTTATCTTGTTCGACAAAGCTTAGCTTGCCACCTTTGCTAGGACACCTGGTGAGCGCAGCTTAAAAATGCAAAGAAAAATAAGGCATTCGGGGGCATGTTTGGGCAAATATGCACCACGATTAAGGACCCACGAAGAGCGGGCTAAGGAGACGCTATGTTCACAGTCCATTTTCCTTCTTAAGGAATTTTGAAAACAAAAAACCCAGACTTAAAATGATTACAGACTTCACTGTGAAAATGGCCCCATGATGTGACAGAGATAACTGAACAGAATCCCGGCTAAACTAGGATCTTAATTCTATCAGAATCCAAGCTAATCGGCAAAAAAGAGGCGATCGATAAACCCAGTCGGGATAATCCGGCAGCTCTTTGTCAGGATTTCACCTGCAGGGCGGGGTCTGTCGGCGCTCGGGCGGCCTGCGATCGCTCTCAGAGTGAGCAGAGGAGGAAGCGGAAACGCAGATGCCCATTCAGTCTTGTCCCGATTCTCATCTCTCGTCCACTGAGATCAGTAAGCGACACGGAAAGTAGTTACTGAGGGAAAATTTCTGCAGCTTTCAAAATGAGCAATTACCTTTTCTTTCAGACATTTTCAAAGCCAAAGGGGAGCTCATGACGCGAGGCCAGGGCAAGCAAGGCCCTCGTCGCGACGTGGTTACAGTGGCACATGCGTCTTCAGTGGCTTGTGCCTGGGCCGGCGGGGCACGCTGGGCGCAGGTGCGCGCGCGGGGTCAGCGCGTTTCCTCGGGTTTTCCAGGGGGGCGTGAGCACCAGGAGGGTGGCCGCTGCCGGGACGCTGCCGGCCACGCTCAGACACAGACTCCACCCCGTCCTGACCAGAAAGCGCCCTGCGCGGTGCATGCCCGATGCTCGACGACACGGAGAATCCTGAGCAAAAACGTCCCTGATTCACGGTAGCGCAGGGCTCACCACGTCCGGGCCCGTCTCGCCGCTAACGCTGTGACTGCGCCGCGGGCCGAGGTGAAACCCGGCGATCTAGACCCAGCCTTGGTCACACGCTGGCGGAGCGACCACGATGTTTCCGCACAGCTGTGTCGCTGCCGGTGGCACTTCCGATGAGAAGATCGAGGACGTGCCAGAAAGGTGCTTTCCTCCGGTTTTATGACACTGCCACGGCCGAACGCTCTATTGTCACGCTTTCTCCCGCCGTCTTTCATCTCACGTAGTGATTGAACGGAGGGTGTCACACACGCGCTCACCTCGAGAGCCCGCGTTTGATTACGCTCGTGGGAATTGCCAAGGCGCGTGCGACGCACAGGCAGTGGAAAAAGTCAGGTTGAGGCTACGCACGAATAACTGTTCCAGGCAAAATTATCAGTGGGTGCTCAAATTAGTAGGTGAAAATATCATGGGAAATGGGATACGACGCAGACTCGACGAATGTCTCCATAAAATACTATTTATGAAAATAAAAAAAATGGCTGTTCAGTTGGAATGCCTGCCAGACATCGCTTAACCAAGAACTTTAATATCCCAAATAATAACATGTTAAAAATATGTGCCTCCTGCAGTAATAAACTGAGACGAACACAGTACAATTCTGAATATTCTCCAAAATAAAATTGTCTAAATCTAATTATGAGGAAACAAGCCCAAATTGAGGGACAATCTACAACATAACTGGCCCGTTCGCCTAAAAAATATCAGGAGAAGAAAGACACAGAAAGACCTTCATAATAAGAGAAACAAAAGAACGAGGAGAAATGAATGGAATGTTTAAAGGATATGTGGGATTCTGGACCAAAAAAAAAAAAAATCTGAGATAATTGGTGAAATTTGAGTTAGGTCTATAAATTAGGTAATGGAATTGAATCAATGTGAGTATCTCGATTTAAACAATCATGTGGTGATTATGGAAGCTTGTTTTTATTCTCAAACATTTCAGGAAACATATGGAGAGCGAAAAGAATAATTAAGCATGTGATTAAATAATAACATTTGGGGAACCTTGGTGAAGGGCACATGGAATATTTTGTACTATTTAGGCAATACTTTTATAAGCCTGAAGTTATTTCAAAATAAAGTTTAAAAAAAAAAAACCTTTCTTATAATTGAATTGTTATTATTTGCCTTTTTCTATGAGAGGGCAATGGACAAAAGCCCACTCTGCGCCATGGGTAATTAACCTCTGTAACGATTCTGTTTATTACAGGGTAGTTTCAGTTATGAAATTAATGGATTCCCGCTACGCCTGAACATTGACAATAAGCGAGTGGGTGATCCTTCTTCATTCGACCGATGGGAAAACCTTTCTTTCTTTTTTTTTTTTTTTCTTTCTCTGTTAAGTCTTCATATTTGTCAGGTCACTTTAACCTTTAAGCAGAGTCTGAGTTTTAACCATAACACATATTCAAGCAAATGAAAACTGCTACGAGTTTTGAAGCATTTCGTGCCTAAATTCCAGGTATGTCAAAAGAGTCGCTGATGGTCTCCCTGCAAAATCGGTGGGTTCCGAGGGGGCAGAAAATAAGAAAACCTGTTGTTAAAAATGCCTGTGGCCATTCGTCTCTGGTCAGAACTTCGAAATGACTCCCTCCTCCGGAGCGGAATCTCAACTACTTTCTTACAAATATCCAGACGATCTATTCTGATTTTGTTTATTGACTTTTTCCTTTCAACACCTCCTTATGGATTAATGATTTTTTAAATTTCCATTTTTTGTTCCCATTATTCACTTATTAGCTAAACCTTACTCTCGTACTGTTATTATATTTTAGTGGTTGCTCTAGGGTTTCAAGAATCTTTTTTTTCTTACTGCAGCTTTCCTTCAAAGCGCATCTCACATACCGTGCGAGAATAGTTCAACCGTACATTTCCAGTTCCTTCCGCACGCCCGCTGTGCTAGAATTGTCATATACTTTTTGTTCATGTGTTGTAAACCCTAAAATACATCAATTTTTTTTTTTTTGCTTTAAACAGTCAATTATTTTGTAGTCAATAGGCTCTTAAAAAGATTAAAATTAGAAATATATTTAGTCGCATATTTACCATTTCAAGAGCTCCTCGTCCCTTCTTGTAAGTTTATATGATAGTTGGTATTTTTTCCTTCTCCCTATATGGTTTTCTTAGATATTTTTTATACTATACACATGCCGGCGATGAATCCTCTTAACTTTTTTTTTTTGAGAGATATTTTCACTGGGTATAAAATTCTAAGCTACAGATATTCTTTCCGTTTTCCCTTCTTTAAAGATTGACTCGATTTTCTTCTGGACTGCGCAGTTTGTCTCCTGAGAATAAGTCTGCTGTCACGTTATGTCTGTTCCTCTGTACATATGCAACTTTTATCTCTGGATGTTTATAAGATTCGTTTTTCTGCTTGGTTTTCAGGAATGTGATTTTAGAGTGACTTGGTACATTTCCGTTATTTAGGTAAGTGTTAGTTATGCTTCATGGATCTGTGGGTTTACAATTTGCCTCAAATCTGAAAAATTTAAGCCAATATTCTACAAGTATTTTTCTTTTCTTATACCTCTCAACACCTCTGTGCATTCCTTTTTTTTCCTCATTTTTTTCCTTCTCTCTGAGCTTCATGACCAGAACAATCGAAGGAGGCGTAGAGGTAAGTGGTGGGCGAGTAGCAGGATTACTGTGGGTGGCAGCATTGTGGGGTGGGGGCATGTCCTAACCATCGAGATGAAGCCTGGTCCCAGGCGCGCACTAAGCAGTGCGACTCAGCGGACAGGGCAGGAGGCCAGTGGCGGGGAAGCAAAGGGCAGGGCAGAGAGGGTCCCAGTTCCTGAGAGTGTGCAGACGTCCGGTCAGCGAAGGACCGCCTGCACTGGGTCCTTCAACAACGGGAACGGTGACTGTGGCTCCGTCAGAGGAGTGTTACTGGCTGAGCGGGTGACTATGCGGATGGTGCTTGACACACAGGATGCTCCGTGTGCGCTTGTGAAACGCGGGGACAGGAAGGCGCGTGAGGTCTGCATTTCAGCAGCTCTTGCGGGTTTAGAATCTGGGGGGCTGTAACAAACGGTGAAGAGTGGATGTGAGGAGGAGTTCTCTGTGAAAGAAAGAGGGCCGGGGACTGAGGGAGCGATGGTGGGGTCTGCTGGCTTTTTAACTGGGGGTTCTCAAGAAATCCTTTAAAACACATAATTGCTTTTTAATTATATTTGGATACTGGACAGATATGTATTTTTTTAATTCCGGATGGATGATGAAGCAGCTGTGGCACATTGGTTTTATTGTTCGTTGCTGAATACGTTTAAAAGCACAAAATTCTTATTGAAATACCAAGGCCTGATTGGTTACAGCCTATCACTTAATAACAAATACAAACGATGATCAATGACAGCATTATTTCACCAGGTAGAACGGAGGTGGCATCCTTCAGTATGACTTACGCAACCAAAAGCAGAATTTTAGGATCGGTTGACATTTTTATGAGACATTGCTTTGCATGTAATATTTCAAGTTTCAGCGCTTTCATTCTTTACGGGCAAACAGAAAGAGGAATGTCCTCAGAGAATGGACTGGAATAAAAAGTAGTAGTAGAATACTGACGAGGTGCTATTGAAAAGTATTAATTACCAGGGTGAGAAACTATGTGTTATAATAATTAAAACTAATTGACCCTGAACTAGAACGTCCTCCTTTGTAAAATAAATGTAACAGTACTAATTTAGAAATGATTACATGAGCAAGGTCTATAGATGCTCTCAACATTTAGAGGCGGGGAAAAACATTAGGCATCAGTATTCTCCAAATGAAACGTTAGCATCGCTGTTCTGAACACAGACTCCTGAGGGGTCTGCCGTGCCGGGGACCCCGATGCTGAGGACTCGATTTGAGAACCCAAGGGCTCCACCCTCGCCCAGCGCTCTCCCAGGCTGCAAAGCCAGACCAGGGGGTCGCAGGCCGGGACACCGCACGGGGGCGCTTGGAGCAGCTGCTGGTGGTATGCTATTTATAAGAGACTCACTTTAGACCCAAGTGCACACACGCAGAATGCAAGTAAAAGTGTGGAAAAAAGATGTGCCAGACAAATAGTAACCGAAGAGGAGCTGAGTCGCCATTACTAAACTAATATCAGACAAAAGAAACTTGAAGTCAAACTTTTTTTTTAATAAGAAAAGGGCATTATTTATTGGTGAAAGGGTCAATTCATCATAAAGTATTCAATGTTAAGCCTATACACACCAAAAATAGAGTTCTGAAATATATAAATATATGAAGCAAATCCTGACAGAACTGAAAGAGAAATAGACACTTCTACAAAAATAGCTGAGACTTCAATACTAACCTTAAATAATAGATAGAGAACTCAGACAGAAGATCAGTCAAGATGCAGAACATGAACAACACTGTAATCTGACTAGACCGAAATAGCACCCGGACCGGGAAAAGCAGAAGGCAGAAGACTGCACATTCTTCTCACGTGCACATGGCGCGCTGAGCTTTCCACGTGTCAGACCTTAAAGCAATTATCGACACATTTAACAACACCGAACACATAGAAAGTATCCCCTATGACCATAATGCAATGAAGCTAACAATTAACAGAGGGAAAACTGGAAAATAAACAAATATGTGGAAATTAAGCCACCCACTCCTACACAACCATGGACAAAGAAATTACTAGGGAAATTAAAAAATACTTTGAGACAAATGAAGTAAAAGAAAATACAGCCTACCAAAACTTAGGGGACATAGCAACAGCATGGAACTAGAAACAGAAGAAATTAGCAAACCTGAATCCAGCAGAAAAAGTAATGAGAATAGAGATAAATGTAACAGAAAATAGTTAAACAACATAGAGAAACAACAGAACCAGGAGCTAGTGCTTTGAAAAAATTAACACAATTAACAAGACTTTAGCTAGAGCAGCTAAAAAAAAAAAAAGACACATCAACCTTATAGACAGTGAAAGGATTTTAAGAACTTTAAAAACTTACTATGAGTAATTATAGGTGAACACATTAAGTAATCTAGAAGAAATAGACGAATTTCTAGAAATACAAGTTAGCAAAACCGACTCAAGAAGAAATATAAAAACAGTCCTATCAAAGAGATTGAATCAGTAATAATAAAAATAAATCTCAACAAAGAAAAGACCAGGACAAGATGATATCACTGGTGAATTCTACCAAACATTTTAAAAGATCTGCTCAAAATCTTTCAAAAAATAGTAGAGGCAATACTTCTTAATACATTCTGTGAGACCCTAAGCCAACAAAATATTCCACAAGCAAATTGCAAATAATATATCCCCGATGAATATAAATGTAAAAATCCTCCATAAAATACTGACTGAATCCAACAGCACATTAATAGGGTTCTACACCAGGACCAAATCAAGGTTATCTCATGAATGCACGGGTCATTTAAGACAGAAATCAATAAATGTCACACACCACATTAACCAAGAAAGGGGAAAAAAAAGACTACAAGATTATCTGAATGGACAGAAATAGCACTTGGCAAAATACATCACCTGTTCATTAGGAAAGCACTCAAAAAACAAAGAAACAAGCAGGGATTGAAGGAATCTGCTCAGCATAATAAAGGGTTTTTATTAAGATAATTAGAGCTAACTTGGTACTTAATGTTGAAAAATTGAAATCTTTCCCCCTAAAATAAGGAACAAGTCAAAAAATGCCCACTTTTACCATTGTTATTCGACGTTGTATTGAAAGTCCTAATCAGAGTGATTAAGCAAGAAAAAATAAAAGGCATCCAAATTATAAAGAAAAAGTAAACTCCCTCTACTTTCAGATGAAGTGATTCTGTACAAAACCCCAAAGATCACACACACACACACACACACACACACACACACACACACACAAACCCTACACACCTACTAGATCTAACACAGCAAAGTTGTGGGGGGTAAGACCGACATACAAAATCACCAGCCATGTGCCGTCGGAAAACGAAGCCTGCAAGGCAATTGCACTTACGGCAGCATCAGAAAGGATAAATATCTACAAGTAAATTCATACAAACTGGCACACAGTGATTCGGGCTCTGAAAATGGTCACGAGCACTGCCCAGGCCGCAGAGCCCTGCCCCGGGCGTGGCGCACAGGGGCGTCGCTGGGACGGGGGCCGGGCCAGGGGGAAGCGCCCAGCATTACGGGCAAGCGCGACTCGCGTCCGCGGGGTTTTTAATTCTGCATCAGTGCAAAGGCCGAGGCGGCGGGAAGCAGCACGCGCGCTGCGCGCGCCCTGCCGGGGTCTGGGATCTGCCCGTCGGACTCGCGCACACGGAGGCGCGGGGAGCATCGCGCCACCGCGCGGACGTGAGTTTCCGCGCCCCCTGCTGTTTCTAGAGACTGCGTTAGAAATGCTTAAATGAAATCTTCTCCAGGGCGCCGGGACTGCTTAATATTTAAACGTCTCCGAGTGCTCCGTTTGAAGGACAAGCAGCGACACGTGGCGGAACAGCGCCGAGCCCTCTGAGCACGGCCGTCCCCGGGGACTCGGCTGCCGTGGCGGGCGCGGCCGGGCCCCGCCGCACGCGCGCACGTGCTTGGTGACGTGGCACTGAGCTTCCGCTGGGGACGCACGTCAAAGAACAAGCTGCCCCCCCCCGTACCGGTGGGATGTCGTCGTCTCCGCAGCGAACGGTCAGCCAGCATCGGCCACATCAGCGGAGGGCGCGAGGCCTGCACGGTGCTCTCGCATTACATGTGACGATGATGCCGCTTGTGCTACTGAATTCTGTCCGCTACATGAATGTCTTATCGGTAAAGCACCTGCGGTCCCCTCTCCTGCCGATCCTAACGCAGTGTGACAGAGGGGACAAGGTCGGGGAGGTAAGGGACATCAAAACACCTTAAGAGCTGCCCGAAAATAAGAAAAAAAATAGTGTGAAAATTAACATATGTTCAAGCCCACCAAATGTAAAGTTACTGTAAATCAACTGCATGTAAATAAAACTGCTAAAATTAATTAAAAAATATATGAACACCCAACTGATCAATGTCCCATAGAAATAGTGTCCCTGGTTGATTGACTCAGAGGATTTTAATATTGTTAAAATGTTGTCCATACTATTCAAAGCAATCTACGATTCAATGCAACCCTGATCAAAATTCCAACGGCATTTTTTTTTATAGAAATAGAACAAACAATCCTAAATTTCTGTACAACCACAAAAGACCCTGCATAGTCAAAGCAATCTGGAGAAGAAGGAACGACGCCGGAGACTTCATGCTTCCCGGTGTCAAATTATACCGCCGAGCGATGCTAATCAAAACAGCGCGGCATCGGCATACAAACGGACGCTGAAATCTGTGGAACCGAACAGAGCGCCCAGAAATAAACCCGCGCGCACGTGGCCAATTCATCTGCAACAAAGGAGCCGAGAATAGGCGATGGGCAAAGGACGGTCTCTGCGATGAACGCTGCTGGAAAAACTGGACGGCCACATGGAAAAGAACGAAACTGGGCTGTCATCATGCGCACAAATTAACTCAAAATAGATTAAGGATTTAAAATGTGAGACCCGAAATCATAAAAATCCTAGAAGGAAGCAGGCGGCAAACTCCTTGACATCAGTCTCGACGCTGATTTTTTCTTTTTTTGATTTGACACCAAAAGCAAACGCAACAAAGCAAAGATCAGCAAGTGGCACTAAATCCTACTAAAAAGCGTGTGCGCAGCACAGAAAACCATCAACGAGATGGAAGGGCGGCCTGCTGGGTGGGGAAACGCCTTGCAAATCACAAACCTGATGGGGCGTTCACACCCAAAACGTATAAAAACTCACACCACTCAGTATTAAAAAAAAAAATCCACTTAGAAAATAGAAGTTCTGAATAAACATTTTTTGTCAAAGACATCTAGATGGCCGGCAGCTGCATAAAAAGACGGCCAGCATCCCTGGTCAGCAGGGAGAGCCAAATCTAAACCACGGGCATCATTTCAAGCCGTTTAGAACGGCTCTTACCGAAAAGACAAGGGGCGGCGATTGCTGGCGAGCGCGCGGAGAAGCGGGAACGCTGGGGCCCCGCCGCGCAACGCGACGTCCCCGGTGCAGACGCCGGGGAAAACCACGTGGCGACAAAGGAAACGGCACTCCCGCGTGATCGCGTCATTCCCCTTCTGGGTAAATCAACCAAAGGGGAAAACACCCACCGACTCGAAAAGGCACGCGCAGCCCGTGCTCGCGCCAGCAGCGTTCAGGGCACGCGCGGTGCCGCCGCAGCCCGAGCCGGGAGACGGATGCCCGCGTGACGGCGCGGCGCCCACGTGCCCCGCGGGAGGCGACTCCGCCGTGGGGACGGAACAGGGTCTCGCCGCTTGGGCGACGGGAGCGGAGCCTGGGGCGTTGCGTGAGAGAGGTCGGCGGGCCGGAGGCAGACGTGAGCAGGGCGATGCCGCGTGCAGGACATAAAACAACAAAAACGAACGGAAGCGCGAAACGGAAACGCGCTCAGACGCGGAGACCGGCGGGCGGACGCAGACTCGCCTCCCGCGACGTACTTAAACCTGGACGTGTGTCCCTCCGACCCCCTCGCTTGCCCACCTAGCGGCCGGGACGGCCCGCAGCGTCGGCCAGGACGGGAGCGCGCTGATGTCCTCGGCGCCACGGTCAACGACCTGGAAAGTATCTCGCGGGCCTCAGAGCCCAGCCCGACACAGGGGTCGCTGAATGTAAAGCTTCGTTGGAAATCTCGGGGGTCTGTGTTTGAAAACTGAGAAACGTGCCTCTTTCACAACAGAAAGTCCACAAGTTTTTAATTGAAATATATTCAAATATATGGAGTTAAAGATAAAAGAATAATTTGAGGTTTAAACTTAAAGAGACAGTGCATTATTTCTTTTAAAAATATTAATGCTAAGTGTGTGTCTTCCTAGATAAAATGTGGTAATTATGGTGGCAGTACGCATGTCACAATAATTTATAAGCTGTCAGACTAAATTTCATATTTTGAAGTAAATATTGCATAAAACTTCTGTTTTAAACACAAACTTACAATTTTAGTTTACGAAATGAAGGCATCTGTGTTCATTTACTCCTGGAAAAACTTCTAACTCAGTCTAACCTTAATTTTCTCTCCCTTAGAAAAAGAAGTTTTTTGAATTTAAAAGCTATTTAGTCAAACCAAATAACTCGAACATTATTACCATAATATACAAAGAACCTTCATGCTTTGCATAAATTATTTTTCATTAATAGCACAGCATGAGATGCTCGCTTGAATAACTTTTCTGTCAATAATAAAAAGAAACTGCTTTCAGAAAAGTTATACATAAAATTCATAAACAACTAATTTTCATCTTAACAAATAAACATTAAAGCCATTTTTTAGAAGACTCTGTAATTCACAGTAATTTCCTGAATTATACTTTTGGCTGATATTTCTCCTTTGAGACTTACAGCTCACATACTAATATCCCTAAAGCGAGCCGGTGGCTCTGGGAACATTCCTCAGTCACGAAACAACACGTCTTGCTATGACTTATTTGCCTATTCGCACTAGTAAATTTGTGTGTGTTTGCTTTACTTCCGTTATGTCATTGAGACGGGGTCCTCTGATCTGATCAGGCCTCGGTGGCTGGGGGGACAAGCAGATGCTGGTTTGCCTTAACTCCATCTCTGTGCGTGGAACTCCAGCCGGGAAGGAAGAAAAAGGACCTCCGCCAAGAAACGAATGCATCGAGGAAGTCTTCCTGGTTAATTTCCTCGTCTGGTCAAATCCCGAATATGATTTTTGAGTTACAGTTGACTGTACAGAAGAGGACTTTTCACTCAAAAGGCGAATCAGCTCTCTGTTCTTCTCCCGTGGATACTCCGCACTCAAAATTGACTAAGACTCACCTGCCCTTTGGCTTGTTCTGTCTAAGCAACAAATATAACTGCCTGTGCCCCCAGCACCTCCTGTGCTTTGTAATACTATGTAACTACCTGCAACCATAGCAACTACCACATTTTGTAACCGTTGGAGGACAAATTACCCAATCAACCCATGCCAAATAAGTTCTATATAAGCAATGTTGCAACTGAGCTGGGCGGGGATCTCCAGAGCACTTGCTCCTCTGGGACCCCCAGCGTAATAAACCTGAGTTCTCCAACTGTCCAAGTGCTGCATGGTTTCTCACGGGTCAGATTTTTGCAGCTTTTCTGTAACAATACAGGGCCGACAACTAAAATCCCCACATTGTTCAACGGCCAATCATAGTGGCGGAGAAAGTATTTACATTTATCTATTGAAGTTGAAGTTTCCCTAAAAGTGACCTTAATTATTAAAGAAAGAAAATTTTTAGAAAACTGTTTTAACATACTTGCGAAATATCCTGGGTCTTTCACTCATTGATAATCTGTTAAGAATAAAAACTGAGTCATGTGTGGTTGTTCACTAGTACAATGTCTACCTTTAAAACAAGTGTGATTGTGCATCATTCATATTTGAACAGGTAAGTGACATCATCTTTTCTGTATGTACCTCTTCGCTGTGTTTTCCACATGTAATTTGTGCCAAGTCCTCACAGGCCGCCTACACCACTTTCCTCACTTATAAAATGGAGATAACTTCTAGCTGATATGGGTTATGAAAATTAAGTGAGGTAAAAGCACGTGGCCTCCTGAATGAATACCTTACTGCTACTATCATCACTTTATTATCCATACATATTTAAACCATAAGTGTCCCCAACAAAATGCCATGGCAAGAGAGAGGCAGGAGGAGCTCGGGGCTGTGGGACATAAACAGAGCCCTGAGCTGAGACTCAGCCTCGGTGTTACTCTCTCGAACCAGCTGCTAAGATCTCTAAGTATCTGTGTCCTTAGTGATAAAATAATAATAATGATTTTTGGAGATGAAATTCAGTTATGTTCTAGAAAGTTTTTGTGAACGACCTTCATAGAAACACACCGCCATGTGGAAGTTGTTTTAAAGATGGTGCTGGAAGACTGGGTAGGGTGTTTCTGGGAGACTTTGCTGTTTTATTAGAGAGATGATAACAAAACAAACAGAGTGGAAGACTGCAGTTTGCCACATGCCCAGGAGAACGGCCGGACTCTGTGACCCCGCATGCCAATGGGGACGTGGAGCTGTGGGACCCATCACTGCTGTGGGGACGCAGGAGGTGCAGCCACTTTGGAAGATGGTTTGGTGGTTTTTTACAAAATTAAATATACTCTTTCCATACCACACGGGAATAGTGCCCCCTGGTGCTAACCAATGGGACTTGAAAACTCATGTCCTCACAGAAACACACACAAGGACATTTATGGCAGCTTTAGTCACGATTGGGACTGTGGTTTCTTCCAGTTGGAGAAGGGACAAACTGTGGTCCATCCAGCCCATGAAAAATTACTCATCTCCGAAAAGAAACGAGCTGTTAGCCATGAAACGACATAGAGGGACCTTAAATGCACAAGACTAAGTGAAAGAAGCCAATCTGGAAAGGCGACAAAGGGTATGATTCCAACGCTGTGACGTTCCAGAAGAGGCAAAACTCTAGCGTCAGTAACAGGTCAGTGGTTGCCTGGAGCTGCGGGTGGGGGAGGCAGACGGCTTTGAGGGCAGCGACACTACTCTGTCCGATGCCGTGGCGGTGAACACGCGTCATCACACACCTGGCCAACGCCGAGAGGGACCCCGATGAGGGCTGTGGACTCTGAGTCCTGGTGGCGGCCACCAGAGGTGCACTCATTACGGCAGGTGTCCCACCGTGACGGGGGAGGCCGACGACGCGGGGGGCTGTGCCTGGGTCGGGGTGGAGGGCGCTGGGGAATCTGCAGCTTCCCTTCAGTTTTGATGCGAATCTAAAACCGCCCTAAAAAATCTAAGTCTTAAAAAAAAAAAGAGTTCCGGCTGAATCGCAGAGCCTGAAGAATAACAGGCCATGGAGCAGACGGCTTTCAGTTCCAGGCCTTAAAGTTACTTGTTGTTGTTGTTATTATTATTATTATTATTTTATTAAATTTTTGTAGGGAAGGAAACCCTTGGTCAACCTCACAGATTGCAAGGACTTTATCAGCTTACAATCCCTTATTATTTTTTTTTTTTTAATTTTTTACACCTATAGCACCTGGTCTTCCTAGGTGGTCTCCCATCCAAGTACTAACCGGGCCGACCCTGCTTAGCTTCCGAGAACAGACGGGATCGGGCTTGATCAGGGCGGCCTGGCCATAGACTAATTATTATTTTTATAAGAAGTAAGTGCTGTTAAAGTCACTCAAGAAAGCCTAACTTAGGGAAAATAAATGACAGTAGGAAGAACGGAGTCAATTTTAGGCAGGAAAAGGAGACACTGACTAGAGAATTATCTAGAGTGAAACCGGTTAAGGTCTAAGTGAGTGCGGCGAGCAGGGGCCGGGCGGGGCATTTGTCCAGAAGCCTCCTGCGCACTTCCCTCGCCTTCTGTCCGTTAACAGGGAGGCGCGGGATGAGGCCCATGGCGTGACAGTGTGAACCGTGCGGGATTCCAGCCGAGCGGCTCGCTGACCCCCCCACGCGGCATCGGCATTGTGCAGGTGCAGAGGAGTTTAGAGGAGCTAAGCCGCGAGTGACGGAGAAGAGGGAGACGAGAGTTCTCGCCATCATTCACCCCCTCGAGTTGATAAAGACACAAGTAAGGACGCGTCGAAACAATTTTGATTTTCCCCCTCCCCCATTTCTATTGCTATCCTAGGAGAAACAGAAGAGCTACTCCTAGGGGGAAAGTAATGGCTTTTGCTATTTCCAGGCTTATTTTATTGCCGATATCTCTTCTGTAAGTTCTAGCTCACAGATTTTGGCATGCACTTCTCATATTAATTAGTCTTCTAATTAGTCTACAAAGTCCTTGAAAGCAATGACCATGTCTGTTTCTTGGGCTCTATGACTGTGAATCATACAGTGCCAGGCAGGCTGCAGACATTCACACACCCACCCGCACGCACGCACACACGAGCTTCGACTCCAACGGGAGGGGGACGTGGGAAGCTGAGGGACAGGTGAGCCCGGGGGAGACTGGGGTGGGATGCAGTGAGTGTCACTCGGGAGACAATTAGCGTTTCATAGTCATGTGTCGGGGCGCACATACTCATAGGGGAGGACGGCAAGTTATCACGAAAGTATTCTGTTTTCTTGATGAAGAATTTACTGGAAAATTCCTTTGTCACTCATTTCACTCCCCAGGCACAGGTATGATAGTTTAGCTGGGTTCTCCAGATGCTGGGAGCAAATACTGCGACTCAGCGTCACACCGAATGAAGCCGAAATTCCGCTGCCTGCGTCCGTCAGCACGCAGACACAGCCCTGAGCCGACAGAAGGGTTTTGTTTTTTTGTTTTTTTTCTTAAAAAATCTTTGTAGTTAAATTCACCTTGCATAGAAAACATAATTAAGTGCCACACTGCTAAGGCCATTCTTCAGATCATGAGAATATTTCAGCACGTACAGAGGGGACGGGTCGGAGCGTTTGCTAAGGAAGACGCCGTCCCCTGCACAGAGCGCGGAGCCATGTGTTTCTGTCCCTGCTGCTCCTCTCGGCGCGGACGCGCGGGGTAAGTACCCGTCAGCGCTTGCTTCTCTCCAGGACCCGTGACGTCACGGGACTCCGCGTCCTCACAGCTTCAACAACCGCGTGGGCGAGGATGGGTGGGAGGGTCGGGGATGACGAGGAGGAAGAAACAGACAGGCGCTGGCTCCACGGTGCCCACACGCGGCCGCTAGGTGCATTTAATCACACGCGGTCTTTTGTTTCCGTCATAGGATTTATATTTTCGGAAACTTTCTTTCTGAAAATAGTATATTGCATAATGTTTTCTTTTGAAATTGTCAAGGCCTGTAATCTACCATTCTTTTTTTTTTTTTTATTAAAAGCTAATGCAGACATGCACATTAAAAAATGACGGTCACACGGAAAAGAAAATCATCACGACAATGAAAAGGCAAACTGTGGATTCGGTCAGAGGTTAATAGCCGGAATGCACCAGGAGCTGCTATAACCCAACAGCGAACAAATAACCAATCCAAAAAACGGGTACATTTCCTGAATAAACATTTTCTACAAACGGCATCCGAATGTCCAGGAGACACATGAAAATGTGTTTAACTGGTCATCAGGGAAATGCAAATCGAAACCGCCACGAGCCATCACCTCAAACCTGTCAGAACGGCCATCGTCAAAAGACAAGCGACCCCCAGTGCTGGCGCGGATGCGGGGCGACGGGGCCCCGTGCGCGCCTGGTGGGACCGTGGACCGGCGCAGGCCCTGTGGGGAACAGTGTGCGCGTTCCACGAACGATTGAAAAACAACCTCCCGTGATGGAGCGACTCCTCTCCTGGACACCGGTCCGCGGGAAACAGACTTCTCACCGCGGAGGGACGCCCGAGGCCCAGCCCATCGCTCACCACGGCCAAGGCGTCCATCGGCGGGTGAACACAGGAGGCGTGACACACGCGGTGGGCTCCGTGACCACGTGCACCTATCCCTGCGTAATGGCCCCTGTGACTTCCAGGGAACGCATGTCAACTCCATGCGCACACACCGGGGGCCGCCGCGGGCGGAGAGAAACCGGACCCGGCGCAGGCCCTTGACGCGCTCCAGGCACCATGTCCCCCACCGCCACTGCCAGGGGCTTCGCAGCCCTGGGGTGCCGTGCGGCCGTCCCAGCCCGGAGGGGGCACCCCCATCCTAGCGGCCAGGACGGAAAGGGAGGCACGGCCACAGGCGGCCTTTCTGCTGTTGCGGAAACAGCGACCCGTCACGCTGCTCCTGACCCACTCGTTATGACCCTTTAAAGAACACACTTGAATAACTGCACGTGTGTCCTTTAAACCGTTCTCCATGTCCTTGACGTTCTCGAAGGCGAGGGGTCAATTTTACATTCCATGTGCTTGGCCGCCCATTGCACGTAACAGATGCTCAGTGTCCGGGATGTTACTTAAGACTGTGAGCCTGGGAACGCGCCCACGGGAAGTGTGTCTTTCATCGTTTCTAGAAATACCGCCACCTGTGCCCTTTGTTTTGTCATGGCTGTGTACCCCAAAGCGTTCCTCACGTCAGGATGGTTATTTTTTTTCTTTAAAAAATAAGGATGGTGACAACGGCTTGTCTCATCCTCCAGTGTAAAGTCACGCCTCTGCCCTCTGTCCATGTTAACGTGTACCAGGACAGTCCCTTTGGGCCCCTGTGAGTCCTCACTGCTGGGTGCGCTCGAGGTGACTGTGTGTGACTTGCGATTGAAACCAGATGCAAAAGACGGCGGGGCGTTTGAAGAAGCCGTGAGAACGCGTCGGCCCCATATCTGCATCTGGAAACGGGCAACAGAAACCAGAAACCGCACCCCGACTGATGTGGCCTAAAGTTAAACCATGACCTAAGTCGCTGCTGCTACTCGTTGCGGCTGAGGTGACCGTGGTGGGTGTCACTAGGGACGTTCCTGGTGTAGCGAACGGTGATGTTGACAATAGCCATCTGCAGCTACCGCCAAAGGACCGCGTGCTGTCATTCACGTGCGGAAGCGGAGGGGCCACCCCCGCCGGAAGAAAGGATCTTTGAACGAAGTGCTCCCCAGGAGAGCGCTGCTGGAGCGCCGTGGGTTGAGGAAGTTCACGGCGCCGTCGCCGGCACGGCGCTGGCTTGAAGGAGGGTGAGGTCCACGCGGCTCCGACAGGAAGCACGCGTTCCCACGGGGGCCCTGACGTGGTCGTGGTGCCCCAAACGCGGCCGGGCCGTGCGGCCGACACGAGGACCTGCGAAGTGGTGGGTTTCGTTTCACGGAGAGACGGCAAGGCGTCGGGGGGCGGCGCGGAGCGGGCCCTTCGGAGACCGAAGCCCCGGCAGGCGCTCCGCACGCGCCGGCAGGTGTCGCGGGCAGGTCCTCGGGGACCGGGCCGGACACCGGGCGCGAGGGCTTCGGCTCATCCCGATCTCCACCGCTTCCGAGCATCCGGGCGCGGAGTTAACGCACAGAGAGGCGGAGGGAAGCGGCCGTTTAGGAAAACAGTACGCTCTGCTCCTCACCTACGATCGTTTTCAGTACAAATAGTTTCGTTCAAGACAAGCTTTTGACCTTCCATTGTGCTAACTTTTTATACAAACGCACTTGATTTTACTTCTGTTTCATTTCGTACACGCTTTATTTTTATGTGGATTTGCAACTTCACGTTAGAATAAAGTAATTCTTCAAATAAAAAAAAATGAAGCAACTACAAGAAAATTCACCATCTTTCGTAGTTGGGCCTCTGGAAATATAATTACGGATGCTGAAGCCGTTCTGTGATGGAAATGTCGCTAGGGACACAGCAGAACCATGAGCGACGCAGGACGAGAAGCCACCCAGGGTCAGCGCCAGGAAGACGCCGTCAGGCCGACATGGCGCGGCCACCGCCGGCTCCGGCTCCTCGGCGAGCACCGGCAGCTTCTGGCAGAAGAGATACTTGCGTGTCCATGTGTGAGGCGCATCTCAGATGGCCTGGAGCTGGGTCACCTCAGTGTCTCTGAAACCAGGACGTGCTCAGCCCCCCGGGAACACGGCCTTTGGGCGCGGTGGGAGGAAATGGCGGATTTCCTGTCCCGGCCGCGGGCGCCGAGCCTTCGAGCCCTCGGGCTGCCGCCTCTGCCGGAGCCGCCCTCAGGTGGTGATTGAAATTCTCCTCACCTCCCCGGCCCCCTCGCGAGCGGCGGGCTGCAGCTGCCCGGTCAGATGTGTGCTGTTTCCAGCGACATTCTCAAAATACGAATGATGACTCTGCCCGTTGATTTAGCATAGGATCTGTTTCAGGAATTTTTTTTTGTCCTCTTTATGTGCTTTGTGTTTTGACTAGTCAAATTAGAAGTTCAGAACTTTAGATAAACTACTTAGTAAACCAGAATTCTCAGGCATATAACTAAATTTTAGATAGGAGGCAATCGAACATAATGGAAATTTTAAAAAGTGTAATACCGCACTTTTGCACGATGGGCTTACTTTTTAGAGTACTTTTACTTACATGTCTTCATGTGAGCCTTAAGACAACCCTATTCCATTTTGAAAATAAGGAACAGAGGCCCAGAGAGGCCAAAAGCAGTCGATACCATGGTCTCGCTTCTGAGATCAGTTCCCATGACAGAATGAAAGACTGAGTTTCCAACACAAGACCGGAGCAAACACATTTTCTTAAATTCAATATGGGGAATCGTCAAAGTCAGGAGTGGAGTAAAATGTTGAATTATTTTCTCTGGCAGGTGTATAATTATTTAGAATTTTTCGTTTGCCTGCATGCCCACGGCCTAAATTCCCCCAGCTGTGATTTAAGTCACGTCCTTGGGAAAAACAAAACAAAACAAAAAAAAACCAGAAAACTTCATTTAAATCCCGAAGGCAGGGCCTGCAGGGCAGGGGTCACCGTGGCCCGGCTGTCCTGGCCGAGCAGGTTCCAGACTTTGCAACAGCCCAGCATCTGCTGTCGCAAGGCTTCCCATCGACTCGCTGAATCTCCACCAGACCCCTATGAGATCGTCCCTGTTATTAGTTTTATAGATGCTGAAAATGAGCCCCACGAGGCTGGATGATCTCGGTCGAGTCCACGTGCCCGGAGGGTGGCCTCCGTGACCTTCCTCGCTGTGTTAACCTTGCCTTCCCTGGCTCCCGTGGGACTCAGAGGCACCGGGCGTCTGATGGGACAGGCGGCCCTCTGCGGCAGCTGCCCCGTAAGTGTCCCAGGAAACGCCTTCTCTGGCGGAAGGCAGGCAGGCTTTACGTCCGCGTGTGCACCACTGAAGACGTGCTGTCTCAGACGTCTGAACGTCCCCCTTCTCAACAGGTGCTTCCCATACCTCACCTGTTTCCAGGGCACCGATCGTGCCATTATTTATAACATTATAAGTCATAGTTTTGCCCATTAGTTGTTTTTCAGAGTTTTGGATTAATTACTTAGGATCATGTCCAGAACCAAGATTTAGGATAGGAGGGTATACGTAATTTTCAGGTTCTTGCCAAATTACTCTCTAAACAGAAACATGCTAACTCCCAGAAGAGGGATTCTCTATTTCATCATAGTTTCAGCCTTCAGTGGTCTTAGAAAGATCTAATGGGCAAATAGTTTACCTAACTTTTGTTTTATTGGAATGTGTTGCTAAGTAGTGAAGTTATTGTGTATTACATGTATATATTATGTATTAAGAAGTGATCATATATAAGCATAAATTTAAGTTTATATGTAAGTGTATATATAACAAGCTTATATACATGTATTCCTGATAGACAACAGACAGAGTATGTATTTAGTGTTTTGCGTGGCCTCTTATTCGAACCCTTGGGCCTCTTACTCCACGGTTTTTTGGTCACGTGCATAGTCTTGAACCATTCTATATGGTCAGACTGCATGTTCAATGTCGGAATCTCATCATTGTAAACCCTCAAATGTAGGGAAAATACAGAACCCCAAAAAAGGGTGAGAGCGGAGACCGGGCTTGTGTGGCGATACACGTCCAGGGTAGGTGGGTACTGTCACCTTCTCTAATAGCCAAAATGGTGGGGGTGAGAGACCTGAGTCAACCAGTCCTGGTCACAGAGGCGGCGACCGGGCGAGTTAACTCTCAAATCACGTCTGATGCGACGGTTACTTCCTAGAATCCACATTCTAGACTAACTATTCGATAATTGAAATATTTATTTCCGATCTTAAAATTCTGACAGTTCATCTTCTTTCTCCAGCTTAGAGAAGGACACACAGGCAAACATTTTTAGATGAATTCTTTTCCTTCTTTTTCAGCTTTACTGAGGTATAATTAGCTTTGAGTGAATTTTATACATTTGTATGTTCTCTTGTTACTAATTAGCCTTTTATTCCATCTGGAAGAACTCTCTTCAGCAATTCTGTAAGGCTGGTCTCGTCGTAATGAACTCCTTCAGCTTCTGTCCGGAAGTCTGGGCGGACTTCCTTTCACTCTTTGCTGCTTCACTGCGTTCTCCCCAAAGCTCAGGCCTCCTTCCTCCTTGGAGCCCTGTCTTACCAGACTATGATCTTTGCTGTTATCTTTGGCTTCACCCTATTTTACTCATGGCTTTTACCACTGGGGTAGGTATTCGCTTTCTTACGTGTTTATTCTCTAAAGAACAGTGCACACGGCCGAGAAAAGCAGGTAATGGTTACAGTGAGATGAAGTGGACTAGGTCTAGGCAGAGGTTCTCCCCAGGTAGAGAGGAGAATGAAGCCAGGTTCAGCCGCGTCTGACGCCGGGCCGGAGCCGCGGAAGTGTTCCTGCCTGATCCCAGCCCGTGCCCTCCCCACCCTGGAGAGAAACCTAGGCATAGTTTTGCTTTCATGGTCTAGATTTATGTTAAAGCCAATATTGTTGGGGAGGGACAATTACCAAGTGTAGGAGTTCCGTTTGCAGTTACATAACAAATATTAAAATTCTATTGGCAGTTTGGCCCTTCTTGCTCACTTTATATGTGCTACACTGCTTTTATACCAAAGAATAAAGCTCACTGAAAAATGAACTGTGGCCCCCATGAGGCCACTGCAAATCCTTAAACCCAGATCCTTCAAGGTGACCACCACACAAAAGCGTGGCCGGTTTCCCGTGCGCACAAAGCGATGATGGTCTGAGCCGAGAGGTTTGCTTCTCAAAGGGGCGGGGAGAGGCCGACACCAGCCATCGATCCCAGGACGACGCACGTGTACACCGCAGACGCTTCGCACTCTACGCCAGCGGTTCCTGCCACAAGCGGGTGTAAAAAGGGCTCTTTCACACAGAACGACGTCTGCACCATTACAATTAAGTTGTTCACACTTATTGCTTTTGACTAATAGCAGGATAATCATAATATCAGTTGGCCGGTATGTTATTTATCACCCAGACTCAACGTCCACGATATGTTTACCACACTCTGTCTGGTAGCATGAGTATTTCCTATGAGGCGGTCCAATTAGAAAAACTGGCTTCTTGCTTTCTGGACATCCGGCCATACCTGGCATAGTGACTTGGGGTAGATCAGGCAAATACGGCTTGTGAAGGAAGAAATGTATAAAGGAGACTGCACAGGAGTGTGTGTGTGTATCTGTGTGTGTGCGTGTGTCCTCTGTGAGTTGTTTGTAATGGCGCAGACTTGATTTAAAAATTACATTGAGGGAAACTCACAGATAATCTGCTGTTGAATTCTACATTCTTCTGTTCAGAACAGCAAATATTTTTATTTTTCTGGTACCGAGCATAAAGCCCCAGGGTGAATTTTATTCTCAAATTTAGCATGGAAAAAAAAAATATTGCCACTCTGGAGAGAAATTTGGAAACTTCCCTTCTCTGCTAATGGGAGTGTGGTGAATGGCCAACTTCACCCTTTTGCCATAAACGCCTGGAAATTAGAAATTAAATGTTAATTTTGGTCTCTGCAATTCTATTAATCTCCATTTATAGTTAATTAATTTGCTTCTCCTGGCTTTCGCTTTCTGTTTTATGATATTTTCCGGGTATGTTTTGTTCAAACAAGTCATTGAGAGTAATTTGTGAACACAGGTTATAGACAAATTTGACAGAATGGTGACTGGTCTCTGAATCCATTTCACCCACGTAATGTCACAGAAAGCTCGTGCGGACATCTGCCTCTTGTTCATCTTATGTTGTAGTTTCCCCACAAAAAAACAAACAAAAATAAAACAAAACAAAAACACTCTATACCTGAACAACCGCTGAACTAGGCGGCTGTAAACTGGAATGTGTACACCTGCCGTCTTCATCACCAAATAACGCCTTCCTGAGAACCTCCTGTTGGGGTGGGGGGGGGGTTTGGCAAGATGGACGGCAGGTCCGCCCTCAAGAAGAGCTTCTCCTCTAGAGAAGAAACTGCTCATCCACAGCGCGGCGGTTACTGCGCCCTGGGACAGAGCCCGCGGGGCCTCTGGGTCCCACTCCGGGGGGGGGGCCGTCACCCAGCGTGAGAAGCTTCGGGCACCCCAGGACCTCACGGGCCCTGCGACCCCGCCGTGGACGCATTCCTCTCTTTACTTCGGTCCTTTTATCCCTGAGCCCAGATCGCTTTGAGCCGTCACCTAGAAAACATTCATCCTGCACAGTTATTCGCCTCGGGTTCCTTCTACTTGTACATCTGGACCCTACCGGCCATGAAGCCATGACTGCGCGCAATCCGCGAGCGCGTCTGGAACTGAACCGACGCCGGGCCCGCCTCGGGCGCCGCACGGAGCACGCACGTGCGCGCTGGCGCAGGGCGCGAGCGGCGCGCGTCCTCCCGGGCTCAGGGACACGTCGAGGCCTGCTCCTGGGGGAGCCACGCGGCCGGGACGCGGCGCCAGCGTGGCCCACACCCGACCGCGAAGGGCCACCGAAGCCGCCTTGCCCAGCTGGGCTGTAATTTCCACTAACGAACGCTCTGATGCGGGCGGCGGAGCTGTGTCCCCAACATGTCACGCGAGTGCACCGGAGCCGATGCTTGCAAGGGGGCTAGCTCCGCTTTCTGGGGGCGTCTGCTGTCTGCGGGGTCCCGCCTGCATCCCACTGCTGCCCCGTGCACGGGCTCAGCGGGCGGGCGGGGACCCCGCGTCACCACGCGCGCACCTGACCGCCAGCCACGGCCTCCTAGAAGTCTGTGCTGTGCGACAGAAGATGAGGAAGGAAGAACGACGCGGTGTGACTCCCGGACCCCGGGAGGCCTCCTGCCGACACGCAGGGCAGACGGAGCGGCGGCGACACCGCGTGGCGCGTACGTCACCGCGCCTACATCACTACGCCTACGTCACCGCTCTACAGCACCGCTCTACGGCACCACTTTACGTCACCGCCTTACGTCACCGCGTCTGCGGCGCCGCTTTACGTCACCGCTTTACGTCCCCGCATCTACGGCGCCGCTTTACGTCGCCACTTTACGTCACCGCGCCTTTCCACTTTAGACCACTCAGGGTCTCGGGCGCGCTGGGGGAGGGTGCCCGGTGAGCAGAGCGCAGCGAACGGCCTGCGAACGCCCCCCAGTCCCACGTTTCTCCGTAGTCGCCTCACGCTTCGACAAGCTCAGTTAAAGCCCTTCCGGGTTTCTGATTCGAGCGGAGAGCCCCAAGCACGCCCGGGCGACCCCCGTCACACTCTCCAGCCACGAGTCCCAGACGTTTGCATTTTTAACAAGCTCCAAGTTTAAGTTGACACTGAAATGTCACGCAGAGCCGGCTGGCAAGCCCGGGGCTGGCACCGTCCCCACACCCCGTCGCCCGTGGCCACGCGGTCTCACGCGGCCCGCGAGTCTCACTCGGAGACGTCTGTGACCGTTTATGACATTTCGCATCTTCCTTCCCCAGTCCACCCAGTGTGGTTAAGAGAGCCGCGTCGCACACTTGGAATTGAATGAATTGCTTCAATTCTCATATCATTCTGTCAACTGCCTCCACGCCCCTCGGGCACTCTAGACCCGCACTGGTCGGTCTGGGCCACGGGCCAGCAGCCTCAACACCGCTGGGAGCTGCAGGAATCACGGCGTCGCAGGCGCCAGGCCGACCCGCGGAGTCCCCGCGCCGCGGGAGAGGGGCCAGGGGGTCCCGACGTGCGCCCGACCTTCCAGGAGTGCTGGACTCGCTCTTGTCACAGAATCCGGCGGGCCGTGCACACCCAGAAGCTCCTGCGGGATAGACACACACGCACTTCGGTATACGTCCCAGTCTCACATTTTAACACGAAGTTGGAGACTTCTCTTCATGCCATCTGGGCATGGATGGCACTGGGTTTTCAAGAAATGGAACGGTATATACAGCATCATCCCCGAATCTGAGAAATGATTTGCTATCATCAAACGGACGACCAGAAAACAAACTGGGGTCGGCACCATGACTTTGACTTTGACTTTTCATTTATGGCGATGTTTTTAGCGGCTTTATTTTCACAGAGGTTCGTAGCAAAGATAAGACACAGATTTAAAAAGTCCAGCATAGAAGGGCTGCTGCTTTTATAATGGAAATGATGAAAGGTCAGTTGCTGAAAATAGCCTTTTAAAACTAAACACAAGTTAAAAACACAGTCGCGTTTTTCTTTTTTTTTTTGCTTCAAAGACAATGGTTGTGTTTCACGGTAAGAATCGAACTCACTACGGCAGCTTCTTGGCCTGACTGTGGTGGAGCTGGTTGCAGAGGCCGCAGACCATGGCAGGCGGTGGGCTGATGGCTTCCCAGGGTCCCTCTCCTGCTCCTTGTCTCCCATCTCCCACTGCCTCGTAGCGACCACCGGTCTCCCCGGCAGGCAGCTCGGGGCCCAGTCTGGTGCTCGCCGAGGTCTGAACTGGAAGCCGAGGCTCAGTGACCAGCGATCAGTGACCGGCCTGTGCCTCCCACTAACAGAAGCCAGAGGGGGGAGCACGGGACGGCCTGCCCACCTCCCCACCCCCACCCAGCGAGCGGACAGCTCACAGCAAGGCCCATCCAGCTCCCACGATGGGCGAGGACCCGGCTCTGTTCCCCGCCGGCCGTAGACTTAGCGCCCAGCGCTGCACGTATTTGGGATGCATTTGTCCTACCCGCTTAGTGGGGGATGGCATCGGGCGTCTCGCAGGCTCCTGCTGGTCCAAAATTCATAGATGGAGCCGCCAAGGTACGTGTATTTACTAAGAAATGATGCCATAGTTCCCTAAAGGGTTTCACATCAGAACAACTGCGGCTTTTTTACTTATTAAACTCGGAAGTTGGTAGTGCTAAGGGTCGCGTTCTCTGCTCAGCGGAGGACCTGTCCAGCCCTGCACAGCACGCGGCAACGGGGCGGACTGGGACGTAAAAGGTCGCATTTGTTGGACAGGCGCCGGACTGCGCAAAATTCCCTCATTCTCTTAACCATTCTGCCATGAAATTGGGCAAACTTTAAGAAGAAAGAGAAAATTAGATATTTAGAGTTTTGAGAGAAACCTTAAATGAACGTACAATTGAAACACCGTGATGTGCAGACAGGCTTACTTGGGGAATAAATGAAAGTTCGCAACCGTTATTTGAAAATGACCACAATCGAGTTGGCATAATGGCCCCTTTAAAACGTAATACATTCTTAAATGGCAAATTTATTTAAAAGTAAGTTTAACTGTGATTTTTTTCCGTAGTTGTTTCCTGGACAAAAAACACGAAAAGAGAGGAATGACCACGGAAAAACCCCAAGTAGTTTGTATTTTGTGAAATGAATTAAAATCCCCAAAGGGGACATTTTTCTTATTGCCTGCAACATAAATAATTTACAGGGAATGTCTTTTTTAATAAAATGAGGATAAGCGACGGGTGTGTCATCTGAGAAAGAGACATGTTATCATGGAGCTGTGGTTTCTGGGATGTGGCTTCCACCAGGACCATGGGGCTCTTTCTGGAACTCTCCAGGCTAAGTGCAGTCCCTGGTTCCATCTTAGACACCAGGAAGGTTTTATTTTTCTCTCGTTTGCTACCCGTGAGTCTGGCCGTTTGGCACATGTAGTCCTAGGGGAAAATAACAGAGCTCCCACCATTAAATAAATTGGATAAATTTCCCATGTGCAGAATATTTACTAATTAAAATAATTTTTTAACTTCATCTATCATATACCTTTGAATTTCTGGGTATCGATATCGGCCCCAAACGAAAGGTAGATTTAGGACGAAAGCGAGGCTAAGTCCCCAGCAGTGAGATGGTGCCGTGGCGTCAAGTGAGGACCTGACCCGTCACTTGTGTCAGGAAGGTCGCTGACCGGCGGGGAAGGCCCCCCTGGGGTGTCACCGCCTGGGAGATTGGAATACGGCCGCAGGGTCCCGCCGGCCACCACAGCAGCCCGCTGCTTTGCGTGTTGAGGTAAATTCTGGCCCGCGGGAGCTTCCTTCGGTAGCCGCTGCGTTTGGGGACAGGGAGAGAGACAGAGCCTTGGCACGCCGCACGTGAGGCTGGTGGGAAGCCGGGAGCCAGTATCACCGCGGCACCGCGGGGCGGGCGCCCGATCTGCTTCGGGAAAGCGAACGTGGTTGGGACGACGTGGCTGAAAGAGTCGTGGACACATTAGACGCCAGTGTCCGCAGCATTGGTCGTCGTTGGAGAAATTTCCCTGTCCTTCCTACTGAGTATTTTGGGGGACAGGTGACGGCAGGGTTTGGGGTGATCTGGGCTGGCCAATATTTTCCCCGCCCACTTCCAGTTTCAGAGGGCCGGGGCCGCATACAGAAGCTTTAACACGCGCAGGTCAGGAACCGTCCTCCTGACGACTTCAGACGCGTCGTTTACTCCTCGTTTTAGAAACCTCTCGACGAAGGCATCCTGCAGGGTTCGTCGCCCGCCTTTGCAGTCGATGACGCAAAGAAGGGGACTTTAACTGGGTATCCCACGGTGACGCCGCCGGACGTAACAGGGCTAATTTAGACTTGAAGTTGCCCCTCGGCCCCCCAGCCCAGGCATCCCGGGGGTGAGTCTAGGACGACCTCACAGCACCACACACGAGTCCTGCCTTCCTGGTTTAAAGCTGATGCAGAAACATCGCCTCGACATGTTTTAACAAAGGGGGAAACGCAGGCTGGGGCCGCTTCCATTTATAGTCCCGCTGGGCCTGGTGGCCGTGTGGCAAGACATCGGACTTCCTCCCTGGGGCTGGCTTTTGTCACCCATAAATGGGGACGATCGCGTAGCAGCTGTTGTTCACATTTGCCTGGTGCATTGCCAATCCTCAGTAAATAGTATTACTTAGTACAGTTTTTTAAAAAATACATGATTCAAATAAAGTTTTAGAAATCGGTATTTTCATGAAAAGAGGGCTTTCGGAATGGGCTATGCACGCGCACATACACACACGCATCCAATAAACACAACACAGACATTTAAATACATATATGTGCATACACACACTCGTGATATTTGCTTCTCGTTTATGTCACACTTGCTTCTATAAAAACTGTGCTCTACGGCCATGCCACCCTGAACAGGCCCAATCCCATCTGATCCCGGAAGCTAAGCAGGGTCGGGCCTAGTCAGTACTTAGATGGGAGACCACCTAGGAAGACCAGGTGCTGTAGGTGTAAAAATAAAAAAAATAAGGGATTGTAAACTGACAAGGTCCTTGCAATCTGTGAGGTCAACTAAGGGTTGCCTCACCTAAAAAAAAAGAAGATGTGGATTGTAAATGTGGATTGCATGCATGGTAAAGGCTTGTGTAATAGTTTAAAATGGAAAATCTGAAAGGACGAAACCCAGTTATTTCAGTTGGCGGTGATGGGGCAGAGTGACGTGTCCTCGACTTGCTCCTGGGTGTCGGCGGGACAGCCAGGAAGAGTCAAGTCAGGCGCGTGCAGTAGCCGGTCACCCCGATCCAGGCCAATGTCTGGGTTTCCATAATTATGCTCCAGTCGGGTACGATGGTAAACGTTGGGAAAAGCTGGGCTACAGGGTAAAGCAGCCCCCTGAGCTAGCTTTGCAAGGTCTCTACAGCGATTTCCAAGTGAACAGTTAAATGAAGAGGGGAGGAGGCCGGGCTCCCTTATTTTTACCTTGGGGGGCGAGCAGAAGAGTTGATTTCAGGGAGCCTGTTACTGAGTGTGTGCCTCTATAATCCTTCCTCATTAGAAATTAAATATACACCAAGTCAATTGCCAATTAAGTGACAAGTTGCATAAACACCGTGGGTGTTAATTGACCCTTCAAGGGTTCTTTGAAGCTCACTCAGCTTCCCTGACTCCTTTGAAGTTTTGTTTTGGCTTCAGAGAGTCACTGATTAGATTGATTTAGCAGTGAAATTGTGCCGGTCTGATGGGAACAAAATAAAGTGTAGTTTCCCAACTTATTTTGTCCTCTCAAGTGTAACCTTGCGCCGTTCAGACGGGCAGAGGGGCAGAGTGACACTGGTTAGTGAGTGACTGAGCGGAAGCCCCCTAAAAATCACAAGGCGACAGGCTTTCTCTCGCAATAACAAGGCAGATCCAGCCCTCACCGGCGACGAGGCGCTCTCGCGATCACGCTGAGTCCTTGCTCCGCGCGAGCCGCTTCTGTAAGTGCTCTGCCGCCTGATGTCAGCCTAAGCATTAGCTTTCAACTCAACGTTAAGTTGGGCCGTGTGGGATCTGCACGTGGAGGCACACACCTGAACGAACGGACATGCAAGGGGTCCGCTGTGAGCTCGGGCGAAGCCGGGGGCATGTTCAGGGTGGCCCGAGGGTGGAGAACCCGTCCCCTGCAGCAAGAGGCTTTGGCAGGCTTGCTCGGGCTTTTGGGTTTCATTTTCATGGCCCGAAGCTCGGTCATTGAGGGTTTTTCAGGAATTGATTCTCTGAAGTATGTTTGGGGACACATTCTAAAGGTATTTGTTCTTCTTTGTTTCCTTTGCTTTTGTCCCCCACGTATACCCCTTGTCACCGAAGGGGGTGGATACATTATTCTCACTTATGTGAAGGAACGTGAATACCCCCTTAATTGTTTCCTGTCAAAACTGTACATTCCCAATCCCTTTAACCACTACGTCTTAATTTAGAAACCATCGTAGCTTAACTCTGAAATAAAACCAATTCTCTTTCTCCTCGGCATTTCCAGAGTTGTGAGTCGTGTGCCACACCACCAAACCGCTTCAGAGAGAAAGAGTGCTTGCCTAGCTTCCCTGTTAACGGTGTTTTTAATTGCAAGAAAAATCATAATTACTAGACCGTGTTGCACAGAGAACTAGAAATGGCAGCTTTCTGTTAATGTGGGTATTGACAGAAAACCAGTCTGTGTAAAATTAGACTCTGACTGGTTAAAAAAAAAATCAGCCTCATCTGATGCACATATAGTCAAGTAGGTTGAAATTACAAAGCCCTCCACATCTAATATACGGTAATTTTGGTATATTACATCATTCGCCACTTTTAGGCTGCCTCTACTGTAGCCATGACAACCCTCACACAGAACATAGCTGAGTTGGTAATTTCGGTCTAAATTAAATGAAAATAAGGCTAATCCTATTATTGTTAACAGTTTTCCAAGTAGCTTCTTCTCAGAGTGCCCTTGCTTGTATGTTCTGTCTTTTAAAAACAGATTATTGGAAAATTATACTTGAGCGTGTCCCCTGTTCACGGCCGTCACCGCTGTCCGAGGGCGGCCACTGCCCAGCCCAGGCACCGCCACCTACACCACTGCTCAGGGCATTTCTTGCCGTCCAGGGATGCATATGTCTGTTACATGTACCGATTTGGGCCATTAACCACTTCAGAGACTTTCACTCTAAAATTATGGCGCAATGGCAGTCTTTGTAAGACAAGCCGGCCATGCATTTGCGTGCGTTTCAAAGGGGGCTCCGAGGGGTTCCGTTTTGTTGTGTAAACGTGCTGCTTTCCAGGTTAGGTAGGGAAACCTTCTCCCTCTCGGCCGCCAGCGCGTGAACCTGAAAGGTGAGAGCTTTATTTAAGAAGCGGTCCCACGGCGGTGCCGAGAGGCCGAGTGTTTCTGCAACTGTGTAAATGCTGCGGGTCACCGCGGAGGCTGTGTCCTCCACGACAGTCGTGGATGCCGCACGTGGAGAAACTGCCTGTCGGTCAGCTCGCCTCCTCGGGGGCCCCCTGCTCAAGAATCTGGGACCAACCGAAGTCCCGGCACCGAGGAGAGTGACCTTCCTGCCAGGGCATTAAGCTCAGACCCCGACGGTCCGGTGAGGAGGGCCGTGGTAGAGTGACAAGGACGTGTGACAAAAGCGTGTGACGTGAGCTCTGGCTCCGCCACGGGACGTCTCACTTTGGCCTCCTCCTGTCCTTCACGGCTCTGGGCGTCTTCACCAGTACAGGGCGCGGAGGACCGACTACACCCGTGGGCTCTGGTGCCCAGCGGCAGGACGCTGAGTCACGCGGAGCCGCTGGCCACGCCTGCCGAGGCCAGCGTGTGGGCCGGCGGGCAGCCCGGGCCTCCGGCCAGAGCCGCGCGGTCAGCGCCCGCGCCCCCGACCTCCCCGATGGCCACCAGGCTCTGCCACATGCTCCCAGATCGCCGGTCCCGGGGCCCTGGCCTAAGCCCGGGCTGATTTCGAAGGACGGGAAACTCCTCCGAGCCCGACCCAGACGCCAAGGAGATGGGTCCGTTGCTCCCGCTGCCAGCCCCACGGGTGCGGACAGGACGCGGCGCGCGCTCTGAGCACGCGGGGGCGCGCGGCAGGGGACCGCGCAGCGAGAGGAGGAGCGGGGGAAGACGCCCGAGAAACCGCGGGGCGCGAGGAAAGGGAAGTGGGTGCAACCGAGGCGCAGCCCCGCCTGCGGCCCCCGCCGGCCGCTCGCGGCAGCGACAGAGAGGGAGCTGGGGGCGCTCACGCCCGCTCGGGGGCGGCCCCCCATGGCGGTGGACCCCCCACGGCGGTGGACCCCCCACGGCGGTGGACCCCGATGGCGTGTGCCCGTGCTGTGAGGCCTCCCCGGGGTGTTCTGCGGCTCGATCAGCCTGTTTCGCAGCCTCCGTTCATGTGGGAGACTCGGGTATGGACACGTGCGCCTTACGGTTTCCTTTCTTACGTAGATTAAGTTTGCTCACAGAAGCCGTCCTGATCCTGGACTCTAAACTCATTGTCAAATATGCAGCACTCTCTTCTCTCGCTCTCCTACCTGACGTCTTAAGCAGCGAGGTGGTCGATCGATACCAACTATCTCCAGAATCTCTCATAAACGAAGTGCTTTTACCATTAATCGTATACTTTCTGAGAACCAGACACCATATATTTTGTAGAGCAATGACTTTCTGAAAACCAAAACTGTTGTTTTAAAGCTCAGAGAATGCTGTACCGCTGAATCTCTTCTGGCGATGGAGAGAGAAGAGAGGCTCAGCAGATGTTTAATGAATTAATTACAAAGTTCGCGTGGCGCAGCCCCCGCTTTATAGAACCAGTTAAGGGACTTGCCAAGGTCACGAGGTTGGCTCGTGGCGGAACCTGGGGTAGAATCTCAGGCTTCTAGCTTTCAGCCCGCAATCAGTTTCCACCAACTTTACGTTACACAGAATGAGATAGAGAATAGCAATACATTCTCGAATGTTTAAAGATAAAGTTGCATAACAGAATAAGCAAATAGGTAGGCCAGACGCATCTAAAACTATTGTTCAGTATGAATAAAGTGCAAAACCAAGATGATGAAGACAGTGGTCATTTTTTTTGTTCTTAATTGAAGTAGCATTTAACACGAGCACAGTAAAACCAGTAACGGTCATGTAAGGAAATAATTTATCCGTTGATATGAACCTTCTGCTTTGAGTCTTGAGTCTTGGGAAACAAAATAAAATTCGGTATCAGTCCCTGGCCTGAAGCAGGTGCTCTAACGCGCCACGGGCCTGAGGTTTGCCGTCTGCATCTTTCAGCCCCTGCACTGACGTGCAAACTTACACCTGTAGAAATAGCCACGGCCGCCTACTCCCCTGTCCCTTCCGTCACTGCACAGATGGCCAGTGTCCCCTCCGCATCCCTCCTTGATTTCGATCTACACATGTTCAAGGTCTGGAGCTGACGCAGGTTTTAAAACTCTAAGCAATTGAGTAATTAAAAAGACAAAACGAAACAAACAAACAAAACCAGTTCGCTCTTCAGCCAATGACGACATGACACACTTTAAGCCCTTCGACGTCTGTGCGTTGAATTCTCCTTTTCCAACTAGACTGAGAGACGCCGCTGACACCGTCCCGGACACCAACACCGTAAACCTAGACCGACCGTCATTGCCGAGGGTTTGTGTTTCCTTCCCTGGCTCTACTGCCATCATCAGGAGCCTGCACGCCAGAGTGCTGCCCGCCAGCCGACCGGCCTGCTGTGTGCGGGGCCTGGCACCGCGGTTTGCCCGTGACCACCCCCTCCCAGGGTGGGCACATCCAGTTCGATGCAGCAGCTTCGGGCGCGGGAGGGGGAGGGAAATATGCAGTCACGAATCGGCTGCAGGGCAGGTCGACAACGGGGAGCGTCACCTCTTAAAATGTCCACAGTCTAAACATGTCTGTTTCCTTTGAATCGACTCTGGGCCCAATCCGCAACTTACCTCGCTCAGCTATCACCTCCCCTGTGGCTTTGCGAGAGGCCAGATGTGGGCCGCTGAGCCCCAAGGCAGCAGCCAGGGTACAGAGGACCCCCCCCCCCCGCCCCCCCCCCCACACACACTCCAATGCGAGCGCGAAGCTAGCTTAGGGACTTCGAAGGCGGCCACAGTGCATTCGCCCTTGTAGCGGCCAGACGGCAAGGCCAGGAAAGCGCGCCTGCGCCCGCGCCCGCTCCTCGGCGACGCTGCGGCTCTACCCAGCGCTCGCGGGCCACACGGGAAACGGGGCCTCCTCCCCGGCACTCACCAGACGGACGGCGCCTCCGTGCCGCTGATCTCCAGGAAGTCGTAGCCCTCCTCCAGCTGGAAGTCGGTGAAGACCAGCGCGATGGTGTCCCCGGGCTCCGCCAGGATGGTCCACGTGCAGTCCGCGTTGTTCTCGTACTCCGAAGGGAAGTGAGGGCTGGCGATGGCGCTGCTCGTGCCGCGCAGGGTCCCGCCGCAGGCGCCCTCAGCTGCAAGGGACGAGGGCGGAGAGAAACCCCATTTAACGACGGCCTCGTGGGCAGGGCGCGTCGACCAAGTGTCGCTGTGGATCACCAGCAAATACCCTAACCCCAGGTCGAGGCTCAGGCTGGAAAGGGTTTCTTTGGATTTCTTAACTCAGTTCTACGAAAAGACTCACAAAAACATCTATCAATAACCTCGCATTATGCGCTGAATTGGCATCATAGGAAAGAGTGAAATTGTGCCTTTTCTAGAGTCTGGAATATGCAGCGGCCGTACTCCTGATGTCCCTAGGCGGCTTAACAATATTTCCAAAGATTATGGAAGGCAGAGATAAGCCAGCAAGGTTCTAAGACTTAAACGTATTGACGATCTTTTCCTCATTGGCACATGGCTTTGAAAAACCAGTGTGTGGAAAAGAAGTAGTCACCATAATCCTTATTCCTTACAGCGTTTGGAACGTGAATTTGGTTTTGAATTTCACGCAAGCTCATAACAGGGACACACTGATTCGTGAAAAGTGTCCAAGTAGGAAATAGTAGCATAAAATCTTAAAATGTAATCTCTTAGAAGAATGGCAAGTAAAAAGTCAATAAAGATGAAATGTACGTAAGATGCAAATTAGCACTGTAATATATACTAGTTTAAAAAGAAATAGATTTTGAAAGGAAGGCAGAAGGGAAAGAAGATATTATATCCATAGACATATCTTAAAACATGTTATTTTACAAATATATATCTATATATACAGTTTACCATGTACGTAAGATTTTTTAATATACGATGCTAGCTTTATATCCAAGCGTATATTATAAAACGCGCCTGATAAAAGTAAATAGAAGAAAATTGAACTTTACTAAAGCAACTGCGAGCATCTCAACGAAGCCGGCAGGTAAGCTGCCATTTTTCTATTTCCTTATTGTGCTAAAACCCTGAGTTACCACAGGCCACCTGTACAGTGTGATGAGTGAGACTCCGTTGTACACAGCTCGATACATGTTTGTTGATTTTCTATTGTCATTTTTAAGGCTAGTACAGCAGGAGGAATATTAGTGATAGTTCAGAGTTCAAAGAAAAAAATCTCTCAATCTAAAGGTTCCAAGAAACAGATAGAGACATAGTATCTGTCTGTCCCTGTCCTGGTTTTTAATTACATCGCCGATTTCCAATGGGAAAACATGAACATCTGCGACACCCAACACCAGGGTGTCCCATTTTCAGTCATGTGCTCAGGGAGTGTCTGTGAATGAAGACCCTGCTCTTTCTAGAAGATTCCTATGACTCGCTACAATAGAGACCTCCTATAAAACAGAGCTACCAGGAGAATGTAATTTCTTTTTAAAAACGATCACTAACGGACGCCACCAAGATCGCGGCTTCTCTCCCTGACTCCATCGACTTTGGGGAGCACTTGGTCCTCTGTCCAGGGACTGTCCTGTCCTGGCACGTGGAGCAGCATCCTCGCCTCTGCCCACTAATTGTCAAACACCTGCACCACCCCCCTCAGCTATGATGACTAAACACATCCCCAGACATTGCCGAATCTCCTTTGGGGTCAAAGGAGAACCACTGACTACTTAGATGAATTCAGTGCTTTCCTCAGTTCTTTTGAGTGGTTTCGAAAGAGCCTTTTAAACAGGATGAATTAAAACCATATTAAAACGCTATGGAGTATTCTTCCTTTGAGTCAAGATTAATAATTTATTACTATATATTTGGATTATTTAAATGTATTAAAACATAGGAAGGACATGCATGGCATTTTCCCTTAAATAATCTGTATTATTTAAAATAATTTAATTAAAAGATTTTGAGTTGCTGCAATAGTGTGAAAATGAGTCTCATTTTTGATACGCACTGCACATTTTTTTCAAGAATAAGTCTAAATAAAGAAAGTTAATTAGGAAACAGCTATTACATTTTTTTAAACAAAAATATTTTGTCTCTTTAGAAAAACCTGAAATCGGTATAGGTGTAATAGATTTATTATGGTTGTTTTCATATAACGTATCTCAAACCCTAAGATTTGTATTTTGATGGGAAATATGTGTGTGATATTAGTAACTCTTTTATAAGACAAATTATACTTTCAAATCCGTAAGTTTATAATTTCTGAGATGTGTTTTCACAAGGTCGGCTTTGCTCACATAGAAAAGAATAACAATGCAAAAGCATAAAACAATAATATGTTATCACGACACACTTTATTCTAATTATTCATAAATAAAATAATCAAAGTGCTGTGCTGGGAAAATCACATATAGGCATTTCAAAGCCAGAGATCATTAGCCAGATTTAGGAAAATTCAGGCCACAGGCCTTTGGCAATCTCCTCGATATTGTTCGCGCGCGCGCGCACACACACACGCACCCACACACACACACACACACACAAGCATACAGCACATAAAAGCACTTAAAACTAACCATCATCGGCCTTTCCTCTTTTCTCCATAAAAATCTCCAAATTGACTCTTTGCAAGTTTAACTTAAATCTTAAAATTTTCTGTTCCACACTGTTAAACTCCTCACATTAAAATCCAAGCTCACGGTCAGGTGAGCGGTGTGCGCGGGGACCCTCCGCCCGCCAGTGCGCATGCCCGCCCCGCCTGCTGCAGGCCCCCCCAGCTCCCCGCACCTGCCCCCAACCCCGCTCCCGCTTCCTCACGCTGCGCAGGCCCTGGGGCCCCCCGGCCCAGGCCCGGCTCACTCCCGCCCCGGGGCCTGGGCGCGCACCACGCTGCTGGGGGGCTCTTCCTGAGCCCCCTTCCCGGGCCCACCTTCCTCCCCCACCCCCCGCCATCCACGGACCAGCACCCCGTGCCCGCGTCCGGCTGCGCTTTGCTCCCAGGCCCTTGACACCGCGCTGAGTCCCGGGCGGTCGGTGTGGAGAGCGCGTGTTCACGCGGTGCCCCCCCCCCAACGTTCCGACGGGGGGGGGGCCCTGGAACTCAGCCTCCCTGCTGTTTCTCCTTTCCCAGTGAGGGGAGGGCGTCACCCCCACATTTCCCGGGGCTTAGAGCACTCTCGACGAATCTCTATTCGGCTATTGTTAGTATGGGGGGTGAGACTGTAAAAATAAATTTCTGGGGTTATTCGCGGCATCAAACAATACCATTTCTAAGTGTGGAAGCCAGAGAGTAAGTTAATCCTGTAAGAGAAGTGTGTGGCTGCTGAAATACGACGTTTTAGAAAAGGAGTGTCTGTGACAAGTGTGGCAAGACGCAGCAGAGCCGGCTTACAGGCTCGCGCTCATCGCCGAGGTCTGGTCATGGGCGGCGATGCACAGAAGGTTTGGGTGCCGTGTTTCTTTTGCTTTGTTTGGACCAAGCTGAAAAGCCATAAGTCTAAGCATTTTCTTTTTTTAATTTTTTAAAATTTTATTAAACGTATCGGGGCGACATTGGTTAACATGATGGTGAAAGTTTCAAGCGCACGGTGGATTAATGGGTCACATGTATGCTGGGTGGGGTGTGGCCACCCAGAGCCACCCAGAGTCAGATTTCCTTCCGTTGGCGGTAAGGGAGTTGTGTTTTTTTGTTTTTTTTGTTTTTTTTGTTTGTTTGTTTGTTTTGACACATGCAGAGCGGCAGGGACATTTCAGGAAGAGACAAAGTCAAGGCCAGCGGAGAGAGCAAAACACCAGGGCGGGGTTACGAGGGGGTCACGAGGGGGTCACGAGGGGGCTCCCGGCACCGGAAGGACGAGTTCAGGCTCCACAGCTAACCATCTGCGGTAGACCCAGTCACATGTAGAAGGTAAATGGTGTTAAAACGAATTAGGAACCGTTAGAATAGACTAATTCTGCCCAACATGTTAATTTAATGTAGGCCCCTTTTAATCCACTGATGTTAATAAACAATTAAACTGTATCTACAACTTACTTTAATATTAATTTTGTCGTATGAGAGGAATCTTTTTATTCGGAAGCTGGGAGTGGGGGGGCGTGTCTAGTTAAGTCCGGTCTATCCAGAGCCCCGCCCTCTCCCCCGCTTCCTCTTTCACTCTGATGTAGAAAGAAAACAAAGTTAGGCCCAAAACCACCAAACCACCAGGTAAATACTTGACTGCAAAAGTTAGCACATGGCAAAGATCTGCTGATGAGATGATGAGCATCGATAGTGACTCCCTTCATTCAGTATTTTTAAAACTGCCCTCCTTGGGACTTTCCTTTGAAGGGTTTAGTTGCAAGTAGCCACCTGTCAAGTGGGTGGCTTTGGCTCCCGGGCCAACTTTTCATTTTTAATTATTTCAATCAGTTCCCTATGTCGAGTTTTCACAAAATCTTGCATTTGAAAAAAAGAAAAAAGATGCTACAGCTGAAGAAAGTTTAAATGCTGTCAATTTAATCCAAGAGGAAGATAAGAGATTTAATACAAGATGCGTTTGAATCCACTGGTTTCTCTATGTGGGGAAATAATTCTAAAATAAGCAGAAATCACAGCGCATCACTTCCCTTAAGGAATTTCGAAACTTTTAAAAAGTTTTATTCTAAATTCCAAAATTATTATATGCCTTGCCTGGGTATAAATGTTGCTAGGAACATACCTTAAGGGCATAATAAAAAATATAGAATAAAACATAATTTAGAGACACATTGTGCCATATTTATCACAAAGAAAAATTGAAGGCAACTGAATGTTTAATAACAAGTAGATCATTAAAGTGTGATGTATCGTATCCATGCAACGTGCATCAAGCACGTGCAACATTGACTCAGTAACTTCCTGAGGACATTACACTTATAACACGCCAGATACACGACTGAACATGCAGCATGGAAAAAATATCCAGGAAAGGAAAACACACACACACATGCACACGCGCGCAAGCACACATGCACACACACGCACACAAACACACATGCACACGTGTGTGCACACACACGCACACACAAACACACATGCACACGCGCACACACACATACACACATGCACATGTGCACGTGCGCACAAACACATGCACACACGCGCGCGCACACACGCGCACACACACTTATGATGCCAGCATCAAATGCTGGGAGAGGCTCTCTAGCGCGCTCTCCTGAGGCTGTGGAGAATGTTGGTGCCGCTGCAAACTCTGCGGTCTCTAACCGCCCGGGCTCGAATGCGAGTGCTCCCGCTTCTGCGTCACGAGTCGCTCGCCTCTCCGCGCCTCGGTTTGGTGGTTCATGAGTGGAAGCGGCCAGGGTGGCGAGGCAGAGGGTGCCGGAGAGGGCGCGGACTCTCCAGAACGACACCGGCCCGTGCTCGCGACTCCTTCAAAGCGGCTGTTAGCGCTTTTTTCCGACTTGGCATACAGAGATCGCTCAACAATAGTTTCTTAAGTATTATTTTTGAACATATTATCATACACTTTAGAACTTTCAGTGCTTTGGATAAAACTGTCCTTCCCAAATCTATACTCTGCTTTTGCCGTGAGCGAAGTGGCTGTTCCCAGAGAGGGCAGGGTCACAAAGCGCTGGGGTCGGGCTTCTGCTCCTCACGGGGCTGGCACGTGACGGGCTCAGAGCCCGGCCACCCCTCCCACCTCCGTGGCTACTGCCCTTGCCAACTCACACACCTGCTCTGGGCTGACCCCCTCCAGAGACCCTCTGCACCCTCTTCCCCTGAACCGAGGTCACCGTGAGGGGCGCTGGGCTCCTAGGCCACCCCCACTGCCTCAAAGACCACATCTCACCTGTCCGACTCTGCCCCTCCCAAGCCCTGAAACCCACCTGTCCGTCAAGGCTGACGTCCTGCACCTCCGCCACCCCAAGCCAGGTCCCTGCCCCTCCTTCCGCTATGGGAACATGACGTCTTCCGAGGCCGCCGCATCATGAAGCTGCTGGTCCCCCGCGACTGCTCGTCGGGAGTTCTCCGTCCCATCCTCCGTAAGCTCTCAGCATTTCACAGTTCCCCATTTCTTCTTCCTTCAAATGTTTCACTGGACTTGTAAAGCTTTTTTCAAAATCTCGAGATCACAGCAAACCCACGAGAGGCGGCTGCGTGTGGCCTCCCCGTTTTCCACCAACAAGCTCGGGTAGGTGAGCACAGCACGCCATCAAAATGACAGCGTGACGCCCAGGCGCGGCGCGGACACGCGGCTCGGCCGCCGGTGTTTCAGACCCGTGGCCCCCGGCTCGTGCTGGCTGCTCCCTCTCGGCCCCCTTCGCGGTCGCCCCCCGCCTCCCGGCCTCGGTGCCGTGACCGCGAGTCCGTCCCGGGCCTTCGTGTCTCTGCCGATGTCATCCCGTCTGGATTCAAATACCATTCGCACGTGACGGTTCCCAGACTTGTACTTCGATCTCCCGTCGCTCTCCCGAATTTCGGCGTCTTGTGTCCAGTCGCCTCTGCGGCAGAACCACACGTGTCCAAACAGCCTCCCGGCCTCACCGGCCCCGAGTCCAACCCTCCGCCTTTTCCCTTCCACACGCGAGTCGCCGGGCGTCTCCGTTGCAGCGGAGGCCGGTTCCATTCTTCCGGCAGCTGCGAGAAAAAGCCACGGCGTCCTCCGCGGTGCTCCCGTTTCTCTCGTCTCCGCGGCCACCACGTCGTAAGATCCGGGCGGCCCTTTCTTTCATCTGTGTTCTGGATCCCTTCGCCTCTCGCCACCGTCAGGGCCGCCGTGACCTCTCCACGTGACGTCACCTGCCCCCTCGACCATCGTGAGGGCTTCCTGACCGGCGTTCCTGCTCTGTCCTGCCTGCCCTGCGGTCCGTCCTCCAAAGAGCGGCCGGCGGAATCCTCTCCGATTCTGAGAGGCGAGGCCACTTCTCCAGCGTCTCCTCAGGTTGCTCAGGACAGAAGCCAACGCCCCCGTCCCGCCCACGGGGCCCCTGACTGTCCGTTGCCACCCAACCCCTCTGACCTCCCCACCCACACCCCACGCCCCTGCCCACGGCGCTCCGGCCAGCCTCGTGGCCACACACGCTTCACTCGGGACCGAGGCCCTGCTTGTTTCTGCGACCGGCACCATCGTCCCGATAAGTCTCACGTGGCTCACCTCGGACCTCCGTGAGGGGTGCGCGTAACCCCGCCTTTGCCAGAGGCAGGATTCTCAGGACACGGGACTTCGCTGCTAAAAGCAGGACCGTCCTGGGACCCAAGAAGCTGGCCGGCACGGCCCCTAGTCAGATACGATGACCTTGAGGACGGCGTCTCGGGGCTCTCAGCATCGGCGGAAGCCGCGCATTTCCGCTTTTGCTCACCTGCGCGCTTCTTTGCGTTGTCTGTCTCCGCCCATCAAAACGTTAATTCCGTGGCGGGCGGGGCCTTGTCCGCCGCCGCTATTCCGGGCATTTGCGTTTGGGTATCAGGAACTCACACAAGCGGATCACAGCTCGTGGGCCCCGTGCGGCCCCGCGTCTGGCTTCGCAAACAGCTTTGCCGGGACACGGTCCTGCTTATCCATCCAGGTCCAGGCAGCGCCCGCGGAGACTCGCTGCACGGCGACTGCGGCAGCCGAAGCCGACGCCACGGGGCCTGAAGACGTAACGTGCTCCCCGTCGGGCCCTCGGCAGCAAGCTCGCCTTCCCGACTGGACCGGACGCACGGCTCCCTGAAGAACCAGCCCCCCAACGCCGACGGCGCGGCGCGCGGGCCAGTTCGCGGGAAATCAGACGATCGCAGGAGGCTCAGGGCGCGACGTCCGCGCTGCGCAGCCCTCACGGATTCGCAGACGCGCGGCCATCGATCCCGAAGGTGGCCGAGGCGACTCTCAGCGTGGGGACCGGCCCGGCGAGTCTGCAGAGCGCAGGTGGCGCTCCCAGAACCCCGTCCTCGGAAACTCCGCAGAGGGGAGAACAACGCGCTGCGTGCGGAGACACTAGCCACGGCGTGGCGCGTGGACGTAATCGCCGGAAACGCTCGTTATGCTAATTACGGGGAGAGGGACACTATTAATTTGCGTGATTTTGAGGAGAATGAGAATAAAACTACCACTGAAATGAGGATGATATAATGCTCATCTCATGCGGGAGAAAATTAAGGTGATGTCCCCGTGACTTCGGCCTCTGAGAGCTTCGCGGGGCGGGGTCGGCCCCTTCGGCCCCTGGCCTCACTCCACTCCGGCTCTTCCACGATAATGATTAAAATAATAGCGACTACTGCCACTGAGAAGTTTGAGCATCTCGCTGCGTCTTTACCAGCCCTGAGACATTAAAAGTAGCACTAGTTCAACGTAACAAATTCCGGACCCGAGGCTTTGCGAGAAAGTAGCGTGTCCGAGATATGCCGGGTAGTAAGTGGCAATGCCGGGTGCTGAACGACGGGCCCTTGCGGCACCCTGGCCGCCCCCCGACCCCAGCCTGTCTCAGCGAGTGGCAATTTCTCGGCACATGTTCATGTTGACACTGGACATGCTCGGCTGGGCAACCCAACATGGTGCTCGCGCGCAATAAAATCGTGGACAAATGGAGGCTCTTATGATTAGGCTTTCGATTCGTTACAAGGCTGTGTTAAAGAGATACTGTTGTTTCCAAGCGCTTAGCAGGAAGTCCGCGGCGCAGCGAGGGTGCCGGGGGGCGGGCCAGACTGGCTGCACTGTCGGCACATAGTCTCAGCGGCTTGTCCCCCGGTTTCGGTAAGATTCACGTTGCAGTTGTTTACGGCGCAGTAGGCAGGGAAAGTGCTTGAAACTACATGGTCTGAAGCCGTTCGAACTGAATTCAGAGCCACGTTCCTTATCTGCAGATTGTCCCATCCAGTTCCACTTTGCGAGGTTTGACGCCGACACGACAGATCATTTGAGATTCGTTCCGCAGTGTTCCTTCTGCGGCGTAGCCGATAAAACCGATAAAACACAGCTGCGCTTTCAACGCCGCGGGATTCATCGGCACCCGGGAAAGGCGCGGCCCCCCCTCCCTCAGCCGCAGAAAGTCTACAAGTAAAAAAAAAAAAAAAGCCCTGAGCGGCAGTTCGCAGAGCCTTGGCAAGTGCCATTGTCATTTCCAGTCACATGATGCGAGGCTTAGCGATTAAAGACATTTGCAGCTTTGGGCGCGTTCAATGAAACGTGCATACATGATCTGGCATGTTTCGGGGCCGGCACTGGCGAGATGTTACTGATTCTTTATCGCGTGGCTTCTTCGTTTCTTTGCTCGCTAACTGCCATCCGTTCAGAAAATACCACTGTCTCGAACGGATCGAATGCGTCAACTCCTTTTAAAAAGCCCGAACAGCTTCCGCGTCCTATGCTCTTTGAGACCTTCCCTGCACGGTGCCCACGTGTTTTGACTCTTCTAGGTGAACATTTACGTTAAGCGCGCGTGTTTGGACAGGAACAGGGTCGGAGCCGCGTCGCGTGAGCTGCCTCCGTTACCAGGAACGGTTACCCGCTGTCATTTTTCAACGGTTCGCAGATCACGCTTCTCAACAACGCGCAGACGCAGAGGAACGACACTTCGGGGGAGATGAGTAATGCTCAGCGGCGACAGCCTTCACCCCGGGGCGGCCCCTGGGAGGCAGGCGGGGTGACGCCGGGCACCTGAGCCCTCCCCGCTGCCGGACGGGCTCCCGAGCAAGTCCCGCCTCCCCGCCAGCCGTGCAACGCGCCGGCCATAAAACACCTGCTTGTGAAGACGAAAGGTGAACTAGGAACGCCTGGCCCGAGCCGTGCGGTCAGAAATGCAGTGAACAGCCTCAACATCCTTCCCTACCACCGTTCACGTCAGGGAGACCGCGTGGGACCACAGCGTTGAACAGACAAAATGAAGAAAATAGGCAAGTACTCACCATACAGCATAGAGACTGCAGTAAAAACATACTGATAAAAGTAATACACTCTCATGAGGTGACTGACTTACAGTTAAGGCTGTGGATTTATCTGCCTGGTTACTAGCATGGAATGAAGTCAGGCATGCGTTTGTGGTTTGTGTCACCGTAAACTACCTCTGGAACCTTTTAAACACTGAGATTTAGTTTTATTATCTGTAAACGAGCATCAGTAATTATTACTTTGGTGGGTTCTTGTGAGAATTAAATGATACAATTTAAGTCAGGTATTTAGTACATTTTCCTCCATTATATTAAGACCTTAATCAACCTTAGTAATACTTTTATTTTTGAAACCATAAGATGAGTTTTTCTTAGCATAGTCAAAAACTAAGAATCAAAGCATGTCCTTTCTTAATGTTGTTGGATCAGTAAAATAATATTACAGAAAAGGCTAAAAATCACAGAGTTTTAAGAAAAGTCATCCCAGCCTCAGGCCTAATCACGATGATGAGAACTTAGCATAGCCCACTCCTTTACGATCGCCTCAGTTCAAAAGCCTCAGTCTCGAAAGAGTCCTCAAAACATAACATTTAATTACCCAGGGGCATTTCTCATTTTTAATGAGAAAAAGATAAAAAAAGGAACCTTCAAATCAAGATGGATGTAAAGGTGAGTAGTAAATTTTAGAACGTTGCAGAGAGGGGCGATCGCACTATGCAGAAGTCCACAGAATTTGAGAGAGAGAATGAAGACGATTTGGATACATAAGGAGCACGTGTAAACTTGTTACTGATCCTACAGGGTCCAGCCATGGTTTCTTAGGTGACATAAAATATTACTTTGGGGAGCAGCAGGAGTCAACACGGGCAGACCCCGCAGTGTGTGTCCTCTGCTCGCCAGGTGGACACCTGCAGTTCAAGCCCCGCTGCCATCCACCTTGCCCAGGTGTCAGCTCACAGCTCAGCGAGCGGGACCCACCTCTGCAGAACGGGGCGGGGAAGTCCCAGGAGGCTCCGTTCCCAGGGCTGACGATGCAGGTCAGGGTCGCGTGGCCTTCCAGGACGTAGCCAGGCAGACAGCTGTACCGGATTTTGTCTCCGATGTTGAATCGCGTTCCGTGGAGCACACCCTTCAGGATTTCCCCCGGGTTTCCGCACGTGTGGCTGGGTAAGACTGTAGGAGAAAGAAAAGAGACGAAAGTTAAAGAAAGATTTTCTGTTGAGATCAAAGTATGTCACAAAACGGGTCCTGCTTTTGAACTATCAAAATTAGCAAAATATTTTAATTTTGTCTCAAAATTAAGCAACATTAAATATTTTAATTTTGCCTCAAAATTGCTGTTTTATACCTGCAATTTAGTGCAAAATATTATTTTAAAAATAGAAATGTATGCATTGTGTTAAGAGGGGACAATACAGTTCTGATCAGAGCCAGAGTCCCAAATGGGGTCTAGATTATTTTTCTAATTACGGTCCCGCGGAGGTGGCGACCAGATGATACAGCCGGCTACAGATGACCTGGAGAAGCGACCTCGGAAACATGGCCGAATGAACGCGCGTGCCATGTTTATCCTTATTCCCCTGGGACCGGCCCCGCCCGCTACGCATCCCCAATCAATGTTTAACGGATAAACAACTGAAAGAAAAACTTAAAGACCTTGTTCATGACTCTATCAGACTTTACGAAAACTGTAGCATTATCTTATTCCAAGCCACCTGCGAGTCTCTGTGCATTTATGGCCTGATTCGCAACAAAGTATTAACTGTCATGTCTGCCAGGCGCGCACTGCATTCACTTGCATTTCGGGGAAACGGCCTCCGCTCCGTTTTCTGCGCCTTCCCACTGTTTACACGGATACAATTCTCTGCCTGATTCAGCTGTCTTGAAACCTGATCCAGACTGTGCCATTTCACACCCGTGAGACATAATTCGGAACTTAACTGAGGCACCATTCAGTTGAACGGTTAAAGCTGATGATTGTTCGTTACTGTCTCTGTATTTCTACATGTCATCGGTAAACCAGCTGTTACGTAGCATTCGAATGAATTAGGGCCCTACTGTTTAAAAAAGGCACAATTTCCAAAAAAAAATATTCCTAATGAACAAACTTAAATTATTTTATGTGTATACCCATTTTTATTCCCATGAGTGTGGGGTATGTGTGTATAATAAAGTACAATTTTTCTGTTTTCTTTCTTTCCTGGTAAGTCAGAGGAGATCTCAGTGATATCTAAGATTATTTTATTATGACATTTGCTATGTACAACCTAACCTATATTGAAACACTTAGAAAACAAATACTACTACTTAGATATTTAATATAATTGGTAGGTTTATGAAATCACCATATAGTCAAAATATATTCAGTTCTAGTTTTCACGAAATAATTTCTGAATAAAATCTACAGAAACCTGTTTGATGACACAATAGAAAGCAGTTCAGTCTACGACCATCGTTGCTTCTTTTATGAAAAGGGAAATCTTTGTTCCATTCTACAATAACTATTTTGAAGACCGTAAGTCTTCTTTTAAAATGTTTCAATAAACATTTTTAAGTGTTTAGGCATGTGACTGCCTATGATTTTCCTAAGGTAGAAATGCTTTATTCTGTCTCGGGGAGCGTGTGAGTCTAGGACTCAGTGTGAGCTGGGGTCTTTCACCCGCAATGCAGAATGCAAGGCAGCTGCTTCCTGCCCCGAACGGGGAGGGTCAGGACGGGGTGCAGGACGTGGACGCCAGTGCCTTTGTTACATTTAGATGTAACAAATCCTCCCCTTTTTTAAAGGGTCGTCATTATTTTCATTAGCTCTTAGTGATTCTTTGTGTTATAAGATACACATCGCTGGAGAATGTGCCCAGATAATTTTTTCCCAAAGATGAGAGTTATCAGTGCCCATCTAGCGAGCATCTTAAAACTTGCTGCCGACATCGGCCCAAGCGGCCGCGTTCGCAGCTCTGTGAATGACCAATGTAGCCCGCACGCCTTTCTACCCATTTCTCTATTGAAAATAGGAAGAAATCACTTTTAAAAATCATCTGTAGCAAAGGCTGATGTTAGAAAGAGCCTCATGAGAAACATGATGCATCATGAAGGGGACCCCACGGCTGGCCCTGTGTGGGCGGCTTCACCTCGAGCCACGCACGGCCTGTTCAATGCCCATGGACGAAAGTGAAGGGTAAACCCCACGGAAAACTCGGCTGGGAAACGTCATCGCCAGGAAGCGAGGAATTGGACGCACTTCCAAAATTTCGAGGGGGACAAAATCATTCCTGCACATCAGGGTGTCCCTCAGGTAGGCCTCTTGGGGAGAAAACGTCCACATCTTAAAGCTCTGACGGTCTCGACTGTGATACTGGGAAACACAGATGCCTGCTGCAACTCAGAAAACATAATTTCTGCCATTCCGTGTCATCAAGCCAGAAAATCTGTCTTTAATAGGAGATCATATGGGTGTTAAAATGAGTGGCCGTGAAGAAAAAAGTCTCAGTGAAGGGAGGCGCACCTGTACCTATAACTTGCGTAGTATCTCAAGCCGCCGCGGACGACGCAGAGAACCCGTTTTCTGGAGCGTGGCTGGCTGCTGTCTGTACCAGTGACGGTCACAGAGCCGTCCCAGCCCCTCCCCCCCCGAGCCTGGACTTCACACCCGCGGCCCCCTCGGCCTCGCCGCCTTCTGTAGACCTGGCCTCGTGGACCAGTGTGACAGGCTGCTTTGAGGTCCCCATCCACACATCTTGCCTTCACCTTAACATTTTGACAATTCTATTAGAACGTGAAAAACACTTTTTAGCAACACTTACTCTTTGCACAACCTTATTTTTAACTGTTACGGGACCAGACAGGAAAGAGCGGGGTTTAAGTCTCTTATTTGTCCTTTTTAGCGCCATCTACTTCCTGAAAGCGTGTTCCCGTCAGTACCAGCCCCCACGGCACGCTGTGAGGACGGCAGGAGATGACCCGGACCCCAGCCGCCCATGCGGGCGGCTCTGTCGCCCGGCCCACTGCGCCCACCGCTTTGGCTGGGCCGTAAACCGCCCCGTGGGATGACAGCTCCATCTCTGCCTACGCAGCATCTAGAATAACGTCCAGCCCTCGGGAGGGACTTGCTAAACGTATATTTGCTCAATTAAATGATAAATATGAAAATTAATGTAAAATTTATCATGCATTCTTCTAGATGTAAGTAAGATTTATGTAATTTTTAGCTTGGTGGGAACGGGGGTGGGGAAAGATTTTCAAAGACCAATGGGACAGAATAACATTTTAGAAACAATAAATCAGTAACAGATTATAATTTGAAGTCACTTTTCCCTCACGTAGGGCTAAAATTATAACTAGGCCTCAGAGACTTAAAATTAATTAAAGAATTTTAAAAGTAAAATAAATTAGGAAATGGGGAAAGTAATTAAAAACTAAAAAAATTCACTGGTTGGTGGCAGAGAGGCAAAGTTGTGACTTCAAGAAGGAAGATTTTCATTGACACTCAATTTTAGGAAAAAACATTAAAATTTTAATGTGAACAATGTCAACAAGTAAATAGAAATAATTGAGGATGAATTAAAATATTTATTTCCAGTTATAAGCAACGAAAATGCAAAAAGGCACATGACATTATAAAAGTGTTGGCAATTTCATTTTAAAAATTATCAAAATGCCCTAAAATGTGAAACATAGATGAAAATGATTACAGGTCTATGTAAAGATTTAAGTCTCGGAATTAAACATGGCCAGCATATGAGGATCCGGTGTCTGGAAGGAACTAGTTTAAAACGAACAAATTCAACCCAGTTGTTACTCCTGCCGAATTCATTCTAACTGACCTCGAACCCGTCTCCCCGGGGACATGGGTGTCGCTCTGCGTCCCCACAGTGACGCGCGCACAGCAAACGCTGACCGCGCTGACTCACCCCCTACTCCTCATTCCCTTCCGTCCCTTCCTCGGAGTCAGCCGCCTCTTTCCCACGGAAGCTTCCGGAAAGGAACTCTTTCCTGGGGCTCTGGGCCAGGGCCGGCATTTGGTAATGTGGCGGGGTTTCTGGAAAGCCCCCCGCCCCCGGCACAGTGGCCCCCCTCGGGCCGGCTTCCATCTCGGCGGACGCGGCCGCGCCTGTCGCATGGGCCTTGGACCACCGTTGTCGTCCTCGTCACGGTCCCCGACGCTCCGTCCACGCCGTGACTCGACAGGTGCCTGGAGTCACAACTCAGGGACTTAATTACACTGTCGAGTCCAACCTGTACCCCAGCTACCCGCAAGGCGCAAGGGACGCGCGTCTCATCATCGAGCAAGAGCGGAACCCCGAGGCTGAAACAGCGCAGCGCCCACGGCCGGGACGGCGCGGGCATCCGTCGGGGGACGGCCACGCGGGCCACAGCGCGGAGCGATCAGCGACGTCCCCGCAGGCGCCTGCGCTGGGAAGCCGGGTCCCCCGGGTGCGCGTCAGGCTGTGCGTTTACATGTGGCCTTCGGCCGGCTCCCGGCAGCTTAAGGGGGCAGAACGTCGCACAACCGCGCCGCGCGCAGCGCCCGCCTGCAAACCCGGGGCCGAGGTGCCTGTCCGCGGGCGTTTGCCCCGCACGCCCTCCCGTGGCCTGTGGGAAAAATCAGGGAAATCTGATTACGTAATTTCCAGGACCACGGTGCAAATCAGATTTTCGAATGTCGAAGCCCCACATCGATTCTCGGCGCTGACGCTGACTCGCGGCAGAGACGGGAGGATGCTGAGGCAGCAGTCACGTGACAAAAAGCACCGCGCGATTCTCGGGAGGCGGCGACCATCCAGCACCTCCCACGCCCTGCGCCCCGGTCCCGGGGAGGAGGAAGGGCGGAGGAAGTCCGCAGAAACGCCCGAGCTCGAAAAGCAGCGGGAGCTGGACGAGAACTCCAAGGCCAAGTGAGTTCTAAGCACGTTTCCAGACGCGGAGCATCAAGGTTTCGCAGAGCGAGAAAGGAAGGTGGGGAGCAGGTGTTAGCACAAGCCGGCAGCGCGGCGGGCTCACGCGGCCGCGGCTGGGAGCAGACAGACCGCGCGCCTACTCCGGGCGCGGGTGCCGGACCGCGGCACGGATCACTGGCATCTCAGTCTCTGTGTGTGTCTTCAAAAAGGGACGGGAAAATCCACAGATGGGCTTAATGTGCATCATGAATGAGATGATGCGGACTAAACCGTCGGCAGGTAACTCAGAACAGAGTAAATGCTCAAAGCGCTTACACTGGCAATTCTTATTGATTCTCCCAGTTCTAAAACAGGCAAACATAAGGCGGATAATACGAGTTTAAAAGTATCCCAGGATCCTAACATACACCGATTTCACAAACAATAAAACAGACAAAGGTCTGTGAGCGTCAACATTACCGTTGAACCGGGGACACAGTTGTTAAAATGGGAAGCAAAGGGAGAAGGCGCCGCGGGCCTTTTGTTCAGCCGCCTTAATTCTACTTCATTATTCCTGCTCTGTAGTAACAGCCACCAGCAACACACATCGTACTGCGAACTAGGCGTTGTCTCAAGGGGTCTGCGCATATCAACAGCAAGGAGAGCCGAAGACTCTCATCATTCCTCGAAAGAGGAAGAAAGGACGGCGCAGAGGTTAAGGGGTGTCCCTGTGGCCACAGGGCTGGCGGGTTCCTGGGGGCAGGATCCGCACTTCGTACATCTAAAATCTCTTCTCTTCAGCACAACAACAAACTTTCTCACGAAAATATCAACGTCAAAAGGAATGATAATAAAATGCCGCCAAATGTGTAGTGCTCTCAGGAAGCTTTGCTTGCCGTAACAGGGGTGGAAAGACGGGAGCACCATGATATTTCTCCACGTAAATGTGTGTGTGTGTGGGGGGGGAATTTCACATGGCTTTATAAAATAAAATGCTTCAGGCTTTCCAGGAAAATCCGCAGCACGGGCGAAAGGCGTCAACGGGGGGCATGTGACAAAGTTGACTCCAGACAAAGTCGGCATGTGGATTTGAAACCTGTAGAGGGTCTTTTCAAACGATTCAAACGGCACTTGGAAGCAGCGTGAGCTCAGAAGAAGTGAGAACAGGGAAGTTGGGAAGTGGCCGGAGGAGTATAAAATGAGGGGACTCGAGAACCGTGTTTAAATCCTCCGGAATCTCTAAAAATTAATGGGAGCAGAGAGATGACCATCAGATAAAATGGAAAGGTGGCCCGAGAGCTAAGCAAAGGCCACGCAGAGCTCGGGAGGCGAGCCGGGGAAGGGCGGGGGACCCCGGGGCTGAGAGCGGAGCACAGGTCCCCGCCGCGCGGACAGAGCCCGGGCAAGCAGCAGCGCGGGGGGACGTTCCCGGCGGTCGCAGAGGCATCGGAAGGAGGCCCACACGCCGCGTGCGACGTCGCGGGAGTCCAGACAGACCGCAGCCCGCGGCGGACGCGCTCGCTGCCGCTTACGATGCGTGAGTCGGAACCTCCTGACTGCACACGGGGGCTTGCAGCGGACCGCACGGGCCGCGGTGCTGCGTAACGATAGGACGCAAGGATTTCCGAGACCTCCAGAGGTCGTGGGGGCCGCGTGTCTGCCTATGAGCCCGCCGGGGCAGCTGGGGACGACGGGGCGACGGGGGCCTCCGCCCCGGGCCAGACTCGGCTCCGCGTGCTCCCCGAGCCCGGCGTCTATCGCAGGGATCGCGCGGGGCACCCCGAGGTTGCGCGTCGCATGGAGACCCGCTTGGCGCCGGAAGCAACTCGAATTAAGCTGATTCCAGGAAACAGCTCTATGGCTTTCTCCATCGCGACCAGTTAGATGATTCGCATTTTAAAAATAATTAAAACCCGTTACAATCCTCCCTCTTCAGCCAAGTTGCAGTATCGGGGGTTGAATTTACCTCTGTATGTTTATAAAAAAAAAAAAAAAAAAAACAGTCAAATTTACGAAACGATAGCCTTCAAAACCCCGGACGTGGCGCAGTGCTGGAGGCTGATCCCAGGGACAGGACCCGAAAGGGGGTCCCTCAAACTCCTGCAGCCACTTCTCCGTGTGCTGAGCTCTGAGGCTGCACCCCGGGCAGGGGCTCCTCGGAGGGGACTCGCGGTCACATCTCTGCAGCCAGTGGCCTTCGGAGGGAGGACGCGGGTGGGATTCTGGCCAGCTCGCTGCCCCGTATTGACCACTGCTGGCCACATCCCTAGAGGTGTAGCTCGGGGGAGGTCTCCTCTCCCCCTCTAGCTGTGTCCTGTGTCCTTAGGAGGTGACGGCGTCTCATAGTTTGGGGTGCAGGGAGGCTTTACCTGGCAGGGCTGCTGGGCCCCCGGGGACAGAGGGGGACGGGGACAGGGAGCCGTCGTGACGGGCGCCACGGCCGTGCCCAGGGCCTTGGGCATTGGGCTGGTTTCAGCGTCGTCCCCATGAGACAGGCCAGGGACTCGCCAGGTGAGGCATAACTGTGTCATCGTTACGTGCCAGGTTAAATGACATGAAAAGCTGTTACAGATAAGCTTCGTGTTTGGGGAATTTGGGGGGATAGTGGAGAGGCAGCAGGCGCTGTCGGGGTGCGGTCTTGGGGACATGATGCCCCTCGCTCCTGCCTGCCAGCCGGGACGTGGAGAGCGGCCGGGGCCAGAGCGTGGGGTGCCCAGCCTGGGGGAGCAGCGGGCGCGCTGACCGGCTCAGCAGCAAGCACGAGGTCAAGCCTCACTTTTCCAGTGACGCCAAATCACAGAGCCAGGCGGGCTCGCCGGGTGCAGCCGCTCATGTAGGCCGCGGCGGCGTCTTCCAAGGACGCGCTGGTCAAACCCTGCGGCCTCAGAGCCAGTTAGCGCAAGCAACGGCAGCAGGTGGAGGACGCCTGGCCTGCAGCCCCCTGAAGGGCTCCCGACGCCCGAGCCCAAACGCCTGAGGTGCCAGGTGAGGGGCCGGGAGCCCCGGGGCAGGCGACAGCCCCCGGGGGACGGGGCGGCAGGCACCACGCGCCCAGAGGGCACTCGCTTTACAATGAAGCCGACTCAGGAATATCCAGCTATTCCCAGCGACTTAGCAAAAGGGCAAAGTGCCTTCAGGAAGAGGATTAGAGCAGAAGTGATTTTCAAGAGCTAACCCAGTACTCAGAGCAGAAACCACAGATCCGAAGGCTACAATAGAGCAAGGCAACACGCACAGGCGGCCTGTAACACGCAAAGACGTGGTCGCGCCCCGGCCGGCACGGCGCAGACGTGGCGAGGGGCGGCTTCCCGGCCTCGTCCTCACCCACGTCCTCCTCCGGCTGCGGGTACTGCTTTATGGAGTTTTTTTAAAAAATCAGGATATTTATGCCTAGATTCATGTACACACACACACACACACACACACACGTGTGCGTGTATTATAAAGTGCATAGAAAAATATACATCTGAGTAATTCAAATCATGCATATTAGATTCTTTTACAGGAACGTGGCTATGTTTTAACATAATAGTTCTATAAATACATATATCATTCAGGTATCATGAAGATTAAACTTTAAAATCACTTCTAATTTCAAGGCATATTTGTACAGAAAATAACAGGATTTCAGTGATTTATAAAAGTCATGCGGAATTTTTTTTCTCTAATTAACGAGTTCTCGGCTGTCACTCAGCCTAACCTGCTTTCATTCTCTTCCGCGAGGCGGCCGGCACCTTCTAAAAATAGTCTCGAATTAAAGTTATGGCCACGAGTCGCTTCAGTTTACCAGGCTTTGGAATATTGCTAATTTGTGATTTTCATATTCATTTGAACCTAAAAGCTTTTTTCCATGATTGAGTTCACATTAAGAGCTCGAGCTTTATTAAAAGGAGAGTCTTTTAGAAAAGGTAAAAGCATGTTTCTTCCTCACGTACTGTCGTATACAGATAATTTGTGGGGCAACTTCCCGCGGTTCTAATTTCTGAAGACCTAGTGCTGATTCTAAATAATTCCGTCATGACAAGGATGTGGTGTGTGAAAAAAATCCTTATATGAGACGAAGGTTATTCCTAGTTCACTTAAAATTTATTTCTCTTTCTTCCTCTCTCTCTCTGGAGATGTAGATAGATAGATAGATAGATAGATAGATAGATAGATAGATAGATAGATAGATAGATTCTTTTAACTTAATTCTCAGCCTGGAGAGGAGGCAAACCAACAATTATCAGACTCTATTTTTGGGTCCCTTTCTGTGTTATGTCACTGAATTCTGGCAGGACGCTGCCGAGAAGGGAACGCAATAAGAACGTAGGATCTTAAGTCCCCGATGGAGGCCACTCTGCAACTTCGCCCTTGTGTCGCTCAGACCCCCGGCTCTTTGTCTCATTCCAGAAAGTTCTGAGACAGGCATTGCTTGGCTCTTTAGAGCTGACAAACACAGGGACGTGCTAGGATCCAAGGCAACACGGAACGAAACGTGCGTTCAACCGGGAAGCGACGGCGTTTAGAGACCGGGCGCGTGACGCTGGACCCCGCTGGGGGCCCGGCTCGCCCCAGGGCGGCCCGCGTCTGTGCCGTGGTCGCCCCCTGCACATGCGCCACCCCGCTTGGCAGCGGCCGCTTCCACCCCCGCTCCTCGTCCCGGTGTCTGGGCGTGCTGCCGGTTACGCTTGGCCTGGCACGAGGGGACGCGTCGCTGCGCAACCCGGACCCCGCGTGGACACCCCGGGGTGCTCCTGCTTAGCCCGGAAGAGCCGCAAAGCCCTCAGGGGGGCGCGGGGGCCGCAGTGCGGTGCGCCCCAGGAGCCCCGGGGGCCTGGCTGGTCTCAGCCGCCCGGGCCGCCTCTGCTCGGACGTGCCAAGTGCCACGAACTCTCGTGGGTGCGTCCGCGGATCCGGGAACGTCTGTTAAAATATGACCAGGAAAACTTCCCGTAGTGGGAAAGGCCGGAGTGTAAAAGTGATGAAATTAAAAAAACAAAAACTGAAAACCCGAAACTAACAAACAAAACCGTTATCGAAGGAGAAAGAAGCGACGAGCAAACAGAAGCGAACGGCAGGACCGCGGCGAGGTCGAGAGGTCGCGGGCCCCGGGCGCGCGGGGCGGCCGTCTGGTCGCTGAGGCCACCGGGGCCGTGGGGACAGCAGGGGCGCCACGCAGCCGGCCACCTGTCGCGTGCGGAGCTAGCCGACCCTGCCTAGCGCTCAGTGCAGGGTGCGCCCCGGCCCCGCCCCGCGCGCCCCGCCCCGCGCCCCCCCCCCGCGCGCCCCCGCGTGTCACCTGCAGGCGGCGCGGCTGTCGGAGGCCCGGCGGTGGCCCGAGCTCCGTGTCCAGCTCCCGCCCGCGTCCCCCGAGGAGACGAGGCGCGACTCTGCCGCCGTGAGGCTGAGGACGCGGAGCCAGGACCGCGGCCGGCGGGGGACGCGCAGCCAAACCCGGGGAAGCCGCCGAGGACGCGCCCGGCCTCCGTCTCCACGTCCGCTAAGCGTTGCGGGCAGCAGGGGACACGGAGAGCTCGCCACCAAGGGACAATCTGACAGCAGTCCCCCTCCCGCGGTCAGTGACGCGCTTCTCTGCTATCCGTATGAGAAGTGTTTTGCACACCGTCCCGTTATAGAAGAGCAAGTATAACGTGAGTCCCTTGTCCCTTGCAGTACGAGGGAGGTACAGGGCTTCCGGGTCACGACAGCTGTCAGGGGCTTATCTTACATGTGAACCAGTACGTACTAAGGCCCTATTTAAAAAAAAAAGAAAAAAAAAAAAGATCGATAACTTTTACTGATGGGTCAGGTACATTGTTAACTAGGGTAGAAATTAGTTACTGTAATTATGATAGGAATAATTTACATAAGGTAAAAAAGCACTTAATCAACATATGCCCATTGATTTTCTATTACTGGACATTCAGAAACTGTAAGAAGAGGCCCGACTGGTCCCTGTTCTCCCCAGAGGGCACGGCGGGCCCCCTGCCGCGCAGGAATCGGAGGCTCACACGAAGCGCCGAGTGTCCGCGTGAGCACGTCGCCGTGCAGGGCCACTCCTGGCCCCTCGGCAGGCACCCTCCCCTTCTGCTGGGTGCACAGAACCCTCCTCCCCCGGCCGCCATCCAATTTTAGCTAATGCTACAGCCTGGATATTTGTGTCCCCCAAATTTATATGCAGAGACACGAGCCTTCGAGGGGACGGCGTTAGCAGCCTTCAGGATGAGATCAGGCCGTGGGGGCGAGACCCCCCCACCATGGGATCAGCGCCCTCACCAAGGAGGCCCAGGGCCCCAGGCCTTCCTGCCCTGAGGACGCGGCGGAGGCTGGCGAGGCTGCGTTTACGTGACCGTGACGCGGAGGACGCGGGTCCGTTGGCGTCTGAGCGCTGGGGTTTCTCGCGGACAGAGAGACGTGAAGCTCTTCACTCAGAACTGCGTTTAACAGCACACAAAGGCTCGAGTGTCATTTGCGTGTACGTGTGTGCGTGTGAGCCTAGTTTACACACTTAGATGCATATACCACGTCCGGATGATGTGAGAACATCAAGAAAAGTTATTTCTAAGATATTCTGATTTCGTTTCATTCATTAGGCGATGACAGATGGGCGGCCCGCCTGCTTTAAAAACAGTTTGAAAAGTGAATTTCTCATGTACATTCAACTACTTAAGACTATAGTTTTCTTATCAGCAGCTGAATAAAACAAGTTTGGAAAACAGTATCACTTAACTCAGTAAATTACATGTTAAGCAACGGTCGTGATATCACCGTTCTCTAGAGAGACTACACTTTCTTTCCTGAAAAAGTGTCCTTAGGTTAAAAAATAATCATTCTTTAAAATTATTGCAAATTTTACAATCCTATTTATTAATTGATCCAATACATATTTTAAACTGACTACATCTTTCAAAATCAGAGCAGGTTGGTAAAGAGAAAAACATTGCTAAGTCCTATGAAGCACTTATATAAGCCACTTCATATAAGTAAAAGTCAAATTGGCTGACAGTTCTCGAAGTTTAATAATTTTCAATAATTTTAATAGATATAAAATGTTAGTGGAAAAATATTAAAACAGAAACAATTTAATATAGTTATAGGTGCCACTATAATAATAATTCTGGAATATTTAAAATCACTGTGTATTAATTGGAGATGAATGAGATGCTGCCATATAGAACTGACTAGCTCAAATATTTAATGTCTAAATAAAACTCTTTAGAAAAAAATGGTTAGCAATTGTTATTTATACCTCAAATGGCTAACACTGGAAAAAACAGTAGAGTGATTTAAAGGTGTTATATATAACCTATGCCAAGTTACAGGTAGTAAAATAGTAAATATTATAGTAAATATAGTAAAATATAAATGTAGCAAAACGTAGGTTATATAAATACTGTAAACAGAAGTTGAGTAAACTTATTGCTATTTAAGCTTTTACAGGAAACACGCAACTATGTTGCCCAATCTTCCTGAGTTTTCTCCTCCAGAAAGCATTGCTTTCCGGGATGGACAGGTTTTCTTCGTGGAAATGCATCTCAGCCGTGGGATCTGGTTGGACATTGGAAGACTGCGAATCACTTCTGCTTTTAATGGCAAGAGACGATGCTGAGGGTCTGGGGAGAACCAGCAAAGAGGACGCATCCGAGAAGGAGCGAGGCGTCTGCCCCAGGAGCCGGGAGGGAGGGAGGGGACCTGAGGAGCAGCATCTGGTCTCAGCACTGAGCTGGGGGTGCGGGGGAGGGGTGCGGGGGGGTCCCCCAGGGAAGAGGAGGCACTTTGCAAGAGCATCACGAAGGCTGTGGAGCCGGGGGTTAGCAGCGAGGGGATTTGGGGAATACCTACTCCTCCACGTGGGAATTCAAATGAAGCTTACTCACGCTCTCGTTATCCAATTCACCTGGGCCCACTCAGGAAGTGGGGCGTGGGGCCATGACAAGCTCAGAAAGTCACCGATCGCGAATCACCGAGTTAGGTGATGAGCAAGAAAGAAGTAGAAAGCTATCGCCTCCCTCACGTGCTTAGCGTTTGCAGTAACGGAACCGCGTGCGAGTCCCGCTGAGGTGCGCAGGAGGGAGACACGATGAGCTTCTCCTCAGCAAGGATGGCTTTGCCCAGGTCGCGCACCAAATCCACGTAACCAGCTCAGTTAAAAGCAAGTCCAGAGCTATTGAAACGCATTACAAAAAAATGGTGATTGTAGTATTCCATGGTACAAAAACAGTGAAGATTTTGTCTATGGCCATGCCACTCTGAACTAGCTCGATCCTGTCTGATCTCAGACGCTAAGCAGGGTCAGGCCTGGTTAGTACTTGGATGGGAGACCACCTAGGAAGATCAGGTGCTGTAGGTGTAAAAGAAATAAAAAATAAGGGACTGTAAGCTGACAAGGTCCTTAGAAATGGTGAGGTCAACCAAGGGTTGCCTCGCCTGAAAAAATTTTTAAAAATAGTGAAGATTTTAAAACACTGCTCTCTAGTTTAAGCTTCCAACTTTTTTTCTTTTTAAATTCTAAGATACTGACACTATTTGCATAAAGCATTCTAATGATGCAACCCATTCAAAACAGCTTGTGAAAAGCAACAGCCCCAAACACATGAACAGCTAGAGTGCAGTTAACATTTCAAAAGCAGTCGACTCTTTTAGGGAATAACTCCCCCCGGCCCTTAATAGCCGATTGAACTTTTACATTCCACTAGAATACGGCCAGGGTTCATCCAAGTCATGGATCGTTACTAAGAGTTTATGGCCCTCGACGGTTATAAATTTTTTGTTTAGCAAAATCGCTAGAGAATAACCGAATCAATATAACAGAAAATTTTGCTTTCACTTTGACCGACTGTGCGTTATCTGCACAGAGGTCACCGCAGTGCTACAAAGTGCAGCCACACTCGCTGGGTGTGACCCGAGAGCAGGCAACACCGCCCCCCACTGCCGGAAGCCGCGCTCCTGCTACAGGCTCGGGAGAGAGGCCGCGTGGACGGAGCCGGGCCACGCCGCCACGCAGTTCCTCTCGGCCACAGCGCTATGAACGGCCACGCGTCCACATGTGGAGGTGTAGAGGCCCCTTGTACCTGCCGTAGAAAGTGTAAATTAAAGCAGAGGCAGCCACACACCTCACTCCAAGTCTCACAGAAGGACACGAAGTCGAGGTCCTTGGTTTTTCGCATCCTGAGTTCAGGACGGCGACCTGTGTCCTCCTGAGTTTGTCTAGAGACATGGGCACGCCCTGCGAGTGTTTAATGAGCCACACTAGCACAGGACCATCGCGGGAATCGACACCCCACTGAGGAGAGTGAGGCCAGACCCTGTCACCCAACATATGTGGGCGAGATGGGGGGGGGGCCTCACGCAAGGTGGAGTCCCGGAAACCACTGGGCGGCCTGAGGGTTCATCTAGTCAGAAATAATGTTTAAACACGGAGACCGTCTTCCTTCACGCCTCGCACGAGGCACGCGGGGACAGATCAAGGGCACGGGCAAGGGGCAGCTGGAGGGGACTGGCAGCTCGTGACACCCCCACCCGCACGCCCAATTTCGGTAAAGAACACGATCCCCTCCCCCACCCCCACCGTCCACCGCGCTGGCGGCTCCCACCGGGCCCTGTTTCTTGGCTCAGGGAGGTGGAAGGCTGAGGGCCGGCCGGCTGGCTCACGGGGACGCCGAGGGAACGGCGGGGCTGTCCCCTGCCCGCCGCTCCGCGTCCCCGGCTGGGATCCCAGCCGCCCCTCTGCACTGTCACCTGTCCCTCCCCTGAGAAGCGGGTCCCCGCGGGTCCCCGCGGGTCCCCGCGGGTCCTGGGCAAGGCCCCTCCTCCTGCACCTCCTCGCCCCGCGGCCTTAGTTCCGCAGCGACTCTTCACGGGTTCTCGGTTTTCCGGCTCGCGCTATCATTGCCAGCGCGGATTTCTGACTCCCGTGAGGGCGGGAGGGGCCTGGCATGTCCCCTTGCGTCACGGAATGTGGCACAGGGCCCAGTCCATGAGCCACCCAGTGATGTCGGTCAAAGACATAATCTGAATATTAATTAATCCACTGACTCCACGGCCGACAGATCGGACGCACTCCTAAATTTATCTGCCTGAAATTTTACCATTAAGCATGCATCGCACGAGGTGGTAATTGTCTTTTTTAAATGTAATTAGGCCCAGAAGGGAAACGTACCATATTAGTAACCATTAACAGCTCTTTGTGAATGAGTTTATTGTTCATCAAATCAAGGACACTTCTGTTCTTTCTAATCTAAAAATAGATAATAGTCGATTTTAATCGGAGGGAGCCGGAAGGGTGGTCTGACGTCCCCGCAGAAGGGGGCAGAGATGCAACTGACGCTCTGAGCCCGGGGCAGAAGGGGAGGAAGGCGGCCGCGCGGGGCGCCCCGGCCCGCGGCTCTGACCGGCCCTCACGGGCCGGCGCCGGCGCTGACGCCCTGACGTCTCGGACCGCACGGCAGGCGACCTGTAGCGCCCACGCGCGCCCGGGACCCGGCGAGCTCCCGCGTGTGGGGAGGAGGAGGTGGCGAGCCCTGCAGTCTGCGCTGGAGGAGATTCGGGAATTAGGGGCCAGGTCTCCCAAATCCAGACCTGGAACAGTCGAGGGAGGTCGCCAGGGTCCCTTCGCGCGCACCTGCCTCGTGGGGCCTCCTCACGGGAGGCCGAAGGGTGACCTGGCGCGCGGCGAGCGCCCGGGCGAGGCGCTTCTCAGACCCCCGCGTTCCCCGCCCGTGTCGTTTTTCTACGGGAAGCGCCGCCCGCTGTCCGGGAGACGTGACTGCGAAGAGCAGGGTCCCAGCCAGAAGGACGCGTTTCCGCCCACTGCATACGAGATCTACGGAACGTGTCTTCAGCTATTTATATTGGGGAGCTTGACCTAGGACTAAAACCATAAATAACTTTCAACACTGGCATCGTCGTTTATTAATTAATTTGTCCATTCATTCGTTCATTGAAAATGAACTTGCTGCTTGAAAGAATGTAAACCACCTAATCCCTCACACGGAATGCTAAATTTTCTAGGCTACATACATGCAATTTTCGTAAAAGCTATGCGTTGTAGTTTGTATAATTAATTGTACGCACATTTTTCTGTAACCATAATGATTGCAAATGGATATGAGAGGGACCTACTATTCTTGGAGAGACAGAGAAGGGTTTATAGAAAGATACATAGGACTTTTTAAAAAAGGGAACAGGAAGGCATGGAACTCTTCCAAGCAGAGGGAAAGGCAGAGGAAAATGAAGGGCTCCCTGCAGAGTGGGCAGTCCCCCAGGAGTGGGGACAGTGAGTTTGTGTAGCGGGAGGGTGTCGTGTGGGGAGGGAGTTCTCAGGCCACGACGAGCACCGGGGTCAAACCATAAAGGTTCCTCTCAGTCCAGGGAGGTTGAATATTATTCTACATCGGGGATTTAAGGCGAAAAGGAATGAAAAGTAGGGTAGACAGCAAATTAAACTTGCATTTTAGAAAGAAATCTTTCATGGTGGTGTTTCACAATACAAAGCACCATTATAGAAACAAAACAGATTTATTTTTTTAAAGGATCAAAATGCAAAACTTAAAATGCATCCCCTAGGAGCTATTAGACTTTTCAAATCGGGTACTTGCGATGATTTTAACAAACATATCCAATTCATATAAGTTTCCATGATCACAGTAATTATGAGTTTGTGAAGCTTAGGAATAGACAAAAAGATAAGAACTACTCATTTCAAAATATTACCTAAACTATCCAGTATAGAGAGAAAAATGACTATCCCTGTACTATATAATTCTTCACTATAAAATAATGGCTTCCTGCACAGATTGCAGAGTACTATGTAATAAAAGTCGTGGTGTAAATTACTGTAGCATGGATGCGCATAACACGCTACTAAAAGTTATACACTGACCCGTGTATCCAATAAATTTTATATAATAAACCAACAAACGGTTATAGTTTTGCTGAGAACGTTTTGCAAGGTTTACAACATAATTTTTTCTCCTTCATTCGACCACTAAATGGCTTGGAAAGATAACAGTTCATTTCCAGTTATTCTATATGTCATGTTTTCCCTCTTTCAGACAGGTCACATTTCTTCAAAGACAATCTCATTAGAATTTTTAAGGAACTTCATTTTGGCTCACTTTAGGGACAATAGTGCGATAATGTCCAAGGAGACCATGGAAACGTATATCATGACTGGTAACAAATCCTCCTGCTCTGAGACATGGCTGTAGGATGCTCTCACAGAGGAGAACAAACCTGAAATTTTGGTAAAATTAAGGTACTTAGATTCTTTAAAAAAAAAAAATACATAAGCAGACCCAAGGGTCCACAAAAAGGTCATCATCTTCTTGGACAAAGTGAACTAAATTCCGGTGTTGTACCTCTGAGTGGTAAGAATACAGATGATTTTCACTTTATACAGTTATCTGTTTTCTGAGTTTTCCATAATGAATGTGCATGATGCTTTTTTTTTTTTTTAAAAAAAAGAAGGAAATAGTTTGCTTTCCACAGGAAGCTATTTCCACATAAGTTAGATATCCTGACACTACTAATAATTTCTAAGTAAATGTACAGACAGCCTCATTCTTGCTGGGGGTTAGTGCCTCGTTCTGCCCTTCCTGACGCCCACCCATGGGCGGCAGCGTAGGCGCCCCTTGCACAGGTGACCCCGGTCTGCTGGTCTCGACCAATTGCCCCTCTCTGCGCTCCTACAGCACCCCGCACCCTGTTGCTGTTAGACGTGCTCTACCTTATTGCCAGATTTTGCTTACTTTTGTGTCTCTGCACTGAACGCCACACTCCCTGAGGTTAGGGGCACCGTGCACTTCACTTTAATATCCGTAGGTCCTATGGCAGAGTCTAACACACGGGCACGTACTTGAGAGGTGTTTGCCGACCGCGTGTAGGGAAGAGGGCGTCTCTGGACGGCTCTGACCTGGACGGCGACGCTGTTCTACCACTCAGCACAGACAGGCATCGTTCGATTGCTTTTCACCCCGATTCTGGTTTCCCCATTGCTCCTTCCTAGTCTTCTTTTGGAATGTGTGAGTACATTTTTTTAGAATTTCATTTTAATTCATTTTTTGGGGGTCTTTTAACTACATTTACGTGCATTATTTCTTTAGTGTTTGCTCTGAGAATTATAAGAAACAACCTTGATTTCCAGTCTTCTTGGACTTTAATATTATACCACTTTATTTCAGATATTATTCTTTTTTTCTGCTGTGGTTGCCACATATATTACAAACACACGCATTTTCAATCCTCCCTAAAAATGAATACAGTGATTTTTGCACCAAAAAGTTTTATGTAACTTAATGAAGGAGAACATGTTTTCCCTTTAACCGAGATGTTTACCGTTCATACTGTTTTCCAGTCGTTATTGGAGGTACAGCCATCCGAATTCACGTGGTTCCCCTGAAGCCTCCGTGAGCCATTTGAGCCTTTCGCGCCCCGCAGCCCCGCAGGAACGAGTCCTCTGGGATTTTCTCATTTTCTGTACATGTTGCCTAAGTCTTCAGGGCTATTTTCACATGGTATGAGAGTCTGGCTTGACGGTTATTCTTCGCGCTGTTTTGCCTTCAGCGCCTGGAAAATGCCGCTGCCCACAGAGGCTGCACGGCCACCATTCATGACGTAAGAGCAGGCCCCGTGCACACTGTCACGAGGTCATTTTCTCTGACATCACGTGTCATTTTCCGCTGGCGCTTTCCAGATCTCCCCCTGCCATTTCCCACAGTTTGGCTGCAATGCGTCCAGGATGGTTCTTCGTGCTTATGCTTCTCCGGTTCGCTGAGCATCTCGAACATCCTTCTTTTTCCTCCCCACGTTTGGAAAATTTCAGCCATTGTTACTACGGGTACTGCCTGCCTCAGCCTCTCTCCTCGACTCCGGGCTTTCTGATTACACTTGCATTAGACATTTTATGGCGTTTCCTAAGACCCCGATGCACTGTCCATGGTTTTGTCTGTTGGTTGGTTGTTTCTGTTTTTGTCAATCTTCTTTTTCTCAGATTAGATCATTTCTATCATCTAACTTCAAGTTAACTGACTCTTCTATCATTTTCATCCTAGTAAGCCCTTCGGTGAACATTTATTTTTAATTTCAGATACTGTATTCTTCGATGCCTGAATTTTCATTGCTTTTCCGCAGAGACATTGTTTCCAGCAAGGGCACCACTTCCGCTCCCCCCTTAAAGCCAGTCACAATGGCGGCTTTAGCATCCTCGTCTGCCAATTCCATCATCTGGCTCGTATGAAACTTGGCCCAAGTAGTTTGTCTCATTTTTTTCCCCTTAAATTGGCTTAATGACTGCCCCCCTTTTCTTAAAACTTAATATTTTGGGTATTTTTTAATGGTCTCTGCAATTGTGAATGTATAATTTTGGTAACCTTGGATTCCATTATAGCCTTCTAAAAAGTGTCGATGCATCGATTGATTGATTGATGACCGATTGTCCGTTTTCTCGCCCGCTGTTTGGTTCGGTCTGGTTTTCCTGCTTTCAGCAGGCGGGTACTTGGTCGGACTCCACCGACCACGCCGCCTCTTGGGCGGCGTGCCGCATCTCGGCTCCGCTCTCACGCCTTCGGTCGTCCCGTGGCAGATGCTGCTCCCTGCGCTGGGCAGAATTAGAACCACGGTCTGGGCTCCACATTCTGGCTCCTCCCTCTCCGGGAAGCCTCTCGTCCTCCCCCGTGACCATGGCTGCCCTGAACCCTGACCTCTGCGTTTCCGGTTGGCAAGGAATGTGGGGCTCATGCCAGGGATTTCCTTAGCCCACCCAGCACTGGCTCCCAAGTGCCTTTGCCATCAAAAATGGAAACCTCACCCCAAGATGTTCTCTCCTTCCCCCCTTTTCCAGTTCATCGCCTCTAAAATCTGCCTGCCTTTTTCGCTCTCCAGTGCTATCCGTTTTTTTCTTTTCTTCTAGTTTATTTATGTTTGTATTTCATCTATAGTTACTAATGCAGAGGGGGTTGGGCAGATGGTTTATTTGAAATATCCCGAATTGCATTTTTAGAAAAAATATGCTTCCTTTGCCCTCAGGATATGTTTGCTTATTCCTGCCACAAGTATTACTGTTTAAGGGTAGTCACTTTATTTTTATATTTGCTGTGTGCCATTCATACTGTATCATTATACCATTTTAATTCCTATTCCTTTGGGAAATAGGTTTTCTTATTTCAAATTTATGGTGAGGAAAATTGAGCTATACGCTATACGATTTCCAAAAACTACAAATAGGACTCAAGTTGTTTGATTCTGAGTCCCATGCTCATTTTCTCCCATGGAAGAAATGTGCGTCTGTGTGGATTTGCGTGTGTGCTTTGATAGGTAAACATCCGTGTGATGGGGGAGGACTTCTTCACCCCCGTGGACGCCCCAGATTGAGGCCGACACCTCACTGGAGCACAGGGATAGACTGACGCTTCGGAGTGTGCACCCCGCTGTCTGCAGGTCCTCGGGAACTTCCTCTGGACACAGCGCCTTGCAGGCGATGCGCATTCACAGGGTGTGGAACTCACGGGGTTACAGGCCGACCGAGAAACGCTCTTTCCCTACAGTGATTGATAAGCTTTAAAATAAACCCAAATTCTTTAGCAGGGGAACTGAGCCGTGACGACAGAACCGTGGCTAAGCTGTCACTTACTGGAGCCCTTGAAGGGTCCTGCTAATTTTATCTGTGACGCGATGCAGCGCCTTGAATTACACCATGTATTTATTCCACACGCAAATACCAAACAAATTATCACCTGCAAGTGCGGTACAGAAATAAAGCCGATGTTCGCTGGTTTTCTCTTTATTATCAGCTGTCTTCTTTCCTGCTTCCGTCATTATTCTGGGAATTGGTACAAGGTGAACATTTTAGTCCTTTCAGGTCTAGAGAAAGTTGAGATTGAACACTTCAAAGAAAACTCACCACAATTACCTTGTTTTAAATAAAATAATAGGCACATTAAATGACGGGAATGAAAAACAGGCCAAAATTAGACTTGAAAGAGAGGCAGGAAATTTGGCTAAATAATATAAAATGGAGTGTTGCAAAAATCGACAGTTCTTAGTCACATCAGAGCAAGGTCATACTTAATGAAGCTAAAAAAAGTAAGTTTAGAAGAAGCCGAGGGAAATTTTGGGAACTATTTGTTATTCTGTGAGACTGTCTTACCGAGATTCTGCTCTCCCCTCATTTTCTGGCTGTCTTCCTCCAATATTCTTTCGGAGGCCCTGCTATGTGTCCCAGAGCCAGATGGCGTAAAAATAACTACACTATTAATCCTGCAGTGTGAGGGATACAGATCTCCACTTTTCAGTATTCGAATAAATAGCAAAAAATGAAATGGATTGAATTTTAATGAATTTATTCTGGGAAATAATTATCTGAAGTATGGTTATATTTAGATTATTTCTAATTAACCTAGCATGCAAATATTGATTAGTATAGACAACTGCCTTGTTTTCTATTTCAGCAGATGATAAACTTGAAAATGAACCCAAATAAAACGTTTTGCTAAATTATTTATCTTAGTATGAATTGGTTTAAAATTGCTTAGTTAGTAGTTAGTATTTTAAAACTACTTAAATTCAGAAATACAGTCAACACAAACTCTAGATCTGTATACCTATTGGCGGCAGACTTTATGCACAGGAAATACTTTGTTCGGTTGTGTTCTCCGATACCTCACTGCAGTGAAACGTCTGTTGTGTGCCTCGGGAAGCTTTAGGATGTGAAAGGCAGACGCATTTCCAGCCTCTACTCTCGCATATCTAACTTTGTTACCGCGTTGATGGGTACCAGAAAGATTCGATAACACAGCTTATTAAGTCAGCTTAAAGGGATTTTAACTTAATTACGCCAACCACATGTGTCTATAAATTAATATACACCTTACATAGTTCAATTAGTTAGGTCGTTATGCCAAATTATAAAGTAATTCTAATATTTTGGTCCACTGAAAGTGAAAGTAAATGACTTTATAAAGAAAGCCATGACACGGAATCCTCCAAATTATTGAAGAAAACCAAGAATGCAGATTAATAAAATTCAGTATCTGAATAGAAAATGCTGCACTTAGCCAGGAAACCACAGCTAAATTTTCTACAGCCGCCCCATCACGATCGAATATGCTTTGAACGTTATTATTTAACTTCTTAAAAGGCTTTCACCAAAAACCTGTTTACAAACCATTACACAAATCTAATGCTGGGTACTTTATAAAATGTGCTATTTGAGGACAGAGTACAGCATCCACATTCCCCTGGGAAGTCTAAGCGACTGGTATAAATTCTTCAATTAAAAATCATTTAAAACTACTGTCCTCCATATGAGAAGAACTGGATTTTAATAGGATGGTATCAGCCCCTTCCAGGTTAAAATTCTGTGGAGGATGAACCACCGAGGTCTAGATCGCTTAATCCCACTGATTAAAATAGGTGCGTCACCTGCAAAGCGGGTCTCCGCAGCGACGACGCAGGCGCGTGGCCCTCGGCCGGCCTCCTTTCCGCGCAGACTTTCCCGAGCTTCCGCTGCTCCCCCTGGGCCGCGCCCCCCTCGTCGGTGTACTCAGGCCTCAGCAGTTTCTCGACACGGGGCTAATCACGCTGTCGAATTGTGTGTATTTTTGTGTGACAGTTTGCATATTTCTTCCCTAGTAGACGATAAACTCTACGAGAGGAGACAGTGGCTGCTAAAACTCATCGCGGTCATCCTGGTATGAGCGCTGAGTGAACTCAACGCCCTTACACTGAGTTTCAGAGTCAGACGCACGACTCGTGTGTAAACCCGGAGTACAGAAGAGTCCAGAGGAAACAAGCAGAGAGAACATTTCGCTAAGCCGAAAATCCTTCACCGTAGCCCAGTGAATAAATGTACATGATATTTAATTCTCATGTTTATAGTGCAAGGATTTAGAGTGATCTAACAAAAAGAAAGTGCTGTAACACCACGACATGAAAATTACTAATAGTAATGAACATGTGTGTATGAAATAGAAATATGGAGGTTCTTAATGGGCACACCTGAAATATCTTTTGGTAAAAAACAGATGAAAATAAAATCTCTATTATTTCTAGTACTAACGTAAGTCTCAGAACTACTAACGCCGACTAATGTAAATGATTTGTGCAAAAAAACGGTTATAGGTAAAATAAAGGGATGTCAGGAATTTCTTAGGAATTGAAAACTACAATGCCGTGTATCCCCTTGGAGAAAACAGGAAATCGGTCAAATATTAAACAACGATCCGGATACTCCCAGTTATTCCTCCTTCCAGAGCGAAGCTAATGTATCACTATGGCGCAGCTCACAGTGCATTGGAAAATCACTTCAATGTGTGAGACACTTGAGTGCGCTAGGTTCCTATCATAGATCTAAAATGGTCAGTGGAGAAACTGATTCCTTGTCCTGAGTTTCTGTACGTTTCTGCGTGTTTCTGGCATTCCCAATTTTCCCAGAAAGTTGTGACAATTAGAGGCCTTTTATTCCCGGGGTGAATAATCACGGTGGCCGTCCCCAGATGACCCGGAGACAGCCGGCCGGTTCCTCCCTGCTCTAGCTCATCGGTGTAGACCAGGATTATTTATTGTCCGACATGCAGTATCTGAAGAGAACAAGACCGTTTCTTTCACTCCAGATGTGCAATGGCTTCTCTTTTCGGGACATGGGGGCTATTTTAAGTGCAATTATATTATGGAACCGTAGGCAGAGATTTTCTCCGGGTTACTGCAGACCACTGTTCTGACCTGAATCTTTGTGTCCCGCCGAAGCCGTCCTCCCCAGTGTGACAGCACTGGGCGGTGGGACCTTGGGTGGTGATTAGGGTTAGCTGCCGTCATGAACCCGTCCCTGGGGAACGGCAGTGTGCGCAGAGGGCTGGCCCCCTGCCTCGCTCCCCAGCATGCCAGAGGGCGAGAGAAGCCAGCAGCCCACATGAGGAACAGGGTGCCCCCCAGACGCACCCTGCCCGCACCCTGACCTTGGCCTTCCAGCCTCCGGAACTGTGAGAAATAAATATTGGCTCTTTATCAGGCCTCGGTCTGTGGTTTTCGTTATAATGGCTCAAGATGACCATGGTTTTAACAGCGGCAATGTATAAAAAGGTTTTAAACGAATTATTAGAAATATAGGTACTTATGAATGAGCAGTGTCAGAAAGGAACCCCCAAAACACAAACGGCTTAAAAAACAAGCGAGGAGAGGACTCGTCCCCACACCCACGATGTACTGGTCCCCGCTGCTCGCTTCACAGACGACCCTCCCCACTGCACCCCTGTCCCGCCCGCTCCGGACAAAGCATCGAGCTGCGTCTCGGGGCCCTGCCTGGCCCCGGCCCTCCCGGCAAGCCCCCAACCCGGGAGCTGAGCGTGCATGGGGGGGCTGCACCCCAGCACTGGAGGACATCCAGGGGGACTAGACACGCTGCGCCTCAGCCCTCGGTCCCCAAGCCATCAGGATCCGAAGGTCCAGGGAGGCGTCGGCCACCTGACTGCGCGTCGTGAGCGGCGCGACACCCGTCGAGGACCTGTGTCACTCTTGGGCTAATTTCAGCGAAGTGCGTCACGTGGGCATGGCAGCGTCCCCCGCTCGTAACCCAGCGCGAGGGACTCAGCCCAGCGAAGCCAAGGACCCACCGCGGCCTGCGATCGTTCTTGGCTGGGCAGCGGGCAGCCCTTCCTCTCTACGGAAAGGAGATGATACTCTGCATTTTAATCCGCTGCTCCGTGTTAACGGTGCGTTCGACAATACCTGAAAAGCTAGGCAGTGTGTTCACGTGGCCACAGCGGAGACAGAGCCTGTCCCAGGAGGGAGTCCCCGGGTCCCCGAGGGACGGCGAGGGCCCCTCCGCTGTGCACCTCTTGCTCTCGAGACCACTGCCTGTGCGGGGCCACATTTAGCAGCTGCTGCTCACAGCGGCCGGAATCTATAGCATTTTCCTCAGAGATGCCCTTTAACTGCTCCCAGTTCTTAATCATAAGCAGAGCAAACTCACAGAGAGTCCTGGACACGGACGGCAGATGCTGCAGACTGGGGGGCGGGGGTCGGGGGTGGGGGGGGTGGGGAGGCAGGTAAGGGCAAGGCGGGGTCAAGTACACGGTGATGGGAGATCTGGCTTCCAGCGTGAGCGCTCAGTGCAGCAGCCGATGATGTATCATTGAACCAAACACGCGAAACCTACATAATCTTATGAACCAATGTTACCCCAATAAATTTCATTTAAAAAAATTAAAAACTTACATCGAATTAAAAAAAATATCCAGCAGACTCATTTTCCTATCTAATGCTTATTATAAGTGCATATATTGTGATGACCCCCTGCCGGCAGTGTCGTTTCTAAAACTTTTAATTTATTGGGGTGACATTGGATCATGGCATTACATAGGTTTCAAGGGCACAATTCAGCCGGGATACTGGCCGCGCGCTCACCGCCCACGGTGGTCTCCTCCCGTCCCCACGCGCCGGACGCCCTCGGCCCCGACCTGCGCCCCGCGCCCCGCGCCCCGCGCCCCGCGGGGGCCTGCCGCGCTGCCGTCTGTGCCTGCGAGTTCTGTCTGTCCGTCTCGTTCCTTCGTTACGATGCACTTCTAGATTCCCTTTCTCACCATCGCATCAAAGTCAACACGGTGAAGATGAAGCCGCCTCCCCGCCCCCCGCCCCGCCCCTTCCTGCGGCCGCGGCTGCGGGCCGGGCCCCTCGTCCCCGCGGGTGGGACCGCCGGCCCCCGAGCGGCGCGGCGAGGCATCGCGGGTGGCCTCGCGTCTTCGCCAACGTTCAGTCCTCGCTCCCCGTAATCCCCACGCGCGTTCTTTTATTGCCCGTCGCTAATGGCCCGGCTCCACGGTAAACTCAGTCAGCTCATCCCCAACATCATCCTCGTTCTGCTCCATGGGCGTTTTCACAGTCACAAACCAAACGGAGCCTGAACGTGCCTCCTGCCCATTCCGACTGGTCATCGGCTGTTACCACAGCAGCGTCCTTCCGGAAGACCTTGTCACTGTCGGAAAATCCTTCCCGCAGCCATTGTCACCCTGCATGTGTGTCCCTGAGCTCTCAAATTCCTCTTCCGTCTCTCAGTTGGAAAAAAATGGTGCTTTCAAGAGATGCTATCCACCAGTAGGGTGTAAGAAAAAATAAGTTTGCAAAAAGCGCCCGTACGCCAAAAAGGGAGATATTCAAATGATGGACATGGAAAATGCTAGGATGATTTCTAAATCAGCTCTCACGTTTCTGATGGCGATTCGGTTTCATATTTTCAGTCCTGAGTTAGCTGCATTTTTACTTCATTTTTTCTGTTAATTTTTTCTTACTCGCTTCAGTTTATTATGTAGTTGAACCATAAATTAGTAATCCATGTCTAACTCTGTCATAAAGGAGTTTGATATTAGTTTTTAACATAGAATCTTAAGTGTGAAACATGGTACTGTTAGTTTTTCTATGTTTCACATGTGTTTCTTTCTAACTTATACTACTGAAAATAAGTTGCTTAGAGATAATATTTCAAAATGATGTGCATTTGCTGGATTGCTTTGGAGCGAGGTGCTTAGATTTCAGCAAGGTGAACATCTCACAAGCTTGACTTGAGTTTCTCCTGCAGGGCGTATGGACAGCATCTCATCTCTGGGTCTGATCATTATTTCTGGGACCAGGTCTAGCAACCTCCATTTCCAGCCTAGTTCAAACAGGGTGGAGTTTGAGGCAATTCACATTCGGCTCCTGAATCTTCAAAAGGGAGAAAGGCAACGTGTTCATTCTTTGAACACTAAATACAGTAGAATTGCGTCCCCGAATTGGCTCCCAAACAACCGGATGGACAGACGCAGCTCGTGAGGAGGGAGGCACCGGAGCTCGCTACGCCCTGCGCCACAGCGGATAAAACGAGAGTCAGCAGCGCCCACGTGCTTGGGGTGAAAGTACATTTTCCATAATCCGTGCGATCGAGCGTTCCATTCAGCTTCGTGATGTGGCCGTGGCTCAGAACGGGGCACGGCGTGTCCGGAGGTGGACCCTCTCTCCTGCGGTCTCGCCACGACGGGCAGAGAACTCTGTGCTCTCAGGACAGCGGAGCCACCTGCAGTCTGGTGCCGGGACACCTTGACGCTCAGCGACGAGTTTCCCTGCAGATTTCAGCCCTGAGAATTAGCCGCACTGATACACGGAGGCAATTGCTTGATCCGCCTTGTGCGTTTCCACTGATTTATTCCTGTAATATCCTTACTTCTACAGCACGCATAAAATAACGGATTCATTTTTAAACGGTGAAACACAGCTAAAGCAGTGAAAACCCACATTCTCGTCATCGGCTCCGTGACAGGCAGCGGCGCCACGCGGGGACGTGGCAGCCAGGCCCGGCTCCGGGGTCGCTGTTTTGCTTCCTTTAGATTTATTTCCGTGTTGATGTAAAATTAACCCATGGCGGTGCATGGGGAATTCGGGAGGTGATCAGGTTATGAATGGGGTCGGTGCCCGCGGCGGGGTGCCCGCCCGTTCTGACGGTGCGAAGGCACAAGCGAGTGGCCTGTCTGCGGCCCACGGGCGCGCTCACGACAACGCGACCATGTCCCAGGCCGGCCATCCAGCCCCCGGGCTGTGAGAAACGCGTTTCCGCGGCTCACAGGAACCAGCGGAACCCCAGCCCCGGCGAGAGACAGGGGCTTAGGAACCTCGAAGTCACGTGAGAGGGGATCGGGCTCCGCCCTCGTCTGCTTAACCGCACTCTTTCCGTGGGACGCTGCTGTCCAGAGAACGCGGAGGGGCCGGCGGCCCCCACGGGGCGTCTCAGGGCAGGGGGCGTCTCGGGGCGGGGGGCGCCCCGCCAAATGTCCTCGGGACTGCAAGGGCACTGCCTGAGGGGAGGTGGCAGCACATGCGACGGACGACCGTGGAGAAACGGACATGCGTGAGGACGAACAGGGCGGCGAGGGCCGTCGAGGCTGAAGCCGCGGCGCTCGTTCCGACGCGGCCCGTCGGCAGAGGGTGGGCACGGGGCGCCAGTGCGAGTCACGGGGGGACCCGCGAGCGACCGCGCTGGGAAGGGAGCTGTCACCGCGAAGGCGCCTCCGCGACGCGTCTGGAAGTGCGGACCGTGGTCAGCGGCCTCTGCCGGGCGAGCGCGACGGCCCGCGAAGGTGTTTCCGCCACAAGGGCCCCCCCTTTGCCGCTCAGCGCCCCCCACTTCTCTCGGTATTTCCTCCGCGCTGAGCGTATGCTGTGGGCTCTGCTTCATTTAAGAAATACAGATTTAGACGAACCACTTCTTTGTCAAAGTTGCCGGTTTTCTCGTTCGGTTCCTCCAGTATTTCACAAGGACGCTGAGGGCTAAGCCGGCGCCTTGTTTTCCGTAAATGTTAAGTATTTTGCACACTGCAGGAAGCTGGCCTTTTTTTATTTCCTACTTTTTGCTCTGAGGATGGACATTCCATTGTGAAGTGCTCAGGGAGGAGTCTGGTTTAAGCAATTGCTTTGACCCTGACCTTGAGCGAAGTGGGCTCAGCTCAGTTCAACAAACACTTATTAAACACTGTCGCATGAGGGCCGATTGTTACCAAGAGCGGCTTAGGTTCTTTTCAAAGGAAATAGCACACATTCGAAGTTTTTCCCTTCGGAATTTAAATAGCATCCGGGGTGGTCAATAACTCCGCGGCGACAGATGCAGCTTGTTTCCTGTGGTAGAGACAGCTCTTCCTCCGAAGCCAAAGCTCAGGCCCCGGGGTCCCGTGTGCCCGGGCGTGGCCACGGGCCTGACGGCGATGAGAAGGGTGTGAACACCTCCGCCCGGCGTGCGGGCTCCACCGTGGTAAACGCTTCCATCGTCCCGCAGTCTCTGCTCGGTGGCTCCTGCGAAGCCGGACATCCACGTCTATTGTCCAAAATAGCACGTCATTAGCATTTTTGATAATATTATAAATCACCAGCATTATCGAGAGAAAAAAATACTGATTTTTAAAAGTATACTTTATGTATTGTAAGGACGTGGACATTGTTACGTCTAAAAATTTGTCCACAGTAAGGAAAACGAAAAATAAAAAAACTGCGTGGTCGCTCATCCCACTTCCCCCTTCCTTCTGAAGCCAGGGTCGCTGGCCAGCGGCGACCCAATCAGGGGGCCCCAGTGTCCGAGTCCCCAAGCGTTCGCTTGATCCTTGTTTGTTTTACCTGCTAAATTATAAGCCCACTCTTGCCCTGACTCCTGCCGAAAGCGACTGGTTTTAGGCACCATTTTCCCTCGATCAGCAGGGTTTGGAATGATATGATCAGGTGTGTAACCCAGGACGTGGCACATGGACACAGAGAGTTTGATGCAGAAATCTCGACAAAGCACGTCTTTGCCACGAGCATTTGCTTCCCCGAGAACTCGCAGTCCTGTGAAAACCCTGAGATCCCCGAGGATCCCCAGAGGCTTCACGGCTAGATACACACTGGGTCCCTGACTGGTGTTTGCGTTGGACAAGGGTCTCCCCACGCGCACTCGACAAAGATTAACGCAGAGTGTGCGAATGTGCCGATCGAACAAAGTGCAAACCACGGAACCACACGGACGACCCTGTTCACACGCTCGGGGTCTCACGTGGCAGCAGGGAAAGTCCCGTGCGAGGAACAGTAACAGATGAACCAAACCACGGCCATACACACGGGGTTGGCGCTCACAAACCTCGGGGGGCGCAGCCCGGCCACGCGGCAGGCCACGCAGAGACGCCGCCAGGCCGTCTGAACGTTCTGTGCACCACCGCTCACTCCGCTCACGGGAACCTGCCAAGTCACAGCTGCAGCGTCAGGGTTTCGAGGAGGTAGGCATCTTGCTTACACAGGTCAAAGGTCAGGACAGGCAGGACTTGTCACTCTGAGCCCTGTGAGGGGCGGCCCGCCTGGGTCCGGAAGCAAAGCCTCCGCCCTGGGCTGCTGCCCTCTGGCCTCGCAGGACTCTGAGCATTTTTACCGAACAGATGTTTGACAGATCCTGGAGTTTTTCTCTTCTAATTAACAGAAGCCCGAATTTGGTTTGCGTTTCTTACAAGCGAGGTAGGTAACTGGACGGCATAACATGCAGCGCGCTGGCAAACCGAAGCCCGAGAAACAAACGCCCGCTTCGTACCCCCGGAACGCAGCACGCCCCGCCCCGCGATGCTCGCTCCGCACCCCCGGGGGGCCGCTCACGGAGGAGGCTCGCCCCGGCACGCTGGGAGCGGGAGTCCCCGCCACGCCCAGGCGGCCCTATTTCTCGCACGTGCTCTCTTTCTAAAGACACTCCGGCACATCCGTCTGGAAACGCCAGCCTGCTGGAAAAGTAATGAAAGCAAGACGGGATAAATCCGACTGGGGGCCCCTGACCTGCCCTGTCACACGACAGACGGCAGGAAGTGGCCCTGGGCTCCGTGGCGGCCACGGCAGACACTTCTGTCTGGCGAGCCAGCTTGTCCTTTGTGCAGGGGCTCCAGCAGGTGGGGGGACATCTCCGGGAGGGGCCGGCACTGGGTGTTCATGGATCCCCAGGCCGCTCAGAGCAGCCTCAAGGTCAGGCCTGTGACGGAAGAAAATGCCAGTGATGTCCCTGCTCCTTGCAGGCGACACGCTGCAAACCTTCACGCGGGTTCCCTCGGCTCCCCGGGAGGCTGGCCCCATGTCACCCTGTGTCAGGTGACCTCAGAGCAGGGCCGTTCTGGGTCCTCGATGAGGTGATCTACTAAACGATGTGCAATTCCATCCCGCATTGGTGGCTCCGGGACTCCGCTGTCCCTGTTCACTCCAAAACAACGAAACAGTCTGACTTCCGACACAATCCAGACCAGAACCATCACCAATGTCAGCATGTTCTCTGCAAAACACCTGTGAATTTCTGAACTCAGGAACACACGCGAAAAGGCCAAAGGTGGCCCATCCGACCATTAAATATAATGTGTGAATTTTAAAGATGGCTGCTTTATTGTGTCCCGGGGCCTGATTATATTCATCCCCATCTAAAATGATGTCACAAAGGGGAAAAAAAAGATAAAAATAATCACTGCTATTTTATGAAACGATGCACCACTATCCCCAGGTGGCAAATCTTCCCCAAAGTTTGGGAAACCTTTTAAACACACCGACTTCTACGCATTCTCCTTTTTCTTCCCGTCTTCTGGCGTAAAGTTTGGGTGGCGTCCGAGACCTGGGTCCCAGCACTGGCATTAATTACGTAACTCCAAAGGGGAGAATGATAAAAACTGGCTTGTTCTCATGCACATATTTCTTGGGAAGATATAACTTGAAGGCCATGAAGCCCGCTACTCGTGAATGATTCCTGGCGGTTTGGGACCTGCCATCGGCCAGTTTTATTGTTTTTCATTATTTTATTATTATTTATTTTATTTTTGAGTCTAACGGACATGAGAAGACAAAAGCTGTAAAATGGACATTTCCTACTTGAAGGTCTGCCGCTGCATGTCTGCCATAGGAGACAAAAAATGATTCCTTTTACTATAAAATTCACGACATTGAGGCATGAGGCAACCCCTACCCTCTCTACATAGGTGACAGAGCAGCTAGATAAAGATGGGGGGAGACATGGCAGTTGGCCGGTCTGCGAGCCCTTGCGCGTGCCCCACTCCACAGCTCCGGACCCTGTTAGACGGCGCGCGCTGCGGGGCTGGCGGGGGTTTCTGAGTACGGACCACGCTCCTCCTCTCCGGGCCTCTCCCCGTGGGGAAGGCGGACACCCTGTGCAGGCGACCCTCGAGCGCCCCGAGGGGCGGCGCACACGCGACAAAGAGCCCGGACTCCTGCCCGGAGCCGGCGGGAGCGGGCGCTTCCTATCCGCACGGCTGCACGAGGGAGCCCCGCGGAGCCGATGCTTCAGCCCCAGGTCAAGGTGGCCGAAGCCGTGTCCACGGTCCTGCAGCCTGAGCCGCGACCGCCAAGCTGCGCGGTCCCAGGCTCCGAGCCCGTGGGACACGCGGGAGGTGGCGATGCCCATCGCGGTCACCGCGGCTACGTTGTTACGCCGTTACATCGTCGCATTGTTACACCATCGCATCGTTACATTGTTGCATTGTTGCATCGTTACATCTTTACGATGTCGCGTCACTACATTGTTACATCATTACGTCATTACGTCATTTATGTTGTTACATTGTTACGGAGCAATGGACCACTAAGAGCCTTACAATGCTGACATCCGAGCGACCTGTGGGGGTTTGCGGAACATAAGACCCACCCACTGCAGAATGCGGCAGAAATACTGCTTTCCAGCACAAATGGAGGTGTTGCTAAATCGGACAATATGCGAGGCGGCTCGGTGCCTGTAGCAACAACGTTTTGTGCACTTGAAAATTGTATGCTCCTCATAAGTGTTCTTCCCGCGGGACAGAAAGGCGCAGGGACGCAGGTGACCACTCGACTGATCGCCTTCAGTGGGGCGACGGCTTCAGTGTAGGCACACGTGAAACTCATCGCGTTTATGTGCAGATTTTGTAAAAATAAATAATTGAATAAATGAATGAATGAACAAACTATAAAGAGTCTCTTTTCTGACCACAATTAGGCATCAGTAACAACTGTATATGTAGAAAGACCCCAGATATTCAGAAATCGAACAGAACACTACTAAACACACCATGGATCAAAGAATCCGTCACGAGAAAAAAAGTCAAGTTATTATAAAGTCGAAATATATCAAAATGTCTGGAATTCAGTTAAAGTAGTATTTAGAGGGAAATGTACAGTTTTAAATGCTTTATTATAAAATAAATATATAAAGTCAATGATTTAAGATTCTGCCTCAGGAAATCAAAAAAATAAAATACAAAATAATAAGAAGAGAGTAATACATGTAAGTTCAGAAATAAAACAATTTTAAAAAGGCAAGTGGTAAGAAAATTAAGAAGGTCATAAGGCGTTTCGGGGGCAGGTTAATACAACTGATACTGCCGTAGCTAGACTGACCGAGGGACAAGAACAGACACCGGCTGACAACATCAGGGATAAAAGGACAGCACTCTACAGAGCCTGATGCATAACCAAGAGCAGAAGACGCTGGGGACAGCTTCGTGCCAGAAACCACAACGAGTGAGATGGAATAAACAACATCTTAGGAAAGCACAACCTGCTAAAACTGACAGAAGACAAAATAGAAATCTGAGCAGACGGGCATCTGTGATGGGACTTTATTATTATTATTAATTTTTATTAAAAATCTTTCTATGAATCACATGATAGGCCTGCATGGTTTCTCTGACAAATCCTGTCACATAGTTAAAAAGGTATCTTATTCAAATTTTAGAAAATAGAGTGGGGCCAAAGGTTTCTCAATTAGTGTTATGAGGCTAACATACCTAGCAAAGACATTACCAACAAATTAACAGAAACAAAGGAAAATACTGAGTTCTACACCGTTATGCCTTATGAACACAGAAGCAACAAAAAAATCTTTAAAAATTTGCAAGTCAAATGCATTAATATATGGACAATAGCGAGTAGTATTTGTCTTTGAAATATAAATGCACTTTATATTTTGCTTTTACTTATGTCTCCACTATTTTTCATAAAAGAAAAATTAATTAAAAGAGAAAAACCTGAAAATTCTGTCCGAGCTTTTTCCCTCTGTAGGTTTGCACTGTAGAACAGCGATCCTTGACTGCTGGAGTAAATGAAAGTAAAAATGCCAGAAATTAGAAAATCTCGAGCATGTATGGTGAAAAAAATAGACAAAAATGATTGAAGTCGCAAAAAAAAAGCCCTAAAACATCCTACAGTAGATCAAAAACATCTTAGATAAACAAATAACTTTCAATCAATATAAGAGTAAAATTTTTAAGTCCCTAAGTTTTAACCACATTTTCACCTCAGCCCTTCAAATGATTTTTTTTTAACTCTATCGTTTTAAACAGCCTCCACCGAACCTGCAGATTTTAGGCCTGCCCCCTTCTGACTGCCTCGGGGGAGGGGAGCATGCGCAGGACTCCGAGGACGCGGGGTGGGGGAGGTAATGTGACCACGGGCGACAGCAGTTCGCCAGTTTCTCTTGTTACTGATGCAGCTGCAGCATCGCCAAGACCGGCCGCGCTAATAGCAATAAAGTGACATAATCGACGATGACAGCCCGAGCGGCCAGCCTGCCATCTTGCCCCCCTGAGCGCGGGCCCGCGACGGAGCTTTTCTGTCCGAGTCGTGCTGAATAACAACTCCAGTCCCCCAAACAGCTGCTAAAACTCAAAGGAGAAGATAATCGTGACCTAGGACGAGTCCGGCAGCAACAAGAAGACACAGCTCGGTACTTCCAGACAAGAAACCGCCTGCACTACAGCCGCTGATGGGGAACCCAGATTGTCGTCCAGGAAGGATCCAGATCATGGTAAATTTCATAAGCAATGTTCTTCGGATTGGAGCGAACGCGGCCACGAACCGCAGCCCCGAGCGCCGGAGCAGCCCCGCGCCGGGTTCTTGGTCGCCTCCCCGGAGCGCCCCACACCCCCGCTCAGGCGGGAGGCGGCTGTGGGTGCCCCAGGAGCTCAGCGGCTGAATCGGGCTCGAGGGCACCCTGTGATCCGTTTATGGAATTGCCAGAACGTTCACCCAAATAAATCCCCTGTGCTGCGTGTCTTTGGGGATGGGGGATTAACTGCTCCCCGTGAGGGTGCTGAATAAGGGTATTCCTGCCTCGCTAGGAATTTCAGTGATGCTTCTGGAAATAAGGCAAATAGAATGGAATCTCCTGGGGGGGAGGGAAGGCATAATTGAAGAAACTCCAAGTTCCTTTCTAGTATATATTTTGACAATTTAGACCATGATTTCGAATTGCGAAAATCGCGTTTGCTGGGATTTTGAAACTCAGCGGACACTCCAGCGCTTTGCTTAGATAACTTTTATCCGATTCATTCTTTATTTCCTCCCTAAGCGAAGAAAGCCAACTACCGATGGCACCGGCCACAACCGGGACGAACCAGCCCCCGGGGGTGATTATACTGAGTGAGAAAAGGCAACCGGAATGCACGGAACGTCGGCTTCCGGTGCGGCTTCTCAATGTCGATCCCCAAATTTCAGTGTAGCGTTCCAGAAATGACAAAATCAAAGTGGAGAACAGACGTGTGGTTTCCTGGCATTTCGGGGCTCCTCCTGACGCGCGGGAGTGGAGTGGGGGTGCGGGGCGCGGGGCGTCCTGGCCGTGGCAGACACGGCCGTGAACTTGACGGTATCGATGTCCTTATCCTGGCTCTAGTTTTCTACTCGGTTTCGCAAGACGTCGCCCCTGTGTTATCTCCGTATTATTTCTTACAACCACATGTGGTTCTATCGTTCTCCAAAAATAAAAAAAACTTTATTAGAAAAATGAAACGGAAACAAATAAAGCATGTGATCATTTTTCCACCAAAAAAAATAAAAGAAAAAAAAAGGAGTGACCATCTATGTGCCAGGTAACATGTCGTTTTCTTACTTGATCTCACTCATTGTTAATTATTATCCTACTAGGTGGATGTTCTCAGCATCCTTAAGTTGCACATGAAAAATGGCTATAAACAGTTGAGCGGTTTGTCTGAGCACTCTAGCCTTCGACCGCAAAGTGCCGAGCTGATCGTCTAGGATGCCCTTAGAAGCACGTGATGAGGAAGTGTGACTCGTGCTAGGAAACACACACACACACACACACATTCGTGAACCAAGACTCTGTGTCCCTCTGGCCAGCCACACTTATCTCAACTACGCTCCGACGGCAAAAGGGCGATACAGCCTCCGGGCTTTTCCTAACGCACCAAGAGACAGTATTCTCCCTCATTCCTCTGTCAAATATTTGCCAAACACCCGAAGGCTAATAGCAACCTAAGATTCTTCCCCCCAGGAGGCGACGTCACGCTGTTGAGTTACACTCGGCTTGTGGTCAGTTAGCTCCTATGATCCTTCTCGACCGAAATGGGGACTGAGAGCCAGAAGTTTCTCAATCTAGAACCAAAGCTCTTCACGCCTCCTTGCCGCATCTCGTGCTATTCCGTTTCTCAGGGCACAGGACCGTAAACTGAGAGTCAGCGCTGGCGGCCATCAGACCTGGGGTTGAAGCTTTTTCAACCCACTTTCGAGCTGTGTCCTTTGCATAAATCACCAGCTTCTGTGTCAGATGGGATTGAGAACCCCCCCGGGCGTGACTTTGGTGGGCCCACAAGAGCTGCACCATGCACGTGACCGAGGCGTGGTCCCCAGAGCATCACGGGGTGGGGGGGAGGGATTTTCCAAGACGCCCTCGGATCCCCCACCAGCAGGTGACCCTCGGGACCGGATCTGCACCCCGGAGGAGAGCCTGGGGCGCAGGGCCTCCCCCCTTGCTGAGCGGCGCTGGCGCCCCCTCGCGGACGGAGCAGCAAGTCCTGCGTCCTGCCCTTCGCCGGCCCGTCCACACCCGTCGTTCCCACTCTCCAGGGTCCAAAACGCGCGGCGCGTCTCTCCCCGGCCGCGGTGTCTGCGCCTCCGCCCCGGGGTCCGCTCTCTCCCGCATTTTCTCTTCCTCGTCCTCACCTCTTGACTCGCGGCCACCCTGCCCTTCTCGCTGTCTCCCGCCTCACCTCCGGCTGCGACCCGTCCTTTCTCTTACATGGCAGTCCGTGGCCGTCTGCGCCCGTCTCCTGTCCTCTGCCTCCGCCCTCCCCTTCCCACGTCCTCTCTCTGACCGTCTCTTGTATGGACTTCGGTATTGTCTTCCCTCGCCTCACGCCTTCTCTGTCCCTCGTCACCTCTTCCTCTTCCTGTCTGGCCATCACCACCACCATCACCATCGCCATCGCCATCGCCATCGCCACCGCCACCGCCACCGCCACCGCCACCGCCACCGCCATCACCATCACCATCACCACCACCATCACCATCACAGCCATCCGCCGCCGCCACCTCCTCCTCCTCCTTCTCCTCCTCCCTCCCATCATCCTCTTCACCTCCACTTTCAACTCACGTCTGCGGCTAAGAAGCAAGACTGAGTCTCTCGGCCGGAACAGAGCGTTCCCCTGCCCCGCTGCCTTTGGCCCTGTGCAGCAAGCCCGTTGAAGAGAACACCTCGGCCGGCCGGCCGCATCTTACCCCCAGCCCCTTCCTGTCCCAGCCCGCACCCTACGGGCTGCCCCGTCACCGGGGGAGCTGTCGCTGCCGCTGAATGTGCCGGACGCTCTCAGCTGTCCGCCTCCCGCACCGCACACACACGGCCCTGGCGACGGGCCCGCCACCCTCTGCAGTCACCCCGCCCCTGGATCCCACGGCCACGCACCATTTGGCCCCAAAGTGGGCTCCCACCTACTCGCCCCACGTTCACTGAAAAATCGTGTCCCCCTAAGCCCTTCCTGGTGTCCACGACGGGTCGCAGCTCCCAGCCCCCCATGTGGCTTCTCATACACGGCCAGGATGCCCGCAGCTCTCGGCACAGATGGGGACTCACGGTCCTGCCACTGGTTCTGGGCGGGGCCCGGGAAGCTTAACCTTGACTCAGGCCTCACAGGTGACGGCGACTCAGCATGTCCTCAGCACTCACCTCGAGATGTGTTGCTTTGAAAAACCTTCCTCACTCGCGATGACCAGTCTGGCCACCTGCCTTTTCTGCCCCACACGAGCTCCATGGGTGAGGTCTGTCTTGCTCAGAACATTTTCTCTAGTAAGTAATGGGGCGCCCGCCACATTGCAGACGCCGCTCAGAGGCCTGGGATGATGGAGAAGGGTGAGAGCTTGGGGCGTGCGGGCGCCCGGGCTTGGCGGGGTCCCTCGGGGCTCCCACGAGGTGTCCACTGCTGCTGTCTCCTTGCCACTCATTGTTACCTCCCCTTCCCTTTAAAGTTTTAAAATCGTGCATAGCGAGCCACAGAAACCGGCAGCAGGTCGCAGATGCCCAAGCCTCGCGGGGTGCTGGCTGAACGCAATCCGAATTTCGACTCCATCAGTCGCGGTATCTGGGCTCCCAAGGATTAAGTTGGCATCGTAAAACTTGCTTTGCATGCGCTTGCTAGGAATTCAGGACAAAGCGCTTTCCGGGGTCTCAGAACAGCGCCTGGCGGTGGGAAGTGGCCGTTAAGGGGGCGGCAGCTTGCAGGACGGTCGTGGTGTTTGTGGACACTGTGTCCCCCACTGGCTGAGGGGCATCGTCACGAAGCACAGGCGTGGCGGTTTTGAGTGGAACCTCCACTTTTGACTGAGTTGCAAACAAAGTAACTGATTCCCTCGAAAACTATCTAAACTTGTTTCAAAAAGTTGTCAGTGAAGCCCCGTTGTCAAGAAGTTCACATTTTAATTAGGGAAACTTAAAGCCACTAGGTAATGTCTTTTATAAAGAAAAGCATTAAACAGGAGTCATTACTTGTTATGCATTAAAAATAGATTACAAAATGTCAGATTTTCCACCTTTTCTCCTCTTTAATTAACACCTGGGTCTTGATGAGATGTGTTTAATTTAAGAGCAAAAATAGGAAAGCTTTGAAATATAAAACAACACGCAGAAAAGGCTAGAAATAACTCATATTACTTCATGGAGAAGTAACAAGAACATTTGGATGTAGATCTGAAATTCAAGTCTGATTCACGAATTGCCAGAACCTTCTAGAAGGTTCCTACACCTGATGGTTATTGTTAGAAATTGAAGTAAGAAGAGCGAGCCCTGACACCGTCAGCTGATAGATTGCTCACAGTTTGTACTAGAGTTTTAAGTGGATTTTCTTCAGAAACTAAACCAACACATAAAAAAAAAAATGTAGTGGCCTGTGATTTATTGCTATATGCTGGCTGATTAAATGACAAGTCCCGTAAGTAGGACGATGAAATAGAAATATCTGGAGAATAGGACGCCAGGACTGTGGTGCTGACGGGTCCTGTTTGCATTACTCCTCAGAAGAAGGGACAATAATGAGTGTTCGATTGGAACAAAAGCCAAAAAAAAAAAAAGGAATTAGGATTTAACAAAGTTTACAATCCGTTTCTGATTCAATAAGGATGTAGCTGTAGTGAGATTAATTTCATTTGTGAATTCTGAGAAGTGTTCGTGGACGAAGAGTTCATACATACAAAACAAATTAATTTTTAATGCACTTCTAAATTTTCACTAGAGTTCTGATTTACGCTTTCGCTCTATATTTCAAAAGCAAAACAAAACAAAACAAAACAAAAAACAACCCAAATAGATGTTTTTAAAAGCGTTTTCTCATTCCTTGGTGCTGGCAGATGACCGTGTCACAAAGCCGTCCCCGAGAATTCCATGCGTGGGCCGCCACTGGGCCCATCACTCGGCGACACGTATGTACCACACATGTGGGGGTAGAAAACCGTTACCAAAATGAGCCTCGGGACCAGTTATTTAAGACTGAATACTTCTCAACATACGAAAACATTTATAAAAACAGAGAAAAATATGTTTTTTTCTTTCCTGGTGTGCTGGCTCGTGTAGAAATATCCTGTATTTAATATTTAATACTTGCAACAAAGCGGGCAAAAGTACCGGAAGGAGACTTTTTCTTAAAATGGAGCATTTGTTAATGGAGAAAAAATACAATTATAATAAAATTAGACTGGGGACTGGAAAAACCATTAGTTTTAATACATTTCCATGTCCTCAGTTTCCGTCTGAAGACGCCACCCAGGAAAAGGGGTTTATGTCAACTCCCCCACACATTCCACGCAGCTATAAAAAGCTAAGCTACTTTTATATAATAAAATTCAGCATATTTCTCAGGGCAGGGGATTTTTTTTTTCCGCTGCTTGTCATACTCAGAAGCTTAAGACTGACATGATTCTGATTATCCCGAGAGAAAAACCTTCTCCCTGGAGAGCATGATGTGAATTTTACCGAAGAGGGAGATTTCGAAGGCCGTTCCAAATCAGTAGGCCTCCCTGGCAACGGTACCAGGTCACTGTGGAGGAGGAACGAAGTCCGCCAGCTTGCTCCAGCTCCTCCACAATGCCGGGGCAGGGGGCACTGACTCCCTCCCCTCCTCCGGCCACGTCTCTGGCCTCACTGGGGGAGGGGGCGCACGCGGTGACATTTCGGCCCCCGGTGGTGGGGGCAGGTTTCTATGCTAACCTCACTGACGTTCCTACGCCTTCACCAGATTATTACAGAGAAGGGAATGAAATTTCATATTTTTCACTGACTCTTATCTTTGGTAAAATGATAACTAGACACAAAGTTCTTTGAGTTTTAGTAAGTATATTAAGTAAATGAATAGGAGGATTTTGGAAAATTATTTTAAAGAAATGTGATTATTTTTCTCGACATTGCTAATAATTAGCATAACATCTTAAGGAATTATGAGAAGAATGGGTTAGATAGAGGCCATATTAAATCAGTTTTTAAAGTTTCAAAATAATTTTCTTGGTACTTTTCCTGAGGACTCTTTTACCTTAATCCAATTTCTAAAAATAGTTTTGACAACTTCTGAGCTTCCACATTTTTCCTCCGGCCAACATCCTTAGCCCTTCGTTGTATTAACATGGACTCCCTTTCTCCTTAAATAGATCACTCTTAAATTTCCTTCGATGGAAGCATTTTGGAGGTTGGATAATCTTTCTAAATGAACTTTACATAATCATTCTGACTCTCCAAAACAGTTTTTTTTACACATATTTTCCTTTGATTCATGTTTTTCTCTCCTTTTCATTCCTTTTCCTGTGCGGAGAGTAATTTCTCAGAGTTGGTGAGATTTATCCACTGAAGAGATCACTTAGAAACGCTGTGAGCAATTTTACATTTATGTCACTTGCCCAATGTTGCGTAGTTTGAACAAGTCCTGCTTCGAATATTTTAACCATATAATTGACTCGAATGCCCTTGCACCTAAAATCTCTAGCCATAAATTATGCAAGCCCTACTGACTGTTTACAGGTTTATATTAACAAGTAAATAGCAAGATTTAAATTCCACATTATGTAAATATTTAAAGTATAATTTGCATATATTTACATAATATTTTGCTAATTAAATTAAAAGCACATTTACTTGAAAAAAATAATTATTTATCCTACACAATTTAAATTAATCAGCTTTTAATTTCCATAGGGGTAAATATAAATGTAACAGAGAGTGGAAGTTTTGTATTTAACATGATGTTTAAAAAGACAAATCAATTATTCGAAGCCTATAGGTGCATACCATTTTCATGTAGTCCACTTGAATTTGGAATGAGAAATCGAATAGAAGTTACAAAGATTTATATGCTGACTAATGATTCAGAGGATTGATTATATAGTAAAGATTTCCATTTACTGTTTCATACAAAAATACCAAATTGGAAAAAAAAATATGTGGGAGAATACGAGTGTTGTTTTCTGCTTAAAAACCGAATTTTAGCTGGGTGTAAATAAGAGGAGAAAATGAAGATTTATAAAGAAAGCGACGCGACCAGCGGCGGCCGGCCCGGAAGGCGGAGGGGCGCCGGCGGCCTCGCGCCTGCGTGTGCCCGGGCTCCGCGGAGGTCGCGTGCCGCATGGGCTGGTGGCGCCGTCCTCTCTGCGGACAAACCCGGCTTTGAGTCCGCGCCGTGCTGCGGGCAATGCGAACCTGGAGGACGCAGTTATTTGCAAGTCAAAGCGACATGCCGAAGGTGGCCTTGATCAGGAAGAAAACCGAAAGCCTTCTGCGGTCACCCAGGCCAGACCTGCCGCGAGCTGCCCTCTGGGTGAACCGAGGGGAACGGCATCCCTGGGGCGACGGCCCTGCTGCGGGTCACGAGCCCCAGGGGGGACTCGAAGCCAGTGTCTGCAGGGCGGGGTTTCGGGGTTCACTGTCTCCACGTTGACCTTCCGGGAGACGCTCCTGGGGAAACCTAGGTCAAGTGCTGAGATGTGTAGACGGACTATAGGGAGCCAGCCCCAGCCGGGACGCACCCCACAGGGGCCACCACGATGCGCCGAGCATGGCAAGGAAGGAGATCGTTCAAGGCCACGGTTCTTCTGCCAGCAAGAATCATGGTCAAGGGGAGATGCTGATCTAACAGTGAAGGCCGAGCCCTGGATGCACGAGGCCGGCGAACGACGGACGTTCAGGTAGGGAAACGACGGGCGGACCACGGCGAACAGGAAAAGGCTGGAGGCGCCCCGCGCCGACCCCGGGGATGCGCACCGGCCTGGAGGCAGGTGTCGGAAGGCGACGGCCTTTCGCATCACGACGACGCACACCGCGCCCGGAAGGAGAGAGGCGCCGGGAGCGAGGTTTGGAAAGGTGCTCGCGTCAGCAAGAGCTCGAATTGGCAGGGCCGCAGAGGATGTGCCGCGCGAGGGCCGGATGGGGCGGCTTAGGAGCAAGGGGCTCAGGACGCCATGGCGCGCTGATTAGGGCACAGGGCACGGCGTCAACGCCACCACCTTGGGCACAGTCTCCGTCCCGCCCCTCGACACGGGCCGGGCATTCAAACCCCCGAGAATCTCCCCCCAGACTACGAAAACGTCTAAGTTTTCGATGTCAATTCTGTTATAATCCCTTAAAATATTCACCACGTTTGCTGTTTCTGCATTGCCTGGTCGTGTGTGGCGGACATGGAAAAGCTACAGACAAACAAAATGTCGAAAGAGCATAATGAGTGATCATTGCGCTTCTTTTCGATTTGAGCTGAAATCTCTCTATAGTCTATTTTCCACTTTCTGAAAGTTAAAAGTAAAAAATGCCCCATGGGCAGGAAAGAAAAGATGCATTTTTTAAAGTTGTCGAGAATAACCTAATTTGGGAGAGTTGAAGAACCCTGAGGGGCGAAAGCCACGTGCATGTGCAAAAGTGCACACGTTAAGCGGAAAAAAACAAAACCAAACCAAGCCCGTCGGCGAGCGGCGGGGGCACTCCCCCGAAATCAGACGGAGCCGCGACGCGGCCACGGTGGAGCTCCGCCGGGCGATGCTCCTCCGGCCCCGCCGCTCTGCAGAGGAAACCCGTGGGCGACCCCGGCTCAGAGCGTTCGCGTGTGTGTACGTGTGTGCGTACGTGTGTGAGTGTGCGTGTGCATGTGTGGACGTGTGTGTAGGTGTCTGTGTACGTGTGTGAGTACGCGTGTGAGTACGTGTGTGTAGGCGTGTGAGTACGCGTGTGAGTACGTGTGTGTAGGCGTGTGAGTGTGCGTGTGCGTACCCGTGTGAGTACGCGTGTGTAGGCGTGTGAGTGTGCATGTGAGGACGCGCGTGTGGGCGCGTGCGTCCCGTTTGCTGGTTTCTGCTTTGGAAGCTATTGAGAAGTGCAGGGTGAGGACAGCTAAGCCCCCCGCAGTAACAGTCTTTGTTTTAAGACGTTACCTTTGCGATCGCTGAAAAAGTCAGGCACTGAAGAGGAAAAGGGAAGTTTGTCAAACCCAAAGTTGACGGCTGTCAGAGACAAAGCAAATGATGATGGAGCCATTGGACGCGTCCGCGACAGCGACCTGCCCGGCTTTGCTGCAGTCGCGGAGGCGGGCGACCAAGGGACGAACCTTCTCCTGAGGGAGGAGCCTGGGATGGACCCTGATTAAACCGGCCCGGCCTCCCCTAGGGCCCAGGGAGTGGTGGGGGGGACCTGACTTCAGAGTGTCCCATTCCTCAGGTTCGCTCTCCGAGTGGGTCGCCCCAGCACAGGACAGGAGAGAATCTTCCTGTGAGCCTTGGGGACGGGCCCTGGATGGTTCCTGGGGCTCTGGATTCAACCACTGCCACGAGACAGGAAGGCAGAGAAGCCCCGCAAACGACCCCGCTCCAGACGGCAAGGATCTTTCTGGCATAGGAGACGGTCTCCAAATTTAAGAAGACTAATAATTTAAAAAAATCAGAATCTTAAAACCCTGTATTAAGGGCCATCATTTACGTTGTGAAAGGGTAACTTATGTTTACTTGGTGACATGCAAAATTGCGGATAACTAAAACCTTTACTAAGGTATTTATTTAGCTAAAGCAATAAAGGCCCGGAGAAGCGGTCGCCGCTCTCCACATCCAGCCTTCAGAGAACGCGATGTGCCCGTCACATGGGGGCGCATCCCGCTCACGGGCAGCTCGGGCTGCATCCCCGCATCTCCTCGTGACTGGGCCCCTTCCACGCATTCAACGGTCCTGTGTGTCTCTGGTACGCGGTCCACCTCAAGTCTCCCAGCCATTCCGGAAGTTCTCAGTTATCTCAGTGCTATCAGTAATTGCGAGCGAAAGCCTCGCCATCAACAATAATTTACAGGCAAGAGACGATGTATCAGTCCAAAGGGATAGACAGAGACGGAATGTCTGGTGATTATTTTTCTCATCCCCCATCTTTTCCCTAATTAATTGAGCAAATTAAAACCATGCATTCATTATTCATGAATTAGTGCTTCCTAATCACCACACAAGGAAGCAAGGCTGTCGTTAACTGCGCGCCTCGGTGTCTGAGCAGGGGCGCTGCGTGCTCGCGTCCACGCGAAAACCCGCTCGCGGACGTTTACAGCAGCCGTGCTTCTGACTGATACGACCTTGGGAGCAGCCAGGACGTCCCTCGGCAGGTGATGGATGCATCGACTCTGGGCCATCCAGGCAAAAACTGTTGTTCGGCTAAAAAGGAACGAGCCATCCATCTATGGAAAGATGTAGAGGAGCCTTCGCCGCATATGACTAAGCGAGAGAAGCCAAGGGGGAAGGCTAGTACTTGTCGTGTGACCCCAACGACACGAGGCTCTGGAGAAGGTGAACCTGCGCGCCCAGGGGAAGCGCCAGGGTGCCAGGCGAGGGGCGCGGGCGGGCGAGGAGCAGAGCACAGAGGACGCTGGGGGCCGTGGAAACGCTCGTGATGCTGCGACAGTGGACACGTGTCATCGCGGATTTTCCAAGCCTATAAAATGCGTAACACCCAACACAGGAGAGTCTGGGCTCTGATGATGTCCGCACGGAGCTCCTCCTGTTGCAGCAGAAGCCCCTCTCTGTGGGGGGGACAGGGGTGTATGGGGAGCCCCTGCGTCTTCCTCTCGATTTTGCTGTGAATCTCAAGGTGATGTTAAAAACTAAGTCTATTAACTATATTTTAAAAGAAAAGGAGGTGCGTCCCCGCCGTCCCCTCACTGAGCCCGACGCCGCGATGGTCAGTCGGCTGACTCATTTCTTTCTATCGCGCTTTTCGTTGCGTCTCGGTATATACAGTCTACGCTCCCGAGCCAGCTGCTGGCGAATGGACCGGCTACTATCAGACACGGTTCGTAAATTAGACACTCATTTTCTGTGCCTTGCAGTACACAGAACTTGGGACCACAGAACGGGTTTGCAGTGGGCACTTACCTTTTCTCTTTCTTCCTTTTCTTCCTCCCTCGTCTCTCTCTTTCTATTCCTTCCTTCCTTCCTTCCTTCCTTCCTTCCTTCCTTCCTTCCTTCCTTCCTTCCTTCTCTCTTTCTCTCTTTTTCTTTCTTTCCTTCCTTCCTTCCTTCCTTCCTTCCTTCCTTCCTTCCTTCCTTCCTTCTCTCTCTCTTCTTTTTCTCTTTATTTGTTTCTCTTCTTTCTTTTTTGTTCCTCTCTCTTCGTTATTTTTCTTTCCCTTTCTTTTCTACTCATCTTTTCACATTTGGTGATGCCGGGCCCCTTGTTTACATTTGCCTCGGTTACCTCATTTATATAATGAACCAATGCTGACTTCACAGGTTTGCAGCAAGAACTGAGCACAGCACACATGAAAAGCACGAATGAACGCTACGCATAGCAGTCCTTATCAGAAGTAGCTGTAATGATTCGCGCTGCTAAAAAAGATTTAAATTCCCTTGTAATAATTACTCCAGGTGAGTCAAATTAAAACCCACAAAGTAAATCGTGAGAATGTTCGGTGTCACGTGACCCTCGTCACACAGGCATTGATTAACACATCTTAGGGCGGAGCTAACTCTGGACACGGGGATTCAAGCACCAAAAAATTTAAAACGTATCCTCTTGTTTAATACAGGAAATTCTGGCCCTTGGAAGGAAGCAAACACATTCAACAGATGATTCAATTTTGTTGGGAAAAAAAAAATTCCAAGGAGTTTTCAAATTCTGGGTGAATTCAAACACTAATTTCAGTGTGACTGAAAATCTCACGGGCAGGCCACATCTGTCACGTGCCTTGATGTGCTGTTACAATGGCGTGTAATTCTGTTCCTGTCCGTGAGAGTTCATTAACTGAAATTTGGAAAGAGAAAAACATAACTTGAAGGTAACATTTAATTGCAGTTCAAACACAGGGAGCTCTTTTTTAATAAGTTGCATGTCACATGGAACCGCACTGCGTAAAGCTGCGAGCGATTCCTACGTAGCCACACGGCGTCTGCTCAGGGCCACACGACGCCCCCAAAAGACACCGTTAAATAAGAGATCCTAACGACAAAGGCAAGATGAAGATGCTCTTGCACTAATCAGATTTCATATGAAACGCTTACAAATTAGAATAATATGTTTTACAGCTTCTGAATGATGCTAATTTCAACACAATCCCATACGCACGCTTTGAATGGAATCTAATTATATTAAAATAAATACAATGCGTTTCAGATGGAATGACATTTCAGAACAAAAGGCAAGGGATCCCGAACCCGCAGAGCTTTCTATAAAGACTCCCGCTAAGAAACGTCGCAACTCACAACACGCTTAATCTTAACTCCTTTTTTTCCCTACAAAACTTAGTTTTTCATGAACTAGTTTGTCACACACCCGGGGCCACATACTGTGAGATGTGGGGCACGTATCACATCCCGTTAGGCTGTGAGATTTTCTAGATTCTGTGCTTGATTTTTAGGGCAGGCGCTCGGCTTCAAATCAATCTTCTGAGAAAGTGGGCTCAGAAATCAGCTGATTGGGGTCTAGAGATGGGGACATGGCGCCCTCTGTAAGAAAGGTACGGAGCCGTGAGGGTGGCGACAGACCCAGCCCCCCGCTGGCCATCACCGAGTCTCCTCCCCGGAGTTGGCCCCGAAATTCTGTGCTTCCAGCAACAGTTACCGTACTGGTCCCCATTTTCAGGCACCATTACTAGGAAGAGGATGTCACAAAAGAGGCTCTTTCCATCTCTAAGGCCACATTATAGATCCCACTCGACCGCCCACTTATCCACATCCCAGAACTCGGCGAGACCCACGGAGGGGTGGAACCCGCGTGAGGAGCCGGGTCCCAACGCAGATCAAAACCGCTTCACCAGCTGCAAAGCGAGGCGGGTGCAAATGGACTTCGCTCCGCGCTGAACAGCAGGCGAGCGCCTGGCCTGTGCCCAGCGCCAGGGCGGCAAAGACGGGTGGAGGTCAGCGCCGGGCGGGCCCTCACTGTCCCGACTGTGGGCACGCGGAACCGTGAACTCCGTAGCAGGGCTCCGGCCCTAGACGACAGGGCTTTGGGCACGGCGGGCGGTTTCCAGGGGCGACCTCGAGCCTGTGCGTCGGTGGGTAAAGAGGCCCAGGTCTGCGAAGCGGAGGGCGACGATCTTCAGGGACCAAAGGGCACGAGCGAAGACCGGCGACGCGAGCTGCGCCCCGCCCGGCCCGCTGGGCAGCAACCCCATCCCCCCCACCCCCCGGCCCCCGGCCCGCTGGCAGCCCCCCCCCCCCCGCCCTCCCCCCGCCCCCCGGCCCGCTGGGCAGTCCCCACCCACCCCACCCCACCCCTGCCCCCCCCCCCCCGCTGGGCTGCTCGTTCCCCCATCTTTCCTTAACCCTCAGGTCGGCCCAAGTCTTGTCTATCTGAACACATCACACTCACGCACACACGTACACACGCATGCACACGTGCACGTGTGCACACACTCCCACACTGTCTGTATTCCCTGAAGGCAGAGGCCCTGCCAGAGTCCTCCTCTCCCTGCCCCTGGTCACTATGCCTCTGTGAGGGTCTTTTCAGAACCGCGCTGTGGCCATGGCTCACGCGGCTGGGACCCCCACTCCGCGGTCTCCTCGGGGCCTGCTGGCCCTTTGGGCGCCAGAGCACGCATTGTCCAGACGCCTGTTTCGACAGAACTGGAGCACACGGATGTCCCCTCCTTCACATTTTTAAAAGGTAAACTGTGCTGCTTATTTTTATTCTGCTTTTGTTACTTTCTAAGATAGATTGTTCACTTTAGGGACACTTAGCCGGAGACCCACCGTCTTAACGAACTTGTAAGCACACCACACGGTGTCGGGGAGGAGGGGTACGATGTAGCACAGAACATCCCGCAGCTGACTTGCTCTTGACTGAGATGACTTGTTGCCTGGTAACCGTCTCTCCTCCCTGGCCCCTGCAGACCACCGCTCCACGCTGCTTCTAAGAACTTGACAGTTCTCGGTTCCACCCACAAGGAGAATCATGCCATCCCTGACCATCTGCCATTGGCTGATTTCATGCAGCATTATGTGTTCTATGTTCACCTAACATCGTGTCTCAGTCAACAATTCTGTTATATACCTAAATATTTGTGAAACAGATAGATCTCATATCAAGTGTTTTTACTACCAAAAAAAACCAAATAAAAAATAAAAAAATGAATAAGTTTAGAGGAATCTGTTTCTGGTCCATGGCCAACAATACTGATAAAGCCTTTTTTATTAAATACAGAAAAGACAGCATGTAATAGAGTGAGCATGCGCTTTTAACCAGGGAGACCTGGGTCAATCCAGGGTCTTCCCCACTCACTGGCTGTCAAACAGAAGTTGCATCTTTTGTGCAATTCTTAGTGTAGAAAGAGGCACAGTGACCCCGCCTTGGCGTGCTAGGATTACACGGACCAGCGGCCAGCAGACTGTTGGAATTTGGGGGCGTGGGACAGATTGGAGTTCTCGTATCTTCTCTGTAACCTTAGTGTCTTCTACCAAAGGAAACATTCACTAAATAAAAACCTAAAGCTTCCTGTCTTGTAGGAGCAGCCTCTACCCACTGCCTCTAACTCCCTGCACCCTGACTTGGCCACCTGTTTGTGGCCCTTACAGGGGAGCATCAAAGCCCCCTACCTTCTGCGTTCAGACCCTCAGCTAACCCCGCCTGGCCTCGGTCTCATCAATGGTGAAATGGGTTAAACCTGCTGATTACAAAGAACTGTCATGGGATCGATGAGAAAATACATATAGAGATGAGCAGAGTCTGTCAGACAACAAAAGCTCAAAATACACAGTTTCGCGGTGACGATGGCGATGAAGATAACCATGACTTTGATGATGGAAAATGCCTGAAATTACTACTCAGGCTGGAAGATTGCTTCTTTTCCTAACAAACGAGCTCCCGCGTTGCTGTCCCGGGAGAGACTCCACGCATCAGATCTCGTAGTGTGCCAAGAAAGACAAAACACGAGCACATTTGGACTGTAAGAGCACGCGTCTCAGAGACCGAACAAGAGTTTAGAACACTTCTTTTCATACCAGAATGTCTGCACGCTTAGAACAAAAATCAATACATTTGAAGATGGGAAAGCTCAGAGTTCAGAGCGCTCTCTGCGATCACTCTATCAGCACAATCATGAATTCGGAACAGTGTAGCATCTTTGGCAGTCATTCGACCCCGAGCAAAGTATAGGGGTATAAATACAGGTCTCGTAGGATGCAGCTGAGGCAGACAAAGCAAGACCGAGGGCCAGCTCCGAGACGGACAAGGACAACATAGCCACCCGCAATGTTTGACTTATCTGTTTACCAGCAAGGGCTCTATGTGGACGGATGTGGCAGTTACCTCTGAACCACCCCCGCCCCTTCTATAAATCAGTCTTTATACATCTACATGCCCACAGACGTGTGTATATTGTTTTTTTTTTAATTGTTGTTGTTCTTGCCTTTATTTTAATTGTACCCAGCTCAACTCTGATGTCCTCCCAAAGGGCCTTGTATGGTTAGGGAAGGACAGTCGAGCTCGGTGGACCTAACCAACAACGCAGCCCGCCCGGCGCCCTGGCCCCCAGGTCTGCCGAGATCTGCCAGGCCGCAGCCCGCACCCACCTACGACACAGTCGTTTTTCCTGCTGTGATGCTGTGAGGGCAGCAGGCCCCAATCTGCACTCTGTTTAAATCGTTTTTTCCTACAACAGAAACTTGACAGTGGTAATTTCACAGGGTTAACCCCTCTCCCCGATTGTGTCATAATACATTTGAGAAAGTTCTTGGTCAATTTCAGGCCGATATCAAATCTGTCAGTTGAGGGGCAGAATTCTTTGAAAAACTCAGTGATGGCCGAGAGGATTTTAACCACTGAAATGTCAGCTTATCAAGAGAGAATGACCCCAGGCCCGGAAAGCATTCAATCCAACTTAATTCCGATCCATTCTCATTCTCAGTCTCCTCCAAACATAAATGACCCATCGTTTAGGACATTAATGCCTCTAACAGGTCTTAGATGAGCTGGGCGAGGCAGATCTCCGTCCTCTACTAACTAGTCTGGGCCACAACAGGAGGCGGAAGTTCCCTTTCAGCTTCTATTTGCTTGACGGGGCACAGCCCAAGATTCGGAGTCCTTTAACTCTGCATTCACAAGGTTAGAACAAACTTCTGCCTGCCAGAATTACTAATTGACTTTAAAAATAAATACCAAACTTGCTACAATGTTAACAGGTGTGTAGTCAGCATTGAAATAATCCTTGGTGTTGTCAGTTGACCCAGCTGGTTAGAAACATGTATCACGAATTCACATCCTTATGGTGTGAGCTCCACAAACGTCTGTGAAGTGGGTTCTGCCTCTGAGTATCAGACGACACTCATTACAGAGGGCGGGCGAGGCCGTATGGGTCATCAGCACAGAACCAGCGACGGCGACCTTTTCAATTGTAAAAAAAATAATTAAAAAGTTATATAGATATAGAGATAGATAGATAGATAGATAGATATATTTTTGTTACATTCTTTTAAATTCTCTGTAATAGTGCAGAATTAGTTTTAAATTCCAGCTATTTGATTACTACCTCGGAACATTAGTCAAATTCTTTACTTCTTCCAAAAAATTTCATCTGCTCAAATTAACATCAAACATCTATTAAACGATGGTTAAAAAAAATAACAAAGGCACAGAAAAAGTCTTTTGGTGGGGAAGGCGACGTCTATGGTCTTGGTGGTGGCGACAGGTTCTGGGGTGCGCGCTTGTCCCAAACTCACAGAATTCAAACATTTATGTACTATTAATAGTCTTTAAATTTTTTAAGCCTCCGATACTTGAAATCCTTAGAACATGGTCCGAAACCAAGGTGAATGTCCAGTGGAAAATCACGATGACAGTTCCTTAACCCCCGGCACCCCGGTGAGGAAAGGCAGAGCTTCTGGAGAAAGACCGGGCTTTGGGAGAAGGCGGAGCTTCTGGAGATAGGCGGGGCTTCCAGGGAAAGGCGGGGCTTCGGGAAAAGGCGGAGCTTCTGGGGAAAGGCGGGGCTTCGGAGAAAGGCGGAGCTTCGTGTTGCAGAAGTTGCTGCAGGAGAAGGAGCTGAAGGATCGATCCCACCCTCTCCCTGTAAAACCGCCTGACCCTCAGGCAGTGTTGTCAGCGCTGGATCATTTGTAACTGATGCTGTTCCCACGTCCCCAACACCAGGCAGCTGGCGGCCTCAGGTACAGCGCCCACCCCTCCCACACCCGGCCCCACGTGGAACTCGCCGGAACACCCATGCTCCGTGCACTTGTACGGCCGGCCTGGACCCCGGACCCCGGACCCACCCGTCTCCATTCCGCAGCTATTATAACACGACTGTCACTCAAGACAGATGAATGGAAAGTCATCTCCTTGGCAATGACCCGGCCGGGCAGCCAGCAGTTACTCCCCACGATTTTATTTACCACGTAGCTAATTCTCTAGTGCCACAGATTATTATTATTACCGTTTCGCTTTGTACATGTCCGACTTCCTTTTGGGTTCTAAGCAGCCCTGTGCGAGAGTTGATTTCCATTATTTTCTGTTTTTCTAGACTAAGCCATTCGCACTAGAGCGTAATGGTTGTAGCGCGCACACGCACAGCGATGGAGCCTGTGTTTATCTTTTTTGATGTTTAGCTGCGGACAGCGTAGATCCTCACCCTGCCCTCTTCCCCTCTGTCTGTACCTGGAAGGGATCCTAGTGCTCGCTCTGTTAGTGAAAGCAGAAGACTCAGACCACACCAGGCCCGGCTCGCTCTGGGAAACCCTCTGGGAACCCCTACCCCTGACCACAATAACCCCCAAGACAGTCCCCTTGTTGTGGACCTGCTGTGATGCTGACCTTTTCTCCTCAAAGACCAAATTATCTGAATAATCATCCTTTCCTATCTTCCCGAATGGTGGAGGTCGTCTTGACGTCCAAACTGAATTTTTTGTGGGGTCCCTCTCATGTCTACAGGGTGGCTACAACACACCTGCATGCACACACACACAACACACACAACACATAGATATTCACACCATACACATCACATACACACAACCCACAGAACACACAATCACACACAAAACACACAGCACATACAATATACATTCACTACACACACCACACACATGCACATACAGTACACACACACTGCGTACACACACACATGCTGACTGAATTTAATTCTACTCAATTCCTCTCTATAGGTTGAGTCCCCAGCACCCCACACTCTGAATTTGCAAGTTTCCTGAGAAGCCACTCTCCTGTCAAGTCATTAATAGATGAAGTGCTCTAATGATTGCAGGAGAACTTTCTAGATCAGAGTGCATGGAACTGGGCTGGTTCTCACATGCAGGTGAGTCAGCGAATGAATAGCCACCAAGGGCCTTTCTGGGCAGATGCTCCGCTGGCTGGTGCTGTCTGGGGCAGGCTGGGGACTGGCGAGCAAAGCACAGCCCGGCTCCGGGGTCCTGGGCACTGTTTGCAGAGCCGGGCTCTGAGCGCTCCCTATGGAGCGAAGCCCCTGAGCTCAGAGCCCCACATGTCCAGCTGCCTCTTCTTCTGCCTCCTCTTGGATCGATCTCGCAGGGAGTGAATTACAGAACAGTCGTTTAAACATCTTCCCTCGTAGCTGCTGCATTCCTGCCAATTCTATCATAATAGAATATTTCATGTGAAAAAAAAAGCAATTCAATTAAAAACTACATTACAGAAATGCTAAGGGTCTAACTTCGACTCAGGATGGCAATAAAATTTCAAGTAGAGACAGCAAGTGTATGGTTTAATGTGCTCTTAGTTCTCTAGATGTGGTACACAATCAGCAATCATGACACCAGAGGTCGGCCGTGATGGTTAAGATACGCCCCTCAGCTATGTGCAGGGGCAGAGAAAGCCTACAGCAACGTCAGGGGGACCCTCTGCATCGCTCGAGGACCACATTCAGTTACGAGGCCCCGAGCTGGCTCCTCCAGATGTTAGCCCAGAGGCGAAACTCGTCACTCTGCCCTCAGCCCCTGACGTCCAGTAGCCACAAGGCTCTGTGGGTGGCATTGTAGGGTACACTGCTAAGTCTCGTGCACGAGGGCGGGACAGGCATCTGAGGGTGCCAGGCAGCGAGCACGGCTGATGCCAAGCCCCTGGGGCAGAGGTGTGCCCGTGGGACGGGGGTAAGTGGTGGTGCTGCCTCATGACCTAGCGTCGGGCGAGAGCGCACGTGGCTCATCGACGCTCCACAGACAGTCCCTGGCTTCCGGTGGACCTTCTGGGTTGGAGGCGTGATCCATGAAACTGAACATGGTAAGCCAAAGCTTTCATGATGTGTTTCTGACAGCGAGAAAAAGATAGTGGCACTTCCCGATGCTTCTAAAGCAAGGGATCCATCAGACCTCAGTTTTTTAAAAAATAAAACACTGTATTAGACTGTGACAGAGTCGCTCTGGTAAATATTTCAAAGAAAATCTCCATGACGTCTTAACTTTGCTAGTTTCGGTCTCTTAACTTTGCTAGTTTCGGTCTTTCTACTTTGCTCTGGACCAGCCCCGCTCAAGGATACGAGGCGAGGTGGCCGTGGCATGTGAAATTCCGTGGAAGCTCACGGAGCAGGGTCAGTCAGTTTCAACAACGTATTTGCTGAAACATATCTAAAGTGCGATTTGGGCGGGTATTCAATATGAAAATCATTACTACGATCGAACCCTGGTTTGTGTTTGACGCACTCAGCGCCTCCCGGGCCGGGCTGCCCACACTCTGCAGGCCACGTCTCCGAGCCGGATTCTGTACCCACGAGCACCCTGTACGTTAGAGGGACCAGGAGAGTCACCTTGTTCCTTCAGCTCAAACACACGCGGACACCTCAAAAGAACAGGGAGAGTAGAAATGGGCCGCGCTTCCCAGTTTTGCAAGGAAGGCTCGAGTTCCGAGGTCCGGCCCGGGGCTGCGCCTGCCGACGACAGGGGCAATGGTTTTGTTGGAGCCGCCGCGTGCCCTGCACGTCTCCGACGGGGCCACCCGTGTGGATTCCACAGAGGTGTGGAAAGGATGACGACGTCGACGAGCCATAAGCGAGCGCGGCGCCAGCTCGTCCAGGCAGAATCGCTTCTCGCGCGGGCCCTGCCACTGCCCTCGAGTTAGAGCAGAGAAATGCACAGAGACGGGAAGTGACGTGGCCGGGACCGCTCAGTCCCCTCCACTGACAACGCCTGACTTTTCCACAGGCCGCATCTCTTCCCTCGAAACCTCCTACTGCCGCCGGGCCCCTCACTCAGGAGTAAAGCCGCCCACGAGGCAGCCGGGGGCCGCCGCGCCGTGTCCGGGGAGCCCCTCTCTGCACGCGGGGCGCCTCCGCACGTCTTATTGTTAAGACTTTGCTTAAAGCACTGGATCATGACTACAAGAGACTCGGCCGCGTCAGACGCCTCGAGAGTCCCTGTGCGCGGAACTGATCAATACCTGGGCTAATTTCCAAACCAACGAGCAGCACCTGCTGACTCCTAATTACGAGCGGCCGCTTCGTGGAGAGCTGGGAGCATCAGAGCCGCAGACAGCAGGACAGGCCGCCTCCGGAGCGCATGCGACCCAGCAATCCATCGCCCGCGTCCGGCTCGCGGAGCCGCGGGCGGCAAGCGCGCCCCGTGTCGGATGCCGAGATCAGAGCGATGGGACGCGGCTGCGGGGTCACAGGACTGGGAATAACCGATGCGCAATCCGATAGCGGCTTCTAAGCACGAGGCGGCGAGGCCAGGCGCCCGCGCCCTCAGGTGGAAACAAAATGACTCGCCGGCCCTCCTAAATCCTAACTTTAAAGAACAACGTTCTCGTCTAATTTCTGCATGCTTGGGGCTGACGACGGCAGGCCGAGTAGCAATGACCAGGGTATCAGAGAGGGAGAGAGTGGGAGAAGGGGAGGGAAGGAGGGGAGCGGGGAGGAGGGAGATCCACACGTTTTTCTATTAAGCTGCGTCACGCTCTTGGGGAAATAAGCCAAACTCGTTTAAAATCCCGGTGTAGACTAGAGGTTCTATCGCCACGTGTGCAGTTGCTTCAAATGCAACTGAACCATCCCTGGGGAGTCTGCGAATTCTCGCGGATGACAATCGGGGCTGGCCGCCGGTTGTACTGCTACACCAGGTTCCCTCAGGCCCGCGTTGTCCCTCACTGCTGCCGGCCGCCTCACGGCACAGGACACCGTGACCACTGCGGCGCCCTCCGTTTAATCACGAAGCTTCCCCTGGAGAGGCTTCTGAGTGAGCGGCAGGGACTCGCGGTGACGGAGGCAGTCGTAACTGGGTGATCGGTGTTGGGCCCCCGCGGCTGCCCACGGCGCATCGTCGGCTGCGGGTCCTCTCTCTAGACCCCCGCCCGGGGGGCAGCTTAGGAAGCCAGCCCGGGAGGCTCCCAGGAGCCCTTCAAAATGGCACCTGACGTGTTCCGGCCCAATTCTGTGTTTCCCCTTTGGAGACCTTAAGCAGAGAATCCGTAAGAGACGTGAAGTACGTGCGTAGCTTTCGCACCTCTGTCTCTGGGTAGCTGGGTTAGATGTCGCGAGATCGGGCTCCAAAGCATGACGCCTTTAAGTGACATGGGAGAGTGAGTGGAAGCCAGCCCCCGAACAGCCCGTAACTCTAGCTTATTTGTGACAAGCTGTCGCTGTAATGAAAATAGCCCGAATCATAAGAAATTGTGACCAAAGGAATTCCATCACCTTTAGAAATTGCCCATTTATGGATAATTTGAAACCATTTTGTATAAGTTCCACAGACCGAGCTATCATTTTCATGAATAAAGTGTTGTTTTATGGTTTGGCTGGGCCCATTACATAATGACCTATCAGAAGACAGTCCCAGTTATGGCCTAAGTTTCATCTTCTTGAGAATTTAGGGACTGTGTCGCGGAATACGGGACTCTACTTTCGAACGCCATACATGGCGCGCACGACTTACCCAAAGGCTGGGGGTGGTCGCCTCCGGTCGTCAGCGGGGTTCGCCCGGGTTTCCCGCCCGCGTCAGATCTGCCCCGGATCCTCCGCCCTCGGAGATATTACTAGCTGAAGCTCCAAACAGACCATTATCAAACTTATGGGTTTTTGCTTTGCATTCTCATCAGTCAGACATTTTCCAAAATGCCCCCAAGCGTACAGCGGCGAGAAGCCTTAAAGCTGTTTTCGCCTATTATTTTTAAAGTGTGATGTAGCATAAGACAGGTTGATATCTGTGATCATGGGCGGATGGACTCAACCACTCGGGTTTTAACAGGACTATTTGAAACCGGGCGGGCTGAAAAAAATTGATGGGGGGGGCAGAAGCGTTCCCCGCATGGCGATCATACTGATGCCCCGTCCAGGTGACAGGAGACCGAGCACGTGATCGTGGGAGCCCGGGGCGGGCCCAGCGACATCCGAGCTGCGCGAGGTGAACGGCTCACCACCGCGCGCGGCAGCCGCCGCCACCGGAGGTCGTCCGGAGGTCACACGGAGCCCCTGCCCCCCGAGGCGGCGGGCCGGAAGGGGTATTCTAGAATAATAAGATTTAAATAAGCAAACGTGCAGTTTCTCCTGGATCTCTTAGCGAAAGAATACAATGCGAATGCAGAGGGGGTAAAATAAAAGAATAAGACACAATTGAGTAACCAAAGGCCTTTTTGATTGATTTAGCTTTCATTTCTCCCAATCTTATGGATTTTCCTAACCCTAATCTCAGCCGATGGAAGTAACTAGTTCATTGCCAGTGGGGGAAGGGCAGTGTGCCTGCAGGAAGGGCCCGCGGTCCTCTGGAGATCCGTCTGTCCTCACGCTCTCTTCCGGCCTGATTTCTCTCACAGGCGCTTCTAGAAATCTTAACTTTTCAAAGATCAGCCGGAACTCTTCGGCTAGTGTTATTTATGCTTTTGATTCACGTCTACTTTTTAAGCATTTTTTTCTGGTCCCATAACTACAAATCATGTGAAAGCTTCTCTCTCTCTCTCTCTCTCCCCACCCCTGCTGGTGGGACCCTCCCTTACACAGCACCTTCCGCCTATGACAGGTCTGTCACCTTCTCATCTTTCAAAGCACCAGGAACCAAAGCAGGGAGCCCCCTCGCTGAGTGTCTGTGGGCCGCGTGCGGAGATCTCGGTGTCGTGACGGTCTTAGTATAAATAAGGCACTTGGCGGGTTATAAATCATATTCCTCCAACCGACTCCCTTGGCCCCCTATTATAATTCTCAGCGTTTGTGACGGCTAATGGCGGCGACAGGAAATGATGACAGTGACGAGGTTCTGGAAAGTACTTCCTGTTCGGGTGTGCTGAGTGCTGAAGGCCTCGCGCCTCGGGGTGCCAGAGAGAGCGTCTGCGCCCCCGACACTGTCGGCGTCTCTGCCGGCTCCGGCTGCTGGAGCGCCGTGTCACAGACGGGGGGACAGCGAGCATCCGAGGCTCAGAGCTCTGGCGGCCGCGAGTCTGAGAGCAGCGTGTCACCGCGGTTGGGTTCAGTTCTCTGGGGCCTTTTACAAAGGCACCGATCCCACCGGGGGGCGGGGTGGGAGGCTCCACTGCTACGACCTAATCGCCTCCGAAGGCCTCGTCCGCTGCCACCTTCACGGGGAGGGTCGGGATCTCCGCAGTCGGGTCGGGGGCACGTGCATGCGGCCAGGAAGTCAGGTGTCCGCAACGCATCTGTGAGGACGCGGCGCAGAGGCCAGACGCTTCTCAGGGCCAGGCCAGGCCGACGCGGAGAACTCGTCAGACTCGGCATGTACCTCAGAGAACGTCCGGGTTACGATGCCTCACTCCCCAGATGAAGGATGGAGGCCGAGAGCCACAACGGAGAAAATCACAAAAGAAAACAGAGGCAGATTATTGACACCTAGAGAGAGAAAAAAAAATTGTCCCGAAGAGTTAGGGCATCACGACCCAATAGGAGGAAAAACAAAACAACAAACAAAAAACAAAAACGGGCAAAGGCCAGGAGCGGCCCGGACGACTCGTGCTGGCGAAGCGGGTTTGCTCTCTCCCACGGGTCCTCAGGGAAAGAAACGGGAGACCAGAGCATAGCACAGGCCTTGGGACTCGCCAGGCCACGAAGTGGGTGCGTGCTGAGCGCCCAGAGCCACGGCGACCCCGCCCTCTGCAGACGCTTGGCGTGACCGCGGCGTGTGCAGGGACGTCTGTGCCCGCGGTTGGCGGCGACGTGCAAAGTTACGACTTCGGCGCATGCTTTGCCTCCGGTCGCCACGCGTCTGGAGAATGCAGGAGATTCTGTCACGCCTGCGAGTGTGCCTGGATGGGCGGTCACCACGGCACTCCTGACGACAGAAACGGGCCGCCCCGTAAATCTAGATGCCGACAGGGAAAATGTCACTCCAGCGTTGGTACCTTCCCACCGGGGAAGGCTCGGCGACCTTTTTAGTTCATAAAACAGCCGGGCCACTACACATTAACACATGAAAATCCCATGCTTCGCTCAAAAGTCAGGATAATACACATCTGCTTTGGTTGAATGTCTCTGTCTCCCCCTAAAACAAACTTGCGTTGAAGCCGTAGCCCCCAGTGTGAGGGCGTTTGGGGGTGCGGCCTTCGGGGGGTGCTTGGGTTTAGATGAGGTCGCGGTGAGGGCCCCACGCTGGGATCAGTGTCCTTATAAGAAGAGGAAGAGACCAAGCTCTCTCTGCCCCAACGACACGGGAACGTGACGGTCGTCTGCGGGCCAGGAAGAGGGTCCCGCCGGGATCCGCCCCTGCCGGCACCCTGAGCCTCCAGCCTCCAGAACTGGGAGTCACACACATCCGTCGCAGAGGCCCCCGTCTGCGGTGCCCGGTGACAGCAGCCTGAGCTGACTAAGGGAACGGTCCCTGACGCACCTGATGATTTTAAGGGATCCCTGTGCGTCTGTGTGCAGAGAAAGGTCTAGAAGGGTCTACGGAGCAGCGGTGGACAATGGGCGCAAGCGGAGAGGCTTGGGGACGGGGCGAGGCTTTCGCTTTTTCTCTACGCACTTCTGTTATTTTCGCTTTAATTATCACTCGACGATGAGCGCGCGGACCTTCGGCCCGTCCAGGTGTTTCTTCCTCGTCGAGTCTCGTCGCTGCCCATGAAGCCCTCACCCAGATGGGAGGGGGAGGGACAGGGGACGATTATTTCCGGGAGCCGGTTCCACGACCCTCAGCCACAGAGCGTCCCCGTGAGGGCGAGCACGGAGGCCCGGGGTTTCGTGAGGTTTCCCACCCTTTAGTTGGGCCCACACCGTATACGAGAATAACAGTTTTCGCAGGTTGTCACGGGCAAAGTCTACGTGAAAGGCGAGGTTTTCCATTCGTTTATTTCTTAATGCATTAGCTTAACAGTCCAGCAACGCGGCAGAGCCTCTCTCCTCACCGGGGTCTGCGTGGCGGCGTATTTTTAATTAGGACATTCACGCGCCCGCCACACCGGTCGAGGGTTTCTGCGCTGTATTAGGTTCCAGTCACTCTCCCAGCTCAGTGTGTAATAAGTAATTATAACCATGACAGACCCGTTAACAGCGACGAGGCGATCGCTTCCCATGCGGTCGGTCTTTTATCTTTCTTACCACCGAACTGAATTCCATGCACAAATACCTAGCTCTAAAGAAGGACGTGCAGATTCTGAAGTAGTCGAAGGCAAGGCTTTCCGCCGACAGGGGGGAGAGCGGTCTCGGCACCCCGGCACACGCCAGTGCGGAGCCAGCTGCAGCTCGCGGGGGCGGCTCCGGCCCGAGCAGAAAGGTGGCGATGGAACCAGACGCCATCAGCCACCTTCCGTTTTTAACCTAATTTCTTAAGTAAAAGTTAACTTTAGCGTTGAAGAAAAAGCAACTTTGACTTTTTTTCTGAAACACTCCTGCTTCCTGAGGGAATTTAAACTATTAAGAGGGCCACAAATCTGCAGCCAGACTTTCTATATTACAAGATTAGCGACTACGAAAGGTCACTTAATATCAACAGATGATAATCTATTTAAACAGCGATTTTTATTCATTAAAGTCAGTCTAAAATATACGAGTTTCCACTTTCCCGTGGGCCAAAATGTTTCTTTTAAATAATTTTATAAAGATAGATAAATAAGCGGCAGGTGGATATAGATGCGCTACTTCATAATGCAGGGCACGAGGGATGCCTGCTCCACAATTTTGCCAATTCAGTCATTTTCCTGAAAGACAGACTTGATCTAATTCGTGGCGACTCCCCGGCATCTCGGCAGATTCCGCCCCATCTGTTTTGCGAGAAACATCTGCTGGTTTGACGTCCGTCGGCTGAGATCCGGGTATTTGTAGCTTTACTGGTCATAAGGCAGCGTCGATGATCAGGCGCCCGGGGACACACGATCCGCCAGGCCGCGCACCTGAGTCACGTCGCATCCTCACGGCAACCACACCAAGCAGTCGGCAACAGTTCCGCCCAAAAGGCGAAGACCCTGCGGCACGGGCGGATTCAATAAACGCTCGGAAACGGAGGCAGAAGCCCCCAGCCGAGCTCCAAGCACCTGTCCACAGCCCTGTTTTGTTCAAAAGGTCTAATGATGACGCATGTCTTGGGAAACTTAGGGCTCATCTGCGTAGACGCGGCTAACGAGCCTCGTAGCTCCGAACCCGGCCCAGGCGCAGCAGCGAACAGGGAGAGGGTCCCGGCTGCCGCGGGTGAGGAGGCCGCACCCCAGGAACTGCCGCCGAAACGGGGACGCGTCTGCCGTGGGACGTGAGGTCCCTCTCTCCCGTCACAGGGCCACGCCATCTGAGCTGCTCCCATCTCCGGACCGGGAACCACAGAGAACAGAAATGCGGCTCGAGTAACGAAAGGCAACTCCGGGAGCCGCGGCCGCCAGCCCCGCCCAGGGAGGACACCCCATGTCCCTGTCACGGCCGCCGGCATTCCCTGGGGCCCCGCGGGCCGGAGCGCATGGCCCTGCCTACATGCTGCGGAGTGACCTGTGCTCCGGCCAGACCGCACCGACGACACCGAGACAGAGGAGGAGCAGCGTGGGGTCTCAGCACAGCCGGTGTCCCCTCCCCCGGACCCTCGGGTGCCCCCGGGCCAGTGAGGGCTGGTTTGACGGGCAGCGCTGCAGGGAGCCTTGGGCCTCGGAGACGGGACGGAGGCCGGAGGCCGGAGACGCCTCCCCTCCGCTCTCATCCATCAGGCGGTGTCCTGTGGGTCCTTTGGGACTCTCTGTATTTTATTTCTTCTCTCTCCTTATTAGGCTTCTGGTGTCTGTCTGTCATCGATCAAACACCTCGCTCTCCCGGCGGCTGCTCCGTTCTCTCTGAAGAACGAGCCTGCGCGCAGACATCACTCTCACTCATGGAAACTCTCATCCTTCACCACCGGGGGTTTGCAATGCGACCCGTGGGAGGTGTCCCGCTCCAGAGAGCCGCAAACCAGGACCCGCGGCGTTGGCATCACCTGGGAGAGGACTGAAGAGCTGTGCCGGCCGCTCAGATCTGGGCCAGGATCCCGGGGGTCTGGGGGATGGGGTGCCCCTCGGGAGAGGGCTCAGACTCACATGCGAGGACTCAGCACCCGGCACCACCCGGCTTTGGAAGTCGGAGTTCGAGGGAGAGACGAGTCTTAGGTAGGAGTCAGTGAATATTGTTAAGGGTCAGATTAATTCCCTAATCGTCAGCCTCGCCCAGAGCTGTGTTTTCCCGATTCACCTTTCGCCTGGGGCTGCAGTGAGGGTGCTGGACGCCTCGGAGCTGGACACGGGGCGCGCGTCCCCGACTCACGGGGTGGGGGGTTCACCCCACCAGGCCGGCCCCGATGCACGGCCTGCAGGACAGACGAGCGGGTCCTGAGCCCCTCGCCCCCTGCCCATCCCTGGCACCCGGGTCTTGGACTTCAAGCCTCCGGAACCACAAGGCGACACACGTCCGCCCACCCGGTCCGTGGGGTTTTGTCACGGCAGCCGCCCCGACCTCAAACGCCCTCCCACAAAGACACCGGCACATTCCCCGCCTGATTCTCCCATTCTACCTTCACGATTACCCCTGAACACGACCCGCTTCCCATCCCGGCCGCCTCAAAGCATTCTGCGCCCCCATCACTTCTCCCGCGGCGGGCGCCGGGCCTCCTCACGGGCTCCTCGCCCCCGGCATGCGCCTCCGGGCCGCGCTCACGCGGACGCAGGGCGGTGTGTGTGAACGGCACCTTCACGCCTGCACGAGGCTGCTCCACATCCTTCCGCAGCTTCCCGGGGCTCCCCGCCCGAGGTCCTCGGAAACCTGAGGGCCTTGTCACCCCCGGCTCCTGTTCACTCCGTCTTCTCCTTCAACCCAAATGTCTCCCATTCCCGGCTGCACGCGCTCAACTCAGCGCCGACGAAGGCCGCGTGGCCGCGCGGGCTCCGGCCCGCAGACTTTGCGGGGCCTCTTTTCTGCGAGGGTTGGTCGTCGTTTCTCAAATAATCGGCATGGCACCTGCCCGTGTAGTGTGTGCAGCCACTTAAGGGTTTTGTAATCAGCAGCTGCATGAACGTTTTGAGCCGCACAGAATACAAAGGTGCAAAAATGTGACCGCAAGCAGAGGGAAAGCCACGCTCGGGACACGAGAGCCCAACGTCGCTGCAAATCGGGCTGCCCCACGGGAGCGCGCAACACCCTGCTTAACAGCTGCTAGAGTCTGTCACTTAAACTCTAAGAAATGAAAGGACGGGAGGGAGGGAGGTAAGGTATCAGGAGCAAAAGAAACACGCCCGAAACAAAGATTTCCGAAATAGAAAACCAGAAACGTAGAGCAAGGAAAACAGTCGATATTCTGGAGATTAGAAGTAAATATTAAACATCAAGAAAAGCGTTTTGGTTACTGACACATTAAAGGCGGAAACCGGTCCTCAGTGCTGACAGGCAGGGCGGGAGTCCAAGCACTTTGCTTATTATCAGGCAGAACCATGATGTCCTTTACTACGCGGGCCGTGACGGGAACAGGAGCTGCTCGTACCAGGAAGGGGAACTAGTTAAGGACAGTTATCGAAATACAGGCAATGACCAATCGTGTAGTGTGTCCGTAACGAAGGATTAACCTGGTTTTCTTTTATCTAATAAGGGAAATAGTCACAGAAATTAAAACTATGTTAGACACCTTGGAACAAGAATTTTAAAATATATCTGTCTCTGCCTTATTAGACTCTTTAAGCTAATGGTTCTAAATCAACTGTTTTGAGAATCATCGTCTTTTTCATCAAATATGCAATGCATGCCTTTTTAACTCTTGGTCAAAACCGAAGCAAAACTGTAAATGGCGTGTTGTGGAAACCTTGAATTGTCTCAGCAAACACACAAGAAAATCTTTTCAAAAGACCCTCGCGAAGAGAGTCCGCACCTCTATTGTTATCTTAGGAAAGAAATGATCTAAAGGCAGGCATCGGTCAGCGATGCAGAGATGAGCTTTTGAACAGTACTTGTTAAATTCCATCTCGAAAAAATCTAGAGATACACAGAGATGATTTTTTCTAGCTTCCAGATCTTATCAGTGCCTTGATCTGTTAGTGGTTTTAATACGGCTGCCCCCGGGGAGCGATGACTCCGCACCTGGAAACTGACCAGACGATGGCGTGAAACAGGTAACAGAACGCCGGGCCCCCCAGGCACTGCCCTCAAACAGCGCACGAGCCCCCCGAATGAGCAGACGCCCTGCCCGCGGGGGCAACCGCAGCGCGGTCTTAAATGGCTCTCGGGAAAATTACGTCACACGTCTTTAATTTGCAGTATTTCGGGAGATGTCAGTTGCAGGAAGGTTTGCACAATTCGACGTGCGAATTCTTTAAGTTTTATCATTACCGGTTTGCAATCTTTTTTTTTTTTTTAAGATTGTAAAGGGGTCCTGACGCCAAAAGGTTTGATAAACGCCGGCCCGGGTTTGTGATGAGTTGTTCGCTTCATGGGAGAGAGATTTAACCCAGAGCACAGTCAGAGCTGCCTTCTCCCTGAGGGCTGGACTAGAACACGGATCGAAACACCAGCCTGCTCCCGTAAGCCAGGGATTCAGGGCGCGGAGGCGGCGGACTGCCGGCAGGGCTGTTTCTACACCGGGCTGCGGTCGTGACGGGTGGCTCTTCTGGGCTTTGATATGTCACACTATTGCCCACAGTTGTCCACTTATTTTGAGAGAATTTTGAAAAAGGGAAACGGAAAATAGACCATCCATAACCAATGCCATAAAAGCAGCTACATTTCCTCCTACCTAACAGCATTATTAGTCTAATCTTGTCCGGATAGAGCCCTTGTTAATTAATTCTCAGGGACGCCCCTTTTCTGGCTGGCTATGAGAAACCACAGAAGATGCACGGTCGAATTCGGACAGAAGTAAGACGTGTGGCCGACACTTAGGCTGACCTTTCGACTAACTCAGAGACATCGAAAAGGCAAGGACTGGGTTCTTATAGCAAAGACACCCACAAAGAAAAGCGATGAAAAGTTTTCTGCTTTGTTTAATAATGAAATTAAATATGTCGTCAGAAGAAGGATGTAAACATGGTAATTGTCAGGGAAGAAGGCAACTGATTTTCTTCAAAAATGTTTTGTGGCAGCGTTTTGTGCTTCGTTTGGATTAGTTTGATTGGATGACAGTGATATTAGTAAGACTATAAAAATTAAAAATAACTAAAGAAGGCTAATATTAAGAAATCACATTTTTATACGCTGCCTTAAATTTAAGTTCATCCTGATGATAAAGTAACTTCGTATAGATCAGTAAGGTTATTGATCACAATGATAAAGATACCGTAATGCGTGGTTTTGTATTTCAGGTAAAAACATCATTTTATAAATTTCCCTGTCATCAAAACATCTTTCGTCCTCACATCGTGCAGCAAAAATTTAATTTTACGAGTTTACCTTTGATGTCCTACATCAATGACTGATTTTTTAAAAGAGAAAATTGAACGGCAGGCCCGTCCTCTCCTGGCTCTGCCACGAGCTGATGAGGACGAGCAGGTTTCGGAAGCAGCGCTTCGGGGCGCAGCATGACTGGCAGCGGCGCTAACACGGGGCGGCTCTAACCCGGGGTCCTGGGTCGCCACACGCCATTCTGGCATCTGAGCCTTACGGACGCCTCCTACCAAAGACACCGACGGCGGGGAACCAGACGTCTGCACGGGCTTCCGCGCCACTGTACAGAAAGGCGCGGCATCTTGAGAGACGTGATTTGAGAAAATCAGCGCTTACTATCATCTAAGGAAGGATTTTCCTGGCGCAGATCTCTGATTTCTGAGATATTAAAGAGAAAATATTTAAGGCTGACTATAAAAAGAATCCTATAGGTTTTTTTTTCCAAACCAAAATTATGATAAACTGTTTCTTCCTTTCGAGGACTGTGTTAACTAGAGGGAAAGTAATAAACCAGATGGCCCAGTAAATCAGAACGCTCTACAAAAACTAGTATTCATCTAATTTGCTTTTTTTTTTGCCCCAGGGGAAAATCCTATATATAGAAGATTGTTACTATATTGTGAATTAATCCTTATTCAATAGAAAGAATTTAGTTCAGCTCAACAAGCTGGGTATCCACAAGTCTTTTAGAATGCTAATCAGGGAGCTTTCGCCATGTGGTAAGTTAACCAGCATAGGGTGAACAAAAGAGACACACGTCTCTGGGCTGAGACAGGAAGTGTCCCCCTCGTCCCCACCCAGTCCCCCCCGGGCGGGGCTGGCCGTCTCCCCTCACGTGACTGTCCTTAGTTATCATAGAAATGGACATTTGAGGGAAACGCGGCTTTCCCCACAACGAATTGTGACTTCGCCGAGAGTGGGCTCCTCTGCACCTCATTTTCTTTTTGATGCCATGACTTTCTATCCGGTAGAGCGAGGTCTTAATTAATATGTGTTGACTGGGGGGGGGGCGGGGAGAGAAGGGGAGAGGAAGTCGGGAAGAGAAAACGGGGTGGTTAGGAGGGAGACAAGGAGAGCGGGGCCGAGTGACGAGAACGATGAGGGAAGGGAAGCTGGAGGCAGGAAGGGTCCCGGCAGGAGCAGCTCCCACCTGGGCCGAGGGGGGCATGTCCTCCGGCGGGCGGGTGAGCGCTCTGCCCCCCGCATCCCACCTGGGCCGGGGGGGGCATGTCCTCCGGCGGGCGGGGAGCACTCTGCCCCCTGCATCCCACCTGGGCCGAGGGGGGCATGTCCTCCGGCGGGCGGGTGAGCGCTCTGCCCCCCGCACTGAGCCCCTCAAGGAGACTGCTCCTTGCCCCTGCCTTGTTCTGCTCTGCCGTGGGGTCGCTGGGTCCCTCCCCTGCGCTTCTGACCCATCCCTGCCCAGGGCACTGGGGGCTCGCAGGTGGCCAGGCGCTCACACTCAGTCGCCCTGAGTGACCATGGGCAAAAGCTTGATGGGAAAGGAAAAAGAAAGAAAGAAATACTGGTATCTCAATAAATGGGGGAAAAAAAGAACAGGCCTAAAAAGAAAGAAGAAAGATTTATGCCACACTTCTTACAGAAACTGCCTTTCGTATATTTCGTTCTAAGAAACTACCAACTATCTGGGTGACCAGGAAACGGGCGTTTCAGACCCCACGGGTGCCACCTAGCTCTGCCACCTCCGGTACCGGGCCGAGGGGCGACACGTCCTGCCTCTCGCGGTTTTAAGAATTATTTCCGGACTTGTGATCTGGTCAAGCAGGGCTGGGCTGCCTCCCGCTTAGAAGACGCTGAAGAATAAGCTAAGTCCCCAAATTCCCGAGGTCTCCGGGGGCGCAGCGGGCAACCCACACACTGAAAGTTGAAAATCAGGAGGGGAAATGAAATGATCCTTTTACGAAGTTGCCAGGTTACCTCGCTCCCCGCCTCCGAGAACGCTGAGAAGCTAGAGGAAGCGCCGGCGAGCCTGGGGGGCGGGCACAGGGGGCCCCCAGCTCACTGCTCGGCTCAGTGCCCGGAGCGACTCGCTTCCACGACAATCCCGTGCGTTGTCGTCTGCATTTCTGCAGAAGGACAAACGCGGCAGTTACGAGACCGACGCCGCCGTCTCGGCGTGAGCGGGGCCGGCAGAGATGGGTGTCAGGAACGCTCCTCTGCGATGCGAGAGTCCGTTCCACCTGCCAGGCGTCCGGCCAGCTTCAGAAACGGCTCGGAAGTAAATCCCGCAGGCGACCCTGAGGTCGCGACCCTCCGACTAAAAACACGTGAAGCGACTCAGCCTGTGCCGCTGGCGCCCGAGGGAAGCTTCTCGTGGGATCTCTTTCACGACGCCCACCTTAAAATACAGTTCGGTATTTGTCATGATGACAACCGCCATCCGACAAAGAAGAAATAAACGGCAACGAGGACTTTTCGGAGTGTGATGTTTGGTGCACTCCCCGAAGTGACAGCCTGACATTGATTCGTTTATACATCGGGACACTGAGCTTTTCTCCGCCGGTGCACCCGGACATTCGCAGCACAGAACACAAAAATAGCTCCGATCTGGAGCACACCCTCAGGACCGGAACGGTCTCTGTCAGCGGAGAGCCACGTAGGTAAACACGTGAAAGAGGGTCGTGACAGACGCCTTCCTCACGATCCACGGTACTTACCCGATTAAAGCAATTATTTTTCATAATTAATCATGCTAAGATGCTGCCCGATTTGCTAATGAAGCAGGGTTTTTATTCGCTTAGACAGAGGACCGTGTTCTTTGGGTCAATGTCTCTGTCTGCTTCCAGGAGAGAGCTGGTTTCTCTGTATCCGAGGCGAACGTGCCTTGTGGTTTTCTAAAGTCACAAGCGAGTGCAAAGGAGCCGGGCCGGGCGGGCTCCGAGCTTGGTGAGTTCCAGACGGTACAATGACCGGTTTCATCGCGAGGGAGGAAAGGGTGCTTTCCGCGTAGCTGCGTTAGTGGCTCTGGCTGTCCAGCTCCTTCGAAGCAGGGGAGACAAACTGCCCCAGACAAGGCATTCACTGGAAGGTCAGAGAAACCGCCCCGGACAAGGCATTCACCTGGAAGGCCGGGCCTGTGGCGAGGACCCCGCCCAGCCCGCTGCTCAGCTAATGCGAACAGGGCCTGAGCGAAGTGTCTTCTTTATCGCACGGCGTCTCACGCAGAGGGCGAGCCGTTCTGAGCATCGCCATGCTGATTCCCAGGCAAGCGCAGTTAACGTGGTTAGCAGCTGCTGAAGCATAGAAACCGACACGAGGAACGACTCTGAGGTCAGACGTGGAAGCATTTTCCTCACGGACAGAAAAACAAAGTCTGACGCACAAGCAGCGTCGAAGCGAACGGAAGGGAGGTCTCAAATCAGGAACGGCGCACATTGCACCTTGACGACAATGAAATGAACACGCCGCAGCGAGCCGGGTCCTCTGGTGCCCCGTCTCCCCCTCTGGGGGCAGGGACAAAGGGAGACAGACGGCAGGATGACGGGGACAGACCGACGGCCGGCCGGCGAGTGAGCGCTCTCGGCCTGTCCCGACGGGAGCTGGAAACCCCCGCCTCGAGGTCCGCCCGCTCCCCGCTCCGGCCCCACGACTTTCCCCCTCTGCGTCAGAGCAGCCGCCTCCCTCCGCAGACCTGCAAAGGACCCCCAGCTTCTCGCATTTGCTTCATGAGCCGAAGAACAGAAAGAGTCTCGCCCCTTTTTGCCGCAGACTTGGGCGGGTCAGGTGGAGGCCGCGCGAAGCCTGGAATCTTCGGAACTTGTGTTTTGCACAGAAAAGAGTGGGCGCGGCTCGTTCTTGGAGCTGGTTGCACAGATGGGGAAGGTGACCCCGCGTCTGTGCTGGGCCCGGGTTTCACGGCCACACAGCGCGGGCGCCGCCCCTGCCCCGAGCCTCTCGCCGGAGGCCAGAGCCCCGGCCGGCGCTGCGGCCCCCGACGCAGGGCCTTTGCAGCGGGCACACTGCCTCCTGTGCCTGCACGTGCCACGATGGCAAGGCGTCCTCCGCCGAAGCACTCGGGCCCGGGGAGTGGTGACAACGCGCCCACGAGCGAAACGCCGAGCCCCGCGGAGGGGCCGGCCTTCTTCCTGGCGTTTGGACCGTTCGGTGAGGGTGTAAAATGTCCGGCCTGTGGATGGTCAGCAGCGGCGAGGGGCTGCAAGGCCGGGCCGGCACCAGGATGAGGGACAGGATGGAAAGCAGCTCGGACGCGCGTCTGCAGGCGGCAACACGCGGGGGCGGGCAGGCTGGGCAGCGTGGCTGGCGGGCGGTGGACATTCACGGCCAGGGTGATGCCTCTCCCTGCAGGAGAGACGCCGGACGCCGTTTCTCCCTGAGCGTTAACCTTCCCCGCACCTCACGCTCTCCGTGAAAGGCTTTGCGTGACCACGCTAAGACCTCGTGTTCGAGATCGTTCCGGGGAAAGGATGGAAGTGGAATGAATGGTGGGGGGCCCGGGGCTGGGCCGGGCCAGGGCGGAGGGGGCTCCAACCCTGCAGCAGGCGCAGGGACCCCTTTCCGCCCACAGGCGGAGGAAGGCGACCCTTCCAGAAGAGGCTTCATGCAGGATCATTCCTGGCAGCTGCACCTGCCGCAGCACTGCGGAAGGTGCTGGAAAGGCTGACTCACCCAGGCTGCTTGGGGCTGCACACGTGTGTAAACGACGGGTCCGTGTCGATCCTGTGCCATTCGGCGCTCCGACGGGAAAGGGTAATTCTCTTAGTTCAGTGAGAAGTGTACTGCAATTAGGTCGCGAGATCCTAGAGACCAAGAACGGTACTCAGCAGTATAAAAGGTGCAGGTCGTAACGTTTCGGGCATCTGCAGTGGTCAGAAGGCAGAGGTGCTTTTTGCACCCAGCGTAGTGAACGCCCCGCCGTTCAGGGTGCCGCACAGGGAGGTGTCAGCCCTTCTGCTTGGCCATTCACGACCTTGGGGAAACAGGGCATCCGGCGCGTGCGGGCCGAGCGGGGTGGCACGTGCCTCACTCACTTGCTGTCACGGCTTCGTGGCACCACGATCACTAGCTGCACTTTGTAGGAATCTAAGAAATTTGCCCAAGGGGAAGGAGCGGTGAGACCCTACCGAAGATCCACGGTCCTTGCTTTTCTGGCCCTGGGACTGTCCCCGAGCCATTCTTTGCCCCGAAGGCTTATTTCTGCATGTGGAAAGGCCACTTGAAACGGTAATTATTGGCTTAGCTATAACACCAACCATTTGCCGGCTGTGTCATAGGCCCGCACCAAGCCCCAGGAGGCAAGGGAGCCCAGCCATCGGCCGCAGTGACACAGGTGTGGCCCACATAGCCCTGGCCGGTGACAGAGGCAGAGGCGTCCCTGGCTGCGGCCGCCAGGAAGCCACTTTAGCAACATGGACGTGTTTGGCTTGGTAACCTCATTAGGCTTTGCCTTAAATGCCTGTCTCTGAGAGGAACTTTCCAATGTGCAAATTCCTGTGGTCGATAGATTGAAAACTTCGTAGAAAAATGCCAGCGATAATTGTCTGCAATCGACTAACTCATGAAGTGGCGGCTAAGAATGCTTTTATCTCCCCGAGGAATAAGATGATCTGCAGGCTTTTGAGTTTATCCCCACTTTTGAGGGACAACAAGAGATGACATCGATCAATAAATAGTAGAGTCGGGAAAAGTCTGCTGCCAGCCACAAACCGGCTTTCCGAATCGAGTATCTACGGAAATCGTATAGACACAGGAGCTAAAATGCCTATATACTAATCTTTTAAAAATTCTTCATATATATAAATAATTTATACGTATATACACATGTTCACACTTAGTAACAGTAATAGAAGTGAGCGTGTGTGTGTGTATATATATAGAGAGGATTATTATACTCGATTTAAGATTATCTTCAAAGCCTTCACAAACAGGTTACTTTCATCCTATTTTTAACGTCTCAGAAATGTCATTTCTCTCTATTTTCCTGATATGAGGAAGCGAATCAACATGATTCTAGCAAACGCATAACGTCTACGATGATTTCGAAATGACTTAACATGTCGGTCTTATTTTCAGCAAGGGGCGTGATCCTCTTTCCAGTCTGGAATCCAGAAAGGAAACAGCCCTGATGAGGGACACGGCGTCCCGCTGAATCGCGCCCGTGAGGAATGCGACCAGACGAAGGGTGAGCGCGGCCAGCGCCTGTCTTTGCCGTGACGTCCCCGTGTCCCCTGAGGGCAGCCTGCGGCCTCCCGAGGTCCCCTCTTCATGACACGCGTCCGCCCGAGGACGGTCGACCCGCCGACCTCGGGGCTGCCCTCCCCTCTGACCCTGCTCATCTGCAGGCCTCCCTCTCTATCCCTGTTCTAGAACATTCTGGTGCTGCCCTGCGGCTTTACGTCCCCGAAACTCACCGCAGCTGCCGTCTGGCACCGGCGCGCTCGGGCCGAGCCCGCGGCCGCGGTTCCTCAGCTCTGCCCCGCAGCGTCCGGCCCATTTTTGCTCGAAACTGTCGCCCTGCGCGGCACCAGCTAGCCACGGTGCCGGGCCCGCCTCACTGCGGAGCGGCCGCTGCTGAGCCCCGGCGGGCGATGCCGCGGCGCTCAGGGCGGGTGCGCGATCCTGTCCTGGTCCCTCCCTTTCCCTCGCGAGGCAGTCGGCATCCTCTATTTGGTCGTGAAGCCACAGCCTGGAATCTCCGTCCCCGTCAGTCCAGCATCGCCACAGCTACGAGCAACTCCGCGCCGAGGGACAGGACGAGCTGGGCGCTCAGCACCCTCGTCCAGGGAACCTCAGCGCTCACACTTCCCCTTCCGAGGTCGGAAGTGACCGTCGGATGCAAGCTGCACCCCGGGGCTCGCCAGACGCCCTGACTCGGAGCAGCGCGCGCTCACCTCGGACGCCAGCGTGGAACCCGCGCGACCCTGCGGAGTGTGCCGTGCACCAGGGGACAGCGAGCTCCCGAGGGCGCGGAACTCGGTGCTGGCTTTGCGTCCTGCATCGCCAAGGTCTGTTCGGCTCCCCGTCGGAGGCTTTTATTGCTAAGCGGATGACAAATAAATTGGATGAAACGTTTGAAATGCAGCAAAGCCTGGGGGCCTGTCCTGCTGCCCCTGGGGACAAGGCAAACGCTGATGCCAGTGAGGTGGACCCGGCACCCCTGGGCCTGCATCTCCTCGCGGGGACGCCGTCCAGGGGCGTGCAGGCCACAGAGACATCGAGCTAAGCGGCCTCTGGGAAACGCCCGCGCTCGGCATCCGAGGGGAAAGGCCGAAGCGCCGGGCGGTCCGCGTATTGTGACATCCAAACCAATCTGGCGCATAAACGGAGGCAGAGGTGTTTAGCAGGGACCAGTTACTGCCTCAAAGTGCTTCAGATAAAGGGGGCTCAATGCAGGGACGTGGCTTACAAGACGGGCAGACACACGTGCAGACGAGGGCGCCCGAGGCGGGAGCGAGGAAGACGGAGCGACGCCCCCGGCGCCCCCGACGCCCCCGAGCCCCCGAAACCCCCAAAGCCCCCGACGCCCCCGAGCCCCCGAAACCCCCAAAGTCCCCTATGCCCCTGACGCCCCTGATGCCTCCGACGCCCCCGACGCCCCCGAAACCCCCAGAGCCCCCGACGCTCCCAGCGCCGCCGACGCACCCAACGCCCCGAAGCCCCCAAAGCCCCCGGCGCCACCGACGCCCCTGACGCCCCCAAAACCCCCAAAGCCCCCGGCGCCACCGACGCCCCTGACGCCCCCAAAACCCCCAAAGTCCCCAGCGCCCCCGAAGTCCCCGGCATCCCCAGCGCCGACACCCCTGAAACCCCCGAAGCCCCCCAAACCCCTAGACGAGCCATGACCGGCACGTCTTCGGCGCCACGCGGGGTGAGCCGCAAAGGGGCTGAGGCAAAAACAGACAGACAGACAGACTTACAGCGCGTCCTGTCTGCCGCTGCGCTATGGAGGGCGCGAGCGCGGCCCCTGCCCAGCCCTGTCCGCCTCGTGGGAGCGCGAGCGGAGCGCCGCCAGGTGGGGGGCGCGCGGACGCCGGCCAGGTGCGGCCTCGGGAGCGCGGACTCGAGGGCGTGACCCGCTGTCCCGAACTCCGCGTCTACGGAGGCGGTGCGGGTGCCTACGTCGGAGGGTGACGACCGCGCGCACGCTCTTCCAGAAGGTTCGCGCGCTCGGGGCCCTCGTCCCGGCCCCCGACGCTCGCCCAGCGTCGGCTCGTCCGGACACTGGCCCGGGGCTGCGCGGGCACCGGCTCCCCCCGGCCCAGGGCGGCGGACGACGCCCGCTCGCCGTGGTCCCCACGTCACAGGCGCGGCGGCCACGAGACCCCCAGGGCCGCCGGCAGAGGAGGACCCGACCTCAGCGCGCAGGTGAACGTGGTGCGCCGGTCACAGACAGAGGCTTAAAGCCCCTCAAACCAGCGCGGCCCGGGAGGCTGTGCCCCACGCTAACGGACGAGGCCCTGTGCCCTCCCGCCCTTCACTCAGGACGACAGGGACAGTGCTGCGGGGGGCCGCGGGGACCGTCTATGCTGAGACAGCCCCTGGCCTGCAGGTTCCAACTGGACCCGCCCCTCGGTCCTCACGAGACCAGGCGGGGAGCAGCGTCACCCCCGCCTGGGCCTCATCGCAGCCATGCGGGGAGCAGCGTCACCCCCGCCTGGGCCTCATCGCAGCCATGCGGGGACCAGCGTCACCCCCGCCTGGGCCTCATCGCAGCCATGCGGGGAGCAGCGTCACCCCCGCCTGGGCCTCATCGCAGCCATGCGGGGACCAGCGTCCCCCCCGCCTGGGCCTCATCGCAGCCATGCGGGGACCAGCGTCCCCTCCGCCTGGGCCTCATCGCAGCCATGCGGGGACCAGCGTCCCCTCCGCCTGGGCCTCATCGCAGCCATGCGGGGACTAGCGTCCCCCTCGCCTTACAGAAGGAGAGGCTGAGCTTCGCGGAGCTGGGCTCTGCCCGAGGGCATCGCAGACGGCGGGTGTAAGCAGCATCTGAGGGTTTGGAGCCCTCGGGCCCCCTGGACCTCTTCCCGCAGCCGGAAGGAGTGCGGTCACGTGACACGTGGCTCTTCACGCACCTGCGTGGGGGCAGGTGGGGCTCCAGAGCTCCCACCGCGGGCGCCGTGTAGCGGTACCTAGTGTGCGCCGACCCATTTAAAAGTTAAATCAATGTCCATTATTTCTTTTCTGAGGGGAAACTATTTCTTAGGTAGCTAACTTTTGAACTCTCGAGATCCTAATTTAATTAAAACTGAGTTTTAAGAAAATAAATTTGTATCACTGATTTAGGGGAAAAAAAAAGTTTTTCCAGAGTCAAATTTCATCACAAGTAACAGGAAATATTCTGAGATTTAGGATGCAGTAAATTTAGAAAACATCCCATCAACAAATCGGCAAATGAAATAGTAATTAAAATCCTGGCCTTTAAAAAAAAAATGGAACCGACTTTGAAAATGTTAGGTTATGTTAGCCTAAATATACAAGACTGTTGAAATTCACGGAAATAGTTTAGAAGGAAGAATATATTTGTAAAAGAAAATGAGTGATAGCCAGGTGTCTTCATGGGGGTCAAATCATTAGTTGGAAATAAGAAAGACATTTTGGTTATGCAAGGTTAAATACCATTTTTTCGACAGATTTAAATACGCATGTTTCTCATTTTGCATGAGGGCCAAGCGACCATTTCCACCGTATGGGTATTTCGGCTTCGTATTAGCCGGTGTGAAATTGCTGTGTGTACGTAGCGGGTACACAGACACATCCACGGTCCCGTGTACTCAATCGCCTGACCTTCCCCTTATGAGGAGTTGAGATTATTTTCTACGACGTGCCACTTACTTAAATCGGCCTCATTTTAATAGAAGCATCGCTTTACCACTGCTGGCGCAGTCGTCGAAGCATTGCGGAGGCGTGAGCCGAGCCTCCGGTTTCAAAGACTGTGCCGAACGGCGGTTCTAGTTGCTCGTATTGCAATTATTTTCTGCTGAAGAGACGGGGTGTAGCTTGATGTTACCGCATAACTCATCGGATGTGTTTGTAAGATATTGGAAACCATTCTGGGCAAACGTCAAGAAAATTAAAGTATTTGGCATTCCTTAGAAAGCATCACTCTGTTGCATTTCTTCATCCCATTTACGCTGAAACACAGCCCAACTTGAAAACTGAGTATTCCCGGGTTCCAGGGTACTGTCCACATGTGGAAAATAATCTTCCGAAACACATGGTAAGAGTCAAGGCTAGAGAACACCTGTGATGTGACACTGGACATGTCTCTCTCATTCCACTGACAGCCCTACGAGCCGGGCACCATCCACATCTACAGGTACAATGAGCCTTAGAAACACCCCATAACTTTCCCAGTGCACATAACTGATAAGGGACAGAATTAAGACCTCGGTTTAGGTCTCTTTGGCTGTAAAACTGTAGGCTTGTTGGCAGGGAGTTGGAAGCAACCTTAGAGGTAACCTTGTCTTTCCTCCTCAATTTTAGAGACGAGGAAATTGAAACCGATACAACGTTAAATAGCTTGCTCAAGGTCATGCAGCCCTCGCGCTCAAAGACAAAGCATGAAATTCAAGCTGAGTGTTTCTTCCTGCCCCTCACGGTCTCCTGAACTGGTCCTTCACCAGGTGGTACCTTCTCAAAGACACCTAACTTTAAAATGTCAACAAGCTCAATGTGTTCCTTCCACTGAAACAACAGAAATGAACATGATTACAATTTAGCAGATACGATCCATGCATCATGTACTATAAAGAAAACACCTCGGAAATAATTGTTGCGGATTCTGGATACAGTGTCAAGCAATCAAATTAGTTTTGAGCTGTGTCAGAGAGAGAAGTCTTATTTGTTTTTACTTATTTCTTACTAGATGTAGCACTGCATTTTTTTTCTATAGAATTTAATCCTTTCACCTTCATTTTAGAAGGTTTCACGATGGTTCACCAAGTCAAGGCTTCTTTGGTTTGCATTCTAGGCACTTAAATATTCAGTAATGAAGGCACTGGACGTGCCTCTAAGAGTTATTTTTTTATGGGAGCATTGTGCATTGTGACTACCCATTATATAGCTGCATACGACTTTGCTCGACTAAGCAATTTTCTTTAATGTCAACCTTGATGAAGAAGTAAGCATTAAGGCAACATTTAAAGACTAAAGTAATACATGGTTAAATGAATCTGAATAAACTAAGCCAGTGAACACATCATAATTAGTTTCAGTGCCTGCTTTGAGTAAATTTTCTCTCCAAAATTCCATGTGTTTTTTAATTGTTACTTTACCAGTATTCATCTAAGAAACATCCCACAATTAACTGTAGATTTTCCAATAATAAAGTTTGCTAAATAAAACTCAGTGGAGTTTAATGGATGTGCATTACTACAAAAGAAGGTTTATTGCTTATTTTTCTTAAGTAAATTTTGATCTGCAGATGTTTTTACTGTAATCTTAGAGGTCAGTCTTTGAGAATGTAGTATAATTAATAATAAATAAAATTAGAGGTGAATTCGAGACACGAAAAATTTTAAACTAGTATGATAAATAGTTTGGATTTTCAAAAATCCAACCAAATTGCCATGAGAGGGTAAAAGGGGTCAAATACACCGTGACAGAAGGAGTCTAGACTTCGAGTGGTGGGCATGCAATGGAGCGAACAGACGTCATAAAGTTCTACACCTGAAATTTATATAATGTTATTAACCAACGCTGCCCCGATAAATAATAATATTCATAAAACGAAACGAAGCAAAAAATAAAATAAGTAAACTAAAAATAATAATTTAAACATTTAATTATACCATGTTATATTTTAAATTTTAAATATTAAAAATTATTATGTGACTTTAAGGAATTAATATAGCATTTTTAAAAATGCTAGGAAATAACCCAAATATTTGATGCTGAGAACAATTAGAAAAACAAAAGTTTTGAGTAAAATTCATTTTCGTTAATTCGTAAAAGGATAAGGATAAAATAAAAAGGATAGAGATAGAACATCCAAAAACATATTCACAAAATCGGTGGCGTCTCCAACCACACGTGGCGGGCAGAGAACGCGCCGTACCACATATATACATATATATTATATACATATTACATATATATTTTTTCCCCCAAAGTGCATGCATGTCACCTTCCTCATCCATATATTTCACTGCCTTCATAAGCTATTTTGGGCAGATGCCATTGTGCCAGGTCTGTAGCCGAGGACCTGGGGTTTCGAGCCCACACTCTGCGGCACGGCACGAGCCCCCTTCAGACCCTGGGCGCCACCCGCCTCTCTCATCTCCCCTCTTACGACACTTCCGCTTTGCTCACCGGACCCCAACATCCCACTCGCTCATCCGCTCACAGAGCCAACGTTTCCACCTTCCTTCCAGCGAGGTCACGTGTCTGCCATTCCCAGACCCCCTCACCCCACTCCGTGCCACCCACAGTGGCCCCCCAATGCAGATTTCCTGGCTCCTCCACTCGCCGGCGTTATGCGGCGTGGACCCTGCGCCTGGCTCTTCGACAGGGGTGGGTGTTGCAACAGGGAAAACGCAAACTTCTTGGCCTTCCGAAACCTGTTTTCTCTCCAGAGTCTCATGACAGACGATGTAAAGATTCCGCCCCACGGCTCACTTCCTAATTTGCATTCTAATCATTTATGCATGACTTATCCCCAGTTATGAATTAGGGGATCGACAAACTGATCTACGCGGGATGAGCCTACGCACCCTGCAGCGACTTTGGCAGGCACTCGCCAGATGTTCAATCAATATTGGATGTGGAGTAATATATTGTCAATAATTACAAAACTTTAAAGAAAATTCTCACTACGTGTCACTAAGCCAAACCCAACGTTGTCTTTCCTTTCCTATGCAGAGAAACTGGTAGAATATTTATAGCCAAGTTCGTCTGTTTATCCTGATAATTATGTGCTGAGCTTCTGAAATTTCCATTTCTTCATTTCATCCTTTTTTTTTTTTTTTTTTGGCTCACAATCCAATTTGCTTGAGTAACTTCATTCATAAGACAAATCAACTAAATCTCGATTTAATAAAAAATGCCCATTATGTGTGATTCTCTCATTACTGGCATCAATACTTGAATGCAATTGTCTGCATGCTTTTACATAAATTATGCTCCATGTAATACACTGGATTTTGTGTACTTTTCTGCATAATGTAATAATCAGCATCCTTTATTTGAATGCCATAGTTTAATACTACTGAAGAAATAGATAATTTCTTTTTTTTTTTTCCAAATCAAAGGAAAAGCAATGCATACTGCTTAAAATTCCTCCCCTCAGGAGCTGGCTTATGAAGGACATTTTACCGTGCAAATCATTTTAGTAGGTAACTACCTAAGATTTGAAAAGGTGAGGATTAAGGATGTGCATGTGCCTTTTAGTAAGAAAAACGCTGCTCTATCTAAAATATCACACTGGGCCAGGCTGATGGCGCCCGGGTCGGCATTGTCCGAATGCGTGTAGCAGATTTTCTTGGCCGCAATGTGGAAAGCAGTAGCTCCTGAGCTTAGATGACTATGGAGCATTTGAAAGATGGCTAAGGTGACTAAGAAAATAAATTTAAAATTTAACTTAAAATAAAATGAAATCTCAATAGTCAATGTGTCTAGGGCTTCCGTTTTGGACAGCACCATTGAGCTAACTCAGACTCTAAGTTACGATGCACGCTCCCTCATTCATTTGGCAAGAATTCAAAAAAAAAAAAAAAAGTCTTAAGGGTCCGCAGCACTCCCAGGCTTCCTTGTGGTTCAGCTACAGTAGGAAGCGTAGATTGACCACAACAGAACTTCCATGGTTCCGGGCCTCCAGGAGGGTCCCATGGGTGCCCATCCTCTGCTATGTGACCTTCTCTAATCCGCTTCCCTTGACTGTGGGTGGACCGGGCCTCACTCCTACCGCTTAGAACGTGGCCAGTCGTGGTCCAGATTGGCCTATGAAAGGACCGTGGTCTCATTTCTCTCTCGGATCATTGCGCTGGGAGAAGCCCACAGCCATGACACCATGTGGCCTTCGGAGAGGGACCCAGGCAGTGAGGGACCAGGGGCTGCCCACTGCCATGGGTGAGCTTGAAAGCAGGTCCTCACTCACCCCGAAAGATCAGATTGCAATCCTAGGGACAGGCCAATTGCAAATTTCTGAGGGACCTTGAGCTGAAGGTACTATTATAGGGAGAAAAAAAATCAATGGCGCTTGTTGAAGCAAGGTGAAGATGGCTTTTGTAGGGGATTGGTGGGGAAAAACCACCTTTCCAGGTACAGAAACCGCCGTGATGGGGTCTCGTAGTGAAGGGGAGAAATAGGGTTGAACGGCGAATACAGCCTGGGAAGGGGGGGTTCACAGCCAAGGAGCGAGGTGGGCTCAGTGGGTAGAAAATTATCAAAATAACACGTCAGAGGAAAGGGTAAAGGGCGGGTGTTTTCTGGCTGACATGACCCAGCGGGAAGCCCGTGAAGTCAGCCAGGGATCAGACCTCTCCTGGGGATGAGGGGACGAGCAATGAGGAACCTCGTCAGATGTCGAGGGTGGGGTTCTCACAAAAAGCACCTGGCAGTGTTCTTGCTAAGACAGCATTTTGCAGAAATGCACACAGATGACGTGGGAGCAGGTTCAGGAGCCTGACCAAAGGTTGGCCACACACAGAACCCGTGTCGGCTCCCAGCTACGGCAGGGAGCGGCTTCCTGGCCCGCGAAAACGACGTGCTTACCATTCTCAGCCCGTTGCCGAGTGTTAGGGTAGTTGTTATGCGGCAATAGTTAACGCCCCTCTTAATGTGTGGGCACCGCAGAGGGGACGCTGGCTACTCGGGGCAGGAGATACGGGGGTGCCAGGGCCGGCGAGCACAAGTGCGGGGCAACCGGGCACCTTTAAACTCCATGCAAACAGCCAATAGTTCATTGGGAGAAATTCGTTCCATGCAATATTTGAGAAACACTTGTACACACACACACACACACACACACAAATTATTTGCTCTTTACCTGAAATTCAAATTTAAATAGAAGTTCTGCATTGTGCCTGGCAGCCTCAATGAGTACTCAGGGCTTGGAGCTGGGCCTCTGGCCTTGAGGCGCGGTAACAGGGAGAGAGAGATGCACAGAAAAGGAGATTTGACTGCAGGTGGTGAGAGCTGACATCGAGGTGGGCTGGGAATGTCATTGGAGCGCAGGAGGAGGACTAGGAAGTCGAATCTAGAGACAGGTACTCGGAAGATGAAAACAAATGTCACCCTTTTGGGGTTCCTGAGACAGGAGGAAGGTAAAGCTGTCACAATATTACATGAGGATAGGAAGTTGTGAGGTTGTGCGCCCAAACCTTACTCCGTCTGTTCCTCAAGTTTGGAAAAGCCGAATGCCATTTCTTAGAGTCAAAACTGTGCTAACTGTAGAGCGGGGATTCCTACAATGTCTCAAAGAATTCAGGACTCATCAGACACTGTTTCATTAAAAAAAGGAAACTCGACTGGCCTTAAATTAAAAAAAAATGAAATACAGTCATTCCTGTATACGACTGCCTTGAGCAGTGATCTCATCTCATATCAGGGTCCTTCCCTCCTTCAGAACGCTATTGATCACGGTTTCGGAACCGCAGCTGCAGGTCGAGGCCCGTGGACCGCAGCCAGGTGGAGGTCCCGGCGAACCGTGCACGGGGTGCCCTGGCGCGCGCGCCCCGCGTGGCGCATCACCGAGGCCCCGCGAGTGCCCCGCGCTCATTGGTTTAGCCCTGGGCCGCATGCCCTCTCCTTAACCAATCAGTGCCAAGGGGGCGTGGCTGAGCTGGAGCCCAACCTGGGCTGCTGGAAGCTGGAGCCTGGGGAACCCAAGGGACCGCCCCAAGAGTCACGCGCGTGGCGCAGCCCCGGGCAGGTCTCCATGGCTAGCACGACGCTGCCCGTGTGGAAGCAAAGCATTAAAAAGTAAAATAATAATAATAATAATAATAATAATAATAATAATAAAATGAATAAATAATGAATGATAAAAAAGGGAACAATTCTTGACCACGAATCTAGGCTAAACGTTTCCTCGTTTTTACATTCGACCACCCACGGCATAAAGGTATTATCGTTCCTGCTTTTCTCTTTGAAGTACAGTCTCTGGGAGAGCGCGTCCCTTGCCTGAGGTCTCACACCTTTAAATAAGAGAAAAGAAAGAAAGATATTTCACTCCAATGTCTTCTTCTTCCCATCATGCTTTTCCTATTGTATATGTAATAGACTGGGAAGGTTATTAAATCTTTGAGAAACTACAGGAGATATAAATTATATAACACTCCTTCCCCACACTAAAAACGGTGTTTTTATAATACTACTTGGAGCCTGGCTGGGTTATAAGAGTCTGGAAACCCCTTTTATTATAATTAACAGATTCCAAGCGAGTGTAAGAATGGCGGAAATAGGCCCACCCTAAGATGCTCAGAGAATGACTTCAGAAAGGTGGGAAGGTCACTGCAGGGGAAGGGGGCGGGGGAGAGGAGAGGTGAGAAGGAGAAAGAGAGAGAGAGAACCTCAGGGTGGTTTGGTTACAGACAAGTCACACTCTCAAAAAATATTCAGCTAAAACATTGATGATAACGAACACCGGACATCTGAGTCACACTCTGCCGTTTTTACAGATCCGATGTCAATTCCTTAATTTAATATCCGAGTCCTTTAAATGATTATCGATCGCTCCTCGAGATACTTATTGAATTGGAATCACTTATCTCACTCTTTTTCCTCCACATTAAGGATATTATATTCTTTTTTTTACGTGAACCATGGGTGTCTTTCACTGACTTTTACTTTGCACTTTTAGAGATAAATTCTGCCAAGAATAATATTATCTGAGGAATAGTGTGAGACCTTAACCGTCAAGAAAGAACATTGTTGAAAAGTGATTTTTAATTACTTCTTACTGAGGAAAATTTAGCTCAAGTCACAAAGGTGATAACGCAACGTCAGCCAATTAAATGAAACCATTTATATTTAATTGCCTCCATGGCAGAGTCACAGCCCTAGGAGAGTGACTCTTTATTGTTTAGGTTAAAGTCATCTTTGCAGTATTTCTCTGATTACCTTTCAACAGTGCTGGGCTCGAGTCTGATCTTGCCTTTTCCTTGCTGGTGACATATTTTTATTGTTCAATGGAAATTTTTCAATTAAGTGACACCTGCCTTAAGATAAGAAAAGAACTCCAAGAGTGCAAATACTATATCGACTCTAAAACATTCCGAGGAGAAAGCTGATCAAAAGCCAAAGACTAGACGCAAGTGCTGTAAGTCGTCACTCGCATTTGTTCAGGAGGTCTATTATAGGAAGGTAAATATCAGAAAATGGTTAGATCATTATCTCAGCATTATTTACATGAATCACATGAATTCGAAACCAGACAGGTCTCATAATAAAGCAATTTGCATAAACTCAGTGCATTCACCTAGAGAGAACCGCACTGTGAAAGATGAGGTCACATGGGAAAACGACGTGAAATGACGGTAAGCAGAAAGGGGGCGCACGATGATATTCACATCACAATCACCACGCTAAGGCAGCTGGGGAGAAATGAGCTCATGGGAAGCAAAAGAAGCTGAGAGGGTCCAGGCCGAAATGTTAATGAGAGGGGAATGGGGCTAGAGGTGACGTCATGTTTAATTATTTCCACATTTTCCTGCGGTCGCTGTGCAGCTGTAGCCTCTGGCATCGCAGAATGATGGTCGATCCAAGGCTGCGGTTCTGAGTATCCCTGGACCAGCAGTGTCAGCATCCTCTGGGAACTTTCTAGAATGCCAAGTTTCCTACCCGACACCAAACCCAATGACTGTGGTGCTCTGTGCCCTTGGAAGCCCCTGCTGATTCTGAGGCATGTGACGTCTGGGAGCCCGTGTCGGGGATGCCATCCACGGCACGGATGGGCCCAGGCGTCCACTGGCATTCTCTCTCCGTGGACACTCACGTCCTCAAGAAGGCCAGCTGTGGCCCTCCCAGGATTCCAGGGACTGGACTCACGCAGAGTCACCTGTCCTGCCATCCTTGGGACAGAGAGTCACAGGTGCTCCAAGTTCAGGGTGTGGGGAAGCGTGTGTGTCTCCTGATGGGAATGGGAACAAAGCCACATCCAGAGCAGCCAGACTCAGCCCACCCCGGCAGCTCTGACGGGACCAGCACAGGCTGGGGGCGCGGGGCTCAGAGCTCGGGAAGAACAGGCGTTTACCATGTTTTCGGTTGCCAGGACTGACCGACTCTATTTTTAATCAGGGGATGATCCAGGGATTGTGATCTGCCATAACAAACGTGATGAAGTAAAATCAAAAAGCTGAAATGACACAAAAATAAACCAGAGAGTATCGAAAACACACCATTAGAGCATGGAACATTCCCGTACGTGACCGGCCCGTGCTGGGGGGCAAAGCCCTCTGTTTGGGTATGTCTGCCTGAAAAATAACTAAGACTGCGTGACGCACAGAGCACACTCCCATGATCCACTGCTGATCCGAATTTCATATTTGCTGTAAATCACTAAGAACTACCGTATGTCATACGTATAATGTGCCTGCCTAGAAACACGATGATTATTCTGAGTATCTGACATGTGATCCTTGAACTTAATTTCTATTTACATCCTATTGATTATAAGAAAAGTTACATGTTATTTGAGTGAAATTGACTCCATTCATACATACTGCTTTTCAATATAACTGCCCCAAATCATGCTCAATACAAACAAAAAGACAGTTTTTATTGAAATAATAAGCATTAATTATTTAGTTGACTAGTTGACTCTTTAGCAAATGTAGTTTTTTAAAATATTCATTGGTGCCAATAAAATGGTCAATTTTCCTTTGCCTCAACCGATTTTTAAGATGATTTCACAGATATAATCACAAACCCAGGGCAAGTATTTTCCTAGGTGATTCTGCATTTGTGTGTGTGTGTGTATGTGTGTGTGTGTGTGTGTGTGTGTGATATGTTTGTAAGTACACACAAACTCACACACATATAGACATATATATAATAAACATACACACATACATATTACATAAATTTAACCTGCCTGAATCACTTTTCAATTCTAAAGCTCAAATACACCAGGAAAATATGAAGATAGCACTAAAACAACAACCACAACAACAGCAACAACGCATCGGTTGCCTGATATATTAATTAGACCCTGCATTTTGACCACAGATTATTTTCAAACCGATTTGGCACCTTAGGTAAAAAGAAAGGGAACACGTTAAATTATCGTGTCCACCGCCTGTGAAGAGGCTTAAGGCAGTGCGCTTCCACAAGGTTTTGGTAAATTTGTTCTTGGGATCCCTAAGCCCCTAACACATGCTGGCCCAAAGTGAACTAACCTTATAAACTTTTTGAAGGAATCAATAAATGCTGAGTCTGCCTGTATAATAAGTTAATAAAATATGTGCCTCGAAGGACTATTTTAATAAGTGAGACGATATGTAGCATTATTCGCTGATGCCTGTCAGATGATATACGCTCAGCAAAGGTTTGTTCCTTTTACAGTCAATGGTATGTGATCACAGGAAGAGAGTGTTCTACTCCAAGGGAATTTTATGGGTAAGAGTGATTCTCCTCTATACTCGCGCTCCAGGACTGAATGCTACACAGATGGTTAAAACATTCAGGTAGTGAATGCTCTATTATGTTGACACTGTTAATGAGAAAGAAACTAGTTGTATAAATAACAGAATATCAAGATGTTTCCACCAATGATGCAACTCATAGTTAAATATGGAAAACAGAGCCAAGATAAAAATTGTAAATGTGAATGGGATCCTAATTATTAAGATATAACTTAGTATCATTAAACTCAGGATCCCAAAATGCCAATTGTGTAAACTCGGTAAGCACAATTTTAAGTTTTGTTACAGCTTTTATAAGAAATAAAATAGCGAGGAGGGAAATGTGGATCAACCACGTAATGGAAAATGATCTTTCAAACATCTTTTTAAAAGATCATTAAAACAATAAAAGTAATTTATTGTTGAAAACTTTTTTTTTTTAAAGGTCACATGAACATGATCACACGCTTGGGAGAGCCACCATGACACGTCTCAGTGAAAACGTAAGGCCCAGAGCGAGCACGTGGACTGGCAACCCCCGAGCCCAGAACAGCGCGGCACCCGCAGCGGGCTGTCGCCGATGTTAGTGGCAGTGATGATGGCCCACTCCGCACTGCCACCTTAGCCCCGAGGTCATCAAACTACATGCGGGAATACTGGCATGAAAATACGGAAAAGTCAGTCCATGAACGAAACAGCACAGTGACCCGCGGAAACACTGCGTTACGTCGACTCAGCGCCAGTGTGACGTGAGGGCGCGGCCACCCGCGAGCAGAGCTAACACGCCCGCCCCGCAGTATTCACCGCGACCGGCGAGCTCGGGGACGTCTGCGCAGCGTCCAGGAACCAGGAACCCGGCTGCGCGCTCAGCGCCGAGGTTAGCCCGCAGGTGGCCACGCGCGGGGGGGCCTGCGCTCTGGGCACGCGCTCTCTGGGCACCTGCACTCTGGTTACATGTGCTCTGGGCGCCTGCGCTCTGGGCACGCGCGCTCTGGGCCCAGCACACTTGGGTGCCCGCGCACTTGGGTACTTGTGCACTTGATGACTTGTGCACTTGGGCACCTGCGCACCTAGGTACCTGGACATCCAGGTACTTCCACAGCAACAACCAGCTGTCTCATCGTCAACGATCTGGAGCGTCTGTGTCGGGAGGGGACAGTCACAGCCGAAGACCCCTCGGCCCCCGATCTGGTTTTAATCTCCGCCAACACTACACAGCAGCGCGGTCGAAGGCGCAGCTCAGAGCCAGACTCGCTGGCGTTGAATCCTGCCCCTGCGCTTGCGGTCTCTGTGATCTCGGGCACATTGTTTAACCTCCGTGTGTCCTGGGCTTCCCGCCTTGAAACGGGGGGACGGCAGTGAGGAAGATTAAATGACGCGAGGCTCTCGAAGTGCTTAGAATGGCAACGGCAAGCAGTAGTAATTATAAAATTATACGTTCAAGAAACAATTTTACAGGCAGCATACACAATGGAATTTCGAGAACATAAGATCTATTTAGGGAATCAGAAAATAATCACTTTGCTAACTCAAATGGAAATAAAGAGAAATACTTTCCCTAATTCTTTCACTTATAAATGATCAGCAGTACTCTATCCACCACGTCGAGATGCTGATTTATGATACTAGAAAATATATTATTTAATTTAATGGGGAATATAAAAAGTTACCGAAACGGTAACAAATCATAACGCAAGTGCCCAACAAGTAACTAACTGGAGAGCGTCTACTTAGACCTGTTTGTAAAATGGCCTCGCCTCTTAGGTCCTGTCATCGCTTTAGGGTAAAGCAGACCGTGCATTGCTGGCCCAGCGCGCCCCAGATCACCGCTTAATGGGCAGAGCGACTCCCGCGGGGTCACCGGACGTCTAAGACCGCGGTTTGACTGTTTGTGGCACAGAGAACAATCCAACTGGATCAGCAGCCTCACGGCACTTCCGGCTTAGACTTAACGCACAGGCCAGTCTCGACGTTACAGATATAGTTTAACACGACTTTATAAGTGATGACGTAGGGGCACCCTGCGAGGGAGACAGAGAGAGTCGGCCGAAGCCCATCGTGACAAATGGAAGGGTCAGTGTCTTCGAGGGGGCTATGCCAGGCTCTCGCCAGCACTGAGGCCCACAGAAAAGGCTGAGGTGCCGGAGAACAGGACAGCCCAGAACTCCGGGAGGTCGGGGCGGCCCGGCTGACATTGCCAGCCTCGCTGGGGCAGAGAGGGAACTGCGCAGTTATAAGGTGGGAAGGTGTCCGAGAGTGAGGGTCACTGCTCTCCGTGTCCCCCGGCCTGGTGCAGACCCCTGAGGCAGCATGGGCCCAGCACAGCCGGGATCCCCGGCCCCGGGGACGGGAGGAAGGCCTCAGGGCCCAGCTTCCCTGCTCGTAAAGTGAAGAGGCTGCTAGGTCAGAGCGTGAAGGCGACACACATGAAAAATACATCGCTTTGCAACATTCTGGGACTTTTTGAAGGTCGTCCAGAGAAAAGGTGATATTGTGCTTTAATACGAGTGCTTATGATAGAGATTTAGAAACGACGTTTAAGAAGTATTTATATTCCTCCCGTCACAGCAATTGGAGGAAGTATTGGGACATGATGTCCTTTAAGGGACAAGTGTCAGCATTAAGTGGCTTTCGGAGGTGTGTTCTCTTCAGTGCGAAACAAGGGGCCACAGCTCAGCACTCACACAGAGATGTCATTCGCTTCCCTCACGAAGCAGGAAAATAAGGCAGGATGTTTTCCCCCAAAATAGCAGTCTCCAGGGACCTGCTGATGCCACTTCGCAGGTGGCTTACATTTTTACTCCCTCAGATTGTGGCCACACAGTGACAACGTCCCTCCGTTCCCGCTAATTAGGTGCAAATGGCTCATGTCACACAGCCTGGCTTTCAGTCCCTTGCATTTATCTCCTCCAAGGCCAAAAGATGGGAAAAAATAAAAAATAAAAAAAGCAAACTTCTTCCTGGTCGCATGGGTGATTTAAAGCAAATCGAAATGTGATTGCTGGCAGTATGCACAGCATTTAATTAAAAAGATACGTTTTAACACATGACCACATTCATCTTAAAATATGTAAATTGCGCATAATTCTTTTAAAGATGATGTTGGCAGCAGGGACGCTTTATGTGAAATGTGGCTCCAACGACCAGGGAAGAAGGTAGCCGAACTCTCGGAGCTGCGCTGCCGACCTGGCTGCCCTGCCGACCTGGCTGCCCTGCCGACCTGGCTGCCCTGCCGACCTGGGCTTCCGTCGGTGGCCGCCCAGGGCCCCGCCGGCGCCAGGCCCGCCCGCTCCCCGGCCCCGGGCCGAAGTGGAGATGCTTTAATTCCACCTGCCGGTAGCCGTGGTGCAGGAGCCACTAGTGTGCACCCCTGCCCTGCGTCTGCAGATGCACGTCTGGAAATAAAGCACGAGGGACTTTATTTTGGAAGAGAGTCCTGGCACTAACTATTGTTAAACGTTGTCAAGTCAGTTTTTTGTTTGTTTTGGTCTTGTTTTTTTTTTTTTTTTTGCAAATAGTTTGAGGCTTCTTTTTGCGCTCAGGCAGGAGAGAGAAACCTCAGACCCATCCTGCTCCGTGACTCTGCGGGTGTGGCCCCCGCCTTCCTCCAGGAGAAAACAACACTCTTCACTAATAGTTTTTATTTTTAACCTTCCAGTTTTCGTAAACAAGAGAAAAGGTACACAAAAAATATACTTAATCCACGACTGTTAAATAATGGATAGAAAGGGAAAAAGCAGACACTCTCATTCGGCGGGAGGATGAGGGGACCTCAGGATGTGTGTTTTGGGAACGGGAAGTGTCCATGCTGTTGGCATTAGCTCCGAGCCACCCCCCCGGCCCCTGGCACATTGATGGGCGAGCAGTGACGCACGACTGTTTGCTTCTGCCACCTGCTTGTGCACGGGCTCCAGCGACGTGACACGGCGGCCTGGCCGCGCCCCGGGTCATCGGAGGAACGGAAAGGACCTTGCACTGGTGTGCCGGCTTTTGATCGTTAGTGTTAGTGTCAATTACCTAACAAAAGCATTCATGAGATTAATATTTCGGCTCACTAGAACAGTCCCGGGTAAGGCTGGCAAGCCACCTCTCTGAGACGAGGGTCACGCACACGTGTCGTGACCTCGCAGACACGCGCGCCTGCCTCCCCGTGTCCAGAGACACGAGAGGCCACCTTGGCCTCCCTGCAGAGGCCCCGTCTTCACTTCTCAAAGTCATTCTGAGTAACTCAACAGCAAGCTCAGTGTGCTCGTTTGAAGTAATAATAATAACAACAACGACAATAATAAACACAGCCCGTGGACCTGCCAACTGCAGCTACGCCATTAAAAACAAAGGAAACATGTAGGTCTAACAGCATTTCTACAATTTAAAAAAAAAATCCAATATTTCTACTAAGGAGTGGGTTATTACTGACTGCATACGTTTATAGTAAAGCTGCATTAACTTTGGAATTGCCATCAGCCTTCTCACAAGGGTGTTGGTACTAGATGTGACATTGTGTTGGCTGCAGAGTTTTAAAAAATGGCAAAGGCCATCTGCCGGTGGGTAAGCAGCCTTTGCCACACACATGTGTGTCTTGGGGTCAAACTGCTGCACTTCCCATGCGAAGACCTTCCGCTGACGGCCTTGACCCTTATTTATAAGGTGATGCATTAGGATGGAATATGTATTTAAAAGTAATTTCATGCACATCCAAATTAATACTTTTAACATCAAGAAAATATCCTGATAAATCAAGAAAATTAAATTGGCACATAAAGAAAAATTTAATCATGTTGTCAGATCAATTAAAAGAGCACGGCTTTTAAAAATATTAAAGTTTAGTTGGTGCATGATATATAGCCTTGCATCAATTCTAAACTCTTAAGTCCTACAATTTCAAGAAATAGTTTTACTTTTTTTCTCTCTCTCTAAAAAAAAAAAGGACAGGCAGTGTGATTTGATGACTCAGAAAAGGTCTCCGGGGCTCTTCCAGCTCTCCTCGTTAGTGGCTGGCTGGCTGTCGTGGGCGAGTTCCCTTCTCTGGGCCCCGTCCCCCACCTGTAAGACAGCAGCTACCTCACCGAGCAGTTGTGGCATGTGACGAGCTAACACTCATTAATGTGGATTGTTAAGAGTAATTAGAGCCTGATGCAAGTAGACCCTTATGCAGGTGAAGAACGCAAAATAGTACAACCAGAAATGCAAATTTAAATTTAAAAAATTCACTGTTTTTGCTGGAAGAGACTCAGATGTCACGTGTATGGTGACACGGGACAGAGCTCCGCGAGGCTGAAAAATGACATTAGTTGGCAGCCGCTTCGCCGGACTACACGTTTGGGCTTCATAATCAGAGAGAATTTTCATCACAACTTGTTCGCAAACATTTATAGAAGAATAACCCAAAGCCAATGAGCGCAGTGAACGAATCAAACAAGATAAACACAAAGGCGCTGCGCTGAATTCGCTGGCGACATGGGGCCTGCGCGGGGAGGCTGGGGGCTCCGAAGGGTTCGGGCCGCGGCCCTGGACCACGGTTCCCCCACCGCGGAAGCTCCACGTGTGGAAAGAAAAAATCACAAGGTAAATTGAAAGAAAATGAAAAGCCGCATGAAACATTCATCAGGGCGATTTCTGTTCTGCGCGCCTCGGCAGAATCCACCCTCTGCCCGGAAGGCCGCTTCACTTGGATGGCGGTTCAGCGCGCTCTGCGTTTAAGGCCGAATCGAACCGCGTTTCCCATCAGGTGATGGGGGGCGTGAGTCGGCGACGTCGGCTCCGAGTTTCCAGACCTCGGCGACCTCAGCACTGGACAAAGAGTCCGAGAAGAGCACGGAAAAGGCCCGTGAGCACAGGTCAACTGGCTTGGAGCGTCTGCGGGGCGCCCCATCAAGGACACCCCGAGCAAGGACGCGCGCCCCAAAGGCCCCGCCTGGGAGGCGCGAGCTTCCCCGCCGTTCCCAACTCTCTCCCAACGGAAGTATTTGCATGTGCGTCTCAAGAGCCATTCTATACGAAGCAACAACAAAACAAAACGCGTGGCTTCCTGTACCCCTGTGTGCCGTCGGGGAGGAGGAAGGCATCACGGGCGACTTTGAACCTAAGAGCGAAACCAGCAAGGCCGCCGGACGCTACGGAAAGACGGCGGTTCGCAGCCCGAGGCATGAGGACCACCCTGCGGACAGCCACCAACGGACGCGCGTTCACCACGACGTGCGCCATCGAACTGCCCCCCGCGCGCTCGGTCGGCGCCCCGAGGGGTCCCCCTCCCCGCTCCAGCTCCTCTTGTCCGCTTGGCCTCGTCTGAGCCACGCTGCTCCTCGCGGGGCTCGGGGCGAGTACGAATCTTTGCCGCCTGGGACCTAAGGGCTGCGTCGGCTGCGGGGTCGGGGGGGGGCGGGGGGGGGTCGGGGAGCCGGGGGGGGGGGCGGCGCTGAGGCCTCGCCCTCTGGCCTTGAGGGGCAGGGCCTGATGCGCGCTGCGTCCCCCGCCAGGGGCTGCTTCTCCCCGCACCAGCCCCGCCCCGGGATGAGGACGGGGTGCGCCACGCTCGAGGAAACGTTTGCTTGGGCCGAAGTAATGCATTAATCCACGATTTGGTGGAACCAAACCACCCCGGCCTGTTTGTCGCCACGGCGTCCCTGCAATGCCCCTCCCCCAACTCCCCCCACCCCTGCGACGTCACTAGGAGGCGGGGCCTTAGGGGGCGGTGGGGGCAGGAGGCTGGAGCCCCCATGAACGGGCTCAGTGCCTTTACCAGAGGGACCCCAGGGAGCCCCCTCCCCCTTTCCGCCACGTGAAGATCACGGGGCCAGCCCTGGGCGACGGGAAGAGTCTCACCCGGAGCGCACCGTGTGCCCCCCATCTCAGACTTCCGGCCTCCAGCACCCTGAAAGATGAATTTCCGGGGTTTATGCACCACGCAGCCGCTGGCAGTTGCTTGTAGCACCCCGAACTAACTGGCATAGTTGGGTAGGAAGGGCCATAGATTTATCGCAGTTTAACAATTTCTACCATTTTCTGTTTTTCGTCAGACTCATAACCACTCAGGCACCGCCGACGGCAGACACGAGGAAGGTCCAGACGGCCATGGCCCCATTGTCCCCACGCCGAGTCCCTCTCAACACTTGGCCAGGTGAGTCGCGTCCCCGGGCGCGCCCTCACTCAACAGGAGTATACGGTACACACGACAATGCTTTCCTGCTTGCATAATATTTACTTTGCGCATCTTGAAAACGAAACGCAGTCACATCTTTGAAACTCAAGCGTCGCCTCGGGAAATCTTGCGTTGGCATCTTTTCTGTGTTTATCTGATTTGAAATCTGCGTTTTTGAGGAGTGGCGTGGGCCGTACGTATCTTTGAAGTTCTCGACTATCCGGGGAAGTTGTCTGCACAAGAGAAGCCACCAGCGACGCACAGTCGCCCGCCCCGCGAAGTCCGAGGGGGGCTGAAGGTCAGGCGTGCGGGGCGCGGCCAGCGCGGGGGCGTAAGCACTTAACGACGAGGCGTTGAGGAAATGCTCTGTGTCGCATGTGCATCAAAACGCCGTGCGGAGTCACAACAAGGCTCAGAAAGGAAGTTCAACAGCAGGAGCCTGCCAGGGCCCGCTGCCGCTTGGAGCGGGGGCCGGCGGGCCTCCACGGGACCCCCACGCACCCCTGCCGCGGCGTCAGCCACGCGGAGAACGGCAGGCTTTCCGCCAGAGAAAGGGGAGCAGCGAGAACGCGCAGAGAAGGGACGGGTCCCCGCGAGGACCGGGCGAGGTCGGCCTCCTCATGGGGGGCAGTGGGCGCCGGGCGCACCCCCCACCTCTCCCCTTCCCCCGCGGCAGCGGGACAGTGACGGAGGCAGGACGTGCGGCCAGCCTCGGCCTCCCAGGGACCCAGGCCGGGCTGGCGAGGGGAGGAGGTGACGCCTGGGGTCGAGGGTGACACCGGCAAGCAGGTAGGGATGGAGCCCAGTCTCCCCAGCACCAGGGCGTCCAGCGATGGGCCACGACGCAGGACCTCGGGTCGGAGCGGGGTGACCGCCGGGCCTCCGCGGGGCGGGGCGGGGGGGTGGGGCCGGGGGCTGGACAGAGCGGGCCTGCCTTGCTCACACTTCACCACTGAGACGCTGCAGCCCAACCGGCCACGGGCGCACAGGGAAGGGACGGGAAGAAATGCGAGGTTTAACTCCAGGGAAACGGAATGCGGGCAAAGTTTATTTTCTTACATTTGAATTAAGTGTTTTACAATAACTCTATTTTTCCTAATACGATTGTGACATTTAAGCTATTGAATGAAAATCATCAAAACAGGAAAAAAAAAAAAGTCCCATCGTTTTGCAGCTGCTCTAAATGCGATGAACTAACAGAAGGGTCCATTTTGCACCGATGATAAAAATTAAGTCAAATAACTCAAATAGTGCAGTATCAAGCTGACACATTCCAGCATCTGATGCCAATTACTAAGTGTCACGCGACGATCAGCATCGCTGCTTCCGAACGAAGCGCAGAGTAAGTGCGGACATTACAAGCAAGAAATAAATTAAATTCCCACAAAGTCACTCGCGCACGGTGGCATCAGAAGCTGGGGAAGACCTCAGACCGAGTCCTACATCTGGTGCCACTCACGCTGGCCGTGCCGTGACCGACAGCCAACGCGCTGTCAAACACCCGACAGGAAGTGGAGGCACCGGCCTCAGTCAGAGGGGTGCCCCGCTGCCCCCGGCGAGCAGCGAGGGTCATGCTGACGGCGCCAGATGGTGTCGAGCAGCGACATTTCATTATAACTTCAATGGCACGAGGGGCCCCTATGTAATTTCCGTTGGTCTGTTGTTTGTTTGTTTTCTCCGGCGTTTACCTGCTCTTCCTCCCCGAGCGGGAGAGCAGGGACAGTGAGTTCAGAGTGTCCGGGTCAGGGTGGCACCGCGGAGGGACCGCCCCGTGCTCAGGTGGAAAGCGCACTTTCTGTGGCCACGGTGACAAAGCAATCTTTCAGAAAACAAAGTAAAGGATTTTGCAGCTGCGTTGACTTTACTGTCAGTGGGTCCTTCGGCCCATGGCCGCCTGGGCCTGTCCACATCCCAGCGGGGCTCAGGGCTCCCCCAAGACTCTCAATTCCCGTGTATTTCATCATAACTCGTTTTCTCTGTGATCAACATTGTTTTGCACGCACTTAGAAACTTGATTCCGATCTCAGACTTTACTAGAATGGTGGACTTCACGGCACGCAATTGTTAACATAGGATTTCTGAGTGCATGCCCACAACAGTATCACCGATTTCCCTTCCTTTCGTTTTAATTAAACTGCTTTCGCCTTGCGTCTCTTCGGCTGGTGTGGACTTGCGTGTGCCCATCCGTTTGACGCGGCGCAGCCGTCCATTTCCTCTCGCGACCCTTCCTTAAATGAACCAAGTTGATTTCGGCCCCCATTTTAGAGGAAGCTCCGTTGCACCAAATCGTGGGGGTGGCTTGTGGGGTGCTAGCACGTGGGAGAGCTGAAGTTTAGAAGCCAGCATCGCTGGAGTAAGCATCCAGCTCTGACACACATGTGTGACGAGAATTTGAGGAAGGTAGGTGGCCGCCCCGAGCCTCACGTCTTACCTGTAAAGTTCTCACGCATTTGCACAAAGTTGCCTGCAGAAAGTGGGCAATGATCCTACATTCAAAAAACATTAATGAGAAGTGCCAATGTCAAAATTGCACTCGAGTCGGTATTTATTTATTTCTTATTATTTATCTCTCTTTTTTTATTATTATTCTTTTATTTTTTATGCCTACAGCACCTGGTCTTCCTAGGTGGTCTCCTATCCAAGTACTAACCAGGTCTGACCCTGCTTAGCTTCCGAGATTGGACATCGGGTTCGTTCAGGGTGGCGTGGCCGTAGACCATGGACCGTGGCTCCACTGGGGTGCAAACCCAGGACCTTCTGTGTGTAAAGCAGACACTTGCTCACCGCTGCACTATGGAACCACGTCGTGGCATTTTAACTATTGTGTGAACATGTTAAATTCACACAATTCCTGCATGAGCCACTGGCATGTAAAGAGTTTCTGGGATGATTTTTATTAGAGATTTTATTTTGAAGTTTACTTCTAAAACATGTTGATGATTTAATGCAGATGGATAGTATTTTAAGCTGAAAACATAAATAGATACAGTGCTTGTTTTAGTTGTCAAGTCATATGATTCTATTGAATCTTAGCTTCCTGAAAAATATCAAATTAAAAAGGCAAATAGAAATATGTTCTAAAGTGTCAACTGTCACTCGGATGTCAGCTACTGCCAGTATTTATCTTCTCAAGCACATGAAAAGGTCTTGGCGGATGGACAAACCAATTAATCTTCGATTCTTCCACAAAGCCTTGAGCTGTGCTTTGAATAAATCAAGAATTCAATCCATGTTCAATACATGAAGCTAGAGACAGTGAAGTCCAAATTGAACACTCTTAATCCATTGCTATTTCGCAGGGATCATGTCCTTTGATCCTCTTAAAATATTTCCACAAATTCAAGACTCAAGTATGACACTCTGTTTGGATAGGAAATTGAATAATTTTTTTTTGTAGGTTTGCAGTAGAGCACAAAAAGAAATTCATCCTTCACGATGGCTTACTGTGACAAAATTTTAAGTACTCAGTGCGAGGTAACATAAAATGGATTTTATGACCAATGTATGGTTACTATAATTCTCAACCAATTATGGGAAAAATAAGCTGAATGAAAGATGTTGACTATTAAAACTGTAAGGGTGCTGGATATCTTGAAAATTGTCTTGATTTGCCATGAAACCCTGAATGATAATTAAGTCCATGTACCCACAAATGATCATCATTGCAATTTTTCTGGTAATAATTCATTTGAAGTAATAACATCTCAGTGAGACTTGCTTCCTTTATTATTGTGAGAGTCTGAAATTTCAAGTGTTCCTCTCGGACGGCCTGTAAGATGAAATTTAGTGCTGTTCAGAGCAATCCCTTGATTGCTCAGGGTTTGAGACATCGCGATAAGCTGCTTTTGGAGACGGAAGAGTTCAGATTCCACTCGCCGCCTCTTATCTGGTTGACCTTGGGCCAGTGTCCAACCTCTGAGCAAAAGTGACTTTACCCTGAAATGAACGATCGTCTTTCACAATCCGCCCGATCGCTGTAACGATTAAGTAGTTTCACATGCAGAGTATGTGGCCCAGTATCTGATGCGAAAGAATTATTGGTGTGTGTCCTTTTTCCCTGCAAGGACACACGCGCGTGCACACACAACACACACGCACGTGCACGCGCACACATACACGTGCACACACACAACACACACACGTACACACGCACGCACGCACGCACACACACGCACACGCACGACAATAGGCAACGACCTGAACGATTTCAAATACAATAAATGGACCTTATCAGCTTTTGACCATCTGTTTCGTTTCCATGATTTCCTCAAATTTTACCAAACTACACAGCACAAATCGAAAGACAAAGAAAAGTAACTTGAAAAGCACGAGTGGACACATGGAATATTCAATATCTCCACTGGGCGGTTTATGCATCTAACGTCCATCGTGGTCGGTGTTCAAGTTTTTGAGAGCTTTCTGCAAAAAACCTCTCGGTTGTGCCTGGTCGTCAGAGATGACCATTACACGCGGAACTCATGGGGGCTATGGTTACGTTCACATGCCTTTGCGATGACATTTATGTAAGCCGACCGTAAAAATCCTGAGACAGAGAAAAATCTCTATCCAGATCTAGGTGATGGTACTCTAAAAAAGAAGTAAGAAGGTCACGTGATGCCCAGCTCCTGCTGCTGATGACTGTTAATGCCGCCCTCTCAAGTTCAGTGCAAAGTATTTATTTTTTTAGGAAATAAAAACCAACGCATTTTCAATCAGCCATTTCTAGGGCTCGCGGGCAAACCAGCTGCCTTAGACGGCATTGTCACGCTCACGATGACACAACAAAGTGCGATGTGACCGTTCAATGAATTCTGTCTTTTCTTCACAATATAGTTAAGTTTTTATTCATTTTACTGAATGTGCTTTAGAAAATGAAGCATCTGCCTGTTTGCTTTTCAAGAGCTCAGTGACAATATGGCATTTTAATGGCTTTCTCTATCTTTCTGTGTATTTAAAAAAATTTACATTTCATTCTTAAGTTTTTTTTTTTTTCACCAGAACGGAAGGATATAAAAGGTCACGGTCATGTGTAATGTGTTTTGTGGAGTGAGGATTAGCTAGGTCTCCAGAAGCAAATTTTTACTTTTAGACTTAAATTTAAAACTCATTTTTATCAGCCTATGGTCTTCAAAAAACACTGGTGCATGCACTCGAAAACAGTGGCTTGTCTTCTGCTCGCCGAGCATCTCGGAGAGCGACATAAAGATGCTGCTGAATCGAGCAGGCGGGGTGCCCGCCCCCCTCGCGCGGGAGGGCCAGCGGTCCCGAACCCATGCGATGCGTGCTCAGGCAAATATTGAATTCACAACATGACAAGCGTTATGAAGGGAAAAAAGATGATTACAAAAGGAAAAATCGAGTGAGGAGCTAAATGTCAGAAACTACCTAGAAAGCAGGGCGTCGGAACCCGACGACTCAGGCACAGGTGAGCAGAGAGCCAAGGGCGCGTTTGGGGAGGGGTGGGGTGCAGCCATGTGAGCCCAGGGAAGCGGGACCGAGCCGGGCGCTCTGCACCTTTGGGGGTCGGTGCCGGGCAGGACGAGGCCTCCGCCAACGGCCTCCTCCACGCCCTCGCCCTTAGGACCGGCGCAGACGTCGGCCCGCCTGGCCGGGGGTCTCCACAGACGCGAGGGTTACAGATAGCGACGGGGATACACGGCCCTGAATTGCCCGGGTGCCGTGGTGCCGTCACGTGCGTCTTAAACCCGAGGCCACTTCCTAGCGATGGTCACAGGGAGACGTCACTGGGGAAAAAAGGACCAGAAAGAGGCAAACTCGCTGGCTTTGCAGGAGGAGGAAGGGGTCCCCGGAGAAAGAATGTGGGCCGCCTGTGGGAGCCTGACAAGGCACTGGTACCCCACATTCCCTGCAGAAGATAATTCAGACGGCCACACTTCGACCTCGGCTCAGGGAGGTCTGGGCAGGCCGCTAACCCTGAGATATTATGCTTTGCCTGTGATTTTAAGCCACTCGATTTGTGGTAATTCGCTGTAGCAGCCAAGGAAAATCAATACACTTTTCTTTCCACAATGGGGAGTGCAGTGCGTCTTTGCAATGAGCCAAAGGAAGAATATCCTACTCTCTGTGAATCTGAGTGTCCTGCTATTAGACAGCGGGTCTGGGGGTGGAAGTCAGCGTGGCAGGGGGCAGAGGCCCGAGAACCAAATGCCAGGTGTGTCACTCAGTGTCACCGTGGGTTATCTGTAGAGGAGGGGTGGCAGGTAGAGAGACGATAGATGATAGATAGACGATAGGTAGATGATAGCTAGCTGGCTAGCTAGCTAGCTAGACTGACAGATAGGTGTTATTGTAAGAAGAATTAAAATTAAAAATAAAGTGTCTGTTAGTACTAGCGTCTGATTAAAATTTGTGGACTTGACTAGAATATTTGGTGAGGAAATACTTGATTTCATAAATCTCATTTCACATTTCTATTTGGCTAAATTCCAGGTTAAAGAGTATTCATAATAATATTTTTCTGCTCATCTAGGTTTTAACATAGCCCCTTTGAAAGGATTCTTTTCATTTTTATTTACTCAAACATTTCAGAATAAATATTAAATTATTTAGATAAATTTTACTGGGCAAACGCTGTAAAAATTATTTGTTTTCACACAGTCCTCATCCCTTTTTAACAATATAGAACTAATATTCTTTAGGTGTTCATTATGTGCCAGATTCTGTGCTTATAAATGCTCCCCAAGTAACCCAACTCAAGTAACTATCTTCAATCCATTTTGTGGATGAAGAAACTAAAATGCCTATCTTGAGTCCAGCTGAATGCATTGGCCACTGTGATACAAACAGATATTCTGGCCAAATGAAACGGGACCGCATTCTTACAACATATACAAAATAAATTCAAAGTGGATTAAAGGCTTGAAGGCAAGGCCTAAAGCCGCAAAACTCCTAGGAGAAAACTAGGCAGTGAGGTCTTTGACAGCAGCCTTAGCAATATTTGTTTAAAACCAGCCTCCTCAGGCAAGAGTGCCAAAAACAAAAATAAACAAATAGGATGACATCTAACTACCAAGCTTCCGCGCGGTGAAGGAAACCACAACGAGACGGAAAGGCAGCCTACTAAACGGTCGAATACATTTGCAGCACACATATCCGATTAGGGGTTAACGTCCAAAACGTACGAGGAACTTACACAACTTAATATCGAAATTGAAACACCCCAAATAAAAAATGACAGAAGACTTCAATAGATATTTTTCTGAAGAAAACATACAGATGGCCAACAAGTGTGGGTCACCTTACATCTGTCGAAATGGCTATTATATCACAATGACAAAAAAATAGCAAGAGTTAGTGAGGATTTAGAGCAAAGAAAACCCTCTCGTACAGTGTTGGTGAATGTGAACCAGTGTAGCCACTATGGAGAACAGTGCTGGAGGCTCCTCGAGTAATTACAAATCGAACTACCGTATAATCCGGCAGTTCTACTTCTGTGTATTTATCCAAAGAAAACCAAAACATTAGTTCAAAAAGATGTATGCATCCCTATGTTTATTGCATTGTTGTCTACAGCAGCCACGATGTGGAAGCAGCCTCAGTCTCCATCAGTATACGAACGGATCAGGAAGAGGCGCACATATGGGCGACGGACTATCACGCAGCCATAAAAAGAATGAAATCTTGCCATTTGTGACGACGTGGACGGACCCGGAGGGCATCACGCTAAGTGAAGTAAGTCAGACAGAGAAACGCAGATACCACACGATTTCCCTGATTTGTGGAGTCTGAAACACAAAACAAACGAAACAGAATCGGAGTGGCGAACGCAGGAAACAGGACAGCGATCCCCCGGGGGCGCCGCGGAGGCCGAGGCGCCCTGCAGAGCCGCCGAAGGGGTCAGGAGGTGCGGACTCCAGGTGTAAGATCGTGCAGTCCGGGTTATGCGGTGCGGCGCAGGGAACAGAGTCGAGAGAAACGTGGTAACGTCGCACGGTGGCAGGTAAGTACGTGGACTTGCCACACGCGCAGGAAACCTCCGTGCTAGACACTCCTTGGAGAGGAACGGAAAATTCTTCCCCGTGGCGGACGGCTACAAACAAACACGCAAGGACCGCCTTCGATACCGCCCCCTTTCCCCGAAAACCAGTCCTGAGTCTTCTCGCAGGCCTTTTTTTTTTTTTTTTTTTTGATCCTCACGTTAACTACTATTTTCTTTTCCTCGAGCCTCCGTTTTCATGATCAGTCTACTTACGCAGAAGAATAGATCACTTCTTCCCATCTCGGCCATAAATCTCTTCTGATTCACGCCCATTTCCCCAAACCTGAAGGAGCGGGAGAAATGACGTAAGGACAAAGAGAGGAATGGCCCCAGTACGCACCACACAGGTAAATATATTCAGAAAAATGAGAATTTCAAAATATTTTCAAGGGAACAATGCCATTTTAAAAAATGGGAGTAGGTTACTGGTAAGCTGTCCAGATGTTTATGAGTTTTGAGTGACGCCTTATGTGATTCGAGAAGCAAAATTCTTTAATTACCATATTATTTCCCAAGATTCAGAAACTATTTTACACTGTAGATTCCAACAAATTACCCTCTCCTTTAAAAAGAGAAAAGGAATGGTATTTTATAATAAGATGGGCCAAGCCATACATTTATAAAATGAATACCTTTAAAAAATGTTTTTAGTAGATGTTATGATATATAATATGCCTTTCTCAACTATGTATAAATATCTTTCTGTTGCATCGCATTTAGGAGAGGTACATTACTAACTCCTGATTCATAAAGCATTATTAAATTTTCTTAATGATTTTAAAAAGTGTACAATTAATAAAAATAATATATCTATGTAGTGATAAATGTGAGATTACAGAATGATACAAATTGGTGTGTAAAGTTACAGCATAAACAAATGTAAGTAGTATTACTATTATTTTCAAATGGCAGAATTAAACTACACAATTATGGCTGATCTGAACCATGCCGACATTAATATAGAGGCTAAGACTGGCAATTATCTGACTAGCAGTAAATAGATTCACAATTTAGATGTCTTCGCATATTCAAGGAAGATTTTTAGAAGTAAATAATATTTCCTTTGATCCACTTTTGTAGTTATTTTATAAATTGAACTGTTTCCAAAGGTTGATTTCATTGTTTCTTATTCATTTAAAACTGTTACCTAGCCATTAATATTTCTTAAATTGAATAGTATTTCAATTTAAGTATTTGTATTTTCATTATGGACAGGAGATTTTTAGGTATTGCTACACAAATTATTAAAAATTCAAATCCTTTTAACAGTGGGTGTATTAATAAGTAAAAATCAATAGAGATAATGTAACATTTCATAATCTATTGGAATAACAAACCATTAGAATTGGTAATGCTAAAGGCCAAAATAATTATGTTAAAATAGATTAAATCTCAGGCCCGGAGACATTATTTATAAGCTGATTCATATTTGGGAGCAATAGGTCAACATGGGGCAAGAACCTTAATTATGTTCACAGTAATTAGTCTAATTTTCCTATCCCTAGAAATTTATCTTGATATTTTATTTATTTACAGCATGAAATGTGTAAGTGGAGAAAAGTAAAACCTAAATGCACACCATAGGGAACCGTTAACCATATGCGAGTATATCAGGGCAATTGTCTTCTGTTCACATTTAAAAATATATATATTTGTTATCTACTGCTTGTGACATTGGAATATGAAAGTCTATGCACGTTATGATTTTGTTGATGCAAAATATCTAAATATATGGGTGAAGACTCCGAGGAATAGAAATGAAAATAGATACGGCAATTAGGCAAAAATATATTTTCTTCCTTTTAAGAGTGAGTGCTGTTGTTATAATTGCTTTCGCTGTCAAATGCTCAGAGGGCGAGAAGCAAGAGGAGGAAGAAAGAAAGGGAAGGAAAAAAGGTAAGAGTGAATTAAGTCACATTCGAATCCTTTCCAGTAGTAAGAGAAAAGCATCCTCCAAGGAGCTGAGCTGCCGGCCTGTTATAATTACCTTGTTATTAAAACTCTATTATACTTGTTTCCAGAATTTTCTGTGGCTATAGAAAGCTGATAATTGATGTTTCTATTCATTTGCCTTCTGTGGTTTATTAATCTAAGATGAACTCTAAGAGCAGATTATATTTTTAACTTCAGCATCAGATTGACTTGACTTATTCTATTTTCTTTTTTACTGAAAATAATTTTAAGGAAATGAATGAGGAATAATGAAACTCGGGCTACAATAAGCAGGAAGAAGACGCGAAACCAGTTCTGCGGGAGACGATGATGAGTCAAGAAACAGCTAAAAATACACCAGAATTGAGGAAAGAGAAAGCACAGAGGATTGCGGAGAGAGACGTGAGGAAATTTCGTATCATGGGAGTCAGAAAAAGGGCATCTGGAACCCGTCCCGTTGCACGCTTGCTTAGTTCAGGGCCAGGTCCGAAAATCGCAGCGGCACGGGGCGCCCCTTCCAGGTACCAGCGCGGGGGTGGGGTGGGGGGGGTGGGGTGGGGGGGGGTGGGGCGGGCTTCTTTGCCCGGCACCTTGCAGACCAGACGGAGGGACACCCTGCCCCCTGTGCTCAGTGAGAGCAAAGCCCAGGGGTAAAGGCCGCGTCGCCCGCACTGTGACCCGCGTGAAGCCTCCCCGCCCCGCGCCCCCGTCCCACCTGGGGACACCCTGCCTCTCGACATCTTCCGTCTGGCCCTAACGGCTGACACTCTAAACACGAGTTTTCTTTAAAAATAAAAGATAACTGAGCTTCGCTGGAGCCCCGGGGTCTCCCCAGATGCGGCCTCATCCCGCGAAGAGGGCCCGGGCTTTCGAAGGGCTCCGAGGGGTCCCCTCCCCCCGCCGCACGTGCCGCCCCCCTGCAAGGCGCCTTCGCTCAGGCTCCGCGCAGACAGGATGCTTGGGGGGCAGATCCGGCCCGGTGCCTGGCGCCGCGGTAAGGCACGTCCCCCGGGTCAAGCCGGCCAGGCGCTCCCCGAGCTGCCCGGGGTCTGATGTCCTGGTCCCCCCCACTCGCTCACCTGCTCCCCCCTGCTGGCCCCCAGAAGCAGCCGGTTCCCTCTGCTGGCCCCCACCCCAGGTGGCCTGAGCACGCTTCTTCCGCCCGCCTCCACATCCTCAGGGCCTACACAGCGGCAGACTCCCGCTCATTTCGGGGCCCCCTGAAAGGATCTGCATGGTCACTCCCTGTGACATCCAGCGCTGTCCCCACACCTGGCCCACGGCTTCCCATCGGCGCCCTCCCAGACAGGCACGCTGGGCGTAGCTTCGTCACAGACGGACGGACCGACATGCGCTGATCGGTTGCCTTCAGTTAAATGTCTTTATTCTCACGTGACATGTCAAAACTTGGGGTTCCTGACACCAAACCCAGGTTTTCTTCTAAACATTTTATTATTAGAACTGATGGGTCGTGTGCACCTCCATCATTTTAAATAGAAAAGAAATTTCTAACTTTCAACTGTAAACAGAAATTAGTTACCGAGATTCTTCTGTCCCTGCCTAGTATAAATACCGGTTCATCTTCGAATTTTATAAATGTACGGTTAGGAAACCAAATACATATCTGGTCAATTTCCTAAAAGATTTAGAGTAAAACCAATCAATAGCAAATTAAATTACATCCCATTAATTCTTTGAGTCAGCTAGAAAAAAAAAAATATTTTATCTGAATAAGCCAATTTTCCACTTCGGTTTGCTTGTTTGAGTGTATCCCTAATTTATTTGGGTAACTTAAGGCAGTAAGAACCAGTAAATCTCTAATGTATTGAGTTAGTAGAGATCTTTTCAATTCAATTAGCAAACAGCCAGGGGCTCGTTTGCCCGCAAATCCCCCGCCCATCACCACTGGCACTGTGTCCCTGTACACAGCAGGACGGTGTCCCCCAGGGCACCTCGGCCTCTGTCCTGCCTGTGGATGTCCCTGAAGGCGAGGGCTTGAGAATGCACTAGAGGGCCTTGGGCCTGCGTTAGGAGCCCCAGGCCACAAGGATCTACAAGGGACCGTACCTGTCATGAGCAAACAAAACACCTTCCCGCAATAAAAGTGCTGAAAAGATTTTAAAATGCAAATGTATTTCTTTCCTTAAGAAAGGCATATCCACACGTAATTGTTAACTACGTCCTGAAAATCTGCTTGCTGTGATTTACTCATAAACTGTCTGTTCTAATCACATAATAGATTATAGAAAAATTGTGCATTTCTTAGCTGATATAAATTCAGCAAATCGATCGGATTTTTTTAATTGAAAGAGAACCCAATATCACTTTAACTCAATATCACTACATCAAACTCTCAAATCCATTTAAGTCTCTTTATTCCTTGTTTTTTTTTTTTTACCTATTAATCTAATTCATCATTTACCTAAATCAAAATCACTGAATTATTGTCATCACATCACCTAACACACAGCAATTCATGGACAGAGAGAAGGTTTTGGACCCTTCTGAAAATGTCATTATGCATTGGAATGTATATTTTTTACTTTTATCTTTTGCACAATTTTGAGCATTCGATGGAATGCTTAGTCCAACTGGGTAGAAAGAAGCTTCGCTAAACCGTCAAAGTATAACCCATAAATTGCTCATAAGAGCTCGGCCTCTTATCACATTAAATTCTCCAAAAACGGCAGCATCCTGAGTGTGGAAGGAAACTTTCAGGCAAGTAGAACATTAGGCAAACCGACTCAGCAAATGGAGACCTGATACGGAGCCTTGCAAACCTGGGCTCCCTTGCAAACTACTCCCTTCAAACTTTCCTGTATGCTTCTGGACCTCAGATGATAAATTTTCAATAGGACTCTGAGGGTGGAAAAACCTAACTCGCTTCTACAATCAAAAATCTTATCTGCAGAAAACATTCTCTCAACATCATCAGTGTATTATTCAGAACAAAGAGGAGTAAACCATATCCTTATTTTTACAGAGACTTTTGTGGTATAGCTTCTGTTTTAAAATTGCAATTGAAAAGTGCATTTCACGTGGTTGTGAGAACAGAACTTTGATAAATTCCTGTACAATTATAAGAAATCATGGGTGTTGCTTAATGACTATCCGGGCCATGATTTGAAGGGGTACATGGGTCAATACGCATCCTCCATCACGCTCCGAAATCTTCGACTTCACCGTCACCTCCCTCTACTTACATATTTTCTTCCTTTTTCTTTCTTTTTCATGGCCTGGGTTAATTTCTTTCTGAGACCATCCAAACCACACATGTCTACAAATAGTTTGTGGAAAGTTCAAACAAATTGAAAGACTTTAACGCGGAGATTCTCACTAAGATATAAAAGCTATATTTCTTTTCATGTTGTAACTTTCACGTTCTTGGAATTCCGGAAAATGGTGACGATTTCGCTTGGCACATGCCGTTCTGTCAGGCTGGGGGATGGAGGAGATCTTGGAGCTGCTTTAGATGAGAGAGTCTAGAGATTCTGAATTTCACAGATTGCCATTTTTTTCTTAAAACTTAAATAAATACATCAGTGTCTGACATGATCAGGAGATAGTAGCTATCTACACGATAATGCCCTCTGCTATTGCCGTGATTTCATTAAAGAAGAAGAGAAAGAAATCTAAGAGACAATAATTACTTTAATACAGCAAAATAAACAAACACTACAGTTTATGAAAATTTTACCCCATTTACTTTACAATCCCCACGGGCTAGTGAGAACGTTGCCGTCTCTGGAGACCCCGCTTCTGGGCCAGCCCCGACGTTCTGCAGGTGGCCAAGGGTGACGGCTCACAGGCCGAGTCAGGAGAAGTGCTCTCTCTTGATTTCCAGCCGTGTCCTTTCCTTTATATCCAGGTGCAGACCCAAGGTGGCTTTGAAGTCACCTGTCCCTCGGTCTCTGTTTTCTTATTCTTCAAAAAGGGAGTTACCGATGCACCACTCCGAGGTCACGTTCAGCTCTCTAATATCTAAAATGGGAGAGTATGGATTCCTCCCCCCGCTGGGCACGGGTACACTCTATACTAACGCCTGAAGAATCTCTCGCTGGGGCACAAACCAAAGGAGGAGACGCCGAGTCAGAGCGTGACTCGTTTTTCACGAATGGGCACAAGGTGTCTACAGAGCCGGAGAGCAGCTCCAGGTCCCGGCTGCCGACACGGGGCTGTCGCATGCGCCATCCGCAGCACGCACGCCCCGCCTGGCCCTCCAGCCCGTGGCTCTGTCAAGGTTCTCAGGGGCTCGGGGCAAAGGGACTCTCGTTTGGAGCCCGGATGCTCAAACCCGCCTCGAGCCCCGCAGGACGGGCCTGTGGTGTGACCCCCGCATTCAGGGCGCGTGCAGAGGTTGGTTAATTACGAGGATGAGGACTCTTATTGAATCAGATTCAGTGCGGCATTCACACAAAAACGACACACACAGTGTCCAGAAATAAAACACTCTCGCCTCCCCTCTCGCAATTGGAAAGAAAAAAAATTAAATGCCAGCTTTCTGTGTTTAATGAATTTTAAAACTTGAAGTAGATCGTTGCTTGGCAACGGAAATGAACGCAGACACGGGCCGCGCCTGGAGCAGCGAGCGCGGGTCTCCGTGCGGCCTCGTGGAGGGGCGCGGGTGGCGGTCCCGTCACCGTGAGATGAAATGTCCTGCCCGCCGGTGGGGGGAGGCGCAGGTTGCGGACCAACCGTGGCTGAGAAGAACAAAGGAGCGCGGCAGTTCTTGCGTCCTGGCGCTTCGGGCTGAGCACCGGGTGAGCCATCTGTGCGATGCCAGAGATGTAACAGGGAGCGAGCGTCGGGAAAGGGCCACTCTTATCTGTCAGGTGTCGGGGGAGCGTGGCGGCTCCCTCGCGGTGGTCACATCCGTGCAGGGCGGTGTTCGTCAAAGAGAGAGGGACGGAGAGGCGGGGAGCCCTTCCGGGCAGCCGGAACGGCGCGGGTCACGCTGAGAACCGCGGCCATGCGGGGCGCCCTGGAGCTTGGGGCCACCGCCCGCTGTCACGTGGTGGTCTCTAGAGCCGATCAGGATGCGCTGACTTCACAGGCATGATCGTGCCTCGTTCAGGTTTCCGTTTGTAAAATATTACTCTGGAAGCAATGCACAGCTAATTATGTACCAGTATCTAAGGCCTAATGGCCATTTTAAAAAATTTTTTCCTTCATTTCCTTCATTAATTAATTCGCCTTTTCTGGGAATTCCTTCTGTCCCTTCCCCTCTATCCGGTTCTCCTGCCACAGAATTCCGATCGAATGTGGTCGTTTTTGCAAACTATCTCGCACACACCAAGTGCATTCCCATAAGAATGTAGTCGGTAGTGTAAATAATCTGATGTAGAAACTCTGTCCGGGGAAGAAAACAATGGTGCCCGAGAGTCAGATGCAGACCGACGTCGCGATCGGCGTTCACGCGGCGAGCATCGCACATCACGGCTTCCACGTCCCGTCTTCCTGACAACCGGCGGCGGAGACCTCCGCGCACACTTTTGTATCCCGCAGTTTCGGGCTTTTTTCTATCAACCCACAGCCAAGGACTGTCTTCACCCAAAAGCCAAAGGCTTAATCCGTCCTCTGATGGCTTCTGCATAAACGTGTAAAAGCCTATGTTCGATGTATTCCGTATCGACTATTTCTCATCTCCTGGGTGCCTAATGTCACACGAGGCGCTCTCCTGAAAGTGTAAACACACACAGACGGGCTCGCACTCTGCTGGGAATGGTGGGCGCACGTGCCGAACGGGTAGTTCAGACGAGGTCTTTAATTCTGGGCGAGACGTGCAGGGATCCCGGGGGCAGGCCGCTCGTCACCCGAGTCAGGCCACGAGGTGAAGGAAGGGTCAGGGACGTGGCCAGACCCCCCAAGGGAGGCCACCGAGTCAGAGACGGAGGAAGAGGGGCGGAGGGCAGCGGCCGACAATCACAAACTAGGAAATGAGTCCACTGCCTCCTCCCGGAGTGAGCCAAGGATTTTTTTTCTGTCTTCTCCTTTACTCATTTTTAATACATCTATAAATCAGTGTGACATCTTTAGAGCCCAAAACTCTTAAGACCGGGTAATATTTCTTCCAGAAAATTCCAAGGGCAGCTCCTCAATATTTGCTAAGTGGATGAATGGATGAGGGAATTATCTAGACAAGAACCGGTGACTACGGAACGCGCTTAATAGATAGTGTCGTGGAAAACACCTGGTGACAAAGGGCCGAGTTCCGATGGCAGAATCACTGACAGGCAACGGAGGAAAAGAAACGTGATAAACATCCGCGCTACGAAATCGCCCGGGACACGCGCGAAGTCCTGCTCTCGCTTCTGTTAATGTGTCTCGGACCTCGGTGCCTTCGCTCGGTGGGCGATTCAGCAGCCCCGCCGGATGGCAGAAGTCGGCACGTGGTGATCAAATAAGTGGACTAACAGGGAACTCGGGCTGACTGTTGTTTTTTTTTTTTTAATTTTAGAAGTAAAGAAGACTTTATTAGACTTTTGAGCAGATGTTTTGTATGTGAGAGTGTACGTGTTTATGTGTATGTGGACTGCGTACGTGTGCGTGTGTGCGTGTGTGTGTGTGTACAGAGACCGTCACGGGGACCGGTATGCCCACAGCCATGCCGCGATGTCCCTAACCCGTCTGCCACACACCCGCGACACACACTCCCCACACAGCACAACCTTCAGAGAAGCGTGTAAACAAACACACACACATTTTCAAGAAAGATGATAACAAGCAAGCTGAGATTGTATTTTCTTAAAACGTCAATTTTTTTTTTCAGTTCTGCAGCTCATTCCCCTCTGGGCCGACGGGCCATGAGCGCAGCACACGCATCCCGCGGTCGCGAGCACAGGCCCTGCTCTGTGGGAGCCGCAGAGACGCCCGGCCAGCTCGGAGGCGGCCGGGGCCGGCGCAGCCACAAGGACACTTCTGTCCCCGGCCGTGAATAGGTCTCAGTTCCGAGGGTGGCCGCTCGGGACACGCCGAGCATGCCAAGCAGGCGAGCACAGGGGCCCTTTGTCAGCAGCCCGGCCTCGGCCACCGGCCGCCTCAGGGTGCGAAGCGTTTCTCACGAACGCCCCACCGCAGCTCGGGCGGGGAACTCTCGAGAAAACCCTCCCCCGCGCAGCTCTCGCTCGGGACGCTCCGGTCTGGCCTCCAGGTGCGCGGGTTTCGTGAAACGTTTCGGTTAACACGTGCACAAAGTACTTAGGCGAAGGCGCGCGTCTGAGTCGTTATTATCATAAAGGAGCCGAGGGTTCCTGAACATTCCGTGCCGGGGGCCCGAGGGCCCCGCGCAGGCGGAGCTCGACCTCGGGGGCGCGAAGTACCCCGCGCGTCCCGGCGGCCAGAGCCCCGCGGCGCGCGCGTCTCCTCCCGGCGCGTCCGCAGCACCGGCCAGTGCGTGGTGCTCACAGAGGTCTGCGTGACGCTAAGAGCGGGGAAAACCTTTAACCGCGGTACACGGGTTCCTTTGCTCCGGGCCCCTCGGGGCCTTGAGCCGAGGCACGTCGCGCGTCTTCCGCAGCGACAGGTCCCGCTGCTCGGTGCACGTCCGTCATCCCCACTGAGGACGGACGTGTTCAAGGGCGTCGTCGGGGCCGAGGCCGGAGCGCGGTTCGCGCGGCGACGCTGAGAGCGGGCGGAGCTGGAGGGACCGGTCTGCAGGGGGCGCTGGGCGCGGCGTCTCGCGTGGGGCTTCGCGAGACCGGGGTTCACGCGGTGCCATTTGGGCCGCAGAAAACCGATTGTCTCAGTTCATGCCGGCTGCGCGCACTCGGTGTCCTCCGGGGAGGACCGGCAACTCGGTGTTCCTCGGATGGCGAGGCGTTTCCCTCCAGCCGCCACCCGCGCTCTGCGCACTATATTGTGTGCGTGTGCGTGTGTGTGCATTCATGTGTGCGCGTGTGCATGTGTGTGTGCGTGCATGTGTGCATGTGCATGTGTGTGTGTTGCGTGCGTGTACGCATGTGCGGCGCACGCACATCTGCAAGGCCTGCAGCTTCTGCAGACGCGCCGCCCGCCCCCTTGCCCCCTGCCCCGCCCACTGCCTGCTGTCCTGGGCCTGAAATGCTCCTCCCACCTGCCTCCCGCCCCGCCCCCGCCATTTGCCTGGTCAGTCGCCCTCACCTTCCGCCTCGCACACTGCAAGGCCACTACAGTCTTCGCTCTCACCACCTGGGACACGTGTGAGCACACCTACAGAACAGCGAGGGCCCGCGTGCTCGTTCGGAACTCCCACTGGACGCAGAGCCTCCCACGGTCACAGAGCCTCCCACGGTCACAGAGCCCTGCCCTGCGTCCCCTGCAGCTGACAGCAGCCAGCCGCACGCGCGTGGTGACTTCACAGCGAATGATCGGGTGGGTGCCGGACCTGAGTCTCATTCCGGATGACGGTCACCTGGGCAGAAAGAGCCATTGAGCTTTCACTGAGCACCCAGTCACCCTGGGGGAGCAGGAACTGATTCAAAAGGTTTCAGTGCTTTTAAAATTATTATTCTCTTTACAGAAAAGCCTCCACTTAAAACTGTGCCCAGAATCCCAATAGATTCACACACAAAAACAAGCCGGGGGTCCGAGAGGCGGGCGGCTGGGCCGTTCGCTCTGGCCCGTCCTTCTCCACCTGTCTTGGCTGCCGAGGCCGCGCAAATAGCCCACGGCTCCGAGGAACCCCATTTTCAAATCCATGCACGTGGAACGTCTCCAGAGTGAAGACGCTTCACCTGGAATTGACTCTTCCCTCTGGAAGGATCGCACTCTGCAGGTCGTTAAATCAGACACTGCCACGTCTCTGTTATACGACAGGGAACACGGACCGTCTAGTGTCTACGTGCTTGGTCTACACAGCTTTCTGGAGCAGGAATAAGTATCAGCTACTTCCCAAACCCCGGTCTGTAAATAAAGATGTGTACATAAAATAGACTAGCCTTCTTTATTAAAAAACAAAACAAAACGAAACCTATTTCAATATGAGGTTTAGAATTTGGAAAGCCTTTAGCACAAGCCGCGTGCATTCACGCACAGAGCCCCTTCTACCTGACAGGTCCGGCCCTGGGCTCTGAAAGTGAACGGCGTGTCCCCTGACCCTGTCGAGGGTGGCGTCTCACAGAGGAAGGAAGCGTCGTAAAGTGTCACTAACAGCGCGACCAATTTTACAGGGACGACGCAAAAGAATGTGTCCCATGGCCGCACACGAGGGATTAAACACAGGCACGGGGTTGCCGGGCCAGCCGGCCCCGGCATCGCCAGGGGCATGGGGGGAGGTGGAGGGCAGGGAGGGGAAGGCAGGCCGTCCCGCCGCGTGTCTGAGCTACGGAAGGCGGACACGTCCGTGGGGAGATAAGACTTGTCCTCTCAGTGAGGATGGTACAAGCAGGAGTCATGGGGAGCTTGACTCAACGTCCCCATCAGAAACGCAGCAAAACACAGAAGGGCACGGCAGGAGCGAAGTCCCCAGCCTGGACGGAAGGCCTCAGCCACGCAGCCTCGCCGCCCTCGTCCTGGGCATGCGGGGCGCTCCGCGCAAGCTCACGGCCCCACGGGAGCCCGCGGTGGCGGTCACATGCCCACGGTCAAGAGTCGGCGAGGACAGAGGATGTGGAGAGCTGAGCCCAGGGGGGAAAGTTAGACGAGAAGCCCCCGGGGGAACCGATGCGGAGGTTCAGAAGAACTGCGGGGAGGCTGGGGAGGGCCCAGGGCCCCGGGCCCCCCGCAGCACCCCCTAGCTGGGCGAAGGGACCTGGCGGAGGACGGATGAGGCCGAAACACGCCTTATCCGTGGCTTCCCGGCGTATGCGTCTGCACAGTGTGTCGCTGACACGGTTCAATCTCGCGATGCCTGTTTCAAGGATACTGTAACTTCTCTGAGCTACGTATGGAAATGCAAACACAACCGGGTTTAGTTTCCCTGGACTAAATTCTTAGCCTATTAACTCGGAATGTCTGAATTCTACATTTCGTTTGGCATGTTTCTAATCATTCCCTTTGAGCTTCCTCTCTGTCGACTCTAAAATGACCTTTGTGTCACACGTATTTTTATGCCATAACGTTTTACATCATTCATAAAGATCTGAACCACCCCTTTTTGTAACATCATTTCCAATAAACAAAGTTTGCTTTATATCCCTTAACCGACATTCGAATTTGTAAATGCGTTTCTTTTTGAGCCAATGGAAGTTGGCTACGTCCTCCGTAATGCTGCCCATATCAACACTGAATGAACAGATAATTCTAGTCAATAAACAAAGTCATGTGTACCTGTTTTATACATCCAACGAATTACGTGTCGGTGGGTCAGAACATTCTGGAGCTTGGGCTAAGCGACCGTTGGACACGTGTCCGTTACAGTGACGGTGACGATTTCCAGCACTGGTCGGGCGGCCACGTTTGAGATCCTTTCTAGTAAAACCCTTTCTCCCCAAATTACTGTCCCAAGAGGTTCTTTTATTAAAAAGCGTGCCCCGGTGGGGAGCGGGCGGGCTCCCCGGCGCATGCGTTATCACAGCATGATGCGCGCCGCGCAGAGATGCCATCGAGCCATGCGCCATTGCGCATCTCGGCAGCGTCTCGGGGCTTCGAGTGCATTCACGTGGGACCCTCACACACGCCTTGACATCAGTCCAGCTTCAGGAAGTTGTTTTTTGATAAACCGAGCCAGTCGACGTCTCAAGAGTTTCTCCCAGGAACTATGCCGTGGAAACGGGTGGGACCTTCCAGCTCCGCAGACGCTGGCCCCGGACACCTGGCCCATGCCGGCTCCCCGCCTGGGGAAGCAAGTGCTCCGGTCACTTGGCTGCAGTGAAGGGCTGTCCCTTCGGACGCAATTCTCGGCCAGAGAGCGCGGGGCCAGGGCGAGACGTCCGTCCCCTCCCCCAACTCCCTCTGCAGCGTGTGGAGACGAGTCTCGAGCAGCCGCTACTTGGGCATCGCGCCCATGAACATCCCCCTGACACTCGCGCTCCCGCGGCATGTGGACATGTGCAGACGGCGTTTCCGGCGGTCGGGGTCCCTGGCAGTGGATCTCAGGACCCCCGCCAGTCCTCTGTCCACGTCGGGACGCTCCTGGGGAACGGCCCGCGGCGTCCAGGGCGCGCCATGGAGGGTGAGCCAGGCAACGCGACAGAAGCAATCAAAGGCAAACCATCCCCTTCCTCGGAAAGGGAACGGCTCACTATTTAATCACGTCGTGAACGTTTGTCTGAAGCATCGGGAGGCATTAATCATATTGTGAAATTCAACCGAGAGCGTGCGGCTGCAGACGCATCGTGCTCCTCGAAGACGCACAATCCCAAAGCTTCTGGATGAAGCCGTTTCCGTATTTTATTGTGCTTGGCATTTGTTTAAAAATGATGATAAAATGCAAAATGCTTAGAACCTCTCTAAAATTTACACACAGCAACCCATCGTATGGTCCCTGATTCCTTTGTCTCTATTTTAGCTTCTAGTCCGAGCCTGAGACGGTCGCTCGTAACTCGCACTAGGGGAAACGAGGTGCTGTTGTGTGTTTGCTCCTCTGCTCCCCACTATCAGATAAGGTGAAAGGCGGACCCTGGACCTACCTCACAGGGCAAGAATGCGGACATGACGCTCGGCCACAAGATGGCGCTTTCTCAGGAAAAAAAAAAAAAAAAAACGTTTAAATTGAGCAGGTGTGTGCCGGACCCATTCGGACTGGAACTAAGCTGTAATCGAGAGCATTTTTACATGAAAAGCGGCAGGATCTGATCAGCCTAAACAAAATGCTACCTGTGCGTACGCTGGGCTTTCGATACAAATTAGAATCGCCTGCTCAGGGTAGGGATCGCTCTCTCTCTTTTTTTTTTTTTGGCAGAGTTCATTTAAAGTTGAATTTCATATTGAATCACCCACTGGGTTGAAGGTCCGGAGACACGTTAAAGTGCATTCGCCCGTGGGCGTTTATGTTCCACCGGCTCAGGTGACCCGAGTCGGAGCTGAAGGACGCCTCCCCCCCCCCCCCCCCGCCTGACCCCGACACACTGTTTCCATCTCCTGGTACCTCGGTCTGGACACTTTCAAGGGCATAGTCCCACCGCTCGCTTCCCACCTTGGGAGTCTCACCGCAAACCCGCAGCGACCAGACAAGGCGAGGACAGCGGGGCGGCCCCCGTGGATGCGGTCACGTGTTTGGGTAAAACAGTCCCCAGCATTCCAAAGAGAACAGGAGTCCACCAACGGTTCGGTTTAAAAATCGATTTCTCTCTCCGGACACAGCGTTTTACACTCGTCTTTTCTCTTCCTGCTTGTTCGATTCCCACCAATAAAGCGTGAGCCGGAGAAACCGAGGTCCCCACCCTCGGCGCCCGTCAGGGCAGCAGCCCAGGCCCACGCCCCTGCTCCGGCCTGTCCGCGCAGTGTGGGCACAGGGACGTCCAAGTCCTGCGGGTGGCAGGCCTCGCGTCTCCCAGGGCTCCCCGCGGTGACCGCTGAGGGCGCCCTGTGATCTCCGCGGGTGCCGCGAGGCCCCACCCCCCCGACAGTGGTGGCCGACAGGCTGAGGCCGGCAGGTCCCGATCCTGACTGCTGACTCCCCGTGCCCGCATGTACCACCTTCCCCGGCTCGCTAACGAGTCCGTCCGCCCTAGTCGTGGCCGCGCCGCCCACACCCAGGCCAGGAGTCGGTGTCCGCCCCGCAGCCCCCCGAAACGGAATCCACGCTTCGCCAGTTCCTGCTACAGCCACGACGCTCAGAGTCCGGCCACACCATCGGCGCTCACCGGGGTCACCGCGCCAGCCTAGTGACAGGCCTCGCCGCTGTCCGACGAGCTCCGTGCAGTGTTCCAACATCGAACAGAGAAGGAAAATTACAAGCAACACAGCCAGGGGACCTGGCCAAGTTCAGACAACGCAAAATCACGGGCTCTGCCTGCACCGGCGTCTTCCTCAGGCTGGCATCTAGGGCCCGGGAGCTTTACTTCATCATCTCCTGACAAACGATGGCTACCATTAAACCGTGCTCAGAGGGACATGTAATCATTAGAGCATTTTTTCCCCACACGTGATTAATTAGACTATCTGCTCAATTATACTGTATAATAAACTGTACTACAGAACGGCGTTTAACATCCATGAGAGACCAATCCGGGATGTTTTTAAATCCCCAAATTTGTGATTTCCAAAGAGATTCTGTTTTTCTTCGTAAACATAAGAAAATATTATTTAAAAATTCCAGGGGCTTCTCCAGGCCGTCAATGACTCTATAAATATAGAAATAAAGCTAGTTAAGCAGCTACTGAAATAAATTATATCATTTTAAACTTTTGCTTAATTTCTGCGTCTCACGTGAGCAGTTTACACACTGCCACTATTTTTTTTTGTTTAGTAAGAATAGATTGTACGTTCATCGACGGCATTACTTAAGCTACCACATAATTTGCTGTCCTGTTCTATGATTCTTCAGATCTTTAATTTTCTACCAGCTGTACTCACTAGGTTGTTTAATTGTCAACATCACTATGGGCATCCGGGTTCCATGACACACACGTGACCTCACGCCCGTGGCCACCTCACCTGATTTTGGAAGGAAAAACAGCACACGAAAAGCCTTTTGTTACGGTTTCTCCTCTGCTCAGCATTCCGAGGACGGATGGGAGAAGGCGCGCGGAGCACCCACACACCTGCCAGCCGCACGGCCCGGCACACCTGAGCTGGGCGCGCACCTGAGCTGGCGCGCCGCCTCGCCGAGGACGCCCCCCTCGCGACAGAGACGCCGCCCGCCCGCGTGGAGGAGGCCACCTGTCACCAGGGCCTTGCGGCTGCAGAGGGCGTGGGGCTGGGCACGGAGGGTCCGGTTTCACCTGGCGTCTGGGGCTGGGGATCTTCACCTAGGGAGAGGGGTCACACCTGTCGTTAGTATCATTCCATGGCCTGGGATGCAGGTGACTGCATGGCAAGAGAAACCTTAACTACTTTTAACTGGCAACGGGATGAATTGAGATTCCAGGTCTTGCCGCTAAAATATTACTCAGGAACTTCAGGTCCTCTCTCCTGGGCCCGCGTGCCACCCTGGAGGGCCTGTCACCTCCTCAAGACGGAGGCCATATCTTCTAGCTGTCACTCTCCCCCATCGCCAAGCACGTAAGCCCTGAGAAGTTCTCGCAGACTGAGGGCCACCGTCCCCGTCCCCGTCCATCGCCACCTCAGGCTGCCTCTGCCCTGGTGGCAGCCGGCGGCCACCTCTCCCCGTCGCTGGTCCAGTTTGCGTCCAGACGCCAAGGGCGGGGGCCTAGGTTTGCTGTGGACGCTCTGCACCCAGCCCGCAAATCAGCTGCTGTTCTCCAAGGCCCACGTTCAGCCTCGTGGGTCCCCAAGACGTTCGCGGGGGAAGGGGAGGCGAGCGAGGAGCAGTGCGCCCCGCTGGGAGGCTGGACTCCGCAAGCCGCCGCGGGCGAAGCCGAGCAGAGAGCATCGCCTCGGCGACGTGGCTTCCTTCCGCCCGAAATCCGTGATGACGCAGGCCCGCGGGGTGACTGGGGACATTAGATGTGGGCGCCCTCGCCAGGCGGCGAAGTCTCAGAGTCAGGAATATCGGGTGTCAATACAGTGTGGCTGGATTTTGTCACGAAGATGGACAATTAATCACAGCTAGAACGACCGAGAACTTAGGAACAGACACTGCGTTCAATGCCTGTCTGACCCGCAAGAGAGCGAAACGGGGGAGGCTGTTATTAAGTCTATTATTATTTCGAACAAAGAAACTTAAAGTAACAGAATCGAGTAATCGTGCCTGGCCGACCCAGTGGCTGAGTGACAGGAGAATTAACTGCGGGGGGGCATCTTGTACCCTTTGGGCAGGGTGTCCCCATCTGTGAGTCTCTTCATGCAGCCATGACTCGTCTGTGGGTGTCTGTCCCCAGCCCCCGGGAGAGTGGGGTGCCCACCGGCTCGCGACTGCAGGCCTAGTGCTCAGCCCGACGCCCGCCCGATCGGGCCCTGAAGAAACCCGCGAACACAGATCCATGAGACTTTTCTGGAGGAGAAATTAATTCGATGCTCGCTGCTAAAAAGGACAGTGGTGTGTCTTCCACGCGGGTAAAAAATGGAATCGGGAGTGATTTTTAAAAGAGAAACAGAGGAAGAAAGATGAGCTCCAACGCGAGAAAGAGATGTCATTCATCACAAAAGCCACGTGAGCCACCTGCCAGGTGACGCGTGCAGCTCCAGGCGTCACAGGGCTCAGGACACAGCCCGGCGGGAAGGAGACGAATGGGTTGGCGTCTCGTGTCGCACTCTCTATTTACCAGAAACGAACGAGGGTGAACGAGCTTACACAGCCGGGCTACATCTTTGCGTCAGAGTGAATTCTCAGACTGTTCCAAGATTTATATGCCTTTACTCGCGTCCGTCTGCCAAACTAGATACACTTCTCGACGTGTTAGAATAAAAAAAAATCTTCAACGGAAAGAATTGTAATTTTTCAAGGAAATTAGATAAGAAAATTGCTAGTCATAAACACCATAATATGCGAACGCTTCGGGTGAAGGACGGAATAGAACATTAATAATAGTGTAATTACGAATGATTAGTGCACAGAAAAACATGCCGCCTCCCTCGTCCTCAAAAGGTCATAAATTAAGAAAGTAAACGCGTTCCCCCAGCAAAGGAGCAGAGCATAAAATCTCTCACGGCGCTTCAGGCAGCCACGGGACAACGGTCGTCAGCATGGAGCAGTACAGAATTCCGGATGTTTCCTTTCCGAGAAGCTGTCCTACGGAGATCCGGAAACGTGAGCGGGTGCGCACACACCCAGAGACGGGGATGAAGACAGACGGATAGATATGGGACAGACGGAGCCCGACGCGGGGAGGAGGGGAGAGCGACCGACCGAGCTGCCGCATCTTTGTGTGATTCAGAACCGACTCCCCTTTTCCTGGTGATGGGGCCCCACCCAGGGTCCCCCATCCAGCAGGTGGAGCCTACGACGCCCTCTGGAGTTAAGTGGAGCTAGGAGGAGTGAACGGAGGAGGATCTTCCTAATCGTCCTCGTTCGTGGGTGTTTTCTCTGTAACCCATCGCGGTGGTGGGCTTGCTACCCAAACGGTTCCCTCCACCTGGACCCCCCAGCCGCCCCCGGGGAACGCGTGTCGGACGCGGGATGGCAGCCCCTTCTCCTGCGGCGGAGCGCGAACCTGCAGGTCAGCAAGATCGCCGGCGCGGCGCGCGCCCAGTCCGTGCAGGCAGGTGCGCGCCCCCTCTGAGAAGGCAGGTACGCCGCCGGCCAGGTGTGTACCCCCTCCCAGCAGGCAGGTGCGGCGCGCCCCCTCGGTGCAGGCAGGTGCGCGCAGGCCAGGTGTGCGCCCCCTCCGTGCAGGCAGGTGTGGCGCCCGCCAGGTGTGCGCCCCCTCCCAGCAGGCGGGTGCGCGCCCCGTCGGTGCAGGCAGGTGCGGCGCCGGCCAGGTGTGCGCCCCCTCCGTGCAGGCAGGTGCGCGCCGGCGCCCCACGCGTCCGCACCCAGCACGACTTCTGGGTGCGACGGGGCCGCGCTGGCTGCTCGTTGCCAAGCAGCCGTGGTGCCGTAGGCAGCTCTGCGAGTTTCCAGCAGAGCGGCTCCTTAGCTTAGCTACACCTGGCGACTGCGACATTGACTACATCTGAGACATTCGACTGAGAGCCGGAGCGCAGGAAGGGCGCTGGCCCCAGCGCAGGGGTCTCTGGGAAAGGCGATGTACAGAGGACGGCTGGCCCCCCACAAGGCGATGGGGTCCCCCGGAACTGAGCCTCCACCAGGGAGAAGCCATCATGAAGGGGTGCTCCTGTATCAATAACACACGCGAAGCTGGTACCGGGGGTGGGGGGGGTCTGTAAATTCACGGCCAAACACAAGGCAAAGCGAAGCTGTGTTTCCGTTTCTGTGAGTTTGGATGTTACAAATGCAGTTCGGAAGTTCCTGAGCCACGCCAGGGAAACTCTGCATTTGGGGTTTAATGAGAAAATGACGCATAAATATCAACTATTATAAATTTCCTACCAAGAAAACGGCACCGAAAATCACACATGCTCCTTGGAACCCGATAGGAGCCTTTAAATGGCAGATTGATATTGTGCTGCTCATTCTGACACAGCATCCTCCGTGTCTAGAAACACTCATTTGTATTTCAGTTACCGCAGAAAAGATTTATAAAAAAACTGAAGAGTTCTGCTAGTTGAAGAGAAAGAGGGGACACATTTTTCTAAGCAGAACTCACTTCCTAGGAATCCCAAGCAAGAACTAGAAGAAAATCTCAAACTTCCCCTTCCAGGGTCATTGTGGGTAGACACCCCACAGATCCCGAACGTCAAGGAAATTTAACTTCCAGTTTGTTGCCACTGTTGATTGAAAGCAGATCAACTTCCAACCTACCAGAATAGCCAAGAGCAAAAACAAATGATAAAATGACATGCGTATCTAAAATACAGAATCACCTGCTTCACATTAGAAAACTGGTCTTATGAGTGTTTTTCACATCTGGAATAAATCAGGGCGATCCAAATTCCAAATGTGGACTTCCAGAAATAAATGGTGGAGAAAGAGAGAGATGAGAGAGGAAGTGTGGAGCGAGGGAGGGGGAGAGATGCTGGGAGGGGAAGAGAGGGAGGGGGCGGGGCAGGAAGGAGGACCCGTCTTCAGCGATGGTGAAGGACGGGCAGAGTCACGTGAGGCGGCACTTAAAACCATCCCCAGAAACCCGAGTTAACTAACAGAAACTCTTTATAAGGAGCCTGAAGACTCAGCCTGGCAGAGGTAACCTCGGTGCTGGGGGACAAGGTCTACTAATGGCTCAAGGGAACAAAGAATTCGGTGTCAACTGAGAACTTCTGCAGTTGAGGGTTTAGGTGTGATGTGGGATGCCAAGTGTCTGACATTCCGGGAAACGCAAAACCATGGCACCCGTGCAAGGGTCAGGGGTTGGGACTGGGGGAGGAGGCACGCACCGCAGATGACTTCGAGGGCCGTGAAACTCCTCTGCATGACACCAGAGAGAACTTCGTCCGTGGCAACGAAGGCTGTCGATAACGGGGAGGCTGCACGGTGCGTACGTAGGGTGAGGGTACACTGACCCATTTCTGTACGTTCCCCTTCAATTTTGCGACGAAACAGACACTGCTCTAAAAACGCAGTCTTAATTAACAACTAAATAAAGTTCTAACAAGGAGAAGAAGCTAAAGGGTTGATCCATGGGGAAGGAGGGAGGGAGGGAGGGAGCAGCTCAGTTCCCTAACGTGGACCTGCAGGGCTCCCACGGGAGGAAGCCGACTGAGAGCCAAGAGGGTGCCGCCGGTTCCCGGGAAGCACGTGGGATGTGTGCGCCCCGTCTGAGCTCAAGCACCCCAGGATTCTGAGCAATGCTGTGGCCACTGGGAGAAGCACATAGATCTCTCAGTATGTCGACGTGATTTATAATTCCTGGATTCTCCAGAACTAGAAAACCGGTCCCTTCCACTACGTGTTAGACGCTATTAATTATCGTTCCTAATTTTGGCTCCCAGTAAACATTTCCTTTTCGACACAATTCCCTTCCTTGAGCGAATCGGAAGAAAGTTCGAAAGGACAAAACCGTAAATGTGTGTAAATGTGTGTAAAAGGGCCAGTAACGCAAAGATTCTTCTCCCCTGTTAGCATGCTTAATTCTATCGGGTGGAAAAATTTTAAACATGTGCCGACATTCCGATGCTGTGGGGTAGCGTCCTCCTCACGAGCCCAACGCACCAGGGAGTGCCTCGTGACGACAAGGTCGCACCCCTCGCACAGCTGATTCTGAGCACGGCACCTGCCCTGCGTGTGGGCGGCCGAGCTGACTGCAACACACAGTTCCCAGATCGCAGCTAATGACGAGGGGCGTTCTCGCTGCTGGACACAAATCCAGGCCAGCAACACGCAGGTGCTCGCGGAAGCTGCATGCACTGTCCCTGCCAAGTTCCTGAAGGCCACCTATAAATCAGTGTAACAAAGGGAGAATGATGGTGCGCGAGGCCAAGAGAGAAGAAAATACATGATAGAAAAAAAGGAAACGGGTTTATAATAAATAAATAATGTGACAGCTACGAGGGTCTTCCTTCCCTCTAACCACATAGGTGTAGGGACTGGTTATTTAACTTAAAAAAAAATGTGTTAAAAGTATTTATTTACAAGTATGTCACTTCGTGTACAATGCTTATTTAATATATTATAGCATGAGAGTTTGGAAGGATTATCGAAGTGTTTTGGGGTCCTCCCGTAAATCGCTTGCCTTCTGAGACACTGTGATAGAGAAGACCCCAAAGGCGATTAGGTAGCTACCACTCAATGCTCACGGTGCCCATGACCCTCACACAGGACGCGGCGGTTGTATTTAAATAGCAACCTAGACGTTCTTCAGCACATTCCACTAGTGGAGTATCCAGAGTCCACTCTTTATCCCAGCCCAAAGGCAAGTGGACTGGCTTTGTCTGTCTACATGTCAGAAGCTGTCGGCCGAACACTGTGCTTTTCTCGCAGAGTATCCTGGGATCAGCAGGGCGTGTGGAGCTTGGGTGGGCAAATGCACGTGCACCTCGCCCCCTGGGGGGCCTGTGAGACCCCGGGCGTGAGCGTGGGAGGCACACAGAGCGGGAGAGAGGGGGGTGAGGAGCTGGAGCGCAGGACACAGGCGGAGGGTGCTCACCACGGTGTGAGTCACGTTTGTTTGCAGCCGTGAGAGTAGAAGGTTGTCATCGGCAATTAAACTGAAATTGACGGATACGGGAACAATCCAGAAGGTAGAGGGTAACCGAAGAGTACAATCTTAATTTGTTCAGTTTTTTCCCCCATCTGTGTTGAGAGAAATCCGGAGGAAGGAATATATGAAAGCTTAAAACAAGATAAAGGCAAAAAAAAAAAAAAAAAAAACCTACAGACTTTGCACTTTTGTTTATGGTTTTCGGTCTTCAAATAGTCTTATTTCTGGATTGTATTCTAGACACACTGAAGGTGCGCACACACTCAAAGACTTGTGCAACACGGCATTTCTATAGTGGGGTATGTAAAATACTGACCTTTCTATGCAACAGATGCTTAAGTTACCTATTTTCCTTTCCCAGGTATTAAGGCAAAAACTGAGATTACGAAAGAAACGAACCCTACGGGACCCGAGTGGGAAACACCAGAGACGAACACTTTGCTTAGGACAAGCCCAGAGCATGTGCTGTTCATCTAATACCTTAAGATGCACCTACTGGTTTAACCACATTTCAGAAAATACTAGTTGTCTTCTCAATACCCGGTCTCGAAAAAAATCTTCATTAATAACAGGACCCAGTCATAGTTTGGGATGTTAACACCCAGCTGAACGGCCCAACAGCCCGTGGAGCAGGTTAACCGATGGGGCATCGTCCAGCGTCTCCTGCTGTTGGCCGAGACCTCGGGAATGCTTCGGCCGGCGCTCGCGTGGCCGCCGGACACGGCTGGACGCGGGCCTTTTCTTTTCCGTAATTCCTTCACGCCGCGGCGGCATCGGGACACCCGGAGGCGTAGGAGCCGCTTTTGGACCAGGAGAGAAAGGCAAACGGAGCGCAGGTGCCTCGGCCCGGACCACGCGACTCGCTGAGCATCGGCGGCGGCGGCCGACACCTGGACCTCGCGGCCCGGCGGGCCCCCCGCGCCTGAGCCGCCGCCCGCCGCCCGGTGCGGCAGCCGCACGGGTCACACGCCTGTGTCTCAGGGCGGGGTCGCAGGCTCTTGCGAAACGGCCTAGCGTTGCGACCGAATGTGCTCGCGATGCCTTTCGTCCTCGATGCGCCGAGACGAAGGGACCTACGCCCTTCCCCGGTCACGGCGGTTCACGGTTTTCCTGCTGCGGATTTCGGCCGCCTGCGCCGTGACCCTGCGTGTGGCTCGGCCACTCGCTCTTCCAGCCGGGGTTCGGCGTCCACATTTCTTCGTCTTCTCGGGGCCTCCGCGGCTGAGGCGTTAGCGCCTCATAAACGTTTGTCGAGTGAATGCGAGTTCTCTCTGTGCACCCAACGACAGGCACGCTGTGGGAAACAGAGGACGCGGAGGGAGCTGCACCTCGGGGGACGCGGGCTGGGGTCACGCGGAGCAGCCAGGCGGGACGGCGCGAGCGGGGCCTCGGGACAAGGCCGTGGGCGGGAGAAGGCGGCGTCTGGAGGCGGGTGGGGGGTGAGGCCACCGGGACTGGAATGCGGGGTGGGGCGCAGGGCGGCGGCCACACCCACGCGACAGCCGTGGGGTCCCCCGGAGCGCTCTGCGGTCCTGCGACGCGACATCGGCCTCCGCGGGACCCTGAACCGGGGGCATCGATTCCGGGACTCGTCAAATGACATGCGTGAGAGCGAAAAGGAGTAAGCGTGTGGGGACGGGGTCCCCATGTGCGGACGCGGCCTGGTCGTCGCCGCCGTCGCTGTGGGGACACCTGGGGGGACGTGGTCCCCGCGCCCCGGACGCGGCCTCGCCCCCGGCCTCTCCCACCGACCCGGCCGCGGCGGGCGCCGAGCTGGTCTCCGCTGCAGAGGGTCGCGCCCCGCGGAGACCAGGCGCCAGGCCACCTCACGCGCCACCGTTTCCCTCTGTCCCTGCCCTGACCCGACGACGGCACCGAACCTGCGCGAGTTGCTCCCCACGGGAGCGGGAGTCAGGATCCGGGTCCGGCTCCCCGGGCGGGCGGCGCGCTTCGCGCCGGAGGCTCGGACTCCGTAATTGGCGACGTCGGGGACCCCCGGGCTGGCAGGCGGCCACCGGCCTTTTTAACCCGACCGCCTCACGTCGCGGAGGCGGCGGCCGCGGCTCCCCTCGGCCGTGCTGGGGGCGTGGGGCGCCCGCGAGCGGTCACCGCGCGTCCGTCTCCGGGGGCCGCGATTCCGCGGTTTCCTCGCCGCCGCCTCCTCGCCTCAGGCCTGTCCCGCCGGCGTCCCGGGCCGAAGGAGCTGGCGGGGTTCGTGTTCTCCGTCCGGCAGCCCGGGGCCCGCACACGAGCCATAAAGTAAGTACGGCACACTATGCAGAGAACGCAAATTGCCCATTTTCCACTTAATTTGAAGTAATAACATTAAAATGATTCTATGCAGATTCGCTTATTATAGAACATCTCGCTGTAAAATGTGACCTGGCGAAAACTATCAATCTCCGCTTCTTCCGTCTCCCGGACGGGGCTCCCGCTCCCCGAGCCTCGCGCGGGGCTGATGACCTTAGGCTTTGTCCACAGTGAAATCACGCCGCGCAGTTGGCCTCGGATGCAGCGGTCATTGTAAATGATGGCCTTGAGAGTAAGATCACCGGAGTGTTTGGCACCGTAAGAGATTTTAGTATGCGTCCTGAGCACGGACCTAAGCCCAAGTTTTTTTTTTTTTTTTTTTTATCAATTAAATATACTTAACTAAAACCCGAACACAGCTCCGCGGCCTGCAGCGGCCCGGCGGGCGGCTTCCCGTCCACACTCACGCCGTGGACGCCCCGTCCCATCCGTGCACTGCGACACACCGACCGGGACCGAGGGAGGCCCCCGATGCTCCCGCCCTCTCACCCGCGGCCCAGCACGGCACCCCGGGAGCCTTGCCGCACGTGAAGGCGGCGGCGGGGCGGGGACCTTGCTGCACAAACGCTGCGCGGCCAGAGCGTTACCTGTCAGGTGCGCACGTTGCGGACGCCTCCGTGACTGTCCGGCGCGCGCGGCTGCGTCCCGGACCACGTGAGCCCCCTGCAGAGGCCGCCCGAGCGACGGGAATCACCACGGCCTCCCGGACGCAAATCGCCACCTCATTCACCGCCCCCGGCCCCCCCCCCCCCGTCAGCCAGTCATGGGCCCGGGCCTGTCCCTGCCGGAGTCGGCCGTCACCCCGTCACCCCGTCACCCCGGCTCGGAGCTCCACGCCCTGCCCGCGTCTGACCCTGGAGGCGATGAGGTGGGCGCAGACCGCGCGGGCCGGCAGACCCGCCTCGGGATTTCTAGCTGCTGCTGGCCCGAGGCCCGGTGCCCCCCCACTGCTCGCCCCCGCGGGTCCCAGTCCCTCCCCGGGAGTAGAATCCTGAGGACGGGGGAGGTGACGGACGGAGATGACCTAACACGGCGCTGGCAGTCGGGGCGCTCGGAGCGGAACCGCATAAACGGGCCGAACCTCGCACCCGACGGAGAAAACACCTCTGCTCCCGCCGCCGACACCCCGTGGGCAGCGCGTCCCCCTCAGAGAAACCCGCGCGGGAAGCCCAGTGGGCGCCGGACCTGCGTTCTGCACACGCCGCGCTGCAGCGGCCACTGGACACTGCGACCAGGCGGCGGGCGTGAGCGCGTCCGGGGGCCACGAGGAAGACCGCTCTGCAGGACCCCGCGGCGCCCCCAGAGGCCAGGGCCTGACGCCGAGGGCCGGGGTGCGAGGCCGCGCCGCACGGAGCAGCCCCGGCCGGGGACACCCATCGGGACGGGGGCGCGGCGTTTGCCCCCCGCGCGCCTCGGCGCCGACCCCCCGCCGCAGGCTGTGCGCGGCCCTCTGGAAGAGGCGCCCGAATGATGCAAGCCGCTGGTCCCGAGCCACCCGGGAAATCTGCCCGGGTCAGCATTTTAAAATCGATCGTCAGGCTGTCTTAATGCCATGTTCTCCGCGCGCCGTGTGAGTCATACCCACTGCATCTGTAACTCAGGGCACATTACTGAAAGTGTGACCTTGAGTTATAAATTACGGTACTACGTTTTTAAGCATGAGAAGTTTTATTGAACGAGAATAATATCATCCTGCCATGTATTTTAATTTTATTATACGAGTCCTGCTGTACCCTTCCTGTTACGGGTTATTATTTCGCAAGACAATTTTAAGGATAACTATTTTTAGCCATCCGTTCGAGGGTTGAATAACTTTTTTCTTTTAGAAAATTAAATATTATAATTTTTCTTCATCTTATGTGTAATCATGGATTTGTACTTTTTCCTCTCTCTAAATTGATTAAGAATTCCTTTTTTAATCATTTTAAGAATGCGTATTTCTGGCAATTTTATTATTTCTTAGCCTTCTTTGAATATAGTTATGCATAAAGTACTTTAGATTGTGTGTGTGTTTTTTTTTTTAATTAGGAATCGAAGGCTTATAAAAATGTGTTCCTGGTGGATAAAAAAATCGAGTGTCAAGCCTGCCTGGCCGTTTGCGGAGATGCGCGTTACGGTCGATGCGCGGCTGCACAGAAAGCCGTCGCAGACGCGAGTCCTGATTTTGTTCTTCCTCGGCGCTCTGTGCACGCACCTCTCCGCGCCTCAGTTTTTACCCCAGAGAGTCCGTGTTTCGATTTTTTATCACTCTTTCGTGACGAGATAGTCCGCCTCGCCCCTTTTTGAAAGATGGCACCAGAAACGCCTAAAGGTTGTGCGTCTCGATCCAGCACAACGCGATGATTATCGGCCTCCACATGCGCTTCCTCCCACAGGCCTAGTTCCTCACCTGCTACGCGGCCCCGGGAGTGGAAGGGTTTCCGTTGTCGGAAGCGCCGTGGCCCTCAGGAGCACCGGGCGTTTGACTCAGAAGACTGGTCACTTCGGCGCTCGGGCGGATGACCGTGGATTCATGCCCTTTGCCTCAGTCCCCGGCACATGACAGTCATTCGCCAGGGTTGACCTTCCCTAACCTTGCCAGGAGCGGGGGCCATTTTCCGTAATCTCTAGAACTTTCTCTGGCCGAAGTTACTCCATGAACTCGGGTAAGTCATAATCCTTTGAGTCTCATCTATCAACCGAAGTTAATATCGAGCGTACAAGAGCGAATGAAGTGCACAGACAGGACAGCGGACAGGAACGTGCCCGAGAGCCTGGTGCGGATCCCGTTTACAAATCCCGCTCCAATCAGAAGCTCGCGACAGGACGAAATGTGCGGCTGAGTCGGTACCTGACCTCGGCTGCGATTTACCACACTCGAAAACAAGAGTCGATCATCAGGAACGCTCAGCCGGGTGTCAAGAAGAAATGATGAATGAACTATGAACGGATGTCAATCAGTTCATTTGCATGTGCTCTAGAAGATGAATGTTCTTTCAGGCTTCCTGGAATCGAATTTGCTTCTCATCTAGAATCATATAGGATGGGGAGCTCATGGGTGTTGAGTGAAAAACTGGTCTCTGACTTAACGTGACCACTAACACCAGTTAAATAACAAAACAAAACTGTAGCCCATTTCAAAAATTGGAGCAAAATTTCAAAATGATATTTGTCTCTTTATGACATATACATGTGCTTCTATGTTATAGATAACATCATATTGGAAATAAGATAAAAATTAATGTTTCAGAAAAGAAAAAACACTTCTATCCACATTTGAATGGCTGGCCCAGCTTCAGGAAATTATGGATGAATATGTTAGAATTAGGAATCGGCTAATGAGTCACGTAATCTGGTGGATAACTAAGTACAGTCAGGCAGTGTTACAAGGTCCCCTAACGTGAGGCTGACTTTTATGAGTCTGTACCCATTATACACAGCATTGGTTACTGTAAAAGTCCGCTATTTGTACACGCCCGCAACCCCCTACACATAAAGATCTCCCGGCACATTCAAAATAAGTCTCGAGGTAACAAACTCCCTCAGCCCCCCAGAGCCCAGGGTGACTCGAACCATGGTATGGGTCCTTTGCTAGGTTGGTCTCATGCGTGAGTGAGTCATTGGTCAGTCCTGATCCACCCTGACTCCTTGGAGCTGCTCAGGGTATTATCCTGAAGTGATAATTCAGAGCTAACTAAAAAACCAAAAACAAAAAACAAAAAACCCTTTTTTCATTTAAGCTACTCCAAGCACCAAAATTCCAGTGTTACTTATAAGCCGAAAGCTTTTAATACCACATTTTAGGAACAGAATATAATGAATGGATTCCTAAAAAATGGATATAAATTCTAATACCATTCGGAAAGTTTTACGAAGTTCTTATCCTACTTAAAATAAACTACCTAGGTTTTAGAAACAATTTATTTGGGGTAAAAAACCCACAGCTTTTTAGTACAATGGGCAATCAGTTCGAAAATATTAAATAAATTCATTTTGATGTTATTATAGTATGTAATGCTATATTGATGATTGGTTAGACAGAAGTCAAATACAGAACTTTCTAATTCTGAAAAAGAATGCACTAAATTTAAAAATAGATAAATATTATCCTCATAATCCTCCTGGGGAAAGCAATTTTAAACAAACAAACCATGATTATATGTCTGTTCCCATTAAGAGCTTAAAATTACCTGAAGCACATGTGAATCTTTTTGTTCATCATTTTATGAACTAACATGATATCAAACTTAAAAAATATATATTATTAAAAAATTTCTACAATCCAATTTTTCTTATAAATTAGATGAATAATTTACAAATAATTTACATATTAACACATAGAATAGACTCCAGATAAAATCTGAAATAATAATAAATTGTGACTACGTTATATCTATTTCAATAATGAAAATCTGACTCAATATTTGGAAATATTTTAATCTAATATGTAATTTAATAATTTAATATGTAAGAGAAAAAACTGCTAAGTAATAATCAAAAGACATTTAGTAAAATTTAATACTCCTCCTTGATTAAAATAAAAAAATAATACTGGGAACATAAAAAAATATTGTATGTGAATTTTACAAAACAAGTCAGTGTTGAACTTAAAAATGAAACAGAAAGTGAACGTTCTTTGGAAGACCCAGGAATAAATTGCCTACTTCCGTTAATGCTATTTCACTTCTTGTTTTTCTGAAAGAGCTTTCTAATGCAATTAGATAAGAAAATGAAACAAAAGAAAAACCAAATATTCATTCATTTCAGATGACGAAACCAAAGAATCAATGAACAATTACTAACCAAAAATGAGTTCCGCAAAACTGCTAGTTAGAAAATAACATATGTTAAAATAAATCATGTTTTAACATACATTAGCCAAAAGCATTTAGGAAAAAAATGTGGAAAAAAAATCATGCAATAGCAATAAAGATGAAAAACAAAGCCTTAGGAATAAACTTAAGAACTGGAAAAGAACTGTGTGAAGAAAACGATAGACTTCTGCTGAGGAGCATAAAAGGTTTAAATGCAAGAGGTGAGGACGTTAACGGATTTAAAAGTTTCCATACCTCAAATACTGTAAAGATTATTCCTGTGTGCGGTACCTCCGGTTGCCATAGAAATGACAATTATTGCCGGGGCCGAGGAAGGGAAGGCCCCCCTGTTTGCTTTGCAGAATGTATTTTTACATCAAATATTAAAAGTTAAATGTGTGTTTCTGCATGCTTAGTGTTTAGGTCTTAGTTCCGGTCACAGGTCCTGCCCTCCTTAGTGTCTTTCCGGACTTTATGTTGACACTGTAGCTTCTGGAGACATCGGGGGGACATGGGAAATCACTCTGGGCGTCGGAGTGTGTATTTTTAATTGAATGGTGCGATATAAACTTATTGTACATTGCAGATACATGAAATGTGAAGTGTGTACACAATTCACTTTCGAGTTGTTAACTGCGTACGTACTTTACATTTAGAAAAAAATACTTTTTTTTTTTTTGCAAACAGACAACACCCATCGTGGTTATTATATGCCTCCAAATTAAATATTAAAACACACGGATATTTTTAGAACTTTGAAAATGCTTGAAAAATAGAAAAATTTGTTCATGCGTGCTTGATATGTATTCAAACTGCATTCTTAGAGTACTGTCTACTGTAGGCACAGGGTTGAAATGGTGGAGGAGCAGAGAGATGCCGGCCTCAGATGTGAGGTCATCCTGGACATTATGCTCATAATTTCAAATCTATGCAACACTAAAATAGAAATACTGTTATCGAAAAGCTCTCATTCCAAGAACAATGACCCTCCTACTTAAATATATAGCAAATACACAGCATCTTTTTCCAACAAAATAAGCTGGTGCTTTGCTGGAAGTCATCGTGGCGGGGTCATCGCTGTATTAAAGGAGAATAACGGGAAAGTGAACGAGGCATGTCACACACACATGCGCATCGAGTTTCTATATTTGAACAAATCGATGACTGCAGCTTCCTGTAAAACAATTACGGCCAGAAGTAAATATTAATTAGATTCTCCTTGGCCGATGTTTTCCTCCTGGGTCAATACACTTCGTTACACCTCTCAAGGCCAAGTCATTATTGTAGCAGCAACTAATGACTGTCGTGGGCCCGAGGGGGTCGGCAGCGCTCTGAGGCGGCATTGTTGCTCATATTTGGACTTATTTTAAGCTATTTGGGAAAAAAAATGTGCAGTCAAAATATTTTTTAAATTGTATTTCATTTACTCGAAAGAGTCAAGACAATTATCCTCATTGCAAAAGGCTGTTTTTAAAAGAGTAGCTATGTGACCACCCAAGATCACAGAAATCCTAAAAAGTATCTCCAAGTCCCAAATATACACAAAAACAAGTAATTCACACATATGAAGCTAGCTTTTTTAAAGTAGCATAAATCAATGCCCACATTTAATTTAGCGGCCAAAAATCGGCCATCTGCAAAACACGGAGTATTTAGCTAGGAGGGGATCGTCGATGGATCGACAAGAGCCTCGTGGCTGTTCCCATCTGTCGGGGACTCCGTGAAACGAATCCCTCTCCACCGATCACCCTGTCTCCTCAGGAGTCCTGCTTTCAGCAAGATTCTTGATGTTTGGAGAAGAGGAATTAGTTTCTCATTGTGTTGCTTCATTTTATTAATTTATCCAGTATATAAAAGAAACATTTTCTTTATGAATTTCCTCATCTCAAAGTAAAATACATGATTTAGTGTATTTCCTCTAGGTATCCCCTTTATGCGAATTGTATTTTGAAACATATGCTTTAGACGGTGCTGGTTTTCACAGTGATACAAGAAATTTGTTTTATCAATTAAAAAAAAAAAAACAACTCTCATTTTCCCCCATAAATGTTTTCCAAGTTACACATGTATCTATCACATTCTATTCCTTGTCAGTGTGGATTGTTTGTTCCAGAACAAAATACTTTTCTAATTACTTTTTATAAAAGCTTATCAATTAGATTCGAGTTTATCAACTAGCCAGAAAATGTTTAAACCCTAATATTTATATGCATCTTCATAAAAATTAACAGGTTATAGCTGGGTGATGCCCAATCAAGTTTCTAGAACTGCAACAAACGCAAATTCATTCTCCTAAGTAATTCATCAAAATCACTGCGTCATCACAAGAGTTCGTATCACAGAATTTTATTACAGAAGGAAGACGCCAGGTCAGTCCAGGAAGTGGAAACTTTATGACCCAAGTTGGAGAAAGTAAATGATAATCTATTTGGGGAGCAGCACATAGTTCGAATGGGCGAAAGCAGGACTTGGGGGCCGCTGGCCTGACAGGAGCCCAGGAAGACACTAGAGGCCAAATTCTGGATGGACTGGAATTCCACGACGTGTCTGGTTTTTTTTTTTTTTTTTTTTATTGTCAACAAAGAACTATTGAAATTTTGGGAGGGGGGTAACATGATTAGAGCAACACTGAAGGAGAACAGACTATGTCACCCCCAAATATGCCACTTTGGCATATTGATTATTTTGAATCGAAGTCACTTAAGAAACAGCCAGTCCACGAAGCGTACTCTGACCTCCTTTGACACTCTGAAGCAGGGGATAAATCATCCACATGGAAGGGACCCCCCCCCCACATCCCACACCAGGAGAGCGGAAGGCCTCCTTGACCCCAGAGGTGGGGAACACCGGGCCGAGAAGTCCGGATAAACAAACCTCGCTGCTGCCTCCAACACACGGCCCGAACCCAGACCCCCGGCCTCGCCACTTCCTCAGAGGTCTGTCTCCTGGTCAAAAAGGTGCACAGGCTGCCTGCCTCGGTCGCCGCTCTGAGTCCCATATTTCCATGAGCTCCCATATATAGAAAATCTGCTTTTCTCCTGTTAACCTGCCTCATGTCAATGTAATTTTTAGAGTAGCCAAGAACCTAGAAGGGAAGAGGGGAAACCTTTTCCTCCCCTGCGACATTTCAGAAGTAGATTCCTGAGTGTTTGGCTGTGAGGAGGGGGTGCAGGCGAAGGCAGGGAGCCCAGGGGGAGGGAGGACAGAGAGAAGGGTCTTGGGGTGACGGACCGCTCGCTGTAACCGTGTCATGCATTTCCTCCCCAGACCTCTTCGGGAGAGTTCCCATTTCCATTTTATTTAGTATAGTTACCAATTTTGCATTCTCCACACGAGAGCTAAGTTGTATTATCAGACCAAACGTCAGTGTTCAAGGCCACCTGGTCCCCTGTGCATGCTCCCCTCCGCCCCTAGCTCCCGTGGGCCTGATTTCATTTGCTTTTCTTCCCTGGGGCCACCTCTTGACCTTCCACCTGCCGCAGCATCCACCAGTGCTGGCGAGCCATCTCCAAGGAAGCTTCTAGAGCTTTTTGCCCTCCAAGCGGCACCTTTGCAGGCTTTCCTGAACCCTCTCTCTGCGGACACCAGCTGTGACCGAACAGCGTGAATCACGGTGTCTCTGATCACTGCACGTTTTAAAATTCTACTTCCTGTTCAATCTCATTCTGACAGTGATAGATTGGCTCTGCTCCTCGTTCAGAAAGTAGAAAAATTGCGTTTGAGGACAGACTGGCTTCGTCCAGGCTGGACCTTGCGGGTCACTGTGACGTCCCTGCACCTGGCTCTCCCCCGCCTCCCCCGCACTCACCCGGCGACTCACTGATGCCCGAGACCTCAGTCTGAGGACTTCAGCCCTCGAACTCAGGGTCTGATCTCCTCGAAAATGAGGCTCCCCCGGAGAGAATGGGTACTTTACACTGTCACCAGCATGTCCTCTCCACTAAGAGTGAATTTTAAACTCCCTTCGGGGGCGGCGCATAGGATGCGGAGCCGAGGGGGAGGCGGGCGGAGCCCAGCGGTGAATCGGCGGCGGCCCCTTCTGCCTGGAGCCGACGCTGACCGGGATTTGGGGTTCACATCGGTGACGTCGTCACGGGTTTTCACCGCGGCCAATAAGACCGCGGCGTGGGATGTGCAAATATCCGTGTGATTATTTTTTTGCCCGGTCATCTGTGTGATCTCAGGATGCAGCGTGCTCTGACCGAGAGCTCTGAAGCTGTGCGTGTCCCCGCAGGAGTCATTAGCATCAGCTTCCTGAGGACTGTGAAATAGTTCATTAGTAATAGGCAGTCCATTAGCAATAAAAACTAGCTGTGCTTGGAAAATGTCAAAAAAAAATAATAAAAGGTAAATCCCCCTTAGTTTTTCCTGATAATGGCTTTGAAATTTTATAGAAGACTTTTATAATTCATTGGAGAAAAAAAAAAAAAACACTATAATTCAATAAATTTTCCAGAGGAAAAAAAACTAAAACATCATCAGAAGAGCCAAAACGAGTCAAAATCTTACTGTTATAATATTTCAAAAGAGAAAAAAATATCAAAAAATATCATGAGCCTGAAAATATGTCTTTTGTGGAGAAGAGATAAAAAACTATAAAATACCTCAATTTTAAGCTATTAATTACAACATACACCTATCAATGGCACGACTAAACCACTGCTCTGCATGTTAATGTGTTTAAAGTCAGAAATCAAAACAGTGTCTTAAACCGTCTTCACTTTTGCAATATTCTGAAACAAGTAAAACAAAACTGTTTAAAAGCCGAGCTCTGTAGACCATCAAAGTCAGTTCTGCGACATCCCGTTCATGTATCATTCAAGACCGCTGAAAGACATCGCCAGTCGCTAAACACCAACAACCTGCGGTGCTGGGTGCTTCTTCTATTAATTCACTTTTTTCAATCATTTTGAAAAGATGACTCGGGCATCTGCCAGGGACCATGCGTGTTTTTAACTTAGTCCAGAGGAGAAGGATGGACGAGCCACGTGGGGAAGATAGTTCAGGGATGCCATCTTAGAGCGAAGACACTGGACCACTCTCCTTATTTCAAGGCAGTGTATGCGAATGACTGAGAAATGAAGTCTGAGGTAAGTTACATAATTACACAGATGAGAGAGTAACCTAAGCTTCTTGCAAGTCTTTTTCTTTCTTGATAAGGAGAGAATTTTGTCAATGTTTTAATGTGTGATAGGTAGACAGTGCCGTATTTGTGAGATTTCTGCAGAAATGAAAAAATAAAAAAATAAAACCACGGTGTCTTTTCCTAAGTTGTTTAAACCCTACGCTTAGTTGACAAACAACAATCAAATGCTGCTGCAGGAAAATTATCTCGAAACTTAATTTTTAAAATGTTGAAGGAACAGAGGAGAGTAAATTTTCATACAGTGCCTCGGCTGAAACTCAAAAGCAATGTTCTTATAAAAACACGGAAACCGAGCTTGCATGACGATGATGACGATGATGACGATGATGGTAACCCTTCCAGCTCCAAGCTTCCATGTCATTCCTAGACACGGCTAGTGCTGTCCTCAGCACACAGTCAGTCCACAGCATGTGCCCCCAGCCTTCCGTGGCCGTGTGCATGGCCACACACATTGGTCTCACCAAGTTCACCCCAACATTTGTGCTGTATTTTATTGTATATCAGAAAAAAAAAAAACAACTATGACCAAGCCTTCATGAGTTCATAAGCACAGATCCAAGTAACGGAATTGCTATATTTTGGGGGGAAAAATACATAGAAACCATATGCATCTCAAATAAATAGTCTCAAATTGGTAATATCGATGATTTGCTTACATCATAGGTTGACGATGGCAAGATATTCCATTGTATGCTAACTAAAGTAGCATCAGAAATAATTATATTCCTTGTAACATTTCAAAACTATTGTAGATTCATATAAAGTGTTTTTGGGTGAAATTAAGTTTATGATCTGTAACTCCCCAATAAACTCTCAGTGGCGACATTGGTCAAGGGTGACGGTTCCTGGGAAATGGCCTTTTTTTTTTTTTTTTTTTTTTTTTTTGGCCAGGACATGTGCCATGATTATTCAGTTCGGCGGTGGGGTCTGGGCGCAGCCGTCTGGGCGCAAATCCTGACGCTTTGCTCCGGCGCGCGGCGGCGCCAGAGGCGCCCGCACGGCGCTTCCTCGCGGGGCTGGTGTGGAGACGGGGGGCGCGTGGCGCATCGGGGGGCCGGGGGGGGGGGGGGGGGGGCTCGGTCGCTGTCGCCGTCCTGCTCCTACGGAAAGCGCTCAGCGCGCGCCGCCCGCCGCTCCGCAAGCCGTGACGGCAGCAGCGCGGACTCGCGCAATCGTCGCCGCCCGGACGCGCTGCGCATTGGAACGGGGGCGTCCCCGTCCCCGTAGGTCACCCTGATACCGAATGCATTTTCCGCGAAGTTAAATCAGGTGCTCCCGTAGAGCATATTCCCAAGCCCGGAGCCCTGCGTAAGCAGCACCCCGGGGGCGAGCGCTCTGCCGGGAACGCAGCTCCTCCAGCTCCCCCCCATCCGCCTCGCTGAGCTGGGACACCTGGGGCCGGCGGCCCTATCGTCTCACCTTTCGGATTCCTAAGCAGTGAGCGTGACGTCGGCGTTTTAGGCATCTGTCCGACACTCAAAGTTTTCTAGCGCCCGAGAATATCTGGCGCGATCCTAAGCGTAGCTTCAATGGCATGAGCAGAAGCACCCCAGCAGGTAACCGCTCTTTGAGCACCTGTCTGTCCAGGTCGCAGACTCCGGAAGCAGGTGTGTGTGTACAGGGCAGGATGTACGTTCGCCCTGGCCGGCTCCCTCCGTAAAGACATGCCTCCCTCTTCTGGACGCACCTGGAATCTTTTTCGGGGTTCCTTGGCGGGACATCGAGTGTGATGTTGACATGTAAGGATTCATCACCCTAAGCTGCCTCCTTCGCAGGACATCGAAGGTGATTAGAATTTTTATCACTTGGAGAAGAGCTGCTGCCCTCAACAGACTTTACGCCTGCCTTGCTTTGAACACTCTGACTGCCGTTATCCTTCCTGGAGTAAAGTAACTAAAAGGGTTGCTCGCAGATGTTTTAAAACAAACGTTCTCTCGTGTTGGTCACACACGTATTTTCTCAGCGACAGCGTGTGGGATGTGGAAGGCGGGCCATAAATAGTCAGTGTAATAGGTTTTGCACTGAGGTCCATAAAGCTTCTTGACCTGATTACTTCCTAAAACAACGAGGTTAGCGAGAAAAGACCGAACATCCTTGGCCTTACAAAGATAACATGAGATCTCATCAAAGAGTAAGTATTATAGTATAGCTATATTTTCTTGGATTTTTTTCCCCTGAAATTTTAAGTTAAATCCTTATCTAGTTCACTTTTTATCGATGCTGCTGATAATTACACAAGGAAGGAATTAAAGGAATTAAAGGATTATAATCTCTCCTTTATATTTTATAAAAACCGGGAAGAGGAAGATCGGACCATGTAGGCGTGTGTGTTGTGTTTTTGCCAAAAGAAATGTTATTCCCAGATGAAAGGACTCATCTTTCCACGTTTAAACGAAGGCCAAAAGCGTAAACGTATTGATTTCTGCATGCGATACGATGTCCTTCACTCTACACGCTAAGCAGCTGTGGTGAGCGCATCCCAGGGGAGGCCACGTTAAAGCAAACATCCGCACGGGTGTGGCGAGTGTCGCGTGTTAGTTAATGTTCAGCGTTTCTAAGCATCCACAACGCACCTAGATGCCAAGGTGAGGTTGCATTTTCAACCTCGCCAGGCAAAAAACCACATGGATGACTTTCTAAAAACTGCACATTAAAGCAAAAATGATAAACGTTTCGGTTCAACTTTACAAAGCTTTTACTAATAATAACGCCCAGTGTGTTTTCATTCATTCCTGGGAAGAGTATGAATTTGGACATACTTTGTGGAAAGTGCGTTAGCTACAAAACCAAGAACTCTGAAATGCTTTGATGTTTTTGAGGACCTATACCGATAAAATCAGACCTGTTACATTTGATATATTTTGTTCCACAAAGCGTCAAACATAATTGAAGACAAACTCAATGTGTAAAAATACAGGATGATCTAAATGACGATTTACATAAAATCAAACTTTAGTTGGTTAAAATAATGTTATAAATTGGTAACAAAACAAGGAAATATTCTTGATTTAATTTTAAGTAAAAATTATATGACGAAGTCTTCGTATATAGTGTGATATCAATTTTAAAAAATAAACAGATGTGTATGTCTTCTGTGTCTGTGTACACAGGAAAAAGGGACTTCGAAAAAATAATCATTTGAAAAAAAGTAACTGGTTTTCTCTGGGTGCCATATCTCTGTTCAAAAATGTCTTAAGTTTTACTTTCCTAATCAGAAAATTGTTTAATTAAAACTGTTAACATCTATAATTATTTCGGAACAGATAATGAAGTATCAGAATTCATTTTAAAGGAGCCTGTAGATATTTTCATATGATAAAGGAAAGCTAAAACTAGTTTTTCAAAAACATAAACGCTAGATAGCTTTAAAAGTTCAAAAAAGTTCAAAGTACTACCAAGATGCCACCAGAATATCCATTTTACACCACGGTGTAGCGTAACACTGACACTATTTAAAAATATGTTTCCTCTGTAAACACACTTGCTGTACAAAGCCATAGTTTAACACAAGCATTATCTGCGCCTGTGTCCGATCTAGCTCTGTGCGGCTACGTCTGCTTCTCCCCAGCGCTGCTTCTCCCCAACGCTGCTTCTCCCCAACGCTCTTCGGCAGTCCACAGACAGGAGCGTGTGAGAAGCCCACAGACAGGAGCGTGGTCGCGAGGAGGAGCAGACCGGGCGCTAACTGCTCGATAGGCGGGACTGCTGGCCGCCCCTGGGTGTTCGAGCTTTCCCCGCTCGTCCGGCCTCTCGTCCTGGAGCTCGTCCTTGGCCACCGCCCTTCTCCCGCCTCTGTCCTGACGCCTGTCCACCTGTCACCTTCTCTGTCACGTCTCAGCCTCAACGGGCTGTTCTACGCAAGCTCATTCTCCCTTTCTTCTTGTGCCTTATTTCCCACCTATATCCAGGTAATTCAGCGGGAGTTCCAGACGCGGACTCGCACGCTGCCACTTATTAGGCTACACCATTCATCGTTAGGTGATCATACCTTTCTATGCACCTCATTCCAGGGGACTTCAGAACAAGCTTACTCATAACACACATGTTTAAACGTGAGTGGCCGAGTCCAAGAAAATCGTATGCTTCAATTGCCAACATTGCTGATTACGCCTTTGCCATTATAAACTTTAACTATAATCAGTTAAATCTTGCCTTTACGGAATCCTCAATGGTTCTATTTCTCTTTATGTTCACACAGCTTTCCCCAAATGATTTAATCTATTCTCAAATTTCAGACTGTTTCATAATTTATGTATCATTCTAGCGCGTAATAGTCTCTACACTTGGTAAGTGTTCGCTGGTGTATGATGATTAAAATTTAGTTTTATTTTCGATGAATGGAGTTTAAAGTTTCAAGAGTGTTAAAAAAGACAGTGATACTGTCTAATGATCTACAATGTGACAAATAGGTTTCTCAAAATTAGAAAGTAAACGGATCTATACAAGTATAAATCATATAAAATATGAATACATATTGGCTCACAGAATGCAATTAAGGGAGGCGGCCACATAGAGGCAAAATCTTATTTCTCAAAAAAAAATAAAAGCACCAGGTTGGTAGAAAATGTGTAATAAGAGGTAGGATTAGATAATAGATGGCTATTTTTAGAAAAAAGATTAAATCACAAACGAGGAATCAAAAAATGACTCATAAGTTTAACATGAATATGAAAACTCATTTCATAAACATGAATAGAGCAGCTTTTTATTAACTTATCGAGCAGTTGGCCGCCCAGGAGACCAGCGTGTAACCACGTGACAGCGCTGGGCCTCTGTCCTCCCGACTCGCGGCCAGGCCCTGGACGGCGAGACGGTCACACAGCCGGGTGTCCTCTGCACGCACGAACTGGCTGTCAGGCTGCTTAGAGAACACGCTATTTTAAATCGCAATCTCGATTTCGGTACAATTGGAATAAAAAGTCACCAGGCGTCACTACCGTGGGAGCAAGGACATGCGCTCCGGACGCTGTGCCCGCACGCGGCGCGGGACGGGAGCAGGGTCGGCGCCACCCGCCGGGGAAGCTGCGGACGGAGCCCTCGCCGCGGGCACCGCCCTCCGGCTTTGCACCTGGACGTTTCCAGGGTGGATTCCTGGCCAGACAGCGACCACGTCCGCCGACGGCTGAGAACCTCGGCGTCGGTACGACAAGATCGCGGGACACAACTGAGCTGACTCTCCTCTGTCGACACGACAGACACACGGACAGATGTGAGCGTGGGCAGCACCCGCAACGCCAGTCACGCACACCCCGCCGTTCGACCCTCCCCTAACCCTAACGTAAAAACACGACTCCTTCAAACGCGTCGCAAAGAAACGCGCGGGGCCTCGACAGACACAAAGGACAGACGAACGTCTGAACAGGACGTCGAAGGCGGGCTAAGCGACGCGGCCTTTGCGAGGTGTCCCTGCCCCCCATGCTTCGCCCCCGCAGAGGGGGCCGTCCCCTCCCTCAGAGACATCGGCCCAGAGGTCAAACGCAGAGAGCGAGACGTGGGGCCTGTTCCAGCATCTCGGCGCTGTGCAAGCCACAGGCGACTTGAAATGTCTGCTCCACTCCATTGTCATTCACGGCGGAGTTTCATGCGGTGTTTCTAAAAGACGATAAAATCCTAGCGTATTAGTGAAGGGGCCCGGGAGTGCAAACCCGTGCGTCTCCCACGACGGAAAGACCGACGTTCGCCAGCAGCAGCAGCTGTCGGGGAAAATGCGTGCGAGCCAGCTGTCGGCCGCGCCAGCCGCTCGCGAGCCCCTCGCACGTTTCTCCTCATCGAAGACGCAAATCACGAGGAAAGTACGCGGGCGCCGAACGCAGACGAGGCCCCCGTGACCGCGCGGCAGCCCCCGGCCTGTCGGAAGCGCCCTGTCTGCCGCGCTGCGACCCGCGCGTCCGAAAACCGAGTTTAAACTCGCGTTAAAAATCAGCTCCCTCGTTCCGTCTGCCCTCCTCATTTCAGCAAAGACTTCGGGTTTAAAACTCTTCTTCCTTATTTGAAATGTGCTTAAAAATAACTTAGGACAGCCTGGTATTTCTTAATAGTAGACTAGTCAAGGGCTACTTTCCCTGCATGACATCTGTTTAACTTTGCATATTACCATATTTTATACTATTATTCTTCATGATTTAACAAGTCTATTGAGATAGTAGGTATATGGCCACATTCTACCAAAAAAAAAAGAACTTTCGGTAAATACTTATTTAGTAGTTGTGACATGCACAATTTTTCTGTAGCACCCAAGATCCTGAAAACAAAATCAAACTTTAAAATAAGTGAGAAAAGAAACCAATTTCAGCAACTGCATTTCTGATACATCAATATGTTACAAAACCTTACATACCTTATTGGAAAAAATAGAAATATAAAAATTATGTATAGCTGGTAAGTTTGCATGTAAATACAATTAACACTCGGGACTGGCGCATTGCTGAAAAGTGGGTCCTGTTGGGTGGTGGACATGCTGACGATTACTCTGTGGATAAATCATCAGACTTGACATACGACGGGTCACAAATGCCCCCCCTCCCCCCGTGCCAACCCGCTCTGTGCCAGAGGGTTCCACGGTGAGCCACTGAGGGAGTTACCGTATTCTAATAGCCATGCTTAAAAAAGGCCTAAAAAGAGGTAAGATATTGTAATAACAGTTAACACACTGTATACAGAATATTATTATTTCAAGTTATAATCAATATCCTAACTACTAACTGGCGCGTTTGCCTTGCATTCGCTTTGTGTGATCAGGGCACACGTACAGCACGTCTAAATTTTCATTCGAAATCCTTTTTTGAAACTTAGATTTCACAGCGTTACGCTTGGTCAAGTAGTTAGGCATACCCGAAGTTTTCCAAACACCGTTAATGAAAAATTGACGCGTGCATGTGTTTTTTTAAGAATTTAAACTGATTAAAATGCTACTAAATGAACACGTGGGCCCTGCAGAAGCCGCCTGGGCGGGAGTCCACGCCCTCCGGCCAGGCCGGGGCGGTGCGAGGCCCTTACCGGCCGCTAGGTGGCAGCAGCTCTGAGGAGCGCTCCGGAAGGATCCGGTTTTCAGGTAAAGGTGAACGCAACGAACCTCAGGAGAAGGTGTGGGCAGGACTCGGCCGCTTAAGCCTGACCTCAGGGAGCTACGACAATCTCTCGACAGTACAAAAGACAATGAGGAGGTGGGTAATCTGCGGTCATTGAAAGAGGAGATGGGCTGAGGACCCCAGAATGAAACCCCACCTCGGGGGGTTAATAGGCCGGGGGTCTCCCACCAAAGACAGGTGCAAGTGAGCACCTGAAACCTCCTCACGTTTACAGTCACGGAGTTAACGTTTCACTGGACAGGCGATTGATTTTAAGCACGGTATGCTCCCCTGCGAGGTTCTGGATTTGCCAGGGTTTGGTGCATATTTCACTGGAATATTTTTTATATTGACGCTCGTATGGGAGGCCTTTCAAAATGTTTCCCTAGACAAATGCGGGCATTCATTTTCTGTAGCACTCTTTTAAATCTAAAAAAAAAATGTTTCAGCAAGTTTGAGCGTATAACGCACACGGGACTTTCTTCCTGGGTGTCTAACTCTGTGTGATAGCATTGCGTGTGTAAGTATGTGTATGATAGCACCTGTGTGTATGTGCATAGTCCGTGCCCACGTGCGTGATATCTGTGCACCAACTTCAGCTGTGATGATGATGATGTCCCTGCTTTGTCTTCAAAACACGTTGTGGGAACACGAAACGATGAGCTCATTAAATATAATGGAATCTTATTAAAATGGCAGGATATTAATTTGCTGCCGCTGCCTCACGCACACACCTAACACGCGTGAAAACTCGTTGGGCGCGTGACGCAGCAAAGGCTCATAAAGGTTAATCGACCCGTCGATGATGTGGCAGCTGGAAAATGGGAGCCTCGGCCCCCGACCCAGGCCGGCCACCGGCAGAACTCCTCAGCGCCTGCGAGGCGGGGCTACGTTTTTGTTGAAAGGTGTGTGACAAGCCATTATTATAAATGCTTTCTCCAGGGTGGCGCGAGCCAGGGAAAATATTCTTTTACGACTCCAAGAGCGTTTTTAATTTTTTAAACATCAGAAAGTATTGATTGAATTCTATTTCTAAAGAAGTAAGATTTTTATTTTTTCAGAAATGATACATTTTGATCAATAGAGCTCTAATAATAACGGGCTTCTGAAGTAAAAACAGAAAAGTAAGATCTCAGAACTGTATAGAAATATAAGTACCATCCATTTGAACTTGGCGCTTTGCAAACAGAGCAGGGGCTCGGGGATCATCTGAACGGCCAAGGCCAAGGTCCAACACGACCCTCCGAAGACTGTGGAGAGGACTTCCTTGCTGGCCAGGATGTCCCGAACAGGTGAGGGACGTCCTGGACAGGTGATGGACGTCCTGGACAGGTGATGGACGTCCTGGACAGGTGAGGGACGTCCTGGACAGGCGAGGGACGTCCTGGACAGGTGAGGGATGTCTTCGACAGGTGAGCCCGCCCGCGTCCAGCGAGTTCCTATCTCCAGAGGGTGGACCGAGCAGTGCTGGCTGGTTTGCTGTGTTTGACACCGTAACCTCCGTGCTTGGACCTCTGTGTCGGTGAAGACACCAACGCGTGTTTTTTCTACGGGGCACCATGAGCTGTTTGTGGTTTTCGTCGTAAGGGACGGAGAGACGGCTAAGTCCTGCACGCATTCACCTTTCCTGTTCCATGTATTTGAATACCACGTGAGAACGGAGTCGAATGTGACAGCATCATTGCAACTCACGTACAATCCGTGCAAAGAAAGCACTTTTAATTACTCGTGGAGATAATTAAAATGGCACTATTTGGGGAGGGTTTTGTACTAATTACACATCACAGTGGAGTCGGGTATGGATTAGATTCGATGAAACATCACGTAGAACCTGACAAGCGTTTTTGTTTTCTAAAGATCATAATTATATTTTCTATCGATGTTTGAAACCACTGCAGGGTGTCGGTTGCTGTTTAAATATTTTAATTTTGGGCGTGGACGTGAATTTTCACTCATATAACCTGCCGTTTCTCCTGCGGGGCAGCCATTCTACATGTGCGGTTTCCTTTTGACTGTATTTCCAAATTCAAAATGCTCGATAGTCAAAAAGAGACGCGTTTGTGACGGAGATATCCCGTTCGTAGCGGACTTTTAAAGCTGCCACCAGGGACTAAAGGTATACACACCAAATTGCTGCCTTAGTGCAAGCATGCTAGAGCCTTTTGAAAACATTAAGTTATTTCTAAACGGTGATTTTTTTTCGCCCCCCAAATCTCTGTTTAAGGTATCCGCTATCCCTCGGCAGACCGTTTAGATGGAGAGTTTTAATGCGAACTCTCCGCCTCCGAAGCACATCCGATTTCGTTGATTTCCTCTCTGCCTGTGTTCTTCATTCTTGTCACGTGCAAACGCAAAATCTTGGCCACCTGAACGGTACAGGTGTATCACACAATGAATTAATTACATGGACAGATTCTTTTTATCTGGGTACAGCTCTGCAAATGCAAACCGTTTTGCATTTTCCTCCCATTTTGTATAAACATATTTTCCCAATTTTTCTGCCAATGACTCATGTCTAAGGACAATCGCTCTAGAACTGTAGATATCCTACTGAGTTCAAAATATTCGACTCATATGTCAGGAGGCTGAGGCACAGGGGACGGGCCGCTTCTGGAAGAGACAGAGCAGGTGGGCGGCAAAAAGTTGCAGGTTCGTCCGGTTTCTGTGCATTTACCTTGGGTTTCCGAGAAGCGCATTTTTATTTTTATTTTTTTTGTCCAAGGCATTTTTTTTTATCAGATAAAAATCTCAGACAAGAAAAAGGAGGCTAAAAAGAGAGCGTCCGATTTCCTCGCCCGCAGCGCCCACGGCGGCTGGTCGCTCCCCGCCGAGCTGGGACGGGGCGGCACCCACGTCCCGGAGGGCGCGCGAGAGCCGGGCGAGGGTGCAGGCCTGGGTCCCAGGACCGGCCCTGGCCCGAGACCCTCGGTGAGCATCGCGGTCCTTCCCCAGCACCTGTGCGGCTGGAGGTGCTTCCCGGAAACGCGGAGGTCCGTCTGCCCGTGGCAGGTGCCGCTTCTTGTCGGAAGAAGACGCAGCTCAGCCTGGGGCCCTTCTGGGCTGCAAATACTACCCTTCCCTGGACAGCAAAATCCCCGCCACATAACCGTCGAACTCAGCGCTTGATTTAACTTTCTTTTTTTTTTGTTTTTTCCATTTCTGTTTTTGTTTTTAGACTGGGGCCAGCAGAGGGGAGAAAGCTGGGACGAGGAGAATCCAGCCCTTTGCTTGCCCCGTGCCTCGATTTCCCCTGTGTGTGTGAGCCATGCCTCTCTGACCCTCCAGGGCGGAATTGGGGGTGACGGAAGGAGAGGTTAGAGAGAAGAAGAAGCTTTTTTCGCTGGTTCTGTCGTTGGGTAGTTTTGTCCATTCTGGGTCTGAGGTTTTGGGGTGACTCCATGAACGCCATTAAACTCCCTTTCCGATGATGCTCCCCACACCCAGCCCCCGCCCGGGCAAAGGATCTCGTGGGCCCTTGTCACCCCTTCATTCTCTCGAGGCCACCCACACGACCCCAGGCAGACTGCCTCACGAGGGGGACCTGCAGGACCAGCTCTGTCCACGTGCACCCGGAAAGGTCTGGATTAAACGATTTCCAGGAACGTGAAGCCTTTCTCCCGCACTTCATAAATACGAGCTTCTCATCCAGGGTTAGCGCTCCCACGCCATGTAGAACATTAAATCACACAAACTGGGCGTCAGCTGCAAAAACGGTGATATGTGCATAAATATAAATAAAAAACATAGTACCTGTTCAAGCTACCTGTTCAAGAAAAAAATGGCGACACGGAGGATAAAAATAACGCACAAACGAACAAAACTAAAACCAATTATATTTGTCAGAACAGCAGAAGAAAAGTTCTGTAAAGGAATCGAATGAACCAGCTCCAACGCTAAAGCCCATTCTGGAGCCTCTTACACTGCGAGGCACGGGTCAGGGCGCAGGCCCAGCGCCCTCCCTCCCCAGGCCCCGGCCGCTCCCCGCCACTGTCCAGACGAGGCTGGGACTGCCGCGGCCGCGGGCCCTTCCCGAAGCCACCGGCCCCTCGTCCCGGCCACCACGCCTGCCGGAGCTGGCAGGAAGCTGTCGCGAAAGGTTCGCACGCGTCTGTCCGCAGACGCCGGACGCACCTGCGTCGGGCGCTTGTTCCGGCAGACGGAGCTGCAGCCCGCGCCCCGCTTCCCGCGAACGCCCCACCCTGAGCCTCCAGCCCCCCGCGGGCGGACGCCGGCCGTGCACCTCAGCCCTGGCCGCTGCGGCCCAGGTGGAGTGACACGTGCGGCCAGACATTTCCCAGGCGGGTCCTTCGCGCTCCGTCCCGGCGGCCGGGGGTGGCCTGGCCGAGGACGGCGGCCGCCGGGGCAAGGGCCGTGACCCCCGGAACCGAGAGGGCGTGTGGCAGAGGGAGCGGTGCACTCCGCCGTCGTGACCTGCGTGGGACGCTGACCGGCACGGAGCGCTCGGCCGTGCTCGGTTAGGATCCTGCGACTGGCCGCAGTGGCGACCCCCTGGGACCAAGTCTCCTGGGTGCCTGGAGCTACACAGGGCGGAGCGGGTGTCCACTTCTGTGCACTGCACGTCCCCGGGCCGATCTAGCGCCTGGCCCAGGCCGGCAGCCACGCTGACCTTGCTGCGGAGGGCCGGGTGCGAAGGCAAACGGAGCAGCTGCATTACGTGGTCTCTGCCCTGGGGCTCGAGCTGGGATGTTGTACTACAGGCAAGAGTATCAGTCCAACCCCCCCATCCGTCCGTCCATCCGTCCGTCCATCCATCCATCAGTCTGTCCATCCGTCCGTCCATCCATCCATCCATCCATCCATCCATCTATTCATCCATCTGTTTATCCACCCATCCATCCGTCTGTCCGTCCGTCTGTCCATCCATCCATCCATCCCGCAGACTTCTGAGGAATCCAGGAAGCACCCTTTACAGCATATACCTTTGAGGAAGGAAAAACGTTCCTCCAGTTACAGCACAAACAGAAGCGAAGGTTCGGGAAGGTACTGGACGACTCCGCTGTCGCCCACGTTTTTCTGACGGTTTGCCAAGGGCAGGTGGCAGCCCTGTTGGGGAACACTTTCTCGGGCAGAATTATAGTCACAATTATAACCCGGGTTTAAGTAGCAACTTTAATTACAAAATAATGAGCATGTGATGTAGGCAATGCCGATTAAATTTGTCTACATATCTAGATTTCATTTAGGTTTCTACTCTGTAAGTTCGGTTTTACTTGCAGCAGAAAATTGTAGTTTGCAATTAAAAAAGGAACATCGTCAAGCGAAGCGAAGATGCCCCTCTGCGCCCTGCGACCCCCAGGTGCTGCGTGTGCCCCAAACTGCTCCTGATTCCTTCCTCCCTCTCTAAACCTGACGAGGATACAACCTTCCTCTTTCTGCAACAATTGCTAAATGCATATGTCACAATGTCAAAATAAGAGCTGATTTGTAGCCTGGTCTATAAGATGATTGGAATGATAACTGAATTTCATTTTGCACAATAGAAATATGATTCTAAATGTTTCCACCACAGGAATCTATGTCTCTTTTAATTAATATGGTTTGGAGATGATCTAAATTCTCTTTAGTGGTACTCTAAAATATGTTAGGATTTTGGTCAAAAAAGAAAACTTTAAAATAATAATATCCTCAGAAACATGCTTACGCTAAGTATGAAGAAATAAATAATTGAAGGGCTAAATATGGATTAAGAGTCAAAAAGTTTCAAATCTGAGGATAACGTACATGATACTTTCCCTTAGTTCTACATAACATTAAACACAAAAGCAGAGTGTAACTGCATTCTTATAATCACGTAAAAGAAATCGCCACGGTAAAAACAGATCCTTTAAATCATGGTGGAGCCTGGCAAGTGGAGCTAAAGGGTGTGTGTTCTCCTTTATCTGCTGATTTCCACAGACTTTTTTTGACCAGTCTCTCTCTCTCTCTCTCTTTAACAAAGTGTAATATATTATTTTATTTACAAAACAGAATAGCTCCAACGTAGGAATTTAATTAAAGTGGAAACACAGTATTTTATTTCCATGCTCATTTTCATAGGATGTGTTTTTTTTTTCTAAAATGTTAGTTTCAGCATGGAAAATATTTCTATTTAAAAGTTAATGAATTCTTTATATATTGGGTGGTAAAATTCATAAACCCAACCTAATTAATCATACAATGAGATAAAAGTTAAAGACTATTAGATTAACTATTTATAAGTAATATATCAGAAAAAAAAGTAATGTTTACTTCCTATATGTCTTTTGTGAAATCATTTTGAAATTATTAAAAATTTCTGAGTTATTTTAAAATTACTTGAATCATTTGAAAATAAGTTTCATTTTACTTTAACTTTGCTTTTCTGGTGAACGATGATCTCACATCGAACAGCAGGAGACGGTTTCTGCCGTTTGTGTGCAGGCAGGCCAGCAAGCCCGGGCCTGAGAGAGCTCTTCTACCTGACAGAGTGTGGCTGGCACTCGTGACTTCGTGACTGCCGTGTGAATCCACTGTCCCCTGGTTGGTGGCAGTCTGGAGACTTGCCTGGATAATGAAAAACAGAGAAGGCTGCACAGGAGAAAGGGGGAGTTCACGTTCCCGCCCACCCCAGTGAAGACAACCACCGAAACCCAAACCCGAAAAACAGCAGCGAAAAGCTACCGACTTCGGCGGGCCGCGGCTTTCAGGAGCGACGACCCTCCTCATCTCCCGGACTCCGACCCCCCGCTCCCCTCTTAAAAGGTTTTCTGGTGGAGCAGGGTTTGCGACAACCTACTGTGGCCCGAGCACACATTCCTACGGAGGACACTGCGTCCCGGAGAAGGGTTTTAGTAAATTTTCCTGTATTACAGTCGTAATGTCAGGCCTCTGAGTCTCTTCGTTACCGTTCAAAATGAATTTTAAATGCTACATTCGGTGGTGCCGATCATGACATCTTAACGTGTACCGACCAAAACCGGCCTGAATAAAGCCGCAGGCTGAGATACACCCGTCATCTCGGCGAACCGATCCCTCTCAAAACCGGCAGAAGTGCTGTCTGGCCGGGCTGAAGTAACGCGAAAGCAAGAATTCGGGAACACGGAAGAGTTCCCTGTGAGCCGGGGTTCTACAGAAAGCATTCGGATGCTCAGGTGGGGTTTTTTAACTTAAGCATGAATTATTTTAGGGTAGTTTTCGGTTCAGGGCGGACCTGGGGTGAAGCGTAAAAGTCCGCCATGCGGCACCACGCGCTCGGCCGCGCCCCCACCGTGGACCTCCCTGTCAGAGGGGACGCTTGTGACAGCCGAGGGACCTGCAGGGACGCGTCACCCCCGCCCGGAGTCCGCCGCGGACACCGGCTTCGCCCCTCGGCGTGGACCGACGCGTGAGGCCGTGGCCCAGCAGCGCGGTAACGTGCCGAGCGCCCGCAACGCCCCGCACGCCCCCTCTGCTCCCGCCCCCCGCAGCCTCGGACCCCCTTCCTGCCCCACGGTCTGGCCTTGTCCAGACCCTGCGCGGTTGGAACCACGCGGGGCGCCTGCGGCCGTCTCGCACGGGAGCCCCTCGCTGAGCCTGGAGGCTGCCCCGGCCCTGCCCCGGCTGACCGCCCCTCCTCCTCTGTGCCAACTGCCATCCCGCGGGCCGGGTGGGCCACTCGCCTACAGGATGACGTCTCGACTGGGGACGTCTTTAGAAGACAATTAATTAATGTGTTCTCTCTGCAAATGTGTGGGCGGGGCTAAGGGAGACCAGCCAGGACCCAGGGGCAGTCTAGGGCCGGCCAAGGGGGACGTGCTCCTCCTTCGGGCCCAGCGGGGGAGGGGGTCCCCCAGCAGTCTGCCCAGCCAGAGCTCTGTGCTCAGGACAGGCGGGGCTTGACCTGTGGACCCAGCAGGGAGGCCTGGGCAGGTGGGTACCCCAGCCCGCAGGGTCTCCCACACACTCGCTCACTCTGGCGGCTGGGCAGTGAGGACGCTCCCTGGTGCCTTCCTTGCAGGCGACGGTCCAAGCACTCGGGGGGACGCAGGAGACACGGGGTGGGGAGGTCGGGGTCGGGGGAGGCAGTCGGGGCAGCGATGGGAACTGGCCACAGTCTGCCGCCACGACATGGGGGCGATCACTAATTGATTATTAATAAGCCAGTTCTACATAGGTTGAGCGACTGTTAAGCTCCTACATTATTAACCAAAGCTAGAGCCAAAAAGCTTTTAAAATTAACTAATTACACAGATACATGGAGATTATTATTTACATATCTAAGTAGTCTCTTTTTTCCTGCTATAATTTAAAAGAGTGCAACCCACAACAAGAATAGGCTTGTTATTTTCCAAATTAAAGATAATCAAAGAGATAGTCAAAGAGTTTGTCGAGAATTAAGCAATGCCGCAATATTGCATTTCGATTGGCATCTACGTTATTTTTTACATATCACCGATCAATAAATTGTAAGTCACTTATTACTCAGAATTTCCTTCTGTATTTTAAAAGCGGCCCTTTACATCTACTCGCACGTGGAATTTTACTATGCGTTAGTCCATGTCTATTACGTACAAGCGACCCGAGCGTACGGCCTAAGCCCCCTTTCCGTTCCGGTTCCCGGGGCGACCTACAGCTCGGACGCGCTGCCGTTTGCGGCGATACGAAAAGCGCTGGAGATTAGCACGCGATCCGGAACGTTCCGTCCGTGTCGTCGGAACGCTCTCGGGGAGTCTTAACGCCACTGTGTGTTTGACCTTCACGAACGGTGCATATGACATGTTCCTTGATGACGATCGGGATTCAAACCCTTCTTCATGTGGCGGTTGAACGAGTTCCAGGCGGCAGAGCAGGGGGCTTTGCCGTGCCGCCCTGCGACCAGCCGTCAGAGCCTGGGGTCCACCGCAGCCAGGAAATGCCGCCGGTGGCCAGCACCCCCACGCCGGAGCTGCTCGAAGGAGGGGGCGACTGTCCCCTCGGCCTGTCGCTATCGAATTGTGCACAAAGGGAGGTTCTGGCGCGTCACATCCTCGTGGCAAACAAGAACACCATCGTCTCTTCTCCAAAGAACTCGACACTACGGAGACAGAATTCCAGAAAGGTCCCCCCACGGCGACGAGAATTCTGAATGCCCGTTGGGCACCGTGCGTGTCAGGTGGGGATCGGAACCCATGGCGTGCGTCCTCGCCGGGTGCTGCCTCGGGGGTTCCCCCGACAGACGCCGAGACTGGCCCTCGCCCCCATTTGCTGAGGGGGGTCGTCTGTAACGAGCCCCAGTTTACCCGGTGAGGAAACGAGGAAGTCAGGACCCAGGCCTGACGACGCTAGGGGGACTTACATTCCTACTTCTCGGTATATTAAAATTTTAAATTATCCTACTAAGAACCTCTGTTTCAGCTCTAATCTCCTATAAAATAAGAAGCTGATATTTTTTTCTTAAAATAACCATGACTTTCTAAAATTTTTTTATCTGTAACAAGCACATAAAAAGCTAAAAAAATAAAGTCCTGAAAAAAACACCCTTTACTTCCCACAGTAACTCGGGACCTCCTAATAATTCCGGAAGGCTCATTCACTCTCCTGCCTTTCGCCTGTCGCTTGCCGTCACATGTTCCTGGCGTGAAAACCCGCAGAGACGCCCTCTTCCCTCCAGCGGGGCGCCAGGGAGACAGCTCAGATCTGAGCCCAAGCTGGGCACCTCTCCCGTATCTGGTATTTATTCTCCTGGAGAGAAGATCCGAAGCTGAGCTTCCATTCCTGCCCCGTCTGTCCCCAGCCAGCAAAGCACCCCGAGCCCTGTCCCGCCTGCCTGCCGCGTAATTCACCCCACTTCGGAAGCGAGGTGAGCTCCACACACAGTGTGTGTGGCAACCTCCAGAAGTCGTGATGAGGAAGCTGGGTTATGCCACCATCAAAAAAAAAAAAAAAGAGGAGAAAAGAAGATAAAACACTTAAAATGATGTGGCCTGTTGTTTTCCTCTTTGCAAGAAGAGAAACAGTAAACAAAAGCCACAGTGAACGCTGGAAAGGAGGCCGCGGCCGGCCAGCCCTCACGGTCACTCTGCTCCCCCTTCCCACCCCCTGGGGCCTCCATCCCCCACGGTCCCCGGCTGGAGCCCGTTCAGAACATCGTCCCGTGATGAGAAATGGGGCTTTATGTCGCCAGGTGTCAGAGTTGCCGCGGCAGGAAGACTCTGAGGTTCCAACAGTTACAGATGATGAGGTTCAGCACCTCCCCCGCCCCGGCCCACCTGTGCATTGCTGAGCTGCACCTGCTTCCTCCCCCAACATGACGACTAGGAATGAAGGGTTGTCACCAGAGCTGAAGGGTTGTCACCAGAGCGTGAAATAACAGCATCTGGATTCATGGCCAAAGGGGAAATATTTAAATATTTTAAATAATTAATCTCCTTTTCAAAACGGTTTGTTTTTGCTGCTAAGCATTATTCACTATTCATCATCCAAAGCACGAACATGTTGCTACTTACAAAAGGCAGGACATTTATTGTATTACGCTTCGTTTATTAAGCAAATATCTATCCATTAATATATGCAAGGTCCCAGGCTAGACTCTGTGGCCACAAGGACCGATAAATGCCAGCTCCCATCTCAAGAGCTTACGCCCTAGTGGGTGCGTTCTGTAACATTTTCTGAACGCTAACTTTTGGTGGAAGACGAGCACAAACGTTACTAACGTGTTTGTTCGGAAATATTTACGGAAGGCCTGCCGTGCACCAGATGCGTCCCGGTCTCTCAGATTTGAAAACGAAATGCCAAGGCCACGGGACTCACAGTCTAGTGCATGAAAACGGACGATAAACAAAAAAGTCATCAACAGGCAAGGTCCCGTGAGCCACGCAGTGATAGAGCACGGGGCGGCGGTGAGAGGCGTGTGCTGCCCGGGGGCCAGCGCCACACTCCACGTGCAGGGAGGGGAGCTCGGGGTGGCGGGGCGCGACACAGAGCAGACTCTGGTGTTTATTCTGGGTGCGGTAACTATGTGAAAACACGTGAAACAGTCGCGAGAACATCCTGAAAGCGTAGGAATCATTGAATGCGCACTCAGCCCGTCCCGCATCTGGGGTGACCGCGGGGCGCGCGCTGGCCAGCGTGGCCGGGGAGAGTTCTCCCCGAATGCACTGGGGATCGTTTCCCTTCTCTGACGACAGGGAGCCCCGGCGGGCGCGTCCCTGCTGCCTTCCTTCCCTCTTCTAAGATCCTCAACGCAACGTGTGAAACGGTGTCCACGAGGGATCACGGGGCAGGGTGAGGAGAAGGGACCGGGCGAAGGGCTTGGCACCCCTGAAACGCTCGCCACTGTGTGAGCCGCGACCCGAGTCTTCTCGTGGGCCCGAGCAGGACCTGATCCCATTCAGGTCCAGGCGACAATCTCGCCTCGCACTGGTTCCAGAGAGCCTCGCCCGGCCAGCTAAGAATGTTTCTGTATTAACGGGTATCGCGTTCCCTGTGGAATGTTGTGCCCAAGCTATTGATTGTACAGACTAAACCGAGGTCACAGACACACCCTGCCTGATTATCACAATCAATGCGCGTGTGAAGTAAGAAGAGACACTGGTATCATCCAAGTTTTAGGGAAGATAATACAAGCCCCGAACTGCGGCCTCGCTCCTGGTTTCCCGAAAATACCCAGACGCTTTGGGAAGTGTGTGTGTGCGCGCGCGCGCGTGTGCGTGGTTGGGGGTGAGTGCACACGATGTATTTAGCTCGCACAGCATTACGTGTGTGCCTGTGTGTTGTGTCACATGGAATGTGTTGATGGTGGAGAAGGTTTGAAAGAGTTTTATCCTCAGCCAACGTGAAAATTGGAAAAAGGCGGGGTCAGGACATCCGGGCCCGTCCTGCACGCGGCAGAGGTGGCTGACGCCCTCTCTGAAATACCTTCTTATGCTCCACTGCGATACATTCCTCCTCAGGGCAAACTGTCTCTATTGCTCTAAGTTTTTTCTGCAAACAGAGAATTCCTATTTCCAGAAAATTATCTATCATAGATTTCACAAAAATATCCAGAAGCTTTTGGAATTGCGTGTGTGTGTGTGTGTGTGTGTGTGTGTGTGTTAGGACATCTTACTTGAAGAAGACCCCACGCAAAACAAGGCAGACTCTGAGGCCGGCAGTTTGCGCACGATGACTGTAGAGCATTCACAGTCGACAACCGCGCGTTGAAGCGATTGGGTTTCCCACATGTGTAAAGCCGTGGCGTCTCACGATGAATGTATGCCGCGATTCTGTGATAGCCGCGGAAGCACCTTGGCAAAAACGCATTGGCACGCGTCAGAGGGTCACAGAGCGCCCCTCCCCACTCTCTCTGAAAGACGGCCGCAGGCCCCCAGGCTCCGGCTCGGTGTTGAGGGCGATCCCCTCGCGAGAGCGCCGCTCGGCAGGGAGTTGCCCCCTGACCCGCTCCTCACATCCGCATTGTTTCTATAACGACCAGCCCATTCTTGCGTGTTTCAGCCTGGGCCGGGGAACGCTTCGCACGCACAGGTGTGCAATTCAAAGCCTTCCTGAATACCTGTGGGTGGTCTACGAGGTCGAGTTCGGTTCCCAGCATCAATTCAGTTTTCTGGTTAAGAGCCAGGCCTGTGTTTTTTTTTTAATTAGTTCACTAAAATACTAATTGTGCAGCCTCTGGAGGTACCATAATTGCATTATCTATGTACACATTATTTTATCAAATGAGATAGGACATTTCTTAGGGAAAAAAAAAAAGTTTAATGTTAATTTCCGGTTTGGGTGGTTTAGAAAAGGCACTCGGATGGCATGGAATAGAAAAAGGGAGCAGATCAGAGGTGTGTATTTGATGCTAACCTAGGGGCAGCTGTAAGTAATAGTGAAAATACTTATTTTCATTGTGTATATATCCGAATTCAAATGTACGGCTGAGGAAAAACAAAAATATCGAAAGAAACATTGTCACCCGCAAACGGCCGATGTCTGAGCCCGCGTCCCCGTCATCGGTCTCCCAATGCAAGAAAAGTACTGCCGATCTTAGATAGTCTTGGCGATACTTCTCTTTCCCCCAAACCGCAGAATTATTACAATGGTAAAGACACACTGGAATGTAAAAAACGAAGTGTGACTCTTACGTCACAAAACGGAATGGAAAAGTTCACGATCGTCGTCTTCTGTCCTTAAGCCTCTCTTTTGGATGTTCGGCTATTGTTGAAATTTGGAAATACCGCACCGAGCACTATGTTAATCCTTAGCGGGCCGCGGTGAATTCGGAAGACAGACGCTCCGTGTTGTTACCCTTCCACCAGCAGCTCGGAAACCTCCCGGGGTCTGGACGGTTCCCTGACCTGCAAGTCGTTTAGACCACAGACGCTGAGGCGCCTCTCGCCTGGGCTTCCTTGTAGGACGTTTTCTCATTTGTTGTTTGTTTGTTTTTCACCTTAACCCCTGCTTTCTTTGTGATCTGGTCGGTGTCTCAGCGGATGACTTGGAGCAAGGCCATCTGCCCCGCCCGCCCCTGACGTGAGGACCACACGTTCTGGGGCCAGGCAGGGCTGCTCGGCCCCCCGCGTTAGGGCGGCCCCCTCCTCCCGTGTCCACACGGAGGTGACCTCCAGAGCCCGACGTTTCCAGACACATGGGGTGACATCCGGACGGGGAGGGACCGGGGGTGTGGTGTGCCCAGATGGGGACCCCCCACGTGTGGACCCCTGTTTAAAATCAAGCGTTTTTTAAGAAGGAAGATAGTTTACAAAAGAAGGGTCCCTGACCCCTAAAGGGGGAGAGCAGTTAACAGCGTCAGCACCTGGCCGGTGGCCGTGCCACGGCTGCCGCTCGGACGTCACACCTGGGGCGGGGGGCGGGTCTTCCTCCTCGGGAAACGAGACAAAAATCCGGACTGACAAAGTCCGGGCACAGAGAGAACGTATGGCACTCACCGGATTAATTCTAAAGTGTCAGTCAGCGCACCCTGGGTCAATTCAAAGGAAAATCTCTGTCGGTCACAGCGACCTCCGCTGAGCGCGTGGACACGCCGTGCGGGGAGGAGCCGCGCGTGGGAGCCGCTTCGCGGGGCATCGCGGGCTGCGTGGTCGCTCGGACCCCCGACGGGCTGGGGGCGTGGCCGTCCCTGGGGGGCGCGGGGCGCAGGGCGCGTGGCCGTTCCCGGGGCCGCGGGGTGCAGGGCGCGTGGCCGTCCTTGGGGGGCGCGGGGCGCGGGGCGCGTGGCCGTCCCCGGGGGGCGCGGGGCGCAGGGCGCGTGGCCGTCCCCGGGGAGCACGGACGGGCGTGTGGCCGTTCCCGGGGGCGCGGGGTGCAGGGCGCGTGGCCGTCCTTGGGGGGCGCGGGGCGCAGGGCCGTCCCCGGGGGGCGCGGGGCGCAGGGCGCGCACGGCGCACGGGCGTCTGGTTTTCTGGCTCATGGACGAGGCGGGGTGCATGTTCCCCGCTGTCCGTAGCCCAAACTGGGAGCCGAAGCGGCTCTGGCGACCCGTCCGGCCTGACTCCTCGGGGGTGCCGGGCGGCGGGGCGGGACAGTGACCGTCCCCGTTTTCCGGTGCACGAGCCTTGCCGCCCCCCTGCGCCCCACGCTCGGCGGCGGCGGAAGCCGCCGAGCGCACACCTGTGCGGCCACCTGCCGCGCCAGGCACGTCACGCGCACGCCGAGCCCCGCGGCTGTCCCTGGCCGTCTCCCTGCTCCCACGTATTCTAGAGGTAGAAACGAGGCGCCCAAGTTAAGTGCTGGTCAGAGAAAGAGAAAGTGCGGGGGGCGGAGCGGAGGACGGGGAGCTGCTTACTCCCCTGAAGAGCTGGCGGGGGGGGGGGGGGGGGGGGTCCCTAACTCCCCGCAGAGGCTGAGACGAGCGGCGGCGGTGGCGGGAGGAGAGGCCGGCCGCCGGGCCCCCCTGCGTCGCGTGGGTTCCCCATACTCGATGCCACCTCTTCTTCGAACACGCTTTCCCCCCCGAATCTTCTTTGGTATGGCGAAGGAGCCGATGCATTTGGGGCGCTCGGTACGCACGTGCTCAGGGCATTGCTTGGGCAAGGCAGACAGACGGTCCAGGGCCTGGACACCCGCCCCGCCCGCCGTGCGAGGGGAGGAGGCCTGCGGGGGCCAGGCGATCGCTTCGCTGTGCGGTCATTTGACAAACCCCTGGATACACAATTAGAAGGCGGTTTTAATTCCTTTATCAACATGTAGAGTGGCGGCTAATCTTTCTCAGATAAGCCTGCCATTTAGCTGGGCCCGGCGGTGAGCAAATACCAGACCAGCGCCCAGCCAGCTACGTGGGCGCCAACGGTACCTGCGCCAGTTACACGAGGTGCTCTCGAGAAGCTCCAACGCCGATGACGCGGATGACAGATGTTGGAATAACTTTTCCAGGGTAGAAAGGAATATTTGATAACTGCTGAAGATTTTTCCTCAAGTAAAAATTCCACGTTAAAATCCAAGATCTCTGCCAGTAGCTGGTCAGGGCATCTCTCCCTTCTGTAAACATGCTCTCACACACACTCTTAGTCTTCTGTTTGTGCCTCTGTCCTGTGTGTGGGGTGTGTGTGTGTGGGGTGTGTGTGTGTGTGTGTGTGTGTGTGTGTGTGTGAGACAGAGAGAGAGACATGTACGAATTTGTACTAAGAGTAACAGGTCATTGCCAGTAAGTGAAGCAAATCTTGTGTCCTGGACCTGCTTAAGTAAGGAGGAAATGGAGATTAAAAACTCTTGAAGTCACTAAACAAGAGCTGTTCGGTAAGAGTGAACACAGCTTGATGGAAATACATATCCTTACTGAATTAGTAAGTAATTAAAAATGACATCATTTTTAAACTCAAGAATTTCATCAATGGTTTTGTTCTGTTTTTATAACGCTGATTGTTCAAGTCAAGAGTTTTCTATTTTTTTTTCCGAAACCTCAGAGTTTTCCTCTGCCCTGGTCATTCGTATCAGTCAATAGTAGTCCACTCGATTAATATGATCCGTATAAGCAAGTTAATCTGAAACTATTTGAAAAGCTACGCTTCGCTCATAAACCATCGTGTGATCTGCAGAGAAGACCCCACCGATGACTTCTGTTCTAAATGAGGGTAAACTCGGAAGCCTCGACCGAGAGCATGTGTGGCCAGGGGCAGGGTTCTGGGTTCGTCCTCTGTGACGAAGACAGCGCAGCCCCGTCACCCAAGTCGCCCGCCCAGCAAGCACCGGGCACCTCGTCTGGGCCACATGTCCCGTCTCCGACTGAATACACCTCTTCCGGCTTGATCCGTGGTCCTCACACCTGGATGAGCTTCATTTAAAAACAAAATGTGGAGATTTTTAAAGTTACCGCGGCCTTTGCTCGCACATGCGTCTACGTCCTCGGCTCCTGCCACTTTGCTGCCCGTTGGCATCTAAAAGCCAACCGCTCTCTGCCGCGCCCGCCCCCGTGCCTGGCACACGCAGGCCTTCACGGCACTAGCGAGACACGCCTAACATAAATAAATGTGTAAAGGAAATGCATTAACTCGTTGCATCCAAAGACCAAGTACGACTTCTCTTGATTAACTGTTTTTTATAAGTATAAAATCAGGCAAGACTTGGTTTGAAAATTAAAACACATTGCGAAGTCCTTCTTTTTTGCTCTTGATCCTGCATTTCTAATACGAAGGTCTCATTTTTGTTTTGCCAGAGCGTTTTTCACTGTGATCTAGACGTTGAGTAACTCTTGTAACATTCACTGATAAAACTCGGCCATCCCAGAAGAGTCGCAGTTACTGAGCAGCAGGCACTGAGTGAGCACCCTGCGTTCAGGCCTCTGCGCTGGTGATGTGTGGGCTTTAATCACGGCTCGTGATAGTGACTCTGCAGGGTAGAGGTCTCCATGCCCATTTATGGTCACTCGCAGTATAAGACAGTAACGAAGCTGGTTTTGGTCCAAATTCTATGCATTTTCTGCTGTGTCATACTCACCTACTATAAAAATGTTCTTTTCTTGTGAATAATGATCCTCCTCCTATTTGTTTGAGACTTTCTGTCAGCATTCATAACCTCTTCAAGAATGATTTCTTTGTTTCCTGCCCCTTTCTACTTCTTGAACAATTTCGATTTCTTATTTTCATAAATTTCTGTTGTGGTATGTAGGGTTAAAGTCGACAGGCTTACCAAAGACTATAAAATGCTATGTCTGCTTTTTATTCTAAGCAAAGTCACTTTTTAAGAAACATCTATAGCATATTTACTATGGATGAAATTCCCTTTCCTCTTTGAATGGCATGCCTATAAGCATATCCTACTTTTAAGACTGCCTTATAAGCTATTTTTAATACTGGTTGTTGCTTTATCAAAAGAGTTATGTAGTTTAAGTTAGAAATCTGATAAAGCATTCTCATTGTAAAAAAAAAAAAGAATAAACATACTACCATAGTTGTTTTTTTTTAGAAGTTTAAGCAATGTTTTGCTAGAATATTTATAACTAACGCTTGAAAGATACCCTCGTTTCTTTGACTTTGCTTATGTTCTGCAGACTTTAGTTTGCATTTGCCTTTTCTGTCATGGAGATTGCGCCCGGCAGGATTTGACTCTGATATTTACGTAAACGGGTATCATTCCACTAGGGCTGCAGCTCTCCGCCTCCCTTTATAAGCGAAGGCGGCTATGAGGCCCCAGAATTTCTGCATAACATACAAACATGGCGCAACAGGGAGGCCCGGGCCCTGTCAGCCCACAGCCTGTGACCCCCAAACCCCCTCCACTGCACGCGCTGCCTCTGTTAAGCCCTTAACAGTGAGAGGGGTAGAGATTCCCAGACACACATTATTTTGGCCTCATTAAAGGATGCGCACCACGGAAGCAGAAATGCACATCGCTCAGCTTTAAAGGGAAATGCTCGTTTTCTTTATACACTATTTTTACATGGACAACTTTTAGCCAGTTCCTCCCGAGTCAGCATTTAACTTGGTTTAGAAGTTTGTAAAGTAACCTCGTTGTTGGAGTCATTTCACAGTATATACGTATATAAAATCATCGCCTTGAACCCCTTCAACTCACACAGTGGTAGATGTAAATCATACGCCCTTAAAGCTCGAATAACCCCATTTTGCACTGAAGAGCACCCTAATAAATGTCGACAAAAGATCGAAGTATTCGAACGCCATCGCCTGACCCGCAACGTCTCTGTGACAGACGCCGACCGAGCGGGTCCCCGCAAGCCTTGCCACTGCCTTTTACAAACCAACACAACCTTTCACATAAAATGTCCATTTAGGTCTGCCGTTTCAAAGGCCACCGCAGCGTGAATTAAAATGGTGTTTCCGTGATAACCTTGAATTTCGAAGGCCGTTACGCAACAGTTCAGAAATCTAACCGTTCTAACTTGTGTCAACGGCTTCCCGCGTGCCTGTGTTTTACCCTCGCGCCCCCTCACTCCGCGTCCCGTGGGTGGACGTCGCCTCAGGCGAGCCCGTGACCGGTCCCCCTCCGCACCTCTCCCCGGGGGCCCTTTCTCTGCCTGGCATCGTGCGAGTCTGCGCCTTGGCAGCCAGCTGGCCTCCGGAGTGCCGCCCGTGAGCGGGAGCTGCGGCGTGACTCGTGCAGCTGTTACGCACAGGCGCCGGCCCCACGCGCCGGAGTCACGGTGTCTGCTCGTCTTCGCGCGCGCGGACACCTTCTCGCTCACCTGCCGCAGCTCTTAGCTTATTATCTCGCACGCACCGCACCCTGAACAAGCGCTTATCCTTCTTTTGCAGAATTCGTGTTTTATGCTCCACTACGCGGCTCTGGAATAACGACCGAACGAAAGCCAGTATCCTTCCCGACCCACCCCGCGGCGACACCGAGGCCCCCTCCCCAGCTCTGCACCTGAGAAGGACCAGCCAGGACCTTCTTCCAAAGCCCTGGCAAGATCACTGCAGCCGCGGGGAGTCTGTGGGCCGAGCTCGGGGCGCGCAGCCGCAGGGCCCTGCCGGTGACATGCCACTCGCCGTGTGTGGCCACGTCACGTGCTCTGATCCAGCCGTCGCACCATTTTGAAGGCGGAATCCGCCTCTGGAATTGGTAACACAAGACGCCGTGCAAACGCACAGTCTCTAAGAGTGTGGATTTCCTCCAGAGGTTTGGTCTGCGTTAGCTACGAGGTACCTCCACCTTCCTCCGCGGCCGCCGTCATTCAGAAACTCGAAAGCATCCCCCCGATTCCGGGAACGGGGGCCTTGCTACACCTGCGGCGTCTGTGTTCTAGATTCAAAGCCGGTTTTAACGCTGACATCTCCCTGGAGTGGGCAGAACTGGGGGAAGGTTTGAACTCGCACCTTGGAGCTGGCCGAGAGGCAAAGTCGAGGTGGTCCTTACAGCTTCTTCTTGCCATCGGAGTCTCATGATCAGTAAAGCCAAAAGGTTCTGTCCTCAGCTGCCGGTCAGGCCACTGCAATGCTCCTGCTTTTCCCAAAGTCCGCGAAATAACCTTTGTGGAGCGTAATCAGCTCCAGTAGCGTGTGAACCTCCCGGGAGAGGCTTGTGCGCTGGACTCAGTCTTCTTCTTCCAAGTGAAGAATTATTTATTACTCACTCTTCATAATGCAATCAGTTTGTTTAAAAACTATGTGATGTGCTGCTTAAGCATTTACCTATCCGAAGGCCCTGGGAAGGTGGTCACGCTCATGGCTCTGGGGTGGCTGGCTCCCATTCTGCTCAGAGCCCCGCTGGCGTGAAAAACGGCAAGCAACCGATTCAAACAGTTACTAATACCTGAGGTTTTTTTGTCTTCGCAGTTTTTCTCGACTGAATCGCTTGTTTTTGATTTTGGCAAAACACGTGCCTCATCCTGCCCCGCAGTTGTCCTGAAATCGTCAGGTTGCTCAGGTAACGGTGAGCATGAAGCAGTGGACAGAATCGCCCCTGGGTTTGTGGGTGGCCAGCGGGGAGCCCCCTGGTCGCTGGTCTGGGCCATCGTCACCACAGCTCCCGCCGGTGGCTGCAGGGCTCCTCCGCGGGGGGCTCTGAGGCCCCTCTGGGGTCCTTCCCCGCGGCGTGCTCAGCGCCGGGGACTATGGCAGCGTGGGGCTCCCACGCCCCACCCCGACGCCGCCGCCGGTGGGGCCGCGGGCTCTTCGCAGCGGCTGTCTCTCTCAGGTCTAACGTTCTATAATCTCTTCTATAGCTTTACTTAATCATTTATCTATTCAGACATTGAATAAACTTTGCCACGAAAATAAAACAAAAATTTGTACACCAAAACACAATATCAACAAAGTAAAAAGGACAACTAACAGAATGAGAGTAAATATTCCCAAATCATATATCTGACAAATATTAATATCCAGAATATATAGAGAAAATTCAACCACAAAAAATAACCAAATTCAAAAACAGGCGAACAACTTGAACAGACATTTCTTCAAAGACGTACAAATGGCTAACAAGTGCATGAAGAGATGCCGAGCATCGCCGACCATTAGGAAACTGTAGTAAGAAATCACCACATAACTATTAGGATGGCCGCTATCAAAAACCAGAAAATACTAAGCCCTGGCGGAATGTGGAGAAACCAACGCCCTCGTGCCCTGCTTGGGGCACAGCTGCTGTAAACAGGGTACGGTGGCTCCTCCAGAAACCAGAAGCATAATGACCATGGGGTCCAGCGGTCCCACTTCTAGGCACAGAACCAGAGCTGAGAGCCGGACATCAGAGAGATTCGTCACCTACGTTCCCAAGGGCAATGGTTGCAGCAGCCAAGATGCCGAAGTGGTCCAAGCGTCCATGGACAGATGAATAAATGAGCAAATGTGACATGTGCACACCGCATAAGAGCGCGTGGCTCTCAAGAGGCTGGACGTTGTGATAAACGCCACAACCTGGACGCACTGAGGACCTGGTGCTGAGTGAAACAGGCCAGTCACAGAAGGACAGATACTGCATGATGCCACCTATGTGAGGTACCTAGTGGTCCAGCTCATAGAGGCAGAAGGTGAATGGTGGTTTTCAGGGGCCGAGGAGAGAGAAAGCCGGGCCACTGTCGTTTACTGGACGTGGAGTTTTAGTTTTGCCAAGTGAGTTTGGTGATAGTTGCATGACATGATAAATATAATTAACACCACTGAACTGTGCATTTAAACATGGTTTAGATGGATGGCAAATGTCATGTTCTATGTATTTTACCATGATAAAAAAATTTGCAAAACATTAAAACTATTAGAACTAGGATACAAACACATACAGGAATGCAATTACTTAATTTCCGAAATACATGATACAGAAATACTCTAAGCCATGTTTAAACAGAACAATCCTTCACAGCTTGGTATGGTTTCTTGCAATAATCTTGGATTATCCATCCTCTTTCCCAAATCTGTAATCATAAACCGAACGATGACCGCACGTTGCTGGCCAAGCCCGACTCCCCATCCCGGAGGCTGCTGGGGCTCACGGCTGCTGCCCCCCCAACACACCCCGATGACTTCCACCGCAACTCCATGTATCTTTCTGTCTTGAGCAAATTTCCCTCAGAAGAGGTGAAATCTTTATCCACCAGGAAGAACCTTCCTGGGCCTGATACAACTTAATCACAACAACTAACTGCTTATTTTCTCCTTGACATTTTCCTCTGCCGTCCAGATCAAAGTTCATCTCGGTTCTCACAGCACCTGACAGTCGTTCCGTGCCTCTAGGGAACTCATTTCCCCCTCTCCGCAGATCAATAGTCCATTTAGTTTCAAAAGCTTTCTATCTGAGGCTCCCGTTTCAAATCTCGGTTCTTTCTCGGACTGGGCCTAGCTCTTTCTTCCCTGCACGTTCTGACCATAGTTCACAGTCACCGCACAGCCTGGCGTCATTTTGAAGCAGGCAGTTCGGCTATGAGGCACGCAGGAGCTGCGTGTCAGGTCCTCAGACTCCAGATCTTTATGAAGAGTAGATGAAGCACTTAGACGTGCTGGTCTGAACCGCTCAGCTGATGTACCCAGATGATTCTGGAAGCCGTTTTTTCCTCAGCCTTGCTCATTTATTCAAGTGGTGCGCTCAGGGTATCGGGGTGGGGTAAGATGGCTTTGAGTCTGGGCCGGGGTTCCTGGAGGCCCACCAGGCTCTGATGCATGTCTCATCAGTAACATAATCGAGGGGATCACATGACATCGCGTTCCCTAGTAAACCCCTTAAATGCCAAGTGGGGTATGTCCATTGTCTCACCTAATGACAAAGCGATCTCATCATTAAGCGAATAGTTTGCTGTTTAATAATCTGCAAACTAAATAATCAGTCACTTCTTCACCATATTTCAGTTTTCTCAACTGTGAAACGGCATTATTCCCATCGGACAGAGTGGTTCTGAGTATTGAGAAAATGTTTGTAAATCATTGGCCTCGGTAAAGAGCTGTGTGGACCAAAAATAGATAGATAGATAGATAGATAAATAGATAGATAGATAGATAGATAGATAGATAGATAGATAGATAGATAGACTGATAAAGCGAGGCGGGGGGGTTGTGGAAAGCAGCCTCACAGGGTGCTCTGATCATAAATCCCAGCCTGGGCGGGTCGTGGTGAGGGGTCATGCCCCGGGCATGGTGAGGGGTCACGCCCCGGGGCTGGGGTGCCTTTAGCGAATGTCTGACCTCCGCCATCAGTCAGGCCTGTCCACGGTCTCTGTGCATCTAGGCCACGCGCCCTTGAAACGCCAGAGCGACCCGCCCTCCCAGACGCGTCAAAGGCAAAACCCCTGTCATGGCGCACGCGGTCTCGTGAACCGCCCTGCACCCCAGCCCCGCCTGGCTCCCCACCACCTCCGCGTCACCCCCTGACGGCCCCCCCACACTTCACATGCTGCAGAGAAGCCGCAGAGCGCCGACTCCCGAGCACCTGGGACGGCGCTCCCCGGGGACGCGTCGGCCGCTGCGCGCGAACTCTTACGAAATCCTCCTCCGCTCAGGGCGTTTCTTACACCAGCAGCAATTACATTATTTTCTTCGTTATATGCACTTGTATGTTCAGTTTCGGTCTGTAGTTAATTTGAGAGTTAGTAATGGTTTTATGCCAAAGCATGGTGGTAAAGGATTACGATAACGTGCGCACCTGTGCTAGAGGCTATGTCACGAACCTTACACACTCACACGCGTCCATGTGAAAATGATGATTCTTGCATGGTTTCAGTATTGATTTGGAATAGTCGCAATATTCCACAGCCGGGTAAATGCAATATGTGGATACAATAGTGGAGCAGAGCTATTCGTGCGTTCGCTCCCATTTGGTATACTCAGGGACCATCTTAAACAGGAAGGAGACGAAAATATCTTACATTTGCAAATTATACGAATGCGGGGCTCTCTCCGTGCACGCTCTGTAAGGCCTCCCCCTGGGCCATGCAAATGAGGGTTTTATGTCTGCAAGTTCTTTCATTTCTCCCAGTTTAGTCTATCCTCACCGTGAGTTCTGGGTTTGATAAGGCCTCTGATAAACGTATAACGCGAACAACAGCAACTGAATAAAAGTTTAATGAGGTCTATGAATTTTGCTGTCATAAAATGTGCGCGTGGGAGAGCCAGAAATACACAAGAAATACACACGACGATCGCTTGCTTCCTCGCGGGTCCAGATCTCTCTCCTGCGGATCCATAATCAAACCTTCAATCCCCCGAAAAGAAACCGCCTCGCATTCGCACACCTCTGTGCTGCAGAGACGCTCACGTTGTTTTCCATGCTCCCGCGCTCTGCAGAGAAAGCCGAGGCGTGAGGAGGAGAGAGGACGTTCCGGGGGGCAATCTGAACGAAAGTCCGGTCACACGGCGGATGCTCGCAAACGCCTTGAGACTGTGCGAGAAAGAGGATGTGAACCCAATTCGTGTGGTGTCCCCGAATCCCGGAACGAGGAGGAATTGCTTCCCGGGCATCGGTGCCTAGATACCAGCGTCTCACCCGAGAGCTCACCTCCCGGGTAGAAAAGCATCTCACTGCAAATGTTATCAGCTCCAGGAATGAATTTCTGAGCCTTTATCTCCTTCCACTGAGGTCTGCTCGCAGACCACGGGCAATAATCTATAAGAAATAATTTAGTCGTGGCCATGCCCGGAGACAAAAGTGGAGGGTTGATAACTACTTCAAACCCTTTCAATTCTTAGCATTTTGTGATTTAAATTCATAAGCTATCCTGGCAGACTCATCAGCTGGTCAAATAATGGATCTATTTTTTATCTTGTCATGCCCTGTGCTAATCTAAGTCCGAGCTCTCTCTCATGTAAATGACAGCCTGGTGTTTGAATCAGCTGTCCAAAGCAGCAATAACATGAAATGCTGGAGCTGAGTGACAAAAAATAAAAAATTTAAAAAAAAGTTTAAATTCATAGTTCTTTTTCAGTCCTACGTTCCTAAAGACTAAAGAATGCTTCATAGATAGCTTCGGTGGTTTATTCCGCAGAGCTGAGAACAGGCGTGGGGACTCATGGTCACATTCCCAGTTCGAAAACGCTTAGCAGAGCCTCCCACGTGGCATGCACGGCGGGCAGAACGAGAGACGAAGGTAGAAGTCGGGAACACGGAGAGCCGGGAGAGCAGGGTCGCGGCGGGCCACAGCCCGGTCGCGGGTTTGCTGATTCCTCCCAAACACATATGCGCTGAGCTTCCAGAGGGCCACAGTGAAATGAAAACACGGTCGCTTACATGATCTGTGGGGTCCCAGAAGAGGAGGATGCATCAGCTACACACACGGAACAAAGGCTCTCTGAGTTCTCAGGAAAACAAACATTTCTCCAGAGGCATTTCACTTAGAAATACTAAAAAGTTGCCATAGTAACACCTTTTTAATCTTCTTTTTTAACATCATTACGGCTTCTTTGTGATTGTCAGATTCGAAAATGAATTCTCACTTTGCTACAATATGCTACCAATTTTGGTTATTATGTTCCTCTTAGTATATGTCCAGTGTCCTCTTTAACCTAATTAGTTATTAGGGTCCACTTGGCTCAATGGCAGAGTAGAATTTGGCAGGAAAGGGTAAGAAGGACTCCGAGGACCTAGTTTTGTCCCAGAATTGCTCGCTCTTGGACAATTTTTCCATTGACCTGGTCAATATATATTAAATAACATTCAGCCATGATGCCGAGAACTCAAACATGAACAATTCACAGTCCCTAGAGGGACTTGTGATTCTTCCCCTGGAGGAATGTGAAGTTTAATTGAGGTGCTTATTGTTTAGCCAAAGGTCAAGAATAATGTCAAGTGTGTTCTTTTTTTCCTACAGCTTTTTCATAAGCATGGTAGTCCATAAACCTAATCGCAGTCAGTTTTAGACTTCGGAGAGTGATGCCTGGGAAACACAGACCGCTAGCCTCAAGGAGAGGTGATCTGGCTGCATGTTTCATTGGGCAAAAACAAAATGACAAGGATGTCCCCGGTTGTTTTGAATCAGAAAGGTGGTATGAAGGACTTGGACCATGTGAGAGCCTTGAAAAGGGAAGATTTGATAGAAATCTCAGGGATACACTCTACCTACCTCAATGCTTGTTTATGTTACCAGTGTAAATTTAGCATTGTTACTGGATGTAATAGCGGTCACTTACAAGAAAGAAACTTGATTATTCTGCTCCCACTTCTGGAGGCTCAACAATTGGTTTCTAATTAGACTACTCTGTCTGGGATTAACAGTTAATGACTGCTCACGACGTTGCAAAGGGAGACTCAAGGAGAGATTTCTGGGTCTAGGAGGATCTAGTCTGCCTTTTGAGGGTGTATTTCAAGTTGATGAAATTCAAGATTGTCATAATCATCCTATTTTTTAGAAAATTATCTATTCAACTTTAAAACCTATACTCTCAAGCTACAAAAAAGGTAAAATTTGGGAAAGAAATGAGCGAGAACGCAGATATCTCATTTCCAATACATGGTTGCCTAGGCAACAGGCCTCTCCAAGCATGCTGAATGGTAGGCGTTGATCATCTATATTTGGGGATTCAAATCTGCAATGAAGGCAAGTTTCCATGGTGCCGGCAATCACGTCACCATTTTTCCAGTATTTTTTAGAACCAAGTTGTGTGTCATATGGGCGCGTTTCAGGCTCAACTCTACCAGCCAGTCAATCACATCGCTAGGCGGACGTCTCTCACACTCACTTCGGAGTGAATATTCACTTATCGTTGGAAGTTGTTTAGTGCTGAACATTTTGAACTCGAAATAAAGAGGGACAGGACTGGATAAAAGAATAGGTCACTAAGGTAAGGAAGGAACATCCTCTGGGATCAAAGCACAAAGCAACCTGTAGAAAACAGTACGGAGAGTCCTCACAAAGTTCAAAACACAGCTGCTGTGTGATCCAGTAACTCCGCTGCTGAGTGTCCAAAGAAAACGCAAACAGGAATTTGAAAAGATCGTGCACACCCCTATGCTCGCTGCAGCATTAGCAGCAATAGCCACGAGACGGAAGCGCTGTGAACGTCCACCCATGGATGAATGGACAAACAAGGCGTGGTCCCCACGTGCAAGAGAACATCATCCGGCAATAAAAACGAATGGAATCTTGCCATTCGCGACAACATGGATGGACCCAGAGGGCCTCATGCTGAGCCAAAGAAGTCAGACAGAGAAAAAAGAAATACGCATGATTTCGCGTACAGGTGGAATCTGAAAACCAAAACTAATGGATAAACAAAACAGAACGAGCCTCGCAGATGCAGAGAACAAGCCGTGGGTGTCGGAGGGGAAGGAGCTGGGGTGGGCGTTTTTTAAAAACGTGCGACCGGGTGACTGGGAAGAATGGGAAACAGCTCTGAGGTTCTGCCCATGCCTCTGGGAAGCCAGAGTTGCCTCCACGCAGCTAACGCTTTTCGCCTTTTAAGAGACATTTTTGTAAAGGTTTTTTCAGAAATGAAGTTTGGGGAAAAGGAAAACAAAATTTAATGTAGGACTATAGCATAAAGCAAGAGAAAACCTAAATCACTCTGAGACCATGTCTCGTTTACTATGTCTATAAAGCAGCAAGGAGCTTGAAGCAGATGGCGTCTGACCTTCATTTTAACGCTAACATTTTAAGGTTAAATGAAATTTAACTACTTTTGTATTTTTCTTCATCTTTGTGGAACGTGATTAACCTTTCCCTTGTTCGCAAAATCCGTAATGAGCTAGTAATGCTTACTTCCTAATGATAATAACACACGGGCACTAAGTACTTTACTTCTAATGGATAGCGAAGCGACCCATGCCTCTCACGTCCGATGCCCACGGCCAGCAGCGTGACCGGCAGCTCGGCACTGCGTGTGCGTGGAGACGTGCGTGTGCGTGCGTGTGCATGCGTGCACACTTACAACAGTGACAGCAAAAGGGCCACCTCAACGAATTATCTGAAGGATGGAAGTGAGACGCATTACTAACCGCTCTGAAGTCTACGTGCGTTGTGTTCATTGACACGGATGTACTCGAAATGTCTTTCCGTGACAGTCTAAATAAACGACGCTTCGTCAGAACCTGACATGTAGAAAACAACGTGATTATCCTTCCCAGAAAAATACGAGAGGGTTGAACTACCTTTACATACGGCAGGCGCAAAGTAATCGCCCGTCGATTAGTCATTCCCAGCATTCTTCGGTAGAGGTGCCGTTCAGGGCTAGCGTCTAATCGCAGAAAACGAAATTCTCACATGAAGATCTAAATTACTTCATCAAACGCTAGGACTGGAGCCAGGCAAATCTTCATAAAGCGATTGTGCTTCAAGTGAGTATATGAAACAAGTGAAAAAAATTGTTTTTCAAATATTTTATGAAGAAAACATTGACAGACAAAAGCGGGAAGCAGAGAAAAAAAGGGTTAAGAAAGCACGCCTTGACCATTAGCCGCGTGGCGGGGTACAACAAAGCAATGCTCGTGAGGCCCTTGGGGGTGTGTGTGGGGGGTGGGGGGACAGCTAGAAGTGCTCCTGGCTCCCGAGTTTTAGACCACTATGGAGTTTTATAAATCACGGCCCTGCTGCTCTGGGGGAAAAAAAATCAGTTTATAGCCCCAATTTGCTCTCATAATCTGAAAAAAAAAATCAGTTTATAGCCCTAATTTGCTCTCGTGAAGCTACTGTTAAATTCTCCAGGTTGCAGCCTCATTAGAAATGACAATCAAACGTTGGCATAGGATATGGGAACCGGGCCCGGCGCAGGCCCGCGCATCGCTCAATAGCTCAGCGAGGCCCAGGGACAGCGGCCTGAAGGTCCGGCGCGTTTCTCAGCGCCCGGCGGGGCGGCGCCCAGGGCACGTGGGCCGGACCCAGGCGCCGCGACGTGAAGAGTGGGCGACGGGGCGCAGGGCGGGAAGTGCCTGCCGGACCCCTGTGGGTCCCTCGCCAGAGGGGGCGGCGGGTCCCCGGCCTGGGGAGGACTCTCGGCCTCGGCGGGGCCCGGGCCGCAGCTCCGGGGCGGGCGGCCACCCGGGGCGCCACCCGCGCTGGAAACAGCCGGGGCCCTTGGGGAGACGCCCGGGGCCCCCTCTCTCGCGCTCGCCCTCGCGCGCCCCCGGACGGTGAGCAGCGCCCTGACGGGCAGGAAGGCGGTGGGGAGGGGCCGAGGCCCTTCATTTCGTTTTGCTCCCCACGTCTCAGCTCTTGCCCCTTGGTCGAGTTCAGCAACGAACGGTGCAGATTTACTTAGTGTTTAAAAGCGTGAAAGGCCACAACGAGCGCTTTTCGCATACGAAGTAAGTACCGCCGAAGCTGCCGCCCACACCAGCAGCGCAGCGATATTGTGGGCACGCGCACACGCACATGCGAACACACGCCCACACACACGTGCACGCACACACACATGCACACATACGCACCATACACACACACGCACACATGTGCGCACACGCACGCACACACGTGCACACATGTGCACACGCCCATACACACATGCACACGTGCGCGCACACGCCCATGCACACGTGCAGGCAGCACACATGCACACACATACGGACACACATGCACACACGTGCACGCACACATGCACACACACCCACACACATGCGCACGCGCCCACACACGTGTGTACACACGTGCACACGTGCGCGCGCACACATGTGCCCGCACATACACACTCACATGTGCACACACATGTGCCCACGCATGCACACACGCGCGGGCGCGCACAAGCTGAGCAGTACGGGAAGTGTTACGGTCTGTTCAAACACACACTCGCGAGTCACTGAAAAGCTGCCCCGTGATCTAGTTTTCATCTCTGTCTCTTTAAATCGACCGTGCCCGGCCCGCCTCTGCGCAGAGCTCCCTCCCCCTCCCCACGCCTCCCGCATGATTCTCGTTTGCGGAGAAAATTCCCAAACCCCGGCCCCGCCGAGGCGCGTTCTTCTCCAACTTTTTATTCCTACCCCCCACCCCCCCCGGCTGTATTTTTTCATTATTTTTATGAAAATGTTTGTTAGACTTTTGCATACATGAGGATGACCTGCGGAGGGCTGGGCCCCACTAAGGCTCGAGGCAGGTGTCCTAATCACACATCCAGGAATCAAAGCGACCAATCCAATACCAAACCCATGTGCACGAAACAAAAAACGTGTTTCCTTCGCCATGATGCAAAAAAAACTACGGAAGAATCATCATTTACATCTTAGTACGTATAGAAATGAGTTTATCAGCCGGAAGTGTGCAGTGCCGACTGCTACACGGCATCTGATCTTTAAAGCGTTTTTAAGAATCTTTCGAAACCAGGTGCGTAGCAATGGGGACGATTTGGGACGCCATGGAAAAGCGGGCACACTGTAGGACGGATATGGCTGTCGGAATTCGTCTGAACATCCGCCCAGAAAGCAACGTTCGGATCGTAAAAAAAAAAAAAAAAAGTAGGTAACAGACTTGCAAAGCCCCAGACGTGGCGTCAGCACTCGCGATTCTAGCCAGTGGCTGTGCTTAGGGAACATGGCCAGCGGGCTGGGGGGCCGGCCGGGCCGGTTCATCGGGGCTAGAAAAAGGGACGATGTATCGGACCGCTGCCCACGGGGGACTGTCCTAAAGCACGTTCACCGCCACGACGCGCAAGTCGGGTCGGAACACGTGCTTTCGAGGAGTTCCGACCATCCCAGCAGGCCGCAGATGACAGTCGCCCACGGAACGGCCTCTGCCTTCACGGAGACTCGGGTCCTGGGGGTGGCCCTCGCCGGCCACTCTGGGATCAGCCGTGCTGGCTGGCGGCAGGCCGACCCGCGGGTCCCACAGAGAGGATCACGACCTGGCCTCTCTCCCCTGGCACATTGAACACATGCGCTTGCTGCTGGGTAGGAGTCGCCGGGAAGGCACGTCCCATGCAGCCAGAGGCGCTTAGCACAGGGACAGAGCGTGTGCCACCACACAGCCAGGGGCTCCTTGCGCACCGACGGAGGTCTGCGGTGTCGGGGACCCCCGGGTCCTCCGGGGCCCTCTGCCCCCTGCCGGGGCCCAGCCTCGGGGGCCCCCACGGGGCCCACAGGTCCCAGCCCATCTGCCATCTCCTCTTCACAGCTGACGAGCAAAGGATGTTTTCTGCATTTTTAAATGGCTCGAATAACAATACGATTTTGTGACACGTGAGAAACACGTAGAATTGAGACCTGAGTGTCCAGGAACACAGCCCTGCGCGCCCGGCCACGCCCCTCCGCCGGGCGCTGTCTGTGACCGTCCTCATGCCCCAGCAGCGCGGCCCCCCAAATCTGGCCCCTTGTAAGGAAGTCTGCCGACTCTCGACACGAGCCATCTCCCTGCAACAGGCCCACGGAACGATGGTCCAAACCCAACTCACGCCCAGTCCTGGGGAGCCGGCCGGCCTCTGGGCTTGGGCGCACTTTCGTTGGATGGGTAAAGTCTCCACTGAGTTTTAAAATTCTTTTCCCAATTGATATCCCGACAGTGCCCCAGTTGGCTATGCCGTATCTTTATAATTATATTGTAGAGATGGAAAAAAAAAGGTATCAGGAGAAACCAGAGTCTCACCCAACAGCCAGTGCGGAGAGTGGGGACAGACCTGGGGCAGGGAAACCGGAGGGGCCGGAGCCTCGCGCCCCTGGACCCCGCGATGTCCTGGGCGAGTCGCGACATCTCGCCAGAACTCGGTCGTTGCTGTGTCTGTTCGTGTGCGTTTCTTTCTCCCTCAGATACTAACAACTCCAAGGTTCGTTTTGATGGTGGGACCCAGCCGCCGTGGACTGGGGGCGGCCCGAGGCGGGGGGCGGACCCCGACTCCCTCTCCGGCCGGATGGCGCCGCTTCCCACGCGAGTCTCCGCAGGGCAGGACGCCGGAGGCCCCGTTCCATCTTATGATTCTCCGGTTTCTAAGAACTTCCTTGATCTACAAGGCGAGGAAGATGAATGATTCTAGAATCTGGACCGAGAATCAGGAGATCTGTGTTGGAGTTTTAGCTTCACTCCTAACTAGCTACTTTATTTTGAGTAAGATATATATGGAAATCACAAAATGCTTAAAACTAAAATAGACTCTCATGGTTTTAAGCGACTAGACGCTCCTGGAACCTTTCTAAACAGCAGACGAAGGAACTTGAAAGCAAAGAGCGAAACCACGTCACCTGGCGGCAGTCCTTACTGTTTCACGCCGGGACGTGTCTCTGACCCTCTGAGACTTTGTTCTTTTCGAGACGTCATACTTGAACATTTCTAGCCAAACAAAGATACACGTGCATGCGCTACATCTACGTGGAAGAATGAAATTGCAAGACGAAGAAAGATGAAATTATGGGAAGAGGCTATTTTGAAATAGAACAAAGAGGTATTGTTTCCCCTCACCCCTTGTGAACGCGGCCGGGGAGACGGCGACACCAGGGACCCGCTCTCGGTTCCGCGGCGGGGAGGCCGCGCCCGCTCGGGTGCGACTCCGCGCGTCAGCACGAGGCCGCGGCGCGCTCGACGGGCATAAACTCCTCTTCCGCCTCCTGCGGCCTGCGACGCGAGTGTCTGGTAGGCGTCGCCTGCCGGGTCTCGGTGGCCGAGTGTTAGGAAGTTGATACTGAATCACTTCAAAACATGTTACGCCTCCGTTGTTCAAAAAAACATATTAAAGGCAACTTTCGAAGTTTATACAAGATGAAAAGATCAAGTTAAAACAAGTAAAGGAAGCAAAGGACGGTGAAAATAGGGCGTAAAAGTAATACTGGGACAGCAACGAATGTCCACGCAGGAAGCACCCGCCACGGGACGAACCACAGGCCACTCTTTCAAGTTTTCTGGATGCTGACGCGGAGAAGAGAACTCGGTTACGAGACGCCCCAAAACCCACCAAGCAAAGAAACAAGCCAGTGGCTCAGGAAAAGCGAATGTTAGTTTTACGGCCCATAAAAATACTAAAGAGCGAGATTCTTTTTTATTTACTTGACGATTACCGGATGTGACCGCTGCACGGGGCGCTGAGCCAGACGAAATCGATCCGAAGTGAAAGGGAAGGAGCATCGCAAACGCCCGATCTGTCTACCCCACCGCGTCGGGGGCGGGTGCAGAGTGCTCGGAACACGGCCACGCCTGCAGACACCAGGCGATGCTCGGAACACGGCCACGCCTGCAGACACCGGGCGATGCTCGGAACACGGCCACGCCTGCAGACACCGGGCGATGCTCGGAACACGGCCACGCCTGCAGACACCGGGCGAGCGTGGCGAGGTCGGGACCACGAGGAGAGAGAACCGGACGCGCTGGGAGAGGCGTCCAGCGGCGCTCGGGGCGAGCCAAGTGAGGCTCTGCAGAAGCCTTCACCTCCCATCGGCCACGGCGGCGCGGTGACCCTGTGGGCGCAGTCACGCCGCATCACGCATCGCGGACTTCACGCCGGTGCTGCTGGCCCTTTCATTCGACTCCACGGTGGCCGGCGTGACCCTCGCTCAGTGTTCACACGCACTGTGCTGCTCCCAGTCTCGGTGTTTAATGAAGCACCGCGTCCAGAAAAAGCTGAAGCAAACTTCAGGTCGCAGAAATTGAAAGGAGTCCATTAAAGAGAGAGAGAGAGAGAGAGAGGCAGGGAGAGAGAGGAAGGAAGGAAGGAAGGAAGGAAGGAAGGAAGGAAGGAAGGAAGGAAGGAAGGAAGGAAGGAAGGAAGGAAGGGAGGGAGGGAGGGAGAGAGGGAAAGGCGTGTCCTTTTGATCATTTGCTGGATGAAACATCGATGGTGTTTCTACCAAAAGGCACCTAAGTCTTATCTGCAAAGATTTTTAAAGCTTCACAATAAATAAAAGTGTACGCGATAACCTGTTGCATAAACATTCTCTTAGGTGAAATTTACATCCAGAGAATTTATTTGACCTTTATCGTACGGAACGCCACGACGTGGAACGGATAGATCACTCGTCTGACCTCGATGCACCTTCTTATTCTCCCAAGAAACTGTGAAGTCGGTAAAGGGTCTAATGACCAAACGCACTTCCTTAGCTCATCTCCATGTCTGTCACTCTAATTTAGTCATAAGCCTTTCTCTGTGCAATGTGACAGTTACTGTTCATCACCCAGACAGTGCTTGGGAGAGCTCCCCCATGTCACCCCACGAGGGAAGGTAACGATTTGAAACAACTTGAAACCCAAATGTTCTTACAGGCCGACATCTTACACTCTTGCTAGTTCAGTTAGAAATCACTACCATGATTCACGAAATGCTCATGTCTTGCATAAATGGAGAAACAGCCAAAGTTTGACCGTAAGTAATATTCAGTTTGGATCCAAAGGGAGAGCTAACAAATGTGTCATTTTGGAGCAATTTCTGCAGAGGACCTGGCTTTCCCTGGAGGACCGCTTGAAGAGTCTCATCAGAATGAGGAGGTGAAGGGCTTGTTTACTGACCAACCGTCTTCGCAAGGTCTGGCACCGGTTGGTGAGTTTCTAGACCAATTTTTGAAGCAGTGAAAAGCTTCTCGTCTAAGCCGCAGCCAGAATCCCCCAAACACCACAGAGCGGGGCAGGATAAGCTGTGCCGCTGTATCCTACATTTTCGTTGAAGTGTCCTTGTGAGGCGAGCAGAGGAAATTCGATCACTTGCACCGTAATGAAGAGAACAGGTCAGGTTCGAAAATAGCAATTTGTCGAAATTGGGGGCTTTAACTAGAATCCACCTCTTTCTCGGGCATGAGGCGCTCCGCCGTATGCCATGTTTCTCTCTGATGAATGTCACGGGAGTGTCCACATTTGACAGTCACATAGCACGGCAAGCTTGTTTGATCCTGAAGCTTCAGGGTCTCGAAGCCCCACCTTACTTAGAAGAAGAACCGATTTTGAAAGAGCAAGTTATACATTCTACTTCTTGAAAAAAAGAAAGGCCAGTTACAAGATCATTTATTTCACATTTCTCGAATACCTTAAAGGACCCTGCATTCATAATCATCCTCGATTCTCTACTTTGTCGAAAACTGGAACATTTTCTGGCCTTATGTTTAATTTTTGCCGTTAGGTGACTTGTCAACGGCAAGGGAAGGCGAACGTCACAGGAAGGGTTTCGCCCGGAACCTCGTAAGAGGAACTGCAGGGGAACCGAGCGCGCTGCGGGCCGAGGGGTGCGGGGCGCGGGGCGCGGCTCTGGTCCCTCGGCGCTGGGTCCCCGCCTTCCCTGGGCTGCGGAGGGCTATTTCAGATGAGACCCGGAGTGGGGACACCAGGCGCAGCAGCTGCGGGGCGCCTAGTCGGTCAGACCTGGATCCCAGCTGCGCGCTTGACAAAGAGGCGCCCCGCCCCGCGCGCCCCGCCTCACAGCGCGGGCCCCTCCGCAGCTCCGCGCCACGCAGAGCTCATCCCCAGGGAGGCCGGGCGAGGCCGGGGGGCAGCCGGCCCGAGGCCCCTGCGCGCTGGGAGCCGGCGGCCCGGGGCGACGGTGTCCGCGCCCAGCGCGGGTCCCACGGGCTGGAACAGCAGAGAAGCCTCGGAACCGAGGATGGAGAAGGTCCGATCAGCAGCACGGACGACACGGGCCGCGAAGTTTGTGTCCGGACGCGCGTCATCTCTGCGACCTCCACCCGAGGTGTCACGCCACCGCCGAGGGACCGCTGCGGCCGCGTGCGCGCAGCCGGGCCAGACACGGGCGCGGGTCCTCCCTCCGCTGCGACCCCCGCGCCTGCCGCCGCCGCATCCCCGGCACCGCGCGGGGACCCGGCAGGTGCGTTCGGCAGCGGCGCCTGAGGAGGCGGAGTCCCCGGGAGAGCGCGAGCCGGTCAAGCGCCCCGCTGACGATGGGCTGCGCCGACCCCTCGGGCTTCACTTGGGATCAAGACGTCACGGCCGAACTGAGTCCGCTTTCGGTCTCGTCGCGTCAAACCGCCAAGCCGGCCTCACCTGGACCCTGATGAAACTGTGACCACCAGACAAGGACGAGGAATCAAAGCACCTCGTTCCCCGAGGAGGGGCTTTCTACATGGTTTAGAAGATAACACTATTTCTGAGCCTACCCTCAAAATTAAAATTTGATATTCAACAATGATAATCCGCGAAGCCCTAGTAACTGTGGTTGTAGACGCATAGAGTATGAGGAACGCGGCTATAAACATTTTTATTTCCTATCAAAAAAATATTGAAAAATAGGAAATATTTCTAGAAGCATATTCTTAGGCACTTCAAGTTCCAAGAAACAGAATTTGCCACCAAGGAGTCTTCTATAGAAGACACACTGGAATCTCCTCATTTCGCATATAAGTAACAAAAGAGGTTAAGAAATGTTTTCCCACAGCAACATAGATACGAGCTTAAGTTAAAGTTATAATTTTTCTATAAAAGCCACTTAAGACAACTTGCAAATCCCAAGTTTAACTTTCAAGAACGAAAATAACAGACTTTGGTTCTGAAAATCACCGAGCAGCCAGCTCGGCGGGAAGCGAGGGCGGCGGAGAAGCAGGCGTGGCCGGTGGCCCGGCAGGCTCAGGTAGGAGCGCTGCTCCTGGCGCTGGGTCGCGGTCAAAACCGTCTCAGAAGACGGTTCGAGAGAGAATTAGGCCAAATAACGGTGTGCCCGACGAGGTGCGGAGTAAATTGCCGTGAAGGCCGGGAAGCGCTCGCGTCCGCCGTCAAGGAGATGGCACTTTACTGCCTGAAACGTTATTCCTGAGCCATGCTAGGTTACGAGGACAAAATGAAACAAACAAACAAACAAAAACAAACGGGTATTGTCAACTTAAGTTCTACATGAAGCGATCGTCACACTGAGTTGCTGGAGACACTCTAACTGACCAAGGTCAAACGCAGGTGCCGACAACGAGATCTCGGTGTCGAAATCTGAGCTTTCCTAGGAAAACTGACACGTGGCGCGCGGCATCTGCGGGAGAAGCCGTGGCTCTGGGAAGGGTCACCCGGGGAGCAGAGACAGCCTCTGCACTCCGCCCGCATGGAAGCGGCTCGGAGATGCTTATTTTTCCTCGTTTTCGGAAATGTCTGACACGATACACAGACTTTACATGCTGAAATCTATTCCAGAAGAAGCAAATGAAGGCAGGGGAGACGAGCCGAAGGAGTGGGTGCGGGGGTGTGTGTGTGGGGGGGCAGGGTGTGGGTATGTGGGGGTGTGGGTGCGGGGTGCGGGGTGCGGGTGTGTGTGTGTGGTGTGTGTGTAAGTGTGTGTGTAGGGAGGTGCGGGGTGTGTTTGTGGGGGGGGGTGTGTGTGGGTGGGGGGCTGTGGGGTGCAGGCATGTGTGTGGGGGTGGGTGTATGTGTGTAAGTGTGTGTGTGGGGGTGCAGGGTGCAGGCATGTGTGTGTGTGGGGAGGATATATGTTTTCTCCCGAGGTGGCTATGACCTGGAAAAGGGCAGAAAAGCCCCAGAGGTTTGCTGAACCCCGATGCTGACAAACACCTAAAACTGACTTCAAATCGCTCACGTGTGTTTTTCCTCAAAATTCAAAATCAGACAAAAGTATTTTCTTGGCAAACCATGGTTTTCTCGGGCCTCAGAGATTTCCTTTCCGCCCTTCACAGGGCACGTTCACTCCATCGACCTGCTTGTATTTGCTGGCGCAGAAGCAGCCTGATCGCTTAGACCACTGTTTCTCTCCTCCGTGACCCGCGCTGAGTGACGGCTCATCCGGTCCCAGCGACAGGCAAAGCGCGTCCGGCAAGCTGTTTCCACACGGCTCCTTCGCGGCGTGCCGGGAGCCGCCCCGCCTCCCCCGGCACCACCTCTCCGTCTTCCCGACCCCGGCCGCGCGCGCCTTGGCCTGTCCGCGCGCTGCCGGCCATCTGTGCGTCTGCGTATTTCTCCGCGGTAACCGTCTCCACGTCGCTACCCACTTGCTTATGAACCGGCCCGACAGCACGTTTTTGAAAGTCCCACTGCAGGTGGCCCGCAGCGCCCCAGGCGACAACCGCCCCGTCGAGGCCGACCGCCCCGAAGCCTCCTCTGCGCCCGGCACGGCCTCTACACGTGAACGCTGGCCGGTCGTCGCGGAGTAAGGGGTGGGACCTGTCGACGGTCTGATTTCTCTGGGGGAGGGTCAAAAACCCCATTTTAATAGTCTCTAAAGTTCCAATTTTATCACCAGTAAAATACACAGTCCGCACAGAACATGCGCTTCAGCCGGAATCACAGCGCGCGGCTCCGGGCGTCAGAGGGGAAATCGGCCGCGAGGGTTTAGCCGCCGCTCGCCGCGGACGAGGCCGGCGGCCACCCGAGCGCTAAGCACAGCCGCCGGCCTCCCGGCCACTCGCTCGGCCGCCTTCCCGCTGCGGGGGAGCCGCGCGCGCCCAGGAACCAGCCAGCGCGCGCGCAAACGTCCACGTTCACGCTCATCCTGATGAGAGCCCCGGGGGCCGAGGTCAGCGGCGCGAGGGTCCGCACTCCCGATACAGACCGAAGAGCGAAAGCGCGCGGAGTTGTTTTAAACTGAAGATCATTCCAGCGAAATGCACAGGTCGGTCCTCTGGAGACCGCGGTTCGAGCGGACTTTCCGCCCGCCACACGGCGGCCGCCACGCGCGCAACGACGCGCCCCTGGTCTCCCCGTGACGCAGTGGCTCGGCGCGTCCTCTCCCCACGTTCGCACCGGGGGGAACGCGGAGCCGCCACCTGTCCCCATTACACGCGACGCGCACTGGAGGGGACACGCGGTCCCCGAGCGGAACGGGTTCTGGATGGAAATGCGGCGGTGCCTCTGCGGAGGCCGCGGGCAGGCGCGCCCGCCGCCCGTCGGGTGCGCTCCTTCCTTCCCTGCTGCGGGAATTTCCCCAAAGATCAAACTACCCGAAGAAACAAGGCCCTGAATTTTTCACGCGCGTCCATATACCCGGCATGAGCCTTCCAGTCTTCGCTACCTATGTCCACACGCACGTGTGCATCTGTGCGCACACGCATACTACGTACCTTCCAAAATCAACGCAAATAAATGGCCACGTTCAGGGCAAACATGGAAGATTGATAAGCGCAGGGAAACGGGGCTGGAAATGGAGAAACCGACCGTAATACTTCCAGGCCCAGCGCCACGCAGACCTGCTCGACCCGCCTTCACCAGAGCAAGCTGAGTCTGGTCCCAGTCTCGTCTTCGGTTCAAAGAATCCCGCCCCAGACCCGCACTCACCCCCACCCCGCCCCCGGCCCCCGCGGCTCCTCTGCGCTGCGCGAACGTCTGCGCAGTAGAGGGGTGCTGTGCGCCGCGGGCTGCGGCGGGGTCTCACGGGGCACAGAGCTGCGTTTCCGGGGCCCGCACAGGCGCAGCGGGTCTCAGCCTGGACCCCGGACCCCTGGCCGCGAATCTGCGGGGTGCGAAGCCGCATCGCACGCATCCTGAGTGCCCGCCCGGCTGCCCGCGCACCCTGCGGGTTCAGAGCTAACCTGTCCTTCGACGAGAAATGCACAGCCGCCCCTTCCACGGAGACCTCGGGGGCCCCGAGGCCCAGCGGGACGCGGCGTCCCCGGTGCGCGGGCACGTGGGGCCTCTGGCGGTGACGCGCTGTGTGCAGTGAAGGGCTGAGCTCCCCGCCCCCCACCGGAAGCCGTGGCCTTGAGTGTGGACCATCAGGTCCCTGGTGCCCGGCCGGGCCACCCCCACACTCGCCTGTGCCACGCGGTCTGCGCCAGTGGGCCGGCGACAGGGGCCCGGCGGGGCACGCCAGCGAGGCAAGCTGCTCCCCGCCCCCGAGTCCGCAGCAGGACTCTGTGACTCCATGGTTCAGGTTCGTGGGGCCCAGGCCGCTGCCCCTGCCTGTCCCACGATGCCCATTGACTGTTTTGAGCTAAAATCAACCGAGAAGCAGTGAGAAGCAAAGCACTCCAACTCCCCTCTGTCCCCCAAAAGCGGGGGGTCTCCATGACAGGCGCCCTCCCCTCTCCCGAGGGCCCAGAGTCACCTCCTCCCAAGGACGATGAAATCCAGGGGAAACCACCGCGTGGCACACCCTGCGAGGCCTTCACCTGCGTCCGCCGGAGCCCAGCCCCCTCGGACCCCTCGCTGACCAGCACCCTGACCGGCCACGCTCCTTCCCAAGGAGCCCAGCCTCTCTGTCCTGCCAGTTTCTCACCAACTCGCTGTTTCTTTGTCTAAAGTCTGAACGGAGCCTTGTGTGACCCCCTCTCTGGGCCTCCGTTTATGACCCGAGCGGTGTATTGTGACGGGTCTGCGCGCACGCATATGAAATTGCTTTCCTCCTGTCCGTCCAGTCTGGGTCACTTTTGTCATCTTCTCGGAAGCCCAGCAAGGACTGAAGAAGGGTAGAGGGGGGGAATTGTCGAATGCTCCCCCTCAGCATGGACATGGCCCCCAGTCCCGAGCGGCCCCCAGATTTACTGATAAGCTAAACGGATGGAAGAATACGTCCCTGTTTGAAACCTTCCGCGTGCTGAGGGCATTTAACTAGGCACCTCTCATCACCTTCCCTACTCTGGGGCCCACGTCACTGCCCATTCGCACCTTGGGGAGAGGTCCCCAGGGTCTTATGGAGTGGGGTCTCGGGCACGTGACTCACTTCTCTTGGTCTCCTTCCTATAAGGAGCACACACGTCACAGGCTTGCGTGCGAGGCTAGGAGAGAGTACGTAGCAAAGTCACAGCCACCTCGTAAATAAATGACGACTCTCACCACCGCAGCCGGGGGCCCCCCTCATCTGCCGCTGACGGCCCGACGACGCGGGGAGCTGCCTCCCCGAATCGGCTTTTACCTAAAGGTACTCCTGAGGCATGTCCCACTCGGCAGGAAGTGCAAATCGTTCTTTGCCGATCCGGCCTTCCATGCCATCGGCGCCTTACTGTACCCCGATGGAGGATTGCCGCACCGCTCTTCTATTCGCGCAGCAGCTTCAAAACGAAATCATCGCACTTTACGAAACGCTACACGATGCTCCCACCACACGCTCTTTTTTTTTTTTCTTTTAATCGCATGTATTTCCTGCTGCAACGTCAGTCCTTAATCGTACCCTTACCGCGAAATTAACTGCCAGGCGTATGGTCTCTCTTAACGAATGCTTAAGTGTCAACAGGTCCCTTCACATTAGAATTGTTTCTGAAGGCAGGTGGATTTTTTTTTTTTTATCATTCTGTTTCTCTCCTGGGATTCGCATGGTGCTTGGATGACAGGGGATGTTCACACAATAAACCGTTGTCGAATGTGTGTCTTAGAAAAGTAAAGCGTCTCTTAAAGTTAACGCTTCACAGAGAAGGGAAAGTGGATTCGGGGTGTCTGACTGATGGATTCGGGGTGTCTGACGGATGGATTCGGGGTGTCTGACGGATGGATTCGGGGTGCCTGACGGGTGTCCGCACTAGCCAGTCGCGCGGGCGACGAAATCGCGGCGGATTCTCCGAGCTTCCGTGTCGTCGTTCGTACGGCAGACGCGACAGAACTCACCTGTGAAGCTGCAAGGTTTACGTCAGAAAACGTGATTTCACCTTAATATCTAAGTTGCCCAAGACGCGGGACGAAAAATGGCATAATCGTAAAAGAAATATTGCCACGTGGCCGGAAATTACCCAGGATAAAGAAACCGACTCTGAAAACATGAGCCGAGGTTTCGGACATCTGGTGGCCGTGGCCCTCTGCCATTCTAAGTGGGTGACCTGTTCTCGTGTAGCTCTTGCTGTCAGCCGGGCACCTTTTCTAGGCACCTTAGAATACTAGCTCGGTTTATCTGTATTTTCACAGTAGCTTGATGAGAGAGACGCTGGTATCCTCGCTCTTTTACAGATGAGAAAACTTGGTCCCAGAAGCTTAGTTTGTACATTGCCATGTAAACTAACAAAGTGATGGAATCCGGGTCTGACAATTAGAATTGTTTTTTTTCTTTGCTCCTAACTCTATGCACTGCTGCCTTTTTTCCTCTCTTAAAAAAAAGCTTTTCTGTTGAAGAGAGAAAAAGAACCAGCCTGGGATCTGAAGTATAGTACATCACGAACAGATGAAAAAAATCTTAGATGACTTAATTGACATCAGAAATGGGAACCAGACTAAAATTCAAAGGAGGACTGCACAGAAATAGAACTGCAACAGAAGATAATTCGGTCTAAATGAGTACAGCGAAGGAAAAAGGTCCACTTAGTCTGCATGCTTAAAGGGATGTTAGGGGGTATGATCAATACGTTCAATGGGGCCCGGCAGGAAAGGCCAGAGAGCAGAGGTTCCAATGGCAAACTGGGCAGCGGACGCAGGTGAGGCCACGCGGGACCTCGCGCATTTGCGCTGGTGGCCGCCTGACTTTCAGGGGGGACGGGGTTTTCATCTAAGCAGAGGCAGGAGACCCTTTTCCGCAGGTGGACGGTGCGCCCAGGCGGTGTGGCCGGATGCTCGGCCCTCGGTCCAGCCCGTCCGCCACGGGCCCCCCGCGCGTGGTCAGCTCCGTGGAACCACAGTCCACGGCCACCGGGCCCGAAGGTCAGGCTGGGCTTCGCACGAGAGGGCTTCAGAGGACTCCAGCCGACGGCATGGCCCTCGGTCTCAGCATGCTCTTTGTTTGTTTCCCTCCAGTTTCTAAAATACGGAGAACAGACTCGAATGTACCTCGGCGATGAGGGCAGATGCGTTTGCCGTGGTGTGGAGCGGACGCCCGGCGGACTCCCTGCCGTGGTCGCCGGTGGCTGCGCCCCACCCCCCACGCACAGAGAAGGGGGAAAACGAACCAAAACAAAAACGAAAACAGCAAAAGAAAAAAAAAAGTGACGGAATGGCCGATGTGTTCAAAAGGAAAATCGGTTTGGGGACGTGGTTTTGAAACCAATGTTTCTTTATTGGACTTTTGAGTCTATTCATTTGAAAGACGTCGAACTCTGTTGTGTGAGTGTGTATGTGTGTGTGTGTGTGTGTGTGTGTGTTGAAATAAATATGTATGTGGCTTTTAAGTAAAATTTAAAAATAAAAGGGAATTGTTTTGCGAGTTAATTTCGCAATATGGGCTCTTTCTCTCTGTCCCGATACATAGGCATCAAGGCACTTAAATCCATAGCTCACAGTAGTGATAAAAATAATTTTAAGTACTTACATAGAAAGGATTATTTCTCAAACTACCGGCGGGAATGAGATCGTACAATGTAACCTAAGCATCTAAAAATTAGACCTAACATCTCGGTAGCAACCTTTAAAAATCACAGCAGTTTTAAACGTTGGTTTCCCTTTGGTAGAAGGGGAAAGACATCAACGTTCCCGCCCATCGGGCGGCTGTCAGCGGAGCATCTGTCTGCACGTCAGTCTTGCCACAGAACAAACCGCAGGTGAGATGCGGTTTCAAGCAGACCAGGGGCGTGGCCAAGAGCTGGTCCCACCTTACGCGGTGGATCTCGCAGGGTGGCCCAAGTCAACGCTTCTCGGTCTTTTATCATTATTATCCATCGGCACCCGATTAAAGAGTCTTTTTAGGCATTTCCCCCTACTCATCCCATAGGACATTTTAATTCCACGGGTGCCCAGCATCACTATTTCTGTACTGCGCATGCATCTTTGCATTTAAATCTTTCTCCAGCTCTACCGAGCTGTAACTGACACAGAACCTTGTATGAGCTCCTGACGCACAGCGCGGTGATACGACAGGGTTACATGTTGTGATGTGATCACCATCACGGCCTTAGCTGACGCCGCCGTCATGCCGCAGAGAATGATCATCTCCTCTGTGTGGTGAGAACGTGTAAGATCTGCTCGCAGCAGCTTCGGGGTATAGGAACCGCATTGCTACGTAGACACGCCGCGCGGGGCGCGAGGTCCCCAGGAGTGCTCGTCTCGGGCCGGGAGCTGCGCCCCGCGACCATCACCTCCCGCTTTCCCGCCGTGCGCCTTCCGCCGTGACCCGCCGCCCAGCCCGACGGCCACCAGCCTGCGCTCTGCTCTTATGGGTTTCGCGTGACAAGATTCCACGTCATAAGCCAGATCGGACGGCGTCTGTCTTTCTCTGTCTGACTTCTCACTTGGCAGAATGACCTCTAGGCCCGTCCATGTTGTTGCAAATGGCGAGATTCCGTTCACTGTCCTGTCCGAGTAGAATTCCACGGTACGTCCGCGCCAGCTCTCCTTTATCCGCGCATCTCTGCATGGACACTTAGTCCGCTCCCGTGCCTCGGTTACTGTGAACAGTGCCGCGGGGCTGCATCTCTCTTTAATGTCCTGTTTCCGTGTCCTTTGGACGAACACGCAGCAGCGGGATTGCTGGACCACAGGGCACTTCCTTCTGCTCTCACCTTTCCGAGGAGCCTCCACATTGTTTGCGACAGCGGCCGTGCCAATTCACGCCCCCACCCCGCACACCCGTCCTTTAGATGTGACTTTCTTCCCGCCCCCCAGTATTCCGTTTCTCTTCCCCCTGATGATCTCATCGCCCTACCTTCTCCTCTTCTCCTTCCTGTCGATGGAGGTGAAGGACACATATTGTCCCCTTAAGCTAATAAAGTAGAGAGATGAGCTCAGCCCAGCCAGGTTTAGCTCCTGCCCTTCCACAGGGCCTGGAGCGAGGTGGCTCTGTCTCCCCAGGGGATCGCGTACCAAAGCGATGGCTCCCAGATCCTTCAGAAGGACATGTCTGGGCCGTGAAACTAGAAAAGGGGCTTTTACCCCTTTCCCCGTTAACAACAACAAAAAGTGCAGCTCCTTGCCAGCGTTAATTTAACGTCGCGTGTAGAAACGCTACATTCTCTAGGATTTGATACTTTTAGCAATAGTGAATTACTGTATTTTGCGAATGGAAGTACCTAAAAACGGAAGCTACTAAAAACAGAATGCTGTACATAGAACGATGTCATCTGTTTCTAAAACCTATCGATACAGGAGAGCAATGCAAAAATAAGAATAAAAGCGAGCTATTTCGTGGCAGCCTTTGGGGGTCAGGTTAGGACTGTGACCGCGAGGTATCTCGGGTTAAACGGGACCTGGTTACAGATTTACATCCAAAAGGGGCACAGAGAGAATTCACACTGTCAGTGCAGCTGAGGAGAATACGGAGAACGTTCCGGCCACATTCAGCCCCCGAACGAGCAGACTGCTCCCGCAAGAACGCACATCGCCCTTCTGAGCTCCCGTTACTAGTAACCCTTCCGCCATCCTCTGAGTAAATACGACAGGACGCACGTTGCTTCTAAATGCGTCCTGCGTGATGCGGTCTCATGTCTCGCTTTCGAGAAGATTCTGTATTTTTTCAGCTTAAAGAATCAGGATCATGATGCAGTGTCATGGCATGTCTCTGCATAAAATAATTACCAAAAGCGGAAACTGAGCCAAAACACCCAAAAACACACGCGGGAGGATACGCATGTTCAAGTTTTACTTGAGAATACCCATTCTCTAATAGAATCAGATAATATTTTATTATACCCGTCTCTCTGTTAACGCGAATACCCATTCCATGCATCTTTTTACGGAAGAAAACCACATAGTCTACCAGTACAAAAAAAAAAAAAAAAAACTAAAGAAATAGGCCACTATACGTCATAAAAACATTTGGCATATTTTCACAAAAAATATCAGAAAACCAAACTAAACATTGCTCACCGTTGGCGTGTGGACTGTGACCTAAAGCAATCAGCCTTCTCTTTTCATTTTCATTTTTCATCTATTTTATTATCATTTTTTAACCTTCTCTTTTTAATTGGCACAAAGTCACTGTCTTAACTGCTCGAAATGTGTGTAACACTTCGACTTCATTATTTATGTTTTTGGATGATCTTTTCCCAACCCCATCTTTTGCTACGTTTTCACAAATACTTTGCTGTTCACTACAACACTTTTAAAATCTTCTAAAAATTTTAAGGCTCGTTGGGTGTTAGGATCATGGTCTAGAATTGCTGTTTTCAGTTCTCTGGCCGTTTGAAGAACTTTGTATATGTTCTCTGCAGTGAATGAAACCGGTTCAAGGTCACCGCCATACTCATCGGCGAGATGGGCTTCAGATAGCGAGTGAACTAAGTCATTATCAGTTACTTTGTGATCAAGCAGTAATTCGTCAGTATCATCTACATTCAAACTGTCAGAACCGCTTTCTTGAAATTTGTTTAATAAATTAATAATGCAGTCTACAGCCATGCCGCCCTGAACATGCCTGATCTCGTCTGATCTCGGAAGCTAAGCGGGGTCGGGCCTGGTTAGTACTTGGATGGGAGACCACCTTGGAAGATCAGGTGTCATAGGCATTAAAAAAATAAAAAATGACGCCCATGCGTCCTCTGCAGGTGCTGGAGCCACAGTCCCCGTGGGACCACTTTCGGCTGCCTTGCTCTGCAGCCGGCATTCAAAGCCGAAGGTTCCATGTCGCTCAATGCTAAAGCAATAGTCTCGATACAGCTTAAAACTGTGTGTGTATCCCGGGCTTCTGTAACTGTCAGTGGTTCATTATCTTCAAGTTTATTAAAAATATCATTAAAACTCCCTTTACCTTAATTAGTCTTAAGGGTGGAAATAACACCTTGATCCAAAATTTGGATCACGGAAGTTGTATTTGGTGGCAAATACACAACTTTCATATTTAGATGCTCTAAATCGTGTGGGCGACCTAAAAGTAAAAGTATTTTGAAAGGAAGATATTTTTCCTTCACATGTTCGGCTTCTACAGCAAAACCCTTGTGAATCCAATCCCCAAAAACATCAGTCTCCCATGCTTTCCTATTTTCCATCCAGTGAGCGTGAAGGTCATTGATAACCGTGTGTTAGTATTAATTCTTCGTACACTGCTGAGTTAAGCTGTTGTTTTTTTTTTTTAGAAAGAGTAATCGCCAGTCATGGAAATGAAAGAGAAAGGAAGGCACACAATGAGACCGTGGAAACGGAAATCGCGTAGAAAAAGTCCATGTAAACGGGAGAATGTTTACCACGTGTAAAAAAACTCATGTAAAAAAATACCAGGCAAATTGAGGGACGTGTGTAGATATACTCTCTTTCAACTGTGAGGACATTTTCCATTTTAACCGGGGGCTATGGGAAGTTTACAGAAAGAACTCAAATGTTTGTAATGGTTTTAGAAAGAAAAAATAAATAAATATATACGCAGAGTATCCCTACCTTTATTTTTAATTTTGTAGTTTTGCTCAAAATACACACTTTGCACCTTGCGTGTGAATAAAAAGAAACGGATATTGTTAATGCTTAAGCCCGTAAGTAATCGGGACTGCAGTCTGGGTACCTCAAGGAAGAGTTGTAAATCGAAACGCATCGACGATTATTATTACATCCAGCTCTTGGAAATCGCGCGGCTAATGGCGATGCCAAGATAATCAAAATCGGGGGTTTTCTCATTTCTCTACTTTGGCTTTTCTTTTAAAAATTTTAGCTCTGCCCGACTGGGGCCTGGGAGGAGGCCGAGCGGAAGCTTCTCCTGCGCGGGGCTGTCCCTCCCTGCAGCCGCGGTGGTCGGCTGCGAGGCCCCCGTGGCCTGCGTTCCCGGGGCGTCCTCCAGGAAACTGGTCACTGCAGCCTCGCGTCGGGAGCGGAAGGCATTGTGCGGGCCCCCTCGTTTCTCCCTCTTCCCGTTGGGTTTGCTTACCCCGAACGCAAACCTGGAGGCAGCGGCTGCATCCCGCGGCGACCGCGCCAGGCAAAGCCCTCTGCCTGTAGCCCGGCTGGTGCTGTTGGCCGAGACCTCAGCTTTGGATCTGAGCGTCCAGGGGCCACCGTCTGCACTGTGGTCCTTGCTGTTCCGGGACTCGCCACTCGGATATTTTTTCTTCTAGAAAAAAATTCCATCAAGGAAATATCCCTGAAAATCCATTTATATGGTAGTTTTTATTTGGCGTGTAAGTCTTTTCAGCATTTTAAATGTGGGCTTCCAGATGCCTTGGTGTCATATTTCTTATATTCTTCTGCAAGAAACAGCATCATCACAAGTTACTTTAAGCATTTTTTTTCATCCATGATCTAAAAATATTGGTTTTTCCTCTTCATGAAAAAGCGCCTTATTTATTAAACGAGTTTATTTTCTTTCTTATATCTTAAAGTTCATAGAACTACAGCTGTCTGCACGACAAAACTGCATGTGTGTGCGCGCGCGTGTGTGTGTGTGCGTGTGTGTGTGCGTGTGTGTGTGCGTTTCTCAAGGGCCTTAGGATTTCGCGGTGGCACGTTAGGCAAGCGTTGGCTGCTCACGCGTGCCGACACTCCGTCGTGGCGGGAATGACGCGGTGAGAGCCAGTTCGTGACCGGAGGGGGCGGGGGAGGGGCGCGCAGGCTGCGACTCGGGCCCACGGTTTGGGGTGGCGGGCAGGTGTGGGTCAGGGCCGGGGTGTCCGTGGCGACCGTGGGGGAGAAGCCAGCCCTGCTGTCACTCGCGGTCCACCTGCTGGCAACGAGCGTTCTCTCACTCAGCTGCTCGCAGGTCCCGGAAACCTGGAAGGAGGCGAGCATGCTCCCGCGTGAGCCGGGAAGGCGTCATCTCGTGTGGAAAACAACGGAGCCTCGTTTAGAAAAACGCGCAGGACCTCGGCTCCCCTTTCCACGTTACCGATTCGATGGAATAAAGAATCGAACCATGACGATGGTGTCCAACGGCAGTGACGGAGAAGCCAGGATGTTTAACGCTCCGTTCTCCGCGGCTCACCTCGGACAGCCACCGCTGCCTGTACCTTTAACATTTTTATCTCCACATGACGACTTAGTAAACTCAACCTGCTGGCGATGGGGAAGCATCGCTTAAGGAAATTTCCAGAGCCGGATGTTGGCTGCCTGCTCCAGTAAAGGGAACGGGGGACCCGAAGGAGCAGCTGCGTCTGGGCTTGGGCAGGGCATGTACGAGGGGAGCCCGGAGCCTCTGTGGGGCCAGGGCGTGAAGAAGTGTCCAGCAATGACGCCAACAATCCCACAGACACGGGGTGTGCCACATGACCCAGGAGCCCCACCTGAAAGACCCCCCCCCCGGTGGCCTAGGCCGGAGCGGTCAGTGCCAAAAAATAAAGTCATATTGGACTTTAATCCAAAGTACAAAATCAGTATCATTGAGCGCATATCGATTTGAATAAACAAATGAGGAGAAAAACAAATCTCTAGTGCAGAAGAGTACGAAATAATGTCATGTGACATGTCACCCTCCAGGAGGCGGACCAGAAGCCACCGCCCGGGGGTGGCCCGTGCACGGCGACAGGGCCCCCCGAGTGCAGCTCACAACGGGAGGACAGAGGAGCTGCATGGTGAAGAAGCCTCACGCGCCTCACCCACGCGGCCGCAGCCAGCTCCGACGGGGACGCGTCGGGTCCACGGTCACGCCACGCGACGTAGCAAAAAACGCACTCGAGCCCCGAGGCGCTCCCCGCTGCAGCCCCTTCCCCGGACGATTCACGAGAAAATCATCAGGCAAATCCTAACCGAGGGTCGTTCTGCAAAATTCTCACCCGGTGCGCTCAAAACTGCCAGGGTCATCGAAAACCAGGGATGCTGGGGAGCCGTCCGAGTCGAGAGGAGCCTCGGAGGAGGGGACAACTGAACGCATTGTGATACCTGGACGGGATCCCGGAACATTCCGAGGACGGCGGAGGGAAAGCGAGGAACAGGGGGAGGGCGGCGCTTAGCTAATAATAGCGGATCAGGGCTGGTTTAGTCACCGCTAACGTGAGATGCTAATACCAGAGCGAAAGGAACATGCATTATCTGTGCAACTCTCTGTAAACCATTCTGAGAAAAGTTGATTAAAAAGAGGAAAACAAATTTCCAGCCTGCTCACTTCTACTAAGTACTCAACTGTTATCATTTAATTTCATCTTATTTAATTTTCCTTTGTGCAAGACCGATTCATGAACGCAGCAAATATTTCTTTCAAAAATATCACGGAGCTACGATAGTTTAATAAAAGATTTCATTTCACTTAAAAGAGAAGGAAGCATTTTTCATTTCCCCCTCCCAGGAGGGAGCGCTGGGTTGTCCGATGAGCGGGATTTTTGGATTTTCCCAGGGCCTGTCTCCTCTTTGAGGAACGTCCTCGTCACGGAGCCCGAGAAGACGGGGCTCAGAGAGGGCGTTTCACCCACATACCCATGCAAGTATGTTCTCTTTTTGCTTCTGGTCGGAAGCTATTAATAAAGCACTAAGAAGGATGCTCTTAATTTCTATGTTTATTTAGAGGACTTTGATGTCTTTTCTGAACGGACTTGATAAATACCATTAAGGCGACAGCCAGCGTACTATGATGAAAATCAGAACGGCGTGCTCGGTGAAAAAGCGAGACCGAACTGAATTGGAACATTAATCACACGACCGATCACCGAGCGCAGGTTATTTTTATAGAAACACAGCTTTGGCTTCCATCGCCTCACTGGCTCGCTTGTCAGGTGAGTGTCGCCTTACCCGGTCCCCTCCGGGCGTGGTATGGGGCTGGGCATGGCGGAGGACCGACCGCACCGCCCCAGAATGTCACTGTCGTTAACTTGTGAACGGACAGTCTTGTCTAATTGAGGATACAAAAGGATACACGGGAAAACGTCAGGCATATGGCGAGGGGCTGATGGAAAGGTATAAGGAAACAGAGAAAAGAAGAGTCGCTCCGGAAAACCCCTCGCGGGGGGAGGGCCCGATGCCCCCGGACAGCAGCACCCGGGGGCGGGGCGGGCTGGGCGGCCTTCACGCACGTGGCCTCGGGAGCCCGCACCCCGGGGGGCCGGTCGGCCTCACCCACGTAGCATGAGATCAGGAGTGAGAAGACTTGCCGAGGAACCAGAAGGGGACGGAGGCCGACCTGCCGGCCCCCTCGGGTTTCACCGTGAACCCACAGGGTGGTGGGTCTGCTCGACAAAGGCAGCTGTGGGTGGAAACAAGTCGCCGGGTCGATGTCAAGGGCGGAAGAAGGAGCCGCCCCTCGGGCCGCACGGGCCGGCGGCCTGTCGCACGCAAGCCCCGCCCTGGTCGCTTTGGGGTTTCTGAATCACAGTACTTCGGTGGGTCACCCCGGGATGTGTGAAACCCGGGGGGTTGGGGCGGGGCGCCCCCAGGCGCTGCCCCGCGAGGTGCTCTGGAACCTTCCCTGCGGCTGCCCCCCGAGGGGACACGGGACTCTGCGGAGGACACTTCCCACCCTGACCCTGCAGGGGGACGCTGGCTGGACGCCCCGCGTGGGGCTCGGCGGGTGCGAAGCGGCCAGGCGCCCAGAATTCCTGCCCCGTGAGGGCGCCCGCCGCAGCCCGCCCTGAGTCAGACCCCGGGGGTCCCTTCTCACACGTGACAGGCCATGTGACGGCATCATTTTCTCTCACGGTCAAAAAAAAAAAAAAAAAAGAATCTGTGGCATTTACAGACAACTGAGCAAGACAGAAAATGCTCAAGAAGAAAATAAAGATCACCTGCCCCTCCACCCCTACTCCTCATTTACAATCCCTCCTTGGACTTTCTTGCACCTTCTTTAAGCTTCAAAACATTTTTTTTTGCCAACTTGGCGGAAACATCATAAATAATGTTTTGCATGACGAAATACTTGTTTGATTTCACACGTCTGCTCACTGTCGTTATCACACTGTGTTACGCAGTCGGATAATTTTTAGGGCCGGTTAAACCACGGTCACCTTTTCCTGAAACACCGTTTCTGCCCCCAGCCCTCACGGCGGACGGCGACGCTCACACCTTCACAGTTTCATGGACCTGACTTAACGATTGCCCCTTCATTCGGCTCACGGTCGCCCAACGCCCACGGAGCCCGAGGGGCTTCAGCCCGTCAGGGAGACGTCGGCGGCGCGGGGCCCAGAACTCGCTTCAGGTTGGGCTCCTTTTCCCCCCGATTCAGTGGCTGTACACGTTTAATTTCTGTCCCCTCTAAATGCTGGTATGGAGTCATTTCTTTTCTATTTTGCTCGTCTACGCGTTTGAAAGTAGTGGGATTTTAAAGCATGGAACTGGTTTCGTGTCTTTCGGAAGGGCTGAGAGAGTGAGGAAGAGAATTAATCAGAAATTAGTAATTGCGGACGCCGCTGTCACCCCTGGGCCTGTGAGAACAAAGTTGGGGGGCGGGGCCTGCAGAGCGCAGAAGCTCAGAGCCGGGAGGCTCGCTGGTGAGGCGGGGGCCGGACGCGGAGCAGGCGGCGGGGTCCGTGTGGAACCCCGGACAGGTGCACCTGCCACAAGGCCTCTGCTTTTCAGCGTTTGGTTCCCTTTCTTTGCTTTTAATCATTGTGTCTAAACTCCTTTGAATCTGTTTCCGTTTGCCTTGTGAAGTGAAATATAAACTCTTCCCCAACCCCCTACGAACGAGCCAACTTGAGTAAGTTTTCTGAGTCCTTGAAGACCCTGCGTGGATGCGGGATCCCCGGAGCCGGTGACCGCGGCAGCTTCGAGGGCAGGCCGGGCGCGTCCTCAGAACCTCATTTTATCCCCCGTGACACCAGGAGCTTAATGTAATTATTCAGACAGTTAGCTAAATAAGCTATTTACAAGGCATTCCTACTAAGCTTTAAAATTTCCCATCTATTACACGATTTTGACTTAGAGTACTTCTCAAGCTGCACATAAAATCTACGAAGCTATCAGAAAAAATATATAGTTGGCACCTTCTAAAATTTGAATTTTCTAAAATTGTTACCTCCGTGAATGAATATTTTGGCCCCAGAGAGTACATTTCTGTAATTGTAGTTAGTGCACAAACGAAGTTACCCAAATTTCTTTGAAAATTTTACTTCAAATACTCTGTGGAAAGGTACGCATGAATGACTCGCTCCATATCGGTGAGGGCAGGCGATGATCAAACCGTAGCTCTCTCGGTAAGATTTAAATACTTTCGCCATTCCCTGTGCTTTTTCTAAGCTCTGGGAGAATGTAACCCCCACTGAGCTCCCCATCACAAATTCTCGTGTTGAAATAGATGCGAGATCCAGAACCTCACTTTGACGGGAGGCTTACGGCGCACATGTTTACACAGTTTCACTGGTGACATTCCCTCCAGATGCTGTGCGACTCCAAGCGGCTTCCAACAGATCGGCGATGCCGTGCACCGATAAGCGAGATTTTATTGTTAAACGTCTCTTTGCTTACTACTAAGGTTTGTAAATGGATTGTTCTGAAACCTCTATGCTACGTAAGTCATACAAAGCCACTATTTAGTTGCTATAAATTGCTAAATGCTGGTTTAAGTCTTACACATTTAATTAACACCAGGCGTAATAGAACCATGAGAAATGAGTTGCATCATTTGCTTACAAGTTAATCTAAAACATGAGCATAATCATGGTACGACTGTAGAAACCCTCGGGAGGATCTCCCCTCCCTCCTCGATCTCTCTCTCTCTGTCTCTCATGCACACGCGCACACAGATGCACATGCACATGCACACAGATGCACACACAGATGCACACACGCACGCACACACAGATGCACGCACACACGCGCACATACACTTTCTCTCCTAGTATTCGTCAATAGCCACAATGCAAGCATTTCTTCTTTCAGCTTTACACTTGCTTTCAGTAAGTTTTAAATACCTTTCTTTGGTCAAAAAAATGCTGAGACAAGTTTGAGGACAAAGGGGACGTGCGAACAGCAGAGCAGTGTCTTCCTCTGGACGCCGTTGGTTCAGAAGGAAGACGGTCACCTCATAGCAGAGACACAGCCCACAGGACCGCAGATGGGCCATTGTCACACGTGAAATGGCATGCGAAGGCCACGCCCCCCGGGCGTCCCCGCACCCCGGAGAGTTCGTCGCTTCTGTGCTGTTCTGCTCGAAACAAACAAAAAAACTCGCATGATTCAACCAAGTCACGAGAAAAGATCAGGCCACCTGAAACCGAGAGCCATTCTGCAAAGCACTAGTGACCTTCAGACTGTCGAGGCCATGACAGACCAGGCAAGACCGAGGAGCTGGCATGGGTTTGGGGGGCCGTGGAGACACGATGGCCTCGCACGACGTGGGGTCCCGCATGGAACCCTGGAATCGCAACGTTCGCTTAACGACGTCACGGCAGCAGCGACGGCTTCATGTCGGTCTGGTCACGTAAGATGTCCCCGAAGGCACACGGATGCCGGGTACACGGAACGCCTTGAATACACGCGCAGAATGCGCTCGCCGAGCCCCGAGTCGCGGGGCGTCCCCAGCCACGCTGCGTTTGCTGGACCTTCGACGAGCTCGGCGGTCACAGGCAAGGGGGACAACAACCTCGTGGCGGCAGGAGACGCCGCGAGCCGGCGAGAGTCAGGTCCGGGGCAGGTCGGGGTCTTTCAGACGAAGCCGGCCGTTCTCCCCACCGAGTCGGCAACGTGCGTCCGCCCTCGGCCCTCCCCGGCGGGAGACAGGAGCTTAGACGCGCCCAGGCCGCCCGAGCCGATGTCGCACCGCAGAGAACTCCGCACGCAGGCGGCACGTCTGTCCGGCTGGCAGGGGCGGGTCCCTGCTTCACGGAGACGACCGGAACGGCACCCGCATTGCACAGAGGACCGAACCGGAGGGAACCGCACCCGGGGACCCGCAGGGGGACGCGAAGGCCCGGGAGCCACGGGTACGAGTGAACGACGGTGGGCAGACGCGGGAGACGCGGAGGCTCCTGGCCAAAGCGCTCCAAGTCACCACGGGTCCTGCGTCCAGGAGGCGGAGCATGACCATCACCCCGTGCTGCCCGCGGTGACCCCCGGCCCCGGCCACAGACGGCGAGGCCGCAACGCGGGACCCGACCCGGGGACCCCTGACCCGGGACCCGTGACCCGGGACACCTGAGCTGGGGACCCCTGACCCGGGACCCCTGACCCGGGACCCCTGACCCAGGGACTCTGACCCGGGGACCCTGACCCGGGACCCCTGACCTGGGACCCCTGATCCGGGGGCTCTGACCTGGGGATCCCTGACCCGGGGACCCCTGACCCAGGACGCCTGGCCCAGGACACCTGACCCGGAGACCCTGACCCGGGGACCCCTGGCACTCCCGGTGACGGATGGAGGCAGATTGTGCCCCTGCGAAGCCACTGGACCCCTGTGACCCTCCTCCCAAACCCGGGGCCACAGCCCAGTCCAGAGAAAAACATCAGACAAATCACAGCAAGGCACGGGCCGCAGGGCCCCTGCCCGGGGCTCCCCCAGACCCTCAGAGTCGCCCAAAGCAAGCAGGGGCCGTCGAAGAGCCGGCCACAGCCAGGAGGAGCCAGGCACGCGGGTGGGTGAGGGGGGCATGGGGCGGCAAGCAGACGCTCGGTAAAAGCCCCAGACGGTAGACCAGCCGGACCCTGGTTACTAATCACGCCGCACGCTGGGAACGTGCCACACGCCGTGAGACGCCGTCACGGGGGGACCGGGCGTAAGAGACGGGGGGGGGGGGGGCGGTCTGTGTTACCGCGACAACTGTTTGTAAACGGTTTGAAATAAAAAGTGTGTTAAAAAAAACTAAATCTGGGAAGCAAGGGACATTTACTTAGAACGTTACTGTATCTTCAATACATCATTTTATATATTAACTAATAAATGTTTCATGATAATTTATGTCTTATTAATATATTATAATAAATATTAACAAATTAACATAATGAACACATGGTTTATAGAGTATTTGCGTATTATTTTTTATATAATTAAAGTACTACACAACTGATGACCTGTGGTTAATTTTAAGCGGCATCTGAGTATTTTGGGTCACGCCGTTCGGCTTAAGGGTAAATATGCTATTTTTAATGCCTATTCCCACTTTGAGGTATTGAGGAGTTTGGCGCGTGGACCCGGGAGGCTGTTTCGGGGCGGTTTGCAGCTGGTCGAGTGAGGACTGGAGAAGCCACAGCAGCCCCCGAGGTTCCGACGTGCTGACGCCCGCTGAACCCCACGGTCCCCGCTTCCCGGGGGCGAGCGAGGCCCCCTGAGACCCTAACGCGGGCCCTGAGGGCAGGCCGAGGTGGGGAGCCAGGAACATCCCCGTCGATAAAACTCCTCAGAGGGTCCCAGGGTGGGGCGAGGCTCGTTTTCCTTCCCGTCGGGCCTGGCTCATGGCACAGGGGAGTCAGAGGTTCGAGGCCAGAGAAGGGGGCGTCGGTGGGACAGAGGCCCCGCTGCAGGCCCCCTGCCTGGAACGATGCGGCCCTCACCCGCCTCGCGCCGGGCCCCACCCTCGCAGGACCCGTGTCCCTCCCGCTCTGGCCCCACGGGAACAGCGGGTTGGTCTCTGCCAACCTCACCGTCTCCCTGGGACACAGGGCGTATGCGAGACAGAGAGGTAAACTGAGGCAGAGTCACGCCCCCCCCGCACGGGAAGCCGCGAAGGCGCAGCCGGGGTCGCAGCCCTGACTCGGGGACGGGCCGGCGGCCGCGGCCTGCTTCTCAGCGGTGGACGGCGTTGTCATTAACACACGACACACCTCAGCGAGTCAGGAACGTCTCCGTGAACGGGACGTGCGTGTGTTCTGTGTGATGCTGTTATGTCACGGAGAACGACGGAAAGCCCCTCACACGGACGCCCACTCCCATGACACAAACGCGAACGGGTTTCGACTCCGCAGTTTCCGGGCGTTCGCGCTCTTCCTCCAGAAAGCAGGACGGGGTCGCGCTGACCGGTGCTGGGTCTGACCGCATTACGCTCTGGAGCCACCGACTCTACACTCCGGCTCCCGGCTCATCCCTCAAAGTGCAGTGCAAGAAATATAACAAAACAACCTTGAGAGTAAACACTCCTTGAAGGAAAAACTTAAGAGACTTAGAGCCCTGAAATTTTAAAGAAGTTACACGCCATTGTTTTTAGGCACAGAAAAGTAAATCTCATCATCTGCTTTCAGCATCCATGACGTAAACGAAAGTCAAGTCTAGTTCACTGTTCTTTATGGTGTGACACTGTTAGGTTCATTAACTTCCTGAGTCTAAAACAAGTAAGAAAACGACAATGCTCCTGAGAACCAGACACTTTAAAACGGCCGCGGCAAACGCGCCCAGCGACCTCGCTCATTCTGCCTACGAGCTCGAGGCTCAGAAGGACACGAGACCACGCCGGATCGCTCCGTCCTAAGCAGGGAAGGCCACATCTCTGCGCTTGCCCCAACCGCACAGCCAGACGCCCGTGCGAAGAAGCGCGGGGCCCCAGCGTCCGTGGGCCCGTCCGTGGCGTCGGGGGGCACATGTGAGCACTAGGGTTCCCGCTCCAACGGCCAACAATGCCACACCTGCCGCGGCTCGTGTCCACGGGTGCGAAGCTTGACAATCTGACGGCTCCTCTGACAGGCGGAGCCATGTAGTTCCAAGGACGGATCCGGTGTGTTAACAGGAGCTGCGGGAAAAGATTCTTAACCCCAGAGTCGAGTCAGGTCCATGGTCTTTACGAAGGGAAAGAGAATTTCGAGGGTAGGCGTGGGAGAATCTGTGAGTCAGAGAAGAATGATTATGGTGAGATCATTTTTATTTTTTCTTACTCATGAGGAGTGTGACTCAGATTTTCACACTGGAGTCAAATTCGAGACGTCCACACCCCCACCCTCATTAAGTCTACCCGGGTGCCATGATCTCAACAGTACTTCCTAACGGCATATAGACTACAGTCATTCGTCATCTGCGATGTGATCCCAGGACCCCCAAAAGCCACGGCAAGTGGGGTCCTGGCACCAGAAGCATTTATGAACCTCAGATTCGCACAGATGCCCCCGGAACATGGAGTATTGAATCGGTGTTTGAGGAGGGAATTAGATGCGAACCGTCTACAAATTTCAATGTTCACAGAAACATTTCAAAGAGAACTCAAAATGCTATAGTGTGGGAAACCTAATAAAAACCATACCCCGTGAGAATCGGGCATGTGCCGATAAGGTGGTTTCCTTCGCAAAGATAAATTACCATTTTTCCAAGAGTCAAATGTTGCAATAGCAAATATTTGCAGGAGTAGAGCCTTCGCCGTAGCGGCGCTGCCGCGAACAGAAGGTCGGAAGGAAAGACTCTTCCTAGGGGTGCTGCGGGCGCCCGCATCGCGGACCGTCGCCAAGGCACGCCGGAGGCAGGCGTGCGTTCTCGTGCAGAGTCAGGGCTCGGCGGCACGGCGTTTGCTCACAGAGGACCGAGGGACGCCTCGGCCCCCCGGGGGAGGTTTGCCAGGCTCTGCCCCGTCGAGGAGGAATGGCGCGCCCGTCATCCCCAGGTCCCCTGAGTCCTCAGCCTCGCGTGCACCGGAGCCCCGCCCGCCGGGGAAGGCGAGGGACTCCCAGAAGCGGGCCTCGCGCGTCCCGGCCTCCCGAAGCCCAGACCCGCCGCTCCGCCCGCGGCCGTCCTTCCCTTCCGTCCATTCTGTCCGTTGCTCCCCTCTTCGGCCCCGATCGCAGCGACTCCTCGGCCTCCACGAGTCGGCTCCTCGGGGCGTCGCCGGGGGCGCCGTACCGCGCCGGCTGCCTTCCAGCCCCAGCGAGAATCTCGTTCTGGTCCCCAGGGGTCTTGGGTCCCATCATCACGGCTCCCCCCCCCCCAACCGAGACAACACCCGGCACAGGACGCTGCCCGCTCTCCTCGTCTCCATGGAAACCGCCTCGCCCCGCCGCCTGCGGCGGGCACGCTCCGTCTGGGTGATGCCCGGCCCCGCAGAGGAGTTGAAGGCGCGCGCGGAGAGCAAACGGGGCTCACGAGAGAGAGAGGGCCGCTCCGGCAAGTGCGCCATCTCCGACCGGTCCGAGGACCACGGCCGACGACAGGAGGCGCCAGCTTTTTGGGGGACCCACGCCGTCCGCTTTCGGAGGAGGCGTCTCAGGCCAGGGGTGCGGGCAGCGAGGCCGGGCAGGAGGGGCGTGTCGCGCAGGGCTTCTGTCAGGGCGAAGGCGCTGGGCACGCGACGGACACTGGAGCAGGAAACGAGACTCTTCTGGGCTCTCGGAATTTAAGGAAAACAGGCAAGGAAACAGAGCAGCGCCGGACTTCGAAGACAGGTTGACTGAAAGAAAGATGGTTTCCTAACATCCAGGCACGTGGTCTCACTAAGACGAAAACGAGGTCATGGCGAGCCGCGCGCGGGGACCCGCTAAGCTCTGTGTAACACAGCGGCCGTCACGGGCTTCACGTGAAACAGACGGCCGGGAATGCCGGCGGGGCGTTCGCATCTCAGAAAGACAAGAGGGCGGGACAGAATTAAAGAACGCGACTGCCGGGTTTAGGATCGAATGGAGGTGTTTAGAAGACGGACGGAAGGGAACGTCCTGGATTTGGAACGCGAGCCGACAGAAAGCCGTCTGGAGAACAGGGGGCGCCCGGCGCCGTCCACCCCGTCCACACACGTTTAAACGATGTGCGTCTCGACTCCCATCTACTCAAGCTGAGGGGGAAGAGTATCTTAAAATTTCGTAACTCTACTGTTTGAAGAGTCCTTAAAAAATGTCTAATAAGTGGCATCTTAGCCTATATTCAATGGTGCACATTTTTTCTCTGTTTTTTTGCCAAATAGTAATTCAAAGTATTTTAACACGGCTAATTCAGGATTCAAAGCTAAATGTCAAACTATGTTTGATCTACATAATGAGGAAGCTGTGCCCACTTTAGTATCACATTTGCACAATTGCTCACTGAAAATCTTCTCCTTTATAACATGCAGGAGAGACTTACAAATACAAGTTGGTTAAGAAATTGAAGATTGAGTAGTATTTTTAAGAGTTGAATGTGAAACAGTACTTATAATAATTGAAAATGAAACTCAACATCAATTTAAAAATTTCCCCAAGAAGCAGCTTTGAGGCGACGGTACTCTGTTTCAGCCAAAATGGACATATTTATTCAACACATATGAAAGGGTATCTGAAATCGTATGAGGACTCAAAAGGAAGAGTTTTGAATATGTATTTCAAAAGGCTTGGAGTCCTTTCTATAGTCATGAATGACAGCTGCCAACAAAAATTCTTCAATGTTCTTATTCCAAATCCTTCCTGCCAGGATTAGATAAAGTGCAAAAAAGGGAAAAAAAGAAGAAAAAAAAGGCTGAGGAATAATGACGATGAGGTTTGTCTGGTAAATTAAAAGTTTTGAAACAAGGCTGGAAGGCAGTGTCGCAGATGCCGAGTGTACACCCGTCTACACCGAGCATCCGAGGTCTGGGCCCGGGCCGATCTCACCATAAAAACACCCCTTCTTCCCCTGGAGTGAAGACCGGCCGTGCTGGGTCGTTCCCTTCACACCCGGAACCGCCCAGCTCAGCTCCGACTTCTCTCTGACCCGAGACGCCCTGAGGAGACCTCGGGAAGGCCTCGTCTCCACCTCTTCTCAGCAAGCCGAGGCCCTCCCAGGTCCTCGCCGTTTCCGTCACCCCCGCCCTCTCGGCACCTCTGACCTCGCGCGCCGCACCGTGCCCGCGGTCTCTGTCACAGGACGCGGTAGGTCAGGCGCGGTCTCTGTCACAGGACGCGGTAGGTCAGACGGGAGCTGGCCGGCACCCGGACAGCGGACTCTGCCGGTGTGGCTGCGCGTACATCCGCCTTCCTCCCGACCCTGCTTCGCGGGGATGGTCCCGGTGAGAGCGCACACATAAATATATTTATTATAATGTTTTTATTAATCTCAGGCACCAAACAACATCATCAGCCGGCCCATTACTCAACTGGGGGGAGCAGACTATTTCTAGTCAACACACTCTGTCCTCACACTTGTACTATATGTTGATATAGGCAGAGAATATCGAAGTACTCGGAAGAAATCAGAAAACACCGGCCCGTACCCCTCCTTCCTCATTGCACCCCTACCGGGTTGAGATCCCCACACGCTTATCACCTGTCTCGGATCGCCACTCGAAAATGACAACCCATCAGGTCCCCGGAATCACAATGACGCGGGCACAGGAAAACATGTCAAAGAAAGTAAGAAAGCCATCATCTGCATGGTAGAAATAGAAAAATGCGAAGTGCATCAAATCACTTATGTACTAAAAAGGAGAAATTTGAAATGTTAATATTTTATCAGAGGAGCATCAGATGCAGATTTAAATTCCACTTTAGGATTAGTCTCAGGCACGCGTTCGTCGTTTAGACACCGGCGTGGTTTACGAAACGGTCGCTGCTCTTTCCGTCCTCGGCCTCCGCACGCAGCCGTCGCCCCACTGCTGACCGGCCGTCCTCGGCCTCCACACGCGGCCGTCGCCCCACCGCCGACCGACCGCCCTCCGCCTCCGCACGCGGCCGTCGCCCCACCGCCGACCCGCCGCGCTCCCCGCCCCGTGACCATCTGCCGACGACGGATTTCCACTCCTCTAACCCTTCGCCCCGTTCTCCAAGTCTGGTCCAAGAGCCGCATACTTCTTTCGCGAATCCTCGTTTCTCCTTTTCCTCCCTCGAAACAATGTAGGGGTACATTGCTATTATTAATGTGGCGTAAATGCATCCTAAGTGTTTACAACTTCATTCATAAAATTCATATTTTAAGTTTGCAAAACAGTGCACGTTACTCTGCCACTTTTTAATTTTTTAAAAAAAATCTACTCAGAATGGAAACCTACACAATCACTTTGTGTCAACGGCTCTAAAGCCCGATGTGTAGAATGTATAGATCCACCACGTCGACGACAGTCATGTGGGCCGTTGACCATTTCTCACTATTATGAGAAGTTCTGGGACGAACACTCTACACGTGAGTGGGTAACTGGCTCACAAGGTCCAGGCATTTGTAACTTTAATGGAAAGCACCGAGTCGCCTTTCACGATTGCTGTGGTACTTTACGCCTCCATCAGCAACTTGGGGGTTACGCGTTCTTCTGAACATCTGCGATTTCCTTTTTTTTTTAGATCGTCAATGTTTGCCAACTCGATGGCGATTAAATATTATCTCATTGCCTTTTTTTTCAATCGAGGTATAGTTGGTATACAATATCACATCCATTTTTGTCTTCGTCTTTTTTTAGACATTCATGCGAACCGTGGCGCGATCTCCCCGATTACCCCAGCCCCCCCCCCCCCCCGACGGCACGCGGCCGAGACGCGGCGGGATCCCCTGCGCTGGGCTCTGCGCCCGTGACAGCTCTGTGAGAACGACTCTGCACTTCCTCGCCCAGCCCCCCGCCCCTGTGGCCGTCCCGGGCTGTTCTTTGCATCTGTGAGTCTGTTTCCGTTTGCGTGTGTAGATTCCGCACAGACGCGGACCCGCGCGGTATCGGTCTTCCTCTGTCCAGTGCGTTTCACGCGGCCTCGTGGCCTCGAGGTCCGTCCACGTCCACACACGCGGTGAGCGTTCGTTTCTAACAGCTGAGTCTACACTGGTTCATCCAGCAATCGACCGGCACGTAGGCGCTTCCGCATCTCGCTGCTGTGAACTTGGCACAGATCTCTAGTAACCCGTGTTTTGGTTTGTTTTTGGATAATACTAGTGTTAGGTGTACAATACAGTGACTCGACATTCACGTATCTTACAATGCGACCCCTCCCTGAGTCTAGTAATCACCGATCACTGTACAAACACTGATTCTATCCACCTTCACCCTTGTTTGCCCATCCCCCGCCCCTCTTAAATTTGCATTTCTTGAGTTTGGCAAGTTTTTAGTTGTCAGGCTGCATGTTCTGTCTTGTCCTTTACTCATTTTTATATTGGATTTTTTTTCTTTTTCTTACTGACATGATTCTTTACATCTTATACACACACACATACATAAGCCTGTGTATATGTGCATATATAATGTAATATATGCATATGTAATTGACTATATATTCAAGTAGAATCTCATAGGCTGTCCTTTACCTTCTCCACATTATCTGCTTTATACTGTCTTCTGACTTAAATTATAAAAATTTGGCATACTGGGATTTTATAACCTTTCTACTATTTGTATTTTTAGAATTTCATTGCATAATATCCCATCATTCCCCCGATTTCTCCCAGTAAGGTGACATAAATTTCACACACACCCCATTATCTGTCTAACTACTTCACGTTTGGGGTTTTACTCTGTCTGGCATTTACTGGGGGACAGCGTGTAATAAGAAGGCAATGTTTTGAATATTTAAATGTGTGAAGTCGCTTTTATTCCGGTGTATTTGGGTGCTTTAGAATTGAGTCTGCGCATCGGAGGCTGTGCGGGGTCGGTGTCTGGGGCAACGCTGAGAATCCCCGTATCAGCCTTGAAAGGCCCCATGTCTGTTTCCTGCTCCGATGTGAAGAGAACAACTGTGTAATTCGGCCTCATTTCAGATGTGGATCGGTGCGGCGCTGATAGAACATGATAAAAACGAAAACTCAGATCTGAAATGAGTCTAGAGGAAGGATCATCACCATCAGTTACGGAGTCTCACACGTTTCTTTCCACGTCCGGAGACCCGGAAGCCCGTCCGGGGAATGGCAGGGAATGGCCCCTCTGCAGGGCTGTGGCGGGCAGCGCGGGGCAGCTTGTCCTCTGATGTCCATTTGCAACAAACTCGACCCCTCCTTGTGTTAACGAGTGGGGTCTATGCCTTCTGGACCCCGAATCTGTGCTGACCGGGGTGACCTGCTTTTCCTGACGAATGCAGAAGTTCACTGTGGGGCTTCCAGGACGCTGCCGCCGGAGCCTCGTCGACTGAGAGGACGAGCGTATAGACAGACGGTCCCCGGGGGCGCGCCCGACGGTCCCCGGGGGTGCGCCCGACGACGGAACCCTGGCCCGCAGCCTCCGCGGTCGGTGCCCGGGCCGGGGCCGGGGCGGCCACCACCACTCCCTCACCTCTGCGCCCGGCACGGCGTCCGGCAGAGGCACCCAGAGGGGCCCGGGCCGCACCGCCTGCTGCCTGGCTCGCGGCCCGACCCCGCCCCCGGGTCGCCCGGCCACAGCCTCCGGTTGGGACACGCCGGCCGCCGTCTGTCCTTCCTCTCCGGCAGAGCGTCCACGTCCCTGCTCACCGCTGCGTGTCCCGCAAACACGAGGCGGGGCCGAGCCCTCGGGAGAGGCGGCTGGGCGAGTCCTCAGTCGCGGACACTGCGCGGCTCCACCGGCTTCTGCTCGGGGGTCTCCAATCGCCAAGGCTGCAGGAGGAACTCGAGATGCGCAGATCGAGGCGAGACCCCCGTGGGGCGGGGCGCGTGACAGGCGCCACCTGCTGCTCAGCGCGGCGCGGCCACTGGCGACGGCCGGCCCCCGGGAGCGGCCTGGCGGCTGCAGCTGACGCACCGGGGGGACCCGGCCCCGACCCCCGGGACCGCACGCCGAGCGCCCCGCAGCACCGGCCACGTCTGCTTCCTGTGGCTGCTGCTCGCTGCGGAGCGGAGGGTGACGGGCTGCCTTTTGGGGAGGGGGACCTGGGAGCCGCCGCGTGCGGGGGTGGGGGGACCTGTGGATAAAGGGCCGGGGCCGATGCCCGCCACGTCCGGGGAGAGGCGCCGCGCCGTGCGCAGGAGCCGGGAAAGGAGCAAGAGAAATGACAGTCCGGGCGACAGGGGTTCCTCCCGGAGGCAGGAGGCCGGAGGACGCGCACTGTCCAAGGGGCTGTGTGTTCGGCGGCGTCAGACACGGAGAGGGGAGAAGAGAGCAGAAGGGAGAGGCCACTAGCCGGGGCGGCGCACGCCGGGAGACGGAGACCCGCAGAGGCCGCCGCCGCCGAGCAAGTCGGAGCCGAGGACGAGGAAGCGGCTTTTAGCTGGGGCTTTGGGAGCGAGAGGAGGGCGAAGACCCGGCGTGACAGAAAAGCCCGTGAACCTTTTCGCTAAAGCGCCAAGGTCACCGGATCGAAACAGGAATCCGCTTGCGGTTGTAGAGCCGTCCGTTTGTAGGAAAGCCCGCGGGACCGGCGAGGAGGTTTTGCAGCGGTCCCGCGGGCGGTGTCGCTGTGAAGAAGGCGGGGGCCCAACGGACCTCCAGCTCCGTGCAGCGCAGCCTCCCAGGCACCGGGGTGCGGCCGAATGGCACGGGACAAGGCGCCAGCAGCGGGTGGCCTCCGGTCCTCGCTCTGCCTGGCCTGACTGCCTGGGGGCCCTGGGGTCGGGTCCGGTCGCCTCCCCGTGTAGGTGCAGCGAGCTGTGGGTCCTCGCGGCCACGTGGGCTGGGGACAGCAGCAGAATGTCCCCTGTGCCTTCCCACTGGCTTGGGCGTGTGGCTGGCAGCCATGGCGGCCACGGCTCAGGACGACAGCCAGGCCCCCGGGGTGACGGTTTCTGGCCTCAGACGAGGTCCGTTAGCATCTCCCTGCAGACTCAGCTTTGGCTGGGTTTTATTTTTTTCCCTTGGTGGCGTTTAGAGCATCCTAAATGTCAGCCGGGGGCCTTGCGCTTCTCCTGGGTCAGGCTGCCCATCGCCGCCACCTTGGCTGCAACGTCGCCCAGACCAGCCACAGCGTCCCCACGGCGGACCTCGGAAAGCAAGCAGGATGCTCCCTCCCTCGGGCACGGTCCCCCGGCTGAGCCGGGAAGCGTTTTCGACGGAACTGTGGGCACGGCCCGTCCTCTCCGCCGGGGACAGAGGAAATCACACACCCGCCGTCTTCCCCAAGCTGCTTTGTTATCTCCCCTCTACGCCTCTCTTCCCCCAAAAACTATTTCCGGGGGACAATTAACAGTGCTGTCCCGGCGACGATAACGCTCCCATCGGAACGCCGTGACGAGGGGACCCTCTCCGGAGCGGTGGCCGCGCTGAGTGAGACCCGGCACTGCTCGCGCGCCTGCAAGGGGCCGCGGCACGAAGGGAGTCGGCCACTACAGACGTGTGTGCCGGGCGCACCTGTGACACACGCCGAGAGGAAAAAGAGGGCACACCCTGTGTGTGCGCGCGCACGTGTGACTTCAGTCAGGCACGTGCGTCAACTTAGAAAACGGCACCATGAAGAAACGTCTGTGTTTTCATTAGCTAGTAGATCTGAAAAACAGTGAAATAACTGTTCAAATGATATCAGATCAAAGATAAGCGTAATTGAAAGGAATTCCTCGACGGTTTTTCCCAAGCTTTCCGCTTACGCCATTAACTTGTAAATATTTCTGGTTACCTTTTGAAAGTTTAAAATTAAGTAATGTAATCATGGGTTTCCCTGCTAATTGTGTGGAGGTGGTGCCTAGCTATTATGTTACCAACATCACCCACCTCCGTTTCAAACTATCTCCATTTGTGATAAATATTTTGAAGTTCTACTTCTATAATGACAATATATTCTGAATTTAAAAATAACTCAGTGCTAAGTGAGAATAACGTTTATTTTGTGTTTACTCTGCGCTGAGAATTCAAACCGTCATAAAAACTGAGCGTGAATTCTTTAAGCACTAAATTGTTTTCTAGTCATAAAGTGAATGTATCCCACTGCAGATGATGTGTCCGTAAAACAGAGACTAAAAATATAGCACCTTAAATAAGAAGAGAAATAATTTCATTAAGTACAGGAAAACATCAGAGACATAATGAAGGAAATCTCGCTAAACTAGGAATTAGGATAGTTGGGTCCTGTTTCAGGTGTTTCATTGATCGGCCTTCTGCATAACCTTGAGCAAAGTCACTGCTTGTCTAAGACTCATTCTTTTGGAGTAAAACAGAGACAAAATATATCATTGTCCTGAAATTATGCTAGGAATTATGTCAATGTAAAATGAGGAGACAGATATTAACATGTTTTCAAATTAATAACTCATATAAAAATGCAAATGCTTTTAGAATACATAATAAATAGATGAAGGGAAAAACCTTTAAGAGTAACATGTGTGCACAGAAATTATATCCTCATATAATATTTATAACCGCAAAATAATGCCAGGATACTTTTTTCTGATTAAAAACAGTTTCCTTCCAATAGTATAGTGGCTTTTGATATAAATCGCCGCCGCGCTAAGCTTTTTGAAACGCCCCGTAGTGAGGAGTCGGGCTGCCACACGCCCACTTGAAGGCCGCGGGCTCCGGGGGCCACCGCGGTTACGCGCGCAGCCTGCTGGTGAGTGCTCACTGGGCGTCTCTCCAGAAACATCGGGTGCTGTATCAGTCACTCGAGAGGGTATTCGCAGGGCGCTACGCTCCCGGGACCGCATCTGGCGACGCATTTGCACAAGGCTGAGGGTCCGGTGGCTCGGATGCCGGGGGCGACGGGGGGTCCGGCATCCCGGCGAGAAACCGCGAGGTCGTGAGCCCGAGCTCATCCCGGCCTCGCACGGACACTCGGCATTCCTGCGCGTGGCTGAGGCCTTCAACGCCGGTCGCCGCAGGCGGCTTTAAAAACCCTCACGTAGCTTCCTTTTTAAATTCCTCGCTGCCATATCTAGCATTATTTTCAAAACACATCCTAACAGATTCGTTATTCGATTTCTCAGTTAGGAAAGGCACTGGTCACACACATCTTCCCCCGACGAAGCTATCTTTCGTTTGAAAGTGTGTGTGAAATGTACAGCCTTCACTACGGCGAAACTGGCATTCTCCTTAAAAAGAGTCTCCAGATCACAGAGCCGTTCGTTAAGTTACAAAATACGTTCCGGGGACATGTTTTCAGCTGTCAGTCAGAATCGCGTGCGGGCCGCCTCTCGCGCACACGGCCCGGGAAGCTCCGATCCAGAAGCTCGCGGCCGGGCCCCGCTGGCGCGTGGCGTTTCGCTGGCTGTGTCGGGCCTGGCGTGGGGGGGCCCCGCGGGTCAGATGCCGCGGAAGCCGGAGCTCCGTGCTGCTGCTGTTACTACCACGGAGACCAGCGAACGATGGCCCGGAAGGACCAGCCTGGCGGTGAGCACGTCACAGACTCCGAAGCGTCCTGTGTGCGACCCGTCCCCCGGCAGCAAGGACTGCGGCCCACTGCCCCTCGGGGGACTTCGGGTCCGCCGGGGAGCCAAACCCACAGGAGGTGGCCCGGCGCTGAGCGCCCGCGTGCGGCAACGACCATGAAAACGGCCGGATTCCCAGAGCGTCGCTAAGTTCGGTCAGTGAGCTCACGGAACCATCGCTTTTTCTGCGTGTTTTGTTTTGTTTTTTCCCTGAAGACTGTGCTATTTGCTGACTCTACAAATGCTATGCGCTGTTGTGTCTCTTCTCATTCCAAACGAATATGCGATCTTACGTCCAGGCTTAGCACCCTTTCCTTACACAGAGCCCCCGCGTCCTCGCTCAGGGCCGTGGCATCGAGCCCTCCGGCCTCACACCCGCTGCCCCCGGGGCGTCGGCGCTGTGGCCCGGTCGCTCGGTCACTCGCTGGGCCTGGGATGAGGGGCTGGCCACTGAACCGCACGGGCCCCAGCGGGCTGCGTGATTCCTGCCGGACCCGGGAGGATAAGGCTGCGTAGTCAGATGTGGGCCCCTCGGACCGTTTACGCCGAGCGCTGCGCACGGGGCCGGAGCCGCGACCTTCCACACGCGGAAACGCTTACGGCGCCAGAGGGGCCGGGGCCAGGCCACCGCCCGGGGGTCACCGCGGGACCCGCTCATCTGCACGTCTACACGGCGGGAGATCAATTGCCCACGGCTGCTGGGGAGGAGTGCTCCGGGCAGGGGCGTGTGGGGCGTGTGGAGATGGCTAATATTCTGCTGGACAAGGAAACGTTTCTCGGTGCTTCTCTGGCTGATACTCAACGTCCACTCCAGGGGAAACATCACTTTTATGACTTAATCCATTGAAGAAGGGGCTCTCGCCCGTGTGGGTCTTGAATGCTGCTGCCAAAACGCTGAGCTCACACTCTCCCTTCTTTCTTTAGCCAAGATGCTCAGGAAATATTTGCTGATGAATGAGCCGCACCCCTCCCTGGCCACCTTATGAGACTGGTACATCTTTCCGCATAGGACTGTCCACTAATCAGAGAGAAACGAGTGTCTGAGACCATGGGACAATTGCACGTCTCACCATAAAGTGACAAACGGACATTCGTGCTTTGTGCGCGGGCTCCGATCTTTGCTGAGATGGGTCTATGCCCTAAAGATGCGAGCGCGTGGTGGGCCGTCAGTCACTGAGGGGCGGGAAAGACCCAGGAAGAAATGGTCACAGGGCGACGACTGGCCCCGGGGTGAGGCCTCGGCGCAGGGCGAGCGGGCGCTGCACCCCAGCCTCCCGGGCGATCCCCAGGGGCGGAGGGGGGGGTCCGTCGGCACCCGTCCGGCGAGCCTGTCTTTCCAAGCTGCATCTCCGCACCACGTAGTGGACGTGGACGGGCGTGTACCCCCCACCTGATAGAAAGCACTGCTGTGCCAGGCGGAGACTTAAACACAAGTCGGTTCAGGCGGATGCAGCCTCCACGGGAAAGCACATCGGAAGCTGCGGGCGCGCGGCCTGGGGGAGGTCGCGGCCGCGCGGTTCTGGGAACTCGCACGGGAAAGACGCGGCGCGGCCGCCCCCGGCCCCCGGCCCCCACCCCGCCGCGGGCACAGGGCCGGCCCACCCCGGCGACGCCCATCGGAGCTGGCGCAGCTGGGCATCACACCCGGGTCAGGACTGACCTGCAGTCTCTTTCTGTCTAACGAGCCCTGTCCTCTAGGCTGGTGCAGACTAATTTGCCTTTTATTTCAGATTGTCTTATTGGAGATTATTTCTGGGAGTTCCTCTCTGACAGAGTGCATGTGGCTGTTGTTGTTGTTTTGATGTCTCGACGAGCAAATGCTTTTAAAGTGTTATTAAGTCATTCGAAGCGCGATTTCGTTTCGCGGCAGGGTGTGCCGGCCTCCGGCTCCGTGCGTGTGACCCGGGTGCTGCAGACGACTTTCTTTCCAGTAACGTTATAAGGTTCGTGCTCCAAAAGCATTTTAATAAGAGGTGATTCTCAAAATGAAATTGACTCTCTCTGTATATTCAAATCTGAAAGTTAATATAGTACCGAGATGATAACAGGAGATACTCGATGGGGAGAAAATTACTTTATATATAGTAAAGAAACATTAAATATGAGACTTTTTTTTAAGTCAACTCCACGTAAAGCTTGTGTTTGAAGCTGGAAAGGTGAGTATTCATTTACTGTGTGGTTAGAATATATCTCAACGTAAATTATAATAAATATCTCTTTAGGTGGTTTCTGAAACAGCATTACGATTTTAGGCATTGCATGTTTTTTTAAAAAAAAATATCGAAGATAGGTATGTCTCGAAATCTATAATTAAAAATATTTTAATAATATCTATATAAATTTAGATTCATTGAGACTGGTTCTCCCAGAACTGGCTGCTGGAAACAATACCGGCAACTTTATTCTGGGTCTATGAGTAAAATGACAACACTAATTCATTCTATTTAAAATAGAAAGGAAGATGCTCCAATCTAAGTGAATCCACAAGTATTACAGCTTGTTCACAACTTAAGGATTTCAAAAGTCGCTGCATCAGCTCAGAACAGCATCTTAAACTATGTGCATGCGTTTTGGTTTTCAAATGTTCGAAATTTCCAGCTGATAATCCCCTGAGCACGCACCTTCACTCATCCAGAAAGGGGCTCTCCAGAGTTCTGGAACCTTCTGGGAGCCTTCGCCCTCACCTCCGCGCCCTCACAAAGTCCTGCCGCACAGAGCAGCCTGGAGCCTGACTGGACTCGTGTACCCCGTTCTCCAGAACCCAGGTGACCCCCCCTGCCCCCCCACCTGCACTCTGACCAGACTCCTGAGGCCGAGCTTCCGCCCCGCCCCTCCCCCGCGGGGGCGCCGTCCCCTCCGCCCCTTCCAGCAGAGCCTGCTGTGCCCCCCCCCCCGCTCCCTGGGGCACCCCGTCTTCATCTTCACCGTTTCCAGACTCCTCCCCCGAAATCTCCAGATCTGAACCCAGTGTCGTCAGACTTGGCAAGACACCCGTACAACAGTATTTCATCTTGTCTTTTCCATTCACTTCATTTTTTGGTCTAACATTTATTAAAACCCCACGTGCAAGTTTTGGACGAAACGCATTCGTGTGAAAATTGTTCACAGGACAGATGTGTGCTTCTTTCAGTGACAGAAAATACAGAGATGAGGAGAGAGGGAGAAAGAGGTTTGGGAAGGCGATGTTACTGTCCTTAAATGTAAAACTTTTAAAAGAGCGATTGAGTTTCAGCTAGCGTTAAGGTGTGAGTGTAGGTCGAATCCATGGGTAATAGTTACACCATTTATACTGTTAATGTTCACACGTATTCGTGGAACTGATACCACGTTTTACTTATACTATGACGCTCACGTTTGAGATTTGTTCGGGTTATGTTTAACATTAGGATTAGTCTCGTCAAACAGATGCTGACTTTAATAGCTGCGGGAAGGCAGACTACGGCCCACTGTCACGGCCGCCGGGCTTCTCAGGGTGACGGCAGGTCCCCGCTCCGAGGCCGGCTCCCTCGGAGGCACCGGACATTTAATCCGCCCGCTGAGTTCTTCCAAACAGCCTCCGGTGCCGTGAACTTTATTATGATCGCCCCAGAAGCCGAGGTGCGAAGAGGCGAAGTGATTCGCCCAAGTGGGAAGCCGTAGAGTCGCGCGTGAGGACAGGTGGCCGGATCCAGACCGCGCGACCCGGCCCTTGCCCCCCAACCCCCGGCCGGTGCCGCGGGCGAAGGTGTCATTCAGGAGGGAGGACCTGCCACCCCCGCCTGTCAGTCACCTGGAACGGCCTCGCGCTTCGGAGCAGACGCAGCAACACGACGCGTTTCGCTCCGGACCCGGGAGTTATTCTAAACGAAGGTTTTGCACTGAGTGAGAATCTTTCGCTTGGACAGAGGAAGGAGGGAATTAACACTGTGCATAACAGGCCGAAGGAGCCACCCAACCGTAGACTCCACGTTTTTCCTCGCGTCTCGATTTCCTTAGCGTGAGAGGGTTTGTAAGCGCCGGTACCGGCCACCGGCACCCGGGGAGGCACGAGCGAGCTGCGTGCCCGAGTTCCTCACTTCTGATATGAGGATGTTAACGCCCGTTGACATCGGCACCATCCCAAAGAGTAAAGTGAGATGATGGAAAGCGCCTCGCGGGTTAACGGACCACGAAACCGTCTCTGGACTCAGATTCTGCCTTGGGAAACACCGCTCGTTGGTGACGGTGGTGGTGACGGTGATGATGATCAAAGATCGGAAGGTTCGTGCGACACTGCGTCACCCCTCGGCGAGGCCCGCGCCCCCCCCACCCCGGCCGGCTCTGCAGGGCGGGACGTGTCCACGTTGCTTTCACACGGCCGCCCTGAGTGGCAACGGCCCCGCGTGGAAGGGGCGCTGCAGGCGCCTCTGACCGCCGGGGGCCACTGCGGTGACCCGAGCCACGGCAGAGCCGCCGTGGGGCTCTCCCCAGTGGGGGGCCACCCCCGGGTGAGGACTCCCCTGCTCGCTGCGGTCAGCCCGCGTCGCCTGCGCTCGGGCAAGCGCTCCGCCTCCCTCGGCTAGAACTCCAGTCGCCCGTCCTGCCGCGGGCGTGACAGTGGCCGGCGGGGAGGGCGGTCCGCGCAGACCGGTGCCGTGAGCACCGGCTGCCGGGGACAAGGCCAACGATTTTATTCTGGGTCTATGAGCAAAATGCCAGCGCCGATTCGCTTCCCAGAGGAGCCGAGCAGCTGTCAGATGCAGCGACGGAGGCCTGCGTGACCGCCCGGTCCTGCCGAGCGGAGGTTTGCAGCTGGCGCGGGCTCCACGCCTCGCGACTTCCCACACGGGGCCAGCGGCTTCTGTCGCGCACTCGGCCTCAGAGAGGACGGTTTAAGCGAGACGGGCCGCTGACCGCTGGGCTGCCGTTATTGATCCACACACCGGAATGACGGCGTTTGGGGAATTAGAAGTGACATAGATATTCTATGATAGTTATTCCTGAAACTCGATTTTTTTTCCTCCAGCTACATAAGAATTGTATTTCAGCAGCCATGTCGTTGTCACAAACCTCCTACTAAGCGCTCTCTAGGCGTCCACGAGATGGGACGAGGGATTTGGGTTTGCGGGCGAGCATTTGATCCCGAGACATTTAAGGAGTCCCTGTGGGGGTGCCCTGAAGGAGAAATGCCTGCACACAGGGGCTTCTCAGGGGAAAGGGCGCGGAAAGGAGGCTCGAGACTCCAGGGGCAGGCGCGGGCCAGGAGGCCGAGGCTCACCAGCCACGCCGCGCACGGAACGTCCCAAGAGCAGCGCTTTACGTGGGCTCCGTGTGCACGAAACAGAAGAGACCGTGCTGATCGCCGACGGAAAAAAAGTTCCGTTCGTTTCCTGACACTCTCGAGTCGCCGGTGGGCGACTCGGGCGACGAGCGGCGGTCTCCTCGGTTACCGTAAACGAAGCCGCCGGCCACCAAAGCCCTCTCCAGGCCTCTCGCTCTGTCTACAGTGCATCGAGGGCACGAGATGAATAACGACGCTGGACCGACGCGGAAGGAACACTCGCTGGCCGCAGAGCCGGGGGCCCGGCAACAGCTGCCCGCCCCTGTCGACGAAGCTTTATTGGAACTCAGCCACGTGCGTTCCCGGTAAACGTGGACTGGGGGCGCTGGGTCCTTGTGGCTGAGGCCAGACGAACGCGGAGACAAAAACAGTGACCGCCTGGCCCTTGACCGACGAAGCTGGTCAGTTCTCCTTAGAGACGCCGCACCTGAACGCCGCAGCTCTGCTCTGCCATTGGAGGGCCAAGCCGCGCCAGGCAATCACCTTACGTCTTGGGGCTCGGGGTAAGTCTATACGAATAGGGTCCCTGCTGGTCAAGTCTGAAGGATTAGAAGGTTAATGCGTAAGAGTCTTTTCTTATTTTCAGATATGAAGGTGACTCTGGTTTAATGGGCTACGTGGCGTTTTGTACTGAGGCTTTGAAAACGGAGAGAATTAAGTGTCGCTAAAACAAGGCCTAGAGCATAAACACATCGACCTCCGTCGTGCCTGACCGCGACGCCGTGTTTCTCCGCAAAGTGTTCCATGACGACGCGCTCCGGTCCTTGCGGAATCGAGAGCCGGCTTGTTGGTATTCCACGCAGTAGTTTACCGGCGAAATGACACCTTACCTAATTCGGGGGGGACTCCGGCAGTAAGCACCCCGCGGGAAGACGCCGCTCGCCAGTCCCTGCGACTGGGCGACCTTAAACGGCACGACGCCGCCTCGCTCTCACGGCACGCCGGCACCGAGCCCGGGCCGTTCTCGCGAGTCGTGCATCTGAGCTTTCCTTCCCCCAAAAAGTCAAGCAACGATGTCCATTAGGGCGCACGCGTCAGAACCGTGGCATGTGGGAAGGTCTGGAGCAACCGGGAAAGTCTTAAAAAATGGAGGCTAAGATGCGGGACGCTGAAACCCCGTTTTCCCGAGTGAAGACGGGGAACGCGTCTGTCCAGAGCCGCAAGGTGCTCGGGATCTGATCGCACAAACTCTCCCACGTGTCGCCTCCTGCACCGGGCGGAATTCGGGAGGAAGCGGCAATGTCGCCCCACACCGGCTGTCGCCCACCCGCCCTGCCCCTTCCCCAGCGGGGCTCTCCGTGCCATCAGCCCAATATTTAAAGACATGTTTTAGGAATAAAAAAATAGAGGTGATTAAAATGGCATCTCGCGCTTAATCGGATGCATCTGAATTAACGTTGTACGTGGACAAGCCTCAAGCCGCTCTTTCTTCATTAAAGGGTGTCGTATCCCCCCAAAGACATGAAGGGAATCCGAGGTTACATTCTGAGAAGAGTGATGCTGTCCCGGGGAAGCCTGCGAGGAAGCTTGTCGCGGTAACCGGGAGGCCGTCTGGAGAGGGCCGGCTGTCCTCGGCTGTCGCCGGCGGGCCGTCAGCGGCACGGGCTCGCCCCCGGCCGTGTTTAGAGAAAGGATTTGGGAGGACGCGAGTAAATGCAAAGAATGCTAACTTTCTGTATTTTACTCCTGTCTTACTGTTTTGCCCAACGCTTAGACACCCTGGAGATACTCGAGAGCCAGGTTTAACGCTGCCCTGATTAGCACTGAAGAAAAAGTGGAACGAGTCATGGAAAGGGTAAGAAATGACTCGTTGCAGAAAACGAACGAGCTCATGGTGCACGTTTACGCGATGCCTCTTCAAGTTAGTCGGGGCCTCGTTTTGTCGAAGCTCAGAATAAAGGCAGAATCGACCTTCTCTCCGAATGCGGATCCCGGAGCATCGCCATCACACCCGTGATTCGGGAGAAGCCGTAGGTTGCCATTTCTGCCTGCGTTAAAGGAAAACAACACAGAAGACGAAAGAAACTGCCTGCTAAGTGGCAAAACTTTTGAGACTAATGGACCCTTTGAAAAATAAGCTTCGCTTTAGCAACAAGGATGACCCACGAGTCAGTGACCCATTACCGATAGCGGCAAATTTACACATAAATTTAATTTGAAACATTTCAGTGCAGTCAGAGGCGGAATGAATGCCGAATCTCCCTCGGCCTGACTTAAGAACTCTGCACATGAGTGAATATCTGCATCTTGTTTTTACCATTTCGACGGACATCGTTTAAAGCCGCAGTCTGACGTGTGGGTACAGATCAGTTCCTCTAAACGGGACGCACATTATCTTTCAGAAAAGGACTTGAAGGAGAGAGGTGTTTCTCTAACTATCTCCAAAACGAAAATGATTTTAGTTTCTCTGCAGAATCGGAACATGTATCCACCTTATTAGCTTCCGTCGTCCCCGGACCCCTTCTCCTGTCAGGCAACGCCCACGATCTTGCACAATCCTCACCATCCTCATTTTTTCAAATGCTCACCTTGTTCTGCCTCAGACCAACCAGGTATCTACACCCAGAAGCAGCTATAAAAATGTCGTTTCGCCTTTCCTCAGTGATCTCTATGCTGCATTCCTGTTATTTTAGAATAAAGAACGAACAAATTGAAAACTAAAAAGCAGCATAAATGCCTACGTACGTGAGTGGAGATTTGAAGACAAACTGCAGTCGCCCTAATTAGGGTGCGCGACCTGCCAGTTTGTCACAAAGCCAGAGTGCCACTCATCCCTTCGGCAGGGACGCATTTGTGTTTTTCATTCTCACTTAGGAAGACGCAGCATCATCCGTGTTCGGGGATTATGTTTAACTCCGTAAGAAAGACGAACGGACATAGAGCATAGAGAAGGGGGGCTGGAGGCAGGCGCAGGTGACCCCAGAGCGAGATGACAAAGTGGGAGAGACGCGTGTGGTAACGACGAGCTTCGCACAACCCTCGGCGTGGAAAGTGTGATCGCTCGCGGCTCACGCCGAGGCCATGCGCTGGGCCAGCACCGCGGAGCCGAAAGAGCAAATCGGGTTTTATGCTCCGGGTGCGGAGCCAAACGGTTTACACGACCGGTCTTCTGTAAGTGTCGTGACCGCTGGGAGGTGGATGCCAGGCATCCCCCGCTTTGCCATGAGGAATAAGACGCACCAGGCCCGAGAGTAACCTGTCCAGGGGCCACACGCACAGCGACTGGAACACTGGGCGAACCAGACCTCGGACTCACGCCCCGATTCACACGCAAATAGTTAACTATGTCGTTCTCCCTGACACTTTCATTTCTGGTACCCACGTGGTAGATAACCAAGGCTCCATGGTGCTTAAACGGACATCGAGGTCATCTAATATATTGTGTTAACTCAGTCTCGGTGAGAGAGACAGACGATTTAAAAATAAATCAACCTCATTATTTTTGCTTATAAGCTTGGAGCAAGTGGCCTGTGTGTGACACAAGATACAAAATCTTGGGAGGTGAGTGGGCACAAAGGATGAAACTTAAATAGTCGTCGAGAGGAGCTATGTTGAGAAATACGACTGCAGTGGCCTGGTTTGGGGGCAGTCTACAAGGGCAGGTACTAACCAGGAGTCATTCTGTGACTCAGTAACGATTTCGAAGGTGCCGTTTCTATGGCATTAACATGCCTTCTGCTACGTTCCTTTTAGACGGGACGCTGTGTCCGTGAGTAGATTTCTCGTGAGCACACGCAGTTTTCTGCTATTTTCAGCCACGGTGCCGACTTGAGAAGCCACTGCCAGCCATTTGGACTCGATTCTGAAAGACTTTTAATTGTCTGATTGCACTTTGCCTTCGATTTCCTGGTAAAAGCCAGAGACCCACTCAAAAATACTAATTCCCGCGTCGTCTTCAGAAACGCCTTTTTCTACGACGCCCGGTGTCTGATGTCCTGCCCGCCCGCAGCTGCCGGCTCGACGACGCGGCCACCCTCGCCTCTCATTCCGCTTCTCAGTGCGGCGCCCTCGACGTCGGTGACCAGGCGTGTGGCGTGCATGCGTGTGGGCACCGCACACACGGACGCACACACACACGTGTGCCGCCGTGCTCGGACGAGCGTGGCTTCGGAACAGATTTTTACTGAAACGGGGCCGACTGTATTTTTTCACTTCCGCGTGACATGGGCGCCCCGTTTGGTCGACAGGCACAGGGCTAGTGCCAAGTCTGTCTAGTGACATCAGCACTTTGGAGAAAATGTCTTCTTATGATGAGACTCGAAGGAAAACTGTACACGGAGATATAACAGGTGCGTGCACCTGCGTGTGTGCATGTGTGCCTGTGTGTGCGCACACATGTTGGTGTGTGGACCTGCGTCAGAACAGAACCCCGACTCTGCACCTGTCACCAGGCCCCGCAGCAGAGCGCACCCCCTTACTGACTCCGCAGCCATCTGCCCCCATAGAATCAGAAGCCACATTTTCTGCCACGCAGAAAGCGGACTCACTTCTCTGGGGGAAATGCACATTAATTAAGTAAGTTCACAGAACCAATATATAAAAGCAAAATGCCGAATTATTAACTCACGACTCTCAGAAACTGGAGCATTAAAACTGAAGGGGCCGCGGGGGGTGGGGGCCGCAGCGGGGAGATGGTGGGCGGGGGGGCAGGGCCCGCAAGGGGGGCAGGGGCCACAGGGTCCCGCGCTCCCCTGAGGCCGCCCCAGAGGGCGGGCGGGCTCCGGTGCAGGGGCAGCGGGCGGGGCCTGGCCTCCAATCTGCGATGGGGTGGAGGGTCCCCCGTGGCCTCCGAGCACCGGGGCGCTCCGGGAGCCCCCTCCGCTCGCCTTCAGCCCGTCTTTCTGTCCCTATGGCTCGGCGTCGTGTCTCTCAGTCAACGGTCACAAATCAATGAGAGAAAGAAGGGACGAGAACGCCCGTGTGGCCGTCCGCAGCACCACGAGCAACACACGGTGTGTGCATGTGGATCTGTGTCTGTACGCAAATGCCATTATCCACGCGCGCACATACATGCGCACATGCATGCGTGTACGAGCGTGCGTTTGCGTGTGCGTGTACACACATGAACTTTAGTGCACGCGAGGCTGCAAGCGAGGGGTGAATGACGACGACTTCTGGAAACCAGGCGTGTTCCATTTCTTCGTTTACCACTTAGCGGTGTGGGATCCGGCAAACCGTGCTGCAGGTCGGGCGTTCACATTCTCTACCTGACGGCGCCGGGTAACCTCACTGCGTTCATAGAAGTCGTGCGGGAATTTTATGACAAAATGTGTATGAGAGTTTATACCATCGCAGGCATATTCTCTCTCTCTCTCTCTCTCTCTCTCTCTCTCTCTCTCTCTCTCTCTCTCTCTCTTCCCCTTTTATAACTATCTATCATCCACAGAGACACAGACACTTTAGTAGGCAGAATATAATGATATGATTGATGGAATAAATAATTTTAAGATTAAAAAAATATCTGAAAGAAAAGAACTCCTTTAGAAGAGCATTTTATAACCCAGGGGAGTCTCTTAAACCATCTTCATGGGCAATTGTTTTTCTCATTCCAACTAATGAGCTGTTTTGTATGAAACACAACTTTCTGTCGCAAGCAAATTTTTGCTATTTAGTAATGTTGAATTCTGACTTGTTATACCTCCAGGATTTTCTCATCCAAATGGATCTTGACACTTTCAGATTATACATTTCATGCATAAAATTTAAGGCCAATATATTTAAAGATGGCACAGGAGAAAGTTGAGATAAATGTTAGTGTGTAAAATTAACATGATCAAAATATTTGACTGCCTGTGCTTAAATTTTTTCCCTTTTTAACTACCATGTCAGCCAGTATATTTAAAGAATTTTTAAAGAGAATCGATTCCTTCGTTTCTTATCAGCTTTGCCTTAAGAATCTAATTTAACCTTCCGCCTCACCAAACGATTATAGCAAAAGTGAATACCTATGTCAAAATACGCATATGATTTTTATGTCAACTCCTTTAAAAAAATAATAACTGCCACCCATTGGATAAAGCTTTCACCGATTGTTCAAGAAAATCTAGTTCCCCATCGATGAACCTGCCCAACGCTATTCGAGAAGTGTTCTGTGTGAAAAAAGTGCTGATTCTAGTGAATACACATTGGACTCATTATTTGATAGAGTTGGCGTTTTCTGTCCAAATATAAGTTGTATTATACACAAAAAGTCTACTTCACGCAACATAAGTAGATTGTAAGACATACAATAAATGTCAAAGAAAACTGGCTTCCCCTGCAAAAAGGTCTAAAAAGTCAACTTAATTATGGCAAATAACTCATAAAATCAAATATTTTACATATGACCAAGACATGAATTATTAAAGGTTAGTGTATAAAAAGTTAACACATAGTTTATGGAACGTTTGAAATAATATTCAGGACAGAAGTGTGCATCAAAAGAAACATGATTTAAAACGGATGAGGGTTCAGAACCAAAGTAGCTACAATTTGGAGGTGGAGAGTTTCCGTCGTATATTCACTAACATTTCTAACATTTAGTTCACTTTTCACTAACAGTAAAATTTATTAGGAAATAGACCTACTCCCTTTTAAAAAGTAAAAAAAAAAAAAAAAAAAAAAAATTAAAAAGCACCAGAGTGGACGATGTTGGGGGCAAAGTGTCTAGGTTAGTGCATGTCGCCCAGCTGACCCGTCCTTTTCGCCCGCGAGCGTAAGGGCAGCCGTCGCTTCCCGCGCATGTTTGCGATGACATATGCTTTCCACGTGTTGACATGACACGCCAACTTTATGACCTTCCGGATAATTTTTTTCTTATGTCATAAACTCCACAAACAAAGACAAGTATTTGCTTTTTGTTGTTGAGATCTCGATGAAAGAAGGTTAACGAATAGAAATATAGTAATAAATGCTATTTATGGACACAGTACTTCCATAGTGGGCGAATACAGGGGTTTCGATAGTACCCCATTTTATTGTAAATGATGTGCAATCCCAATATTTCTGTTATAAGTTTACCAAAGAAAATTAGGCAAATTCTTCGGTTTATCGTGAATATCGTTCAATGATAGAACTAGCAAATAAAATATTACAAAATACCCTATTAAGTTAGTAACTTCAATTTTATTATTTATTCTGTATTTATGGGTTGAGATATATTGATTTCACCAATAATCTTATAAACTTACTAAGCCCCTGAAGGGCTTCACATTTCGAGAGTACTGTTAGCATGCCATTTATAAACATTTCCATTTTATTTCCAGCTTACACTTAATAACTGAAAATATTAAAATATTTCAATTTGTTGTTTCTATATCAATATATAGCTTAATACTTCCATGTATGAGTAACAATTCAGGTAATGTTACCTGTTTTAAAGTACTGCCAGAAAAAGAAAAGGTTAAGTGCCCAGATTGAGTTTGTTACCAAGGTAATTATGTTTAGACACGTTAGAAAGTTGGAAGATAGTCTCCAATTCAACCGAATTAATTTAAATAAAAAATTAAATATCGATCCGGTCTTATTAAATAAATTTTAATTTTAATTGGAAGAAAATAGTACTATATTAAGGATTAGAGAAAATTATATTTTAAAAAATGCTGATTTAGTGTTTTCTGTATACATTAAATTCCCTTCAGCTGTCTTAGGTAAGACATCAACATTTTATTGTATTCTTCGGTTTATATTAATTAGTCGATGGGCAGCTCCATCCAAATAAACCTAAAGAGAAAGAAGGTGAACGGAGCCACCAGGACGGCTCAGAGTTTTAGTTCCAAAGAATTTCAGATATTTTTCGGGCAATTATCATCGGTTCCGCTTTATATTCTATTTGCATATTTTATGCACTGTTCTTCATGATATCTTGCTTTTTTGAGTGACGCTGCTTTGGTAGGCGATAGTCGTGCCTAAATTTGCTGTGGGAACTGACTCTATTGATCAATCAGTTGGCACTTATGATGAAAGCTTCACTCTCTTCCAGATAAATTCTCTAGTCTTTAATCTTCAGCTCAGACTATAATTAACCATTTTTCCCCAGATAGTACAAATTAATTTTCTCAGAAGACCTTTAAGCTAAGTGATAAATATTTTTTTAAATACTGTTATTAAATACTGAATGCAACTGCGGTTTTGGTGACAAAGCACTTTGCCATTAAAAAAGGCTTCTTTCACTTGTAAATAGACTATATGGTAGTGTCGCTATTTAAAATACAAATTAAAAAACAAACAAAACATGTCCACATATCAACTTAAAGAAAGAAAATGCTTACCTATGGTCTGGTTTACGTTTCTAGTCATTTTCTAACATTTTTTTAGGAACTCATAAATATGTTTTCCAACAGAGACAATCTCCACAATCTTTTTTTATTATACCATCATGACAACCAGTAATACCAATGACAATAGCCCAGAAAGATGCAATAGAATTATTCATTCGGAAATCGCTCAACATCGACAGAGTTTCTACAACGTTTATCTCAGCAATTTCAGTAAAGCGTGATATTCAAGTACCGACTTTGTCAGGGGGAAGGGGACAAATTCCAGGGTTTCTCAAATGTGGAAGCCTTGTCAACGTGCCGAGCAAATATCCCGTATGATTACTGAACAGATTACGTTTCACAGGGGACTGAGGTAGATTGCCTTAGAGACATTTTCCTAAGGGAATTATGTGAAGTTAGGATATGTAGAGGTGGTAGAGATTAAGAGATTTTGAAAGCAAATAGTCACTGTTAATCTTACATCAGCTTGTTACTCTCCGAAGGATAAATGATTCCCCGATAGTCGGTAATATCCTTCGAGCCGGTGATGCGGGTTTCTGTGTGAGCACCGTGGCCTGGAGTCGGAACCGCTGACCACGCCAATGACCACTTCACACAAAACTCCGACTAAAAGGCCCAACGGGTCTGTCCCCACGTGTGCGAAGAGGACACGCTCCCCTTCCAGTTTCCGATGGCGGCATAGCCGCGAAGCTCAGGTGCAGACACAGTCACTGACCTTACTTTCCAGAAAGGGCGACTCTGCCCAAGGGCGCAGAATAAGGGCGCGTCACGCAGCCGGGACCCGACCCGGCATGACCTCCCTCGACCCCGGGTGCGTTCCGAGCAAGCGGACCACGCTCTTTTCTTCAAGTCACGGGACCAGAGTTCACTTACGTTAAAAATAATGGCCTTCGTGCTACCCACGAAAGAAAACCGTAAACATCTGTGTGAAATAAGCCTAAAATAGACATGCCTCAGCGTATCACCAGTGCAGTTTCGTAACATCGAGTGCTCTATGTGATCATCTGAATTATTTCTTCTATCAACCGTTAAACCTTCTTTTAGCGTTTTAAAGTTTCGGCCCCAAAGTAGTTCGATAATGAAGCGCAACTCCAAAGGGAGCTGGGCACAAATCAGAGAACATGAAAGCAAACAAAACCCGAACCTGACGCCAAACAGTAACACCAAAATGTTCTCCATTGAAACTTCCATCTTCAAAACCAAAAACTCATTTAACAGAACTCCCTTCACTCAAGGACTGACTGACCATCAGTATTATTATCCAACAAGCTTTTTAAGAAAACTCATCTGCATTAAAAATAAATTCTTCACGGGAAAGGAGTGCTGTTAAGTGAGATCCACAATTCTTAAAACTTTCCCGACAGGTCAAAAGAAAAACCACTTTTCCAATCAAAAAGAGCTCTGTCAACAAAAGAAAACTGTAAACACACGTTGTGTGCTGAAAACTGCGGTAATTATAGCCAACCATGTTCTCCAGCCATCAACGCGGCGCGCAAAATTCAAACGTTTGAGCCACGATATCGCCTGCGAAACGGTGGCTCGCGTTTACACTGAAATCTGCCGCCCCGAGTGGCAAGGGCAAGGTCGGCCCGCAGTGAGCGTGAGCAGAGCACGGCGGGAGTCCTACCTTCGTACAGGGCTTTGAATCCTTGGGCGCTGACGGCGAAGTCGGTCGTGAACCACAGCGTGAGGACGGAGCCCGTGCTGACGACGGAGGAAGGCAGCCGAAACCCCGACAACCTAGGTTCCAGAAAACACGAGAACGAGGTTAGAAAGCGTGCTGCCATCACCGAAACTAATAGATGCGTGTATTTGATTCTTTTTTTTTTTCACTGTGGTGTGTTTTTTTGATGTATGTTATGAACCCATGACATGATGCGCACACGAGGTGTCCGTTGCTAGGTAACGAAGCAGGTACGAACATAGGAGTTGGTTAATTCAAATGATTTTTGAAAAGATTCATTCTAAGAGGAATGGACCATACACCATTGTTTGAAGCAAAGCACAGGGAACATAAAATCATGCAAAGTCATACTCATACCGACCACAGAAAAGAAAGTGATATTCCGTCTGCCTTCGAGTTTATTATTTCCCTCCCGAACGATGAGATGGCGAGTTGTCCGTCTCATAGTTAATGTGCTTATTCCTAATCTCTCTCCCCAAAAAATCACAGTTTATATTGAAAAGAAAACGTATGCTAATCACGGCATAACTAAAAATCAATTGCGACCTTGAGCAGAGGTCGAATTTTATTTAGATTTTAAGACAAGACTTTCAAATTCTAAGATATATTTTTCACCTAGCACTAGGTTTGGATATATTTAGACATCTCAATGATAGGAAAGTTGGAACTCTGAATGAGTGAACTCACATAATAATATGCATAATCCTCTACAAACTAACAGCTTTTCAAAAGGTCGAAGAGACGCTTCATCAATTTACATTTCACCTGAAGTTCGCTAATTAGGTAGTTTGTCTCTAGATGTGTGGTTTCATATAGTCTGAACACAAACTTCTGATGCCAGGAGAAATCAGCCTGCACATTCATTCCCCGTGGGAGACATTCTGGCTTGCCAGTAATTCTATGGCATCGAACCTAATTACAGTCTCTGTAGGTTGTAGAATCAAAATAGAAACGAGTAAGAGAAAAATGAAAGGACAATTGCCAATCACTAAGCAGCACACTTCTAAATAATCCATGAATCAGAAAGAAAGTCTGAAGAGAAATTTTTAAAAAATGCATCGAACTAAGTCAAATTTAATATGCAAGATATCAAAACTGGGAGGACTCAGAGAAGCTTTGCTGAGAGGGAAATCGATCGCTCGGAAAACGCACATTAGAAAAGAGGAAAATTCTTACATTAGTAATCAAAGCTCCTATTTCAAGAACTTACAAAAGAAGGAGTAAAATCAACCCGAAGCAAACAGAAGGCAAGAGATAAAAGACAAGTGTGGAAATCAGTAAAGTCGAAAACAGAGAAACGGTAGGGGGAAATAAAGCAATGAATGAAAAGAGATGATTCTTTGAAAAGATCGACAAAATTAAACGTCTAGCAAGACTGAAAAAAAAGAGAGGACGGGAGAATAACTAATACCAGGAGTGAAACAGCAAGTCATTATCGTAGACTCCCAGACCTATAAATAACGAGAAATTACGACAAAAGCTACACAGGCAAATCTGTCGACCTAAACAAAACGGGCCGCTTCCTTTAAAAGGCGAAGTACCATAGCGTCTCCAGCGTGAAACCTGAGCAACCCTGTAACTACGAAACCACCGCGGGCGCTCCAGTCCCCGGTAACTGCCCGGGAGCAGGTTCCTGCCTCGGGCTGAAGAGCCACCCCAAACTGCGCCGGAATCTCATCCCCAGCGAGGTGGACTTCGGAGGCGGGCTTCGGGGAGGGGGTTAGGTCACGAGGGCGGGGCCCCCAGGACTGCGGGGAGCGCCCCTACGAAAGCGGCTTCGGAGGGCTCCCTCGCCCCTTGGGGCACACACGAGAGGACACAGTGCGAGAGATGTCGCCTGTGACGCGGGAAGTGGCCCTCGCCAGACACCGAGTCAGCTGGCGCCGTGGTCCGCAAGTCCCCGGCCTCGAGAGCCGTGAGGAATAAACTTCGGTTGTTGGTACCCCATCCGGTCTCCGGAATTGTCACAGACGCCGAGGCATCGTCCGCCTCACGTGCGGACACTTAACGCCGGTTTTACACAATCTGCGGGAGACGGGAGTGGGCGGGACACTCCCCTTTGCCCTTCTCCCACGGGCTGCGGGCTGAACTGTCCCCAGAGTCACCTGCTGACGCCTTAACGCCCCACGAAACTGCAGCGTGAACACAGGAGTTTCCGCGTCAGGTGCCACGCGGTGCACCTGAGATCGACGTGGTGCTGGACGCCAGAGGTGAGGGACCAAAAAGCCGCGAGAGCAAACGGAAACGCAGAAACCGGGGCGTACAGATCAGAGAGGATGAGGGGCCACCGCCCTGCCGGCCGCTGACCCCGGGGTACCCTGAGGCTGCGGCAAGGAACGCAACAAACCCCGGGGCTCACGCTGCGAGCAAGCGTGCCTGCGGGACACAGGCCGCGTGCAGCACCCGGCGCCGGACGCGCGAGGGCGTCTGCCTCCACGCAACACGCAAAACTGTGTCCTGAACGCTGAGCAACGCCGAAGACGGAAGTCGGCAAATCGCGAAGTAGGCAAATACACCACGCTGATGGGCCGGAAGACCCGGCCTGGCCAAGACGTCAAGTTCCCCCAAATTTATAGACGGTTTTAACACAACTTCTATCAAAATCCCAGCAAAAGTTTTGTTATTTTTAAAAATTTTATTATTATTATTATTTTTTTTTTATGCCTACAGCAGCTGGTCTTGCTGGCAGTCTCCCATCCAAGTACTAACCAGGCCTGACCCTGCTTAGCTTCCAAGATCAGACATGGGGCTTGTTCAGGGTGGGGTGGCCGTAGACCATGGACTGTGGCCCCACTGGGGTGTGAACCCAGGACCTTCTGCGTGTAAAGCAGACACGTGCTGACCACTACACTAGGGAACCATGTCCAAAAATTTTTGTAGGTATAAGCAAGATTCTTCTAAAATGTATTTGGAAAGACGGAAAAACAGAATGGCCAATTTATCTTAGGAAATAATGAAGTAGGAGGAATCGGTCTACCGTGTTCAAGGCTTCTCTCACAGCTGCAGTGTGAAGAGCGCGTGGTATTGGCAGAGGGGAGACCGGACATCCGTAGGCAAGGACGGATGACCCAGAAACAGACCCACAGAGCTATGCCCAGCCGATGGCGACGAGCTGCAGAGCCAGCTCTGTGCGGCAAAGGTGGCCTCTAACGATGCCTCTGGAACAGGTGAGCATTCACGGGCGCGAGCAACGGAACCAGCGAGTCTGGCCCTAAGCCTTGCACCTGTGCAGAAACCCGCTTGATGCGGATCACAGACAGAAACGTAGAATGCTAAATAAAACTTCTAGAGAAAAAAACAACATCGGTTCTAGGGCTAGACAGTTTGTGGGCTAAATAGCAAAAGCTATTTTTCCTTTAACACTGATGGACTGGAAGACTCAACATGGTCAAGACGTCAATTTTCCCCAAATTTATAGACAGTTTTAACACAATTTCTATCAAAATCCTAGCAAAAATTAAAGGAAAATCAGTTAAAGGAAAAATTGACATGTCAGATTTAATGACATTAAAAAAAAAAATCTCCGTGAAAGACCCTGTGAAAAGGATGAAAAGCATGCTACACACTTGGTAGAAAATATTTGCAAACCACGTATCTGACAAAGGACAAGTGTTTAGAATATGTACAAAGAACTTTAAAAACTCAGCAGTAAAACAACAAATGTTGTTTTAGAAAACAGTCAAAAGACACAAAGAGTCATTTCATCTCAAAGGATATACAGATGGCAAAGCAGCACACAAAAAGATGCTCAACATCATTAGTCATTAGGGAAATGCAAATTAAAACCACAAAGAAAAATCACTGCGCACCTATTCAGAATGGCTAAAATAAAATTTAAAGAAAAAATGAATGTAGTGACGATACCAAATGCTGGCTAGAATGTAGAGAAAATGCATCACTCATGTATTTGCTAGTGAAGACAGTCACTCTGGAAAACATTTTGATGGTTTCTCAAAGAATTAAGCATGCAACTAGTATACGACTAAGCAGTGGCTCTCCTGGACCTTTACCCTGAAGAAATGGAGATTTACGTTCATGCCAAACCTGTGCGTGAATGTCTGCAGTAGCTTTGTCCTTAATAACCCAAGACTGGAAGGAACCCAAATGTCCTTTAGGAGGCGAATGGCTCACACGCTGTGACACACACACACCACGTACTCTGCTCAGCGAGGAGAAGTGGGTGTGATGAGCCTCGCCCGGACGGGCCTCCGGAGAGAGTGACACAGCGTGAGCAAGAGCCAGTCCCGAAAGGTCGCACGCTGTGTGATCTGGGTTTCTGTACCATGTTTGCAGCGGCACCATTATTGTAAAGGGGAACCGATTTTTCGAGGCCGGAAGTTAAGGAGGGGGTGGGGGTGGCCACGAAAAGACTGCTGGAGGGTCGTCATGGCGACGGAATGGTCCGTCTCCACTGTCCCAACGTCGGGGTCTCGATAGGGGTTCTGTGCTGCAGTTTTGTGAGACGTTAGCTCTGGGGGAGCCGGGCTGGGCACCCAGAGTGTCTCTGCGTCACTTCTCACAGCTGGGTGTCAGTCTGCAATGATCAGGTCGAAACGTTTAATAAAACGACAGGTGATAGGGGTTGAGACCAGGTCAAGGCAATATTACCAGAGATTAAAATAATCAAATTACTAGAAAAACTAAAAGCAGTGTTTAAGAAGAAATCATTCTCTCGGGCTCCGAAAGGAAATTGAACAAAAATGGTTGAGCTTTCTTTCACTTGGCAACGGACCATTGTGAAGGCTTAAATATTTTCGAACACAATTAAACGGTGCGATAGCATGCTAAACACAAAATTGTGTTTTCTTTAATGTTTTATGAAGAATTGTGACTGTGAGGACACAAGCAATATTAGCTCAGGAAGAAGTAAGACAGTGCCCGGAGCTCTAAAACAGTGGTGTGTGACTGTGGGCGAGAGGTCAGGGGCGTTTACTTTCACGCGCACGATCGTTGGCGAGATGTGTCAGCGCGACCCGCTTCCAAGAGCTACAATGGGGTGGGCTCGCTCGTGTTTGAGAGAAGGGAGCCCGACGTTCGGCGAGGCAGGAGGGACAGGGCGGGCTGACCTGGGCGATCCGAAGAAACGTGTGCTCGACCGTCTGCGGCCATCGCTCCGCCACACCAGCCGAGGCGGACGCGCCGGACGACCGGGCCTGGCGGGACCCGCGCCCCGGGCTCCGCGGACGCTCCGCCGGAGGCCCTGGTCCCTCCGTCACTCAGTCCCTTCCTGGCATGCCCTCGGGTGCGTCTTAGTGTCATCTACCTTCTGTTCTCATTACTTTTAACGCCCGACGCGTCCTGCGGCCGTTCGAGTTTTCCTCGTAGTTTGACCAAACGAAAATCGAGAGCCTAATTTCTGGCCTTCCCCAGGCCACGGGTCAACCTGCAGCCGGCCCCGGCCTCGCCCCGCACGGCTGCGTGACCCCGACCCGCAGCTCGCCGTCGCCCGCGTATCTGGCACCCGCGTAAACCACTCTCTCTGGGCACAGCTGGCGGGGGCAGAACCGCGCAGCAAGTGAACGGAGCAGGGGTGGGGGAGGCGGCGTCCTCGCCAGCTCTGCCGAGGCCAGTGCCGCCCGCACCTCGCCAACACGCGACTTCACCGTACACCGTGACTCAGGACACCGGTGTTCCAGAGGATTCGGGCGATGCCAGAGCTAAACCGCTCTGATGACTGGAGCAAAAGTCAAGCCACCGGAACGTGTCTGTCCGTTTACCGTAGATGTCCTGCCATAATTTTGCTCAAACAGGCTAAGCGGGCGCGACCGCGTGCTTGGGCCACCGTGGCCAGCGGCTGGCCCTGGGGCTGAGATGTGAAGGGGTCCACTGTACACAGAGGCTGAGGCTTGGCACCCCAATATCCCCCCCATGGTCTCCACGGCAGAAAACGGCGCTGTTTCCTCCCGGTCCAAGCACTGGGCTTCACGTGACGCCCGAGTCGAACCCCTCGCGCGAGGAAAAGGAGATGGTTAGGGACGGCAATGGGGTTTGGAACGAGCGGCAAGAAACCCGCGTCCTTCTCAGTGATTTAAAAACAAAAACAAAAACCGAGAGCTGCTTCCAGTCCGACAGCCTCCCTCTCTGTCTTTTTCTGGCCCCTCCCTGTTGTCCTACAGAATCCCATTTTCTCTCTCTCCTCCTGGGGGAAGGCACTTCCCTCCCCCGCCCAGGGACCTCGGTGGGCGCGGGGCGCGGCCGGCCACATTCGTCCGGCAGGGTCAGAGCCGGGCGCGTTTGCCGTCTTTCCCTCTCTGGAGAAGCGACGCGGACGACTCGCACTTCGCGATGGAGCCAAGAGGCTTCGCGCTGCTCTATCATTCAAGGCGCTCGACTTGCTGATACCAGTGCAATGATCTTGGATATCGGAGGTGGTGATGCGGGGGGAAAAAAAATAATAAATTCAGCGAAGAGCTCAGCCGAAGACCGATGTGAGTGCGGCGTTCGTGAATTAATGAGGGAGATGTAATTCCATTAAACAGAGCACTCCTGAGCCGCTCACTGTTCCCTCCACGTCATCCAGAGTGTTTGCGATTTTAAAATGTCATAGATCCCCAAAACGACAGTTCAGTTAAAATGTCAAGTGTATATTTTAAGTAAATTAGGAAAAAAATCACTAAATTAAATCTTATTCCAGTGACTGTAATTGCCTTGAAGAAAAGCTCTGTGAAGCCGAATGTTTGCAAGCTCGCTTTAATACTCGCATTTAGAACATCACATTTCATACCATATGCCAGCGCGAGTATCCCTACAATAAATCTTATAAAAAGGTTTGGCCAGCAGTAGGAATGAGATTAGAATCATACCCTAAGAGTTAGATTTGAGAGATTAAATTATCCAATGTTTTACTGATTAAATAAATCTCCTCAAAACGAGTGTCAGGGAGTCGCTGCCCAAGGCTGTGTGAATGCTTCCAACTCCGAGAAAGGAAGACCCACCAGGCAGTTTACTGCGCTATTAACTAATAACAGATTTTTAGGAATCCATCTCTCTATATATTCAAGTATTAGTAGGCCCATTAATATTACTTGTAATAGTCTCTATGCCGTGGAATAAAACACAAGGCTTACTAGTAAAAAAAAAAAAAAAAACCTACTTATTTTGCAGATATTATTACTATTTATTTTTTATATTTTATTTATTTATTTATTTTTGCTATTATTACTATTTTAAACTTTGCTGTTTCTCTAGTTGCTTTATTTGAGCCTGGGTTTTACCATGTTTAATCCAAAGTACAATACAATACTGGGTAATCAGAATTGAATTTTAATTCATTCAAAGTATTTACTGAGCAGCTACTAAAAGATGTATTAACGATTAACACATTTTATGTATTTTAGAAATTTACAGTCTAAAGTGAAAGCTAGGAAAATAGACAGGAAGATTCTGGAAATAGATAAATCAGGAGAATTCATGTAGAAGTCTTGCCAGCTACTCCCTTCCACCCCCCACCCCAGCTTTAATGGTGGGGGTGGTGGGGGTGGAGCTCTCCGCGGCCGCCCTGGTCCCCCGTGGCCCCGAGCACGTGTCCTAGGCCTTTCTCAAGGTCATCTGACACAACTCTTTGCGGGAGGCCGATTATCAAAGAATTAATGTTAGACTTTCTATCCGGAAGAATCCGTTTAGGAATTTCATTGTGGAAACCGAATATTTTATTTGGCAAAAACAGTTGAAGAAAAGAAAGCAAAACTCCGCTCTCGCGACAAAAGGAACCAATGCGAATGTCCGACCGTGACCTCGGACCGTGACCTCGGACCGTGACCTCGAGCCGCGGAGCTGCGTCCGCAGGGGGGAGGGGGCGCAGGTGGGTTTCGTTCCAGAGACAAGCGCAAGTCGATTTCATTAAAGGGCACAAATCGCCGGGCGTTTCTGGAAGCCCTAAGGGTAAGCAGAGCGGAGACGGAGCCACATTCTCCATAATCATCAAATTACCCATAAAGCGGGAAACGCGCCCGTGACTTCCTCCCAGGGCGCCCTGCCCGGCGGGCGCGTCTGTCATTTGTCACCTGCAGCACAGGGTCTGAGGTGCTCGGAGCAGGCGCCGGGCCGCCCTGGGACCGCGACTGCGCGCGGGGTTCTGCGGGACCCCGACTTCGGGGCGGGGGGCGGGGGGGGGGCTCGCTCGCGTAGCCCAGCGGTGCGGGAGCCTCGGGGTGCAGTCCCCGCCTCCCGCCGTCCCTGCCGCTGCTCAGCCGCCTCTGGCCCCGTGTCGGTGGCGTGGACAGACGGGGTCTGGATCTGGGGGCACCTCCGCCGGGGCCGAGCCACGCGAGCCGTCGCCCCGAGCTCGGGCCTGCGCTCCGACCGCGAAGTGGGCACAGGTGCACCCCGCGGCCCGCCCAGCGCCCCCGGCCACCCCACGGCCCGCCCAGCGCCCCCGGCCGCCCCCGGCCACCCCGCGGCCCGCCCAGCGCCCCGGGCCGCCCCCGGCCACCCCGCGGCCCGCCCAGCGCCCCCGGCCGCCCCCGGCCACCCCGCGGCCCGCCCGCCCGTGCGCATTCTCCAAGCCTCTCCCTGTAATTTCTCCTGTTCTCACGGAAAGACAGCAAAATGCCCTGATCCTCCCGTCGGAAGGGGGGGGGGGGCGGGGTCCAGAGGCTCCCAGCGGCGCGGGGCGCGGCCCGCACCCTCACCCCGCTCGCCTGGCTCCGCGCCCCGCGGACGATGAGCGCGCGCCCGACCGGCGATGCGCCCAACGCGACCAGCGCAGACCCTGCGGCGGCGGGGTGTCCAGGGGAGCCCGGAAATACTGCTGCCCGGGCGCCCGCGCCCGGAGGGGGGATGCCCCGGGTCACGGAGGGGGGACGCCCCGGGTCACGGAGGGAGGACGCCCCGGGTCACGGAGGGGGGACGCCCCGGGTCACGGAGGGGGGACGCCCCGGGTCACGGAGGGGGGGCGCCCCGGGTCACGGAGGGGGGACGCCCCGGGTCACGGAGGGGGGGCGCCCCGGGTCACGGAGGGGGGACGCCCCGGGTCACCGAAGCCCGCTGCCCGCCTAGACGCCCCTGGGCTCAGCGTCCCAGGCAGCACCCGCCTCTTCCCCACTCCGCCCCTTTCCCGCGGGCTGGGGGGGGGGGTGCTGGGTGACGATAAGAGCAGCAGAAGTCGGGGGGCCCCGGAAGGCCACCCACGGACAGCACGCGGGGCGCCCACCGCCGGCAGAGCGTGGCGCACAGACCCCGCTGGGACTCGCTTTTCACTTTCTGTCGCTAGGCGGAGGGCATCGGGGCGCCCCGCACAGAGACGCTGGCCATAACCGCTCCTCTGTCGCTCCGCCCCGGAGCTGGTGTTTGCCTGTGGCTCCTGGACACTGAGCCACTCACGCCAACTCGAGCACCTTAATGCCCAGCTGAGGCTCCCTGCGAGGACCTGCCAACGTCCGGCTGCAGTGAAACCTGGCCTGTGAGCCGCCCTCATTCGCAAGGCATTTTAAGGATCAAAAAAGCTTGCTCATTATTCAAACTCTAGTTCTCGAGATTAAAGGACGCATTACCTGAATCAATAGTATGCTCTCTTAAAAGTACTAAAATAGCAAATACTTGTTCCAATAGCATGGAAGTATCCCTCGTAATAATAGCGTGGGCTTGAACGTCCCCATAAATGAATTAACATGCGGTCCTGGACCCTCTGTCAGCCCTAGAAACTGTAGGGACCTGTTCATTTCAGTTCTAAATTACACACACCATTTTCCTTATTAATCTTGGCTGCTTTGAGTCTTACTAGTGCCATTCTCATTCAATTAGTCCTCTGTGGGTCATACTAATCAATCAATCAATCCATCAATTAATTCATCATTTATATCCTCTTCTTTCTGTTTTGTTAAGACTTTTAGAATTACTTAGCAAAATCACATTTTTATAGTAACTTGAATTACATGACTTTTCTTAAACAAATTAAAAATTGAAAATAACCATTTACTGATGCCAAATTTAACATAGCAATCAACCCATTAAATAAATTTTTTTTTTCCAAATTCGGAAAATTGTAAAAATAATACTAGTGCACGCCTTCGTGGAGCACTAAACTGTTTCACAGAAACGCACGGCGTAATGAAGCGTTTTAAATGCGTGTGAGTCTCTTCATCCAGCTTCGTCCCCGGTCGTCCCACGTCCGGATGCGGGTGGCCTTCACTCCACGGCGCCCCGCGGCTCCGCCACATGCCACCTGTGCCGCGGGGTCTTCGCACACGGACGCGCGGCCCTGCGCTGGCAAAGCGGCCATGGCCCCCTGCACTGCAATGCTCTCTCTGCAACGGTCGAGAATGGGCTCCCCGGCTTCCCCCAGGCCCGGCTCTGCCGAGCGGAGGCGGCCGCACACACCGGCGGGTTTTCGAACATCTCAGAGTGGATGCTCGGTGCCCTTTCACACATGAACACGCACACATTTAAAAGAATTTATCTTCCTTCTCGTCGTTTTTCATTGTAAAGAAATATTTATCCACGTCAAGGTGAAGAAAAGGCAGCACGTGTAAGGCAGGCCACAACGGAAGGTACGTAGAAACGCCCATCGCCAAGGCCAGGCCGGCTGAAGGCAGGCTTCGCACGTCACTGCTGGTTCCTGCAAAGCACAGGGGCCGCGAGTCGGCTTGCGGCACCGGCGGAGAGGCCAAGTAACCGTGGACTTGGACAAGAGATGTAGATCGAAGCCGCAGAAATGAAAGGGACTCTGAGAAGATCACTTTTTAAAGATAACAGGACTGTACAAGATCACAGAAACAAACCCTGCAAAATGTCAAGCAAACGTAATAGTGAGCAGTGAGGTACGCTTGCAAATGTCCACAAACGCGTCCGTGTGTGGCCTCGGTGACTTCGGCAGCAAGACATGTCCCACGAGAGTTAAACACACTAATGTAAAAATGAGGTATTAGAATAGTAGCCATCAGCAGTTCAAAACACAGCGTGGATGAGGCTATCGGAAAAGAAACAGGTACTCTTTTGGAAACGCAATTGATATATGCATATTGTATGTGTGATATATAGATATATACACATACACACAGATAAATACATGCGTCTATATCAATGCCGATACTTGCGTGTGCACATATGGAGTTTTGGAAGGTGCCAAAAGAACTTAGTCCTTTTCTCTGAAGAGAAGGTAATAGCTTAGCGCAGTAGGAAAAATAATGTCACCGTATTCATTTCTTTCTGCTTTTGAAAATTTTTCTCATGTGAATGTATTCTGTATAAAACTTAATATTGAAAATATTAATTGAAATATATGTCAGATTTGCATTGTAACATACACAGAATTTGAATTTTTTTCTGACCACGTGACTATTCAGAACAAAAGTGATATTTAAGATTATTTTCTTAAAATGAAATCCATCGTAATGGATGTCTTGCCATTAATTGTACGCAAGGTATTTCGTGAAAGGTGGAATGAGGTATGACATTATGAAAACTTGGTGTTTAACTGTCTAAAACTTGATTGGAACATAAAAACTATTTCAATCAATACATAGTTTACATGAGCAATTTATAGGTAATGTTCTTGATAATATTAAATTCTTCATTACCTAGGTATTTGATTTTATCTATCAGATAAGTCACCATTTTCTCTCAAATACACTATTTACAAGTATTATTAAAATACTAATTAAGACATTTGGAGTAGAGGAAAGAAATAGGACATTCCATTCAGGTATTGCACCGCGACCTGTTCTACTGACAACATCTGAGTTCATCGCAGTTCCGGCCAGAAACAATGTCCAAGCAAACACTGGAGAGCGAAGGGTTAACGAAAGGGCAAACAAACAAACAAACAAGCGAAGGAACTCTGAGTTACTGCCAAGTAGTGTGCCGCAATCTAAGGAACTTTCTTTGTGAATCGTACTGCCAGCCTTCAGCCATAACTTGCCATTGTCCCGGCAAACTCAGCAGCAGACTAATTCTTCAACAAAAGAGCAGAAAGCAAAGTCTTCTTGCCCTGAGTTATTTCTATGGACCTTCTTTTTTTCTGAGAGGCTCCGGAAAATCGTTTTGCTTATAAAAATACCAGAGTTTGACTATTGAGCCATTTGACAAAATTCTTTATCTTCTCGCCCTTTTTTATGCAGTTCACTGTTCAGCAAAAACATCAGAATCACGGCTTTGAATAAACGTGAGAAGCCAATCCCTCGACACACCCTCACGGCGGCGCGTGACCTCACACGCTGAGTCGGGGCTAAATGCACTTCCTTTAAAATGCTTCGTTATTCCTTGTTTATTTTTACGACAGCACTACGAAATCTTCAAGAGTTAGGAAAGTTACACGAATGGAATAAAAGGCGGCAAGTTCTTCAAAATCTACATATATTACTTACAAGATATAATTCCTGACATGTTTTCCTAGAAGACCAGCTCAAACCAAACATAGAAACAAGCTCTCTGAATTGCTATTGACCCTAGAGCAGTTTTATAACTTGGTTGGTTTTTTCCCATATTCGCTGTCATTGAAAATCCAGTTCCTTAGAAATTGTATTTTTTGACACCGGAATAAGTGGATATGCTATGTTTCTATATAATCTGAAGACAGTAAATTGCTTGAATTTGATTTCTGAAACTGAGATGTGCAAGTTGCTCCTTGGGGACCGTCAGTGTTTAATGAATGTATAAATGTAAATGACAGCTGTGCCTCATGGCCCTGTATCTGCAGCTACACGCACACCTCACTGGGCAAACCGTTTCATCCTTAGAAAACCACAAATTTTTGTTTCAATTCTCATTTAGAGTATACGATTATTTGGGGGAAAAAAGGGAGGTAGCATTTGCCTTTACCTATTTTATCTTTTTAAAAAATGTGAAAAGGGATGGCCAACATGGCAATGTCTTATTTCTCGATCTAATTTTAGAATTCCCGGGGAGATGAGCATCGTCGGACACATTCCTAGGTGTGCGGTGAGTGACTGACCTGTGAGGTAACACTGGAGGCCTGCGGCCATCAGCACGGATCTTTCTTTTTCTTTAAAGAAGTTTTGCATTTATTAGAAAATAAAGTTAATTTAATTTAGCTAAAGTCTACCATCAACATGCACGCACAGCAGCCTTCAACAAATGGTGAATTTTAATTTATAATGAAGGCAACAAAAGTCTTGAAAGATAAATTCCGACAATAATTACTCATCATTCCACCATGTTGAACTGTACAATGTAATCAAAGTTTACCTTATCTTGTCTAGATGTTTCTTTATGTGCTACATCTGCCAGCACGGGACTATAGGATATCGAGGGTATCGCAGCAGAAATCACAGTCACGTGCGGCTGAACCAAGAATTTTACATCCAAAGACACAGCGTACAGTCTAGGTAGGAAGAGTTAGTGGAACTGCTACGCGATTTTCCCGCAGTTAAAGAAACAGCCGTCATCATCTGTTAACAAAACTCTAAGCCAGAGCCTCATCTTAGAGCAGTCAGCTAATGATAACTCAAAATACGAAGTTTCATCAAACTACAACCAAATCCTATCTCTGCCAGATGTGACATGTATGATACCCAAAAAACACCTGAAGTGATGACATCATTACCTACAAACCGATGGACACCGGAGCTAACGTATGAGAAAACACCCAACCTTTGCCTGCTCAGCATATGGTACGTAACTTAGGTGACTTCTCCACAGGACGTGGTTGTGTGTGTGTGTGTGTGTGTGTGTGTGTGTACACACACATATACATATATACACATTCCAACATATACACTATATATGAGATATATATGAGGCGTGTCATATACGAGTATATACGACCTGAATAGCTCTAATATGAGCTGAGTATTCTAAGTGGAATTAGCAAAGGCAAGCATGCAGGGAGACCGAGGAAGGAAAAATGCTCGACCTTTCCGAATCGGGTCGAGCTTCGTGGAATGGATAATGCTGGCTGTGGCTTCGAACGCTATTTAATATTCAGAAAAATACCATAGGCGGAAACTACCCGAGCAAAGCATATCCTCAGTAAAGCGCTATTAGGACCTGTTTTTACAGATATGTTTACCTGCAGTGAAAGAGAGAACTAAGTAACAATGCCATTCTCTTAGGCGTTTTGTGAGAACTGAATCAGAGGGTGACCCCGAAACGCGGAGCGCGCGGCTCAGTCGGCGAGCGCTGCCTGCTAACGACGGTCATAAGGAAGAGTGCGAGCGCCGCTATCGTTCTGACCGTAATGGGGAGTCAGGCTCTCCACACGCAGGCGCATCAAAGGGAACGATGAGGTGAGCCTGAGCGAGCGTGGTTGCCTAACTTCCCCGGGATTGTGAAGAAAGTCTCCTTCCAGATCATGTCAGGTGCTCTCACCACCCCCATTCCTCCGGCCACACGCCTGCGACAAGCATCGAGGTCGCCAGGTCCTGCCACGGTCATTTCTGCTCTCTGTCCACTCCCGAGTCCCCGCCGGGGGTACAGGTGCATGCAGGTGCTGTCTCTGCGTCCAAAGGGGCTGTGCGCCTGTCCGTGACGGTCGGGTCCTTCGGAAATGACTGAACTCGACCCAGCTACACGCGCTCTGACCCTAAAATGCGGCGGCTGGAGTGATCAAAATAAGCAAAGCAGTGCTTGTGGAGGGTGAAGACCAGGTTCAAGGTCACGTGCCAAGGGGTCCAAGCACGAGCTCTTCTGAAAGAGGGCATGTTGGTGTCGGTGTCCGAAGGCCGGATAAGCCAGGACTCCCGGCTCTGTTCCGAGGGCTAGCGAGGGGAGAGACGCATTCCCTGTGAGCAGCTTCAGGGGTCTCACTGTCTTATGATCAGTTTACGGATTAACTTATAAGATATTTGCCATAACCCCATGGCTCTGAAGACATGTCAGCCCCCTTCTCTTGCACCTGATTCCCAGATGTATAAGTGAAACTCCGTGTCCACATCCAAGTCGCTGCTCATTTACACACGCAACAAAATTGCCTGTTTGACAGGTTACTTTTGTGAGCTGGGGCAAAGGAAAGAGATCATTGGATGATAGTCATCTTATCTGAAGGTTGGAGGATGGCATTCGGAGAAAAAGAATATGCCCCCTTTCTTTTTCAAATTCGGAATCCTGGGTAAGAGTTCTTTCCTCACCGTCTGAGAAGAGCGCTCCGCTGGTCAGCTCTCCGGCCGCGCTGCATCCGTCATTACCCGTGGTGCCCTTTCGGTCCCATTTGCCTCATCAAATCAAGTGTTTCCCATACACGTAAGAACCATATAACGTCCCTGCTGGGAGACCGCATTTCTGACGTGCTCAACAATTCTATACTTCTGGATAACATTCCCATAACACTGTTTCTACTATAACAAATACTCATTCAAAACTTATACTCTCCAGCCAGTCACTTAAGAAAGCCAAAGTCTGTGCTTTCATAAAGTCAATTTTCTGCTTGATTGGGTTTGTTCTCATCTGGGCAGCTCGCGTGGCATGAGGAGATTTCGGGGGGTCGAAACGGAGTGCTGGCGACAATCTGGCCGGGGGGGGGGCAGTGTGCCCTCAGGGAGCCTCGGGCCAGGGAGCCACTGCAGAGGATGGCATCGTCACTGCCCCTCGCGGGAGGACTTGGGGACGTCACGCTGCATCTCGCACCCGATGACACAGTGTCCTGAGAACCCGCAGTAATCCATGCCACGCGTGTGCCCGGTGTGGACGCTGCAAACCCATTTCATCGCCTGCTCTCAGTGACTGTCACCTGAGGCACAGGTGCGGTCCCCAGGTAGGGCAGGGATCGCAGAGGAGGGAGGGAGTGGGGACGAGGACCACGGAAAGGGATGTGTTCAGGCGTCCAGGTGGACAAGACTGTGAGGTCGGGTCACCTCCTCCCTGGAGATGCCCCAACCACATGCAAACCTTAGGAAGCCCGCACGGCCCAGGGTAAGCAGGGGAGGGTCCCGCCAGGCCGAAGGGCCCGCGCTCACCATAGAGAGCAAATTTCGGTTTCTTTAAAAGTCATATTTACGCACTCCTGAGCTGTGGGGTGGGCCGCACGCTGCATTCGACATAGAGGGAAACAAGACGTTGCATCTTTTCAACAAACGTCTCGCAGGATACCTCCAGGACCACGTATGGCAAAGAGCGACCTAACGGATTGGCAGGAGAGAGGGAAGTCAGCGACAGGAAGGGGTCGCGGGGCAGCAGCGGGGACCCCGACCACGACTGTAACACGCCGTCTCTTTGAGGGAGATGCTCTTACTTTAAACGCACAATTAAATCGGGACCGTTTAAGATGAACAAAAATTTAACAAATTACCGAATCCATATTAGTTCCCAGTTACCGTGGACGAGGAAAAGCATAGGTACACGGGGTAAGGAAGGTTCTCGGCCAGGCAGGGGAGTGCGTGAGACAGGGCTAAGCGAAGGGTGGATGGCGGTGCATGCACAATGCCATAAACCTCGAGAGGAGAGAGAAAATCTTTCAGCTTCTTGAGTGATGGGGAACGGAATCATGAAATAAGTAGCATTTGATCTCGACCTCGAGGGATGAGTAGAATTATATTATTCAGAGACTGTACAGCAAATCCTTAAATCTAAGATCTGAATATTCCTTGGAGAGGATTTAATCCAATCCCTCACTCTGCAGATAAGAGAGCAGAATGACGCTACACACACCAGCGCTCTGTCAACAGAAAATGCGTCCCCGGCCCACTGTACGCTTCGCTAAGCTCGTCTGAAGGGGACAGACGTACTGGAGAGGCGCGAACGCCGTTCAATCCTCCCGCGCCCGCTCGTCTGAGAAGCTGCACCCACCGTTAATGGACTCGAAATTAAATCTCCCCATCGCAATCCGGGAATTTTTCTTGAAGTTGTGCGTGAATGTTAAGAGTCGAGGAAAGGGAAGAGACGAGGAAACAATTGAGAAATCATAGCATTTCTAAGATTTGGGGAGATAAAGGTAAAAAAACGAAACAGCAGAGGGAGGTTGACTAATAAACCATTTTATCATTCACGCACTTGCTTACGGAAAGGAAGACAATGATCAAACTCACACTATTATCTTAGACAAATGGAACAACAGGCAATCTTGGGATCGTTGGCAGGGGCGCACGATGCGCTTCTCAAAGGCGAGCTAAGCGTTTCCGCAGGTGGTGGGTTCTCTGCCCCGCGTCCTGAGGCCCCGGGGGGGGGGCTTCTCCCCGCTGTCTCTGCCACACCCCCTTCCCCACAGTCAGGCCGTGCCACGGGCCTCACCTTGGATGAGCACAAACCTGGAACGTTGGTCTTCGAAACCCTGTTCGCCCTTGCTCAGGCGAGAGACCCAGAAATGCTCATTGATTATAACATTTCCAAACATAGTTTTAAAAAGGATGTGCACACGCTTTATTCACCAACCTGGGGGATTTTCCAGCAAAAACACTCCTGAGCTAACACACGGCAAACCCTGTGCGACGCCGGTGAGCTTTCTCTCTCTCAGTTACTCCACGTTTTCTAACGCAGGTTGGAGAAAAACGTCGCTCTGGGATCGTTCTCCATCACTTAGTCACCCAGACGGCGGCGCGCAAGGACCACACTCGTTTAAGGGACAAACGAATTCAGACCTGCCTGCCATCCTACGAATAGCATTCTAATCACGCGCACGTTTCTTTGAGATGCCCGATACTTTCCCTCTCACGTATTTTGTGATTTAAAGTCCCGGTATCATTCAACTGATAAACGCAGTGATTGGTAAGAGAATAATTTACCCCGCATACTTCGATAATTGGACCCTGCCTCCCTCGTATAGCGACTTCTCCCTTGTCCTCTAAATGCGAAATGTAATATACGTCCGTGGCTGACATTCACAGAGGGCAGTCTGTCTAAATCTCACCTTTGAGTTTTTCTCGTCGATGACATATTGACGACCCTGCGTAAGAGCTTTGAAGGTTGTCATCCGCCAATGACAGAGGAGTATACAAACCAAACATTAGAACGACGTGGAGGAGAATTTCCCATTCTTCTTTCTGATAGGTCTTCAATTTCCTTATTTGCTCGGTAAACACACACAGCACACACGTCCCATCCGTATAATTTAAAACTCACTGATAAATTACTGGTTTCCTTCTTTTCTCCACTGTATTCTAAACTATAAATGGATTTTAGTCAACATAATTTATTATCCGTGTACGTTTAGTCTAATATATGGTCTCGACTAAATGGGGGAGATATTGCACATCTATTTGTAAAGGGGTCCTGTCCTTTATAAGGGATTTAAGAAAAAAAGAATGAAAAAGGAAAAGAATGCCATAGCTAATGAGGTCTGTTCAGACTTTGCAAATAGTTTGCAATATAGATCATTCAAACGAAGGTCTATTCTTTCACAGTATGGTTTTATTTCCATTTCCAAAGAATTATTAAAGTGTGAGAAAGCACACTGTTTCAAGCCGGGGTTATAATTATTGAGAGAAAATGCAGAAAGGTTTAACCAGAAAGAGTCGGAGAAAGGCTCAAATGAGCCCGAGTCTAACTGGTTTTAAGTCCACCCCCTCCCGCTCTTTTTTTTTTTCCCCAGAAAGTTTCTAAAATATTATATATTTTTTAAAAAAGGATACCGAGGGTGCATCTAAAATTAATGTACACGAGTCCACTTTTTTCTCTTTTCATTTATAAATCAGCCGTCAGACCGGCATCACGAAGCGTAACCTGCACCGAGCTTCTTGCGACGCGGCGTCCGAAGCCCTGCGTAGCCCGGTCTGTAAGTCGGGGTGGCGGAGAGCAACCGCCGCTCCCACCGCTTAGCCATCCTCGTGCTCGAATAATCGATATTCATCTTGGAGCCATCTGGACGAATCATGGGCATGCTCCGAATGGGAGGCTTGGGAGGGGTGGGCGCGGGGGGGGGGGGGGAGGGAGGAGAAAGGGGGTGAGGGCGGAGGGATGGGGGAGGGGCTGGGCGGGGCGGAGGGGGCGGGGCGGGAGGGGGCGGGGCGGAGGCAGAGGAGGAACGATGGCGGCAGCTACCGTTGACATTTTTACGTAACTATCTTTCGAGTTTTTCCTCCTACGCTCCCTACCCCAGTAAATGACACCGTTGCTACCCAGCTTCTTTGCTTAGAGACCTCGACCTCCACAACACACGCGAGCGCCGGGGGACCTCGCAGGCCCGGCGTGCGACACACACACGGCGCAGGCTCGGCGCTCCTGCCCGCGACCCGCCCGGGTGAACTCCAGGGACGGGGCGCCCCGGGGCGCGGCTTCGTGGTGCGACCCGCGTTTCCCGGTCGCATCCTCCACGCGGTCGCGTCGCACGGGCTTTCACCTCTCTTTCCGCGTGAGGTCAGCGCGCATCGGGGATGTAGTGTCTGGTTCTCCTTCGGAGGCGCTGTCTCCCCGCAGCCCGCCCTCCTGCAGGGGGGCGGAGGGCGCCGCGACCCCCTCGCTCGCTCTCCTCAGTAACCGGGTCTGGGGGTCGCCGGGCCGCGCCCTTTGCGCACGCGGCATGGCCGTTCGCTCGGTTTGCCTCCGAGACCGGGCGCCCGGAGACCGGGTGGATCCCCGCCTCTCCCCGGACCCCCCAGGAGCCCCCGGCTACCCCCAGGACTTCCAGGACCCCCGGCTCCCCCTAGGACCCCCAGGAGCCCCTGGCTAGCCCCAGGACCCCCTGGACCCCCAGCTCCCTCCAGGAACCCCCAAGGGGGCAGGCACCTCTGCAGCTGGTTTTCACATCCCCGAGCAAAAGAGCGAGTCCCAAATCTATTCGACACGTGGACTAAGTGGCAGTCTCGAAAGCTGGGAGATTCTGGGCACCGGCTCTGAACAGATTTTACGTCCAACTCTCAGGCGTAAAGTGGGGGGCACACAACGGGGAAACACGAACCGTGGCTCATTTTATAGATTATTACCTCCTGCTCGTCAGACTACGCCGTTGGCCAAGGCAGTGGCAGATCTAATTCTGATCATTTTAAAATCACCCTGTTTTCTCTTTCCGGAGAAAAACCATAACCAAAACCGACGTCACGTATTAGAAGACAAAACAATCAGTTGCTAATCTTCTTACTCACAGCGCGATCCATTCTCCTCGTTAGAATCTGCGATGCTATCGATGTGAAAGAGACTTTCCAAATATTAAGTGCACACTCAGGGGACGGCCGAGCGCTAGCGGAACGTGGGGCCTCATCTTTGCAAAGAGCACGACCCGCACTTTGCGAAAGCGGCCTCGCGGCGCGAGCCGCCCATGCAGACAGTCTGCTTAAAACGTGAAGCCAGTGTTCAGCAGGGAGGACCCGGCTCGGGATCCCAAGCTCAGGATGACATGCGGCGAGGCCGGCAGCGACATCGCGGAATTCACAGGGGTCACAGAGCTGGGATGCTTGGGTCGGAAAACTTTCTCTAACCAGAGAGATAGGTTCCCAAGACAACAGAGGGTGTGCTGGTCGCAAACCGTTTTTATCTGCTTGTGAATGACAGTGATAATGATAATAAACTCGCCGGTGCTGACTGGGCACAGTCCCTGAAGGCCGTGGGTTCTCTGACTGTCCGTGATGTGGGCAGCTCAGTGGCCGCGTGCAACGCGGAGCAACGTGCCACCCACGCCGCCCAGCTGAGAGCCGAGGAGAAGCGGACGCAGCTAGAAGTCAGCGCGGCAAGTGACCCCGCTGATGGCCGAGGGCCCTGGGGACGAGCAGGGTCTGGAGCCCCTGCTGGCCTCAGTGGCCTGATCGTGGGGAGGGCGTGGGCCGGGAGAGTGTGGCGCTGAGCTAACCCGGGGCGCGGGCAGGGGCTGCTTGTCACCTGCTGCGCAGGTAAGACGACGCCATCAAGTTCAGCAGCTGGGGAGGCTGCGCCCACGGGTGCTGGCTGAGCGCACGTGAGGGGACGCAGATCTGTGCGCTGGGGAGCCCTGGGGCTCTGGAGGGCCGGGCGCCAGGGTCCCCATACCGCGTGTGGGGGTGTGGAGCCGGGGGAAGCCCCGGGGCTCTGGAGGGCCCGGCCCCGGGGTCCCCACGCTGCGTGTGGGGGTGCAGAGCCGGGGGCCGCTGCACACGGGGCTGGCCCGACCCTGCAGCCCCGCGAGGCATCGGCTGGGTCCACAGCCAGCAGGAGCTGGGTGGGGCTGTGCCAGCCGGTGTCGGCAGCCGGGGACTGTGGGGGGCCCTGTCACAGCCGCAGGAACCAGGCGCAGCGACTGCCATCTGTGGACGCGCGGGCCAGGAACGCGGCAGGGACACAGCGGCCCGTGACTCAGTGTCAGGTGGCCGCACCTCGCCGGCAGCAGGGGGTGAAGCGGTTCAGCCAGACGCGCCCCCTGCTGTGGGGCGTCTCGCATGCTTCCCCCAGGCGGCCTCCTGTGCCCAGAAGCTACATTGCGAAAGGAAAAGGAGGAAAAACGACAGAAACCCCCGGAGGGTGAGAGTCACTCAGGAAGATGAATTTGCCCAGAATGCAACGGTTTTCACTGGGGCAGGCTAACAGTTAATTTTCAGGTTTCAGCCTCAAGAATATCACCCCTAAACCAACTCCCGAGCCTGTCATCAGAGGGAACAGGAGGTCCGAAGGCTGATGAGGCCAGGTGCAGAGAATCGGCAGATTTACTCCGAAGCTCAGGATGCGTCTGACTCATCCCGTGTTTCCGAAGCCCTAGATGCCACCGTGAACGCCGGGACACACCAGTGAATGAGACGGGCCACACGCTTCCGGAACGTGCACACTGACGGCCGGAGTGTACGCGACAGAGGTTTATTTAAGAGAGAGGAACCAACCCGGGGTGAACAGTTTCCTCTGCTCCGGGGGCCCCGTGAGTTGCAGCCTACGCCCTGGCACACTGAGGAAGGGGGTTGTGAGGGACCCCCTGGGGCACCTGTGCCTTCCCGAGAGCCCGGGGCAGTCACGGAGGAGCCCGTGACCCTGCTCGATCGCACCACGGACTTACAGGTCAGATCTGGGGCGAGTCTCATCGAAGCCCCATCAGAATAAGATTTTCAAGCCCCAAGTCCTGGAGAGAGCAGATCGGTTTTACTAGTTTCAAGCGATCCAAGGAAAAAGAGGAGTAACGGGAAGAAGGGGGTCAGCGTGAGGGCCATGGAGTTGGCAGACGGTCCGCTCTGTTCGCCCCGGGGTCTTACTGCCCCGAAGGCCCACACGCCTCACATTCCTACTGCAGTTCAGGCCAAGGTGTTGCTATTCCCTGGGGACGTCTCTGGAGAGAGGACCCACAGGGCAGAGGAGGAATGACACTCGGAAGAGGGTCTGGGGGAGGAGAAACAGGCGAGGAAGTATCTGGGCGATAACGGCGTGGAAAGATGTCTCGAATGCAAACTCTCATCATCATTCAGTGACAAGCAAAGTCAGACAAGTCGCGGCGCAGGAGCCATGGCTCCCGACTCAGCCCGAGCGCAATTTCATCACAGCTAAAGGACCGCCAAGGCCCCTTGTCAGTTTTACAGCCAAGGGATGCTGCGCTCGGGTCCCCGGAGGCCTTCCTTCCCAAGGCAGGCCTCGAGGAGGGCCGGGCAAGGTGAGATCCTAATGGTCTTCTGGTCAACAGCGGACCGGACGCCACGAACGAGGGTGGTCGCGTGAGCTCCGCGCGGAGCCCAACGCTCCCGGCCAGCGGGCGCCATCGTAACCACGGACGCGTCCCGCGGCGACGCCTGGAGCCCACGCCCTGCGGTCCTGGGGCAGCGCGGGGCACTGGGCGGGGCGGCGAGCCACGAGGCCGTGGTCCGCGCGCTCACCCGAGTCTTCGCCATCGCTCCAGAGTCCACCACCCCTGCCACCTGCCGCGGGGGGCGTTTCCGTGGGGCGGGAGCCCCGGCGCCCACGGGCGGCTGCAGATGCGCGGCTCCGCCCTGCGCCGCGGACACCTCAGGTCGCCCTGCGCGGGGACGAGCTCCGCGATGCTCGCCCGGCCACCGGGTGGCCGGCGACGCAGCCCTCAGATGCATCCAGGCCTCACGCCGCGCGCGGCTGCCCGGTTCTGGTCTCTCCCCTCCATCGCAACGGTCTTAAATACAGCCTTCTTGTCTCGTTACCTTTGTCCCGTATCATTAGTGCTTTGACACCAGATTGGGTCCCGCGGAATGAATGACAGAAATAGTATAAACTTAGTTTTCCTGTCGATGTTGTCCTATTGGAACTCAAGGAAATCCATTTCTGAAAGGATTAATATTATGACTATGTCCAGATATTATATAAACCTAAACTTAAAGATTAAAAAAAATAGCTCATTACCACACAATCACCTTTTGCTTTATTACTATTTAATTGTATTAAGATGTGTGAAATGTACTATTCACTACACTAAAAATAGGCTAAAACTTTCCTCTCGATTTTTAGTATTCTTTCTCTTTAAGAGGAGTTCATACTCTTTTATATTTTGGCAGTTTTGTAGTTATTGTTCAAAGAATCTGTGTTCCTAGCTAAATGGTAGTCTCTGCATATATCTTCAAAATACGCTATTTTTAAAAGTACATTGAACATCATGTACCTGATAACAAGTATTATTAAAAAGCAATAGAACATTTTTTAGTGTGTCGATATTACAAATCGCCTTTCCAACATGATGCTTTGATACGCAGTAAACATTTTTAAAAATTTTATACAGAGTATAATGAATAAATATTTCCCAATAGTTATGCCTTATTTAACATAAATTATATCATGTGTTCACATCGCACGTTAAAGTACAGTAATAAAATCACCATCAACTGAAAGAAATTAAATTCGTAGGAAAATTCTTAGCCGTTAAAAATGTAAATCCAAAGAAGACATTTGGACAGTAGAAATATTATTTCAAGATGACTTCAGCGACAAGGTCTTCTGTGCTTGTTTTAAAATCGTAATAACATTTTACAGTTCTCTTTACAACACTGAAGCTGGAAGTTCCTAGAAAAATGTCCGCACCCCCTCGGCTGTGGAAGCATTCAGCTGTGAGCGCTTCCAATGCCCCCGGACTGGCCTCAAAGGCAACAAAAAGTCTGTCTCTTGGCAGAAAACCTAAAGGAAGAAAAATGATTAGCTTTGATTTCTTTTCACATTTTCACTTATTCTCGCCCCAGATTCTTTAGTGGAGAGAAAAGAAAGAAAGAAAGAATGTAACAAGCTGTGGCGTAAACAATGTTGCAAGTTCCAAACAACTTCCTGGTCCACACAAAGCCTCTGGGAACCGCTTCCAGCTAATAATCTACCTCAATTCAGATTCAATTAAACCGATTCATGGCAAGGAAAGAAGGAGTCACTGTACAGATTATTTAATTGACCCATCACTGAATGTGTGAGTCCTGCACCTGGGTGCATGCGAAGGGCCCCCTCCCTGCCCCCCCTACCGCCCCCTTCCCCCACTCCCCAGCTCTCTGCTGCTCAGCTGGGTGTCAGTCTGGGCTGCCTGTGCACATGCAAATAGCTGTCAGTCCAGGCTGTGTGTGAGCATGCAAATCACTCAGGGGACAGAGCCTCCGACCTGCTGGGAAACTGTTTTCAGGGGAAAAATACTTTCTCCCTTTCCCTCAGTGGCTAGGGCTTCCTTGACAATCCTCTTCTGTTTTCAGAACTATCCTGTTAATTTGCATTCCTTGTCCATAGTAACCAGACCCAGTGCATAGGAAAACATGGTAGATTTGGGCAAATCTCTAGTTTTGTTTGTTTGTTTGTTTGTTTTTACATCTTAAGGCTGGCAGCAAAGCTAACAAAAATATGCATCTGAGGAGATATTTCATATATTTTTGGAAATCTCCTCTCCATGTTACGTGTTTTTGCACGCCACAGGAAAGGGCAGGAGAAAAGGAAGTCCCAGAGGGAGCGAGAGAGAAAGATGGATGTGGCCTGGCGAGCTCCGAGCCCCTTGCGTGGGGGCCGGAGGCTGAGGCCATCCCTGAGCTGCCCGATGGTAGGATTAGGGCGCCCCCACGCCAAGCCTTCGCTGCTGGGTCCCCAGGGATGACTCCTCCTCTCTCTCCCCCCCTGGGTCACTGCAGGGGCCTCTGCCTCCCTCTCTGCCCCTCACCCTGCCTTTGAGATCCATTATTCACACCACTCTCCATAAAACTACCCCAAAGTAAATATTCAAATGAACGCCCTGCTCACCCACCGCCCCCTCCCTTCCCTGAGCCGCAGGCCCCTGGGGGCTCCTGCCCTGCAGAGGCCAGACTGCGGGGGAGGGAGGACAGGGTGCAGCAGGCTTTGCCTTCCAGGCCTCATCCAGGGAACCTGAGAGAGCATCTCGGACTTTATTATGTAGGTTACAATTCTTTTTGAAGGCATTATAAAATATTTAAAAAATCCATTGAAAAACTTTTGAAAACCAGACTCCCTGAAGTGTGTAGTGCAGCAGGCAAGCCCGGCTTCCGCGGTGAGGCTCGGGCCGGTCTCAAACCTTCCGCTCTCAGCCGCTGCAGGCTGCGAGCTGTGGTGCTGGGCGCCCGCCCTGGACCCTCTCTGACCTGACGCGTCTGTGCTTTTCCCCCAGCTACGTCCTGCCTCTGTCATTCATTCGCGCAGGCACGAATGACGTTTCAAGATGCAATGTGAAGAAAATGAAAAAAGAAATGGTTCACAGCTTTCTAAAGCTGAACGCGCCCTTCCGTAACTCTGTAACTCCTTCTCTGTGGCTTTTGTAACCATAGTGTTTAACGCAGCTTAGAGCAGCGTCCCCAACCCCTACGGTCTGTGGCCGTGTGGCCTGTTAGGAACCCGCAGCAGGAGGCGAGTTACTGAAGCTTCATCTGTGTTCCAGCCGCTCCCCAGCTCAGCCTCAGGTCATCGGGCATCAGATGCTCATCCGAGCACAGGTGCCTCAAAGGTTGGGCACCACTGGCCTAGAGAACTTTGCTTAGGGTCAGTCCGACCGAAGTCTTCCTGCTACGTCTTAATTGCTTTAGCCAGTCCTGCGTTTTTCATATCATGGATAATCGATAAATTATTGAATTGAATTTAGCCCAACAGGTAACGAAATGATCGATAAAGCTAATTATGATTTAGAACAGTGTAAGGGGTTTTCGAACGCGCTGGCTAATAGGAAAGAATGTTAGAAACAATTAGGCGAATCTCGAAGGCTTTGGGAAGAGTGAGCCTGACACACGGTGGGTGAGATTCTCCGGGCGGAGACTCTGAAAGAGGAACGGACTGCAGAGGACCAGGCGGGGTGGGGGACAGAGCATCTCAGGACTGTCAGTCGGCGGAATTAAAAGAAGCTGAAATGCTTTTCTAGAGGCTGAGGAACAGGACTGAGGGAGAGAAGGCAGGTCGGCTGCTTCCAGGACCCTGCGCTGCTCTCCCACGAGGCGTGCGATCTGGGCTAAAAACTGTGGAATCGTTAAGAGCACAAATCCGGATCAGCACAGGCGGGCGGGCCTCACCCAGAACGGAACCTCCCCCTGCGCCCCCCCCCACACACGCGCACACACACACTCAGCCGGGCGCCCCGACCGCCGCTGCCAGCCGGAGGCTCAGCGCCGCCTTCCGCTCTCCTCCTCCATCACATCTCAGGTCGCCTCCGTCCGGGGGCCACCCGCTCGCCGCGTCCCCTGCCGCTAACCCGAGCCGGACGCCTGCCGTCAGCGGCCTGGTCTTGCGCCCGTCAAAGCTCCCTCCCCGAGGACGCACGGAAGAGCGGCCGGGGGAAACTTCCGGACGCACAGAGTCGTGACACTTTGCCGTCGCGTGGAGCGAACCCCAGGTCCCGGCACCGCGCACCCGCCCGAGCCGTCCGGGCCCTGCTTTCCGCGACCTCGCTGACCGCGTCTCCCTTCTTCCTTCCCGCCCCCCCTCCACCCCCGGGCTCCTCGATGTTCCTCAGCCCCGACAGGGACTTGCTCCCCGGGGACAAGGCCCCCGACGGCCACTAGCCACTCGTCTCCCCCACACGCTAGCCTCTGAGGCTTCTCCAGCGTGGGCGGCCCGATGTTACGCTTTCTTCCCGGGGATTTTCCTCTGGTTCTTCTCTTATTTTTCTCTAAGGAATGACCGAGAGGATGGATGGATGAAGCGAACGCATTCGCTAAACGAATTCGAGGCTACCCAGACTCAAACGCTGCGCCCCAAAGTGTCGAGCGTCTATGCACCGGGTACGAAGATAAAAGTCGCACACCGGTCCGCAGAGAACAGCTCACGAGCTCCCTTCCTAGGCGTTACCCTCCTTGATAACGAGATCGCTGAACTGTGACTCATGGCTGTGAGGAATCGTGGAGAATGGCGGAAAACAGAAGCATTGGGCAAACGCGGCGACAGCTGAAACGAACGGAGAAGAACGTCGCGAGTGACTCCCGTAGACGCGGGTGGCTCGGCGGCCTCCGAGGTCACGTGAACGCGCCCCGGCGACTTACAGGAGCCGTGCGGTCCCTGCCGCACGACCGCACGCTGCTCGAGGGCGACGTTAAACTCTGCGAATGGCAGACGATGCACGGGACGCGAACGGTTCTTTTCGACGGGTGTAAAGCGATGTTTCGGGGA